>NC_079362.1:49525573-50125573 GCF_029582105.1 Oenanthe melanoleuca
CTTCTTGCTCATTACAACTTCCCCTCCCAGCAGCAAATAATCCTTGCCCATGTTGCTGTCGTTGGCACTTACAAAAAATGAAAATCTGTAAATAGGTCAAATTTAGGTTTCTATGCAAAGTACACCATTGCTTCAAATCCCTGTTATTTAATACTGAGTAATACTGAAGTTGCTTAGTTCAAAAGTCTAGATTTACACCACATAAGTTACTCTGGATGCATTCTCATCAAGCACAAGACAGTAGTGGCTACTATATTCCTACTGAATCCTCAAATTACTGCCACATACCCTAAAAAGGGAAGAAAAACGGGCATGCCCAAAGAACATGACAACCGTATTAGCATTGTATCAGTTACGAAGAAGACTGAGATGCACGGAAGGAAGAGAAAGTTAATCCATAACTGATCCAAAATACCTTTAAGTGTGCACAGAATCTCTCTAATAGTCTTCTATCAATACTGATTTTCCATAGAATAGAAACTTAAGAAATACTTTTCTCTCACCTTGTTACATACACATTACTTTTAACTAGCAATAGAGCAAATGAAGAAGTAGATAATAAATTAGTAAGCTTTACAGAGCTAAGATGTCAGAAATACTGATCACGAAGCAAATAATCTCAAGTGCAAAATCACACTCAAAATTGTTAATAGCCATTACAACCTCCCCAATTAAGTTTCCTTCTGTACAGCAACTAAAAGGAATACAGTCAACAATTCTCAGCATAAAACAGATTTACAAATGACCAAAGGAATACGTTATTTTCTCACCTGTCACTGACTGCAGAAGTGAAAAATTTGAAGACAATGCCACAATCACGTTCTAATTAGACGTCAGTCGCAAAAAACAAACAAACAAAACAAAACAAAAAAAAAACCAAAACAAAACACTTAGAAGTTTTATCAGAAATTCTTTTCTTATAAGAAATAATTATCATGCGAAAACTAACTGCATCCATTAATTCACAACCCACACCTAACGGAACATTTCCCCACGCAGAAGCAAATTCAATAGAGACATATAGAGAAAAACCACAGATGCGGTTTTTCGTGACTGCTCGCCCTCCTGCGAAGAGAATTTTTAACGGCACAAATAAGTATTCGAGAGGAAGTTCTCCCGCAACACACAGCACCTCCACCGAAGAGGCGCGGCAGCCACACTTCAGCTTCCCCGCCGCCAGGTCGGCCCGGCCCGCCCCCCCGGGAGCTCTGCCGACGGAGGGGAGGAAGCCAGCGCGGTGCCCCGCTCGCAGCGCCCGGCGGCAGGGCCGCCCGCCCCCGCCCCCGCCCGCCGGGGAGAGCCCCCGCCCCGGGACGGGGCGCGGGACACGGCGCTGCAGCCGCCCCCCGGCCGCCCCCTGGGCCCCACCGCCGGCCGGGCAGTGCCCCCCCCACTCACCGCGGCGGCGGCCGTGCAGCGCGGCGCGCAGGCAGCGTCCCGCCCGCTCCCTCCCCATGCACGGCGGCGCCGGCCGGGGACGCGGCGGCAGCTCCGCGCCGACCCGCGCTCCTGCCGCTGCCTCCGGCTGGGCGGCGCTCCCCCGCTCACGTCATCGCGCGGCTGCGGGCGGGGCGGGTCCCGCCGCGCTGCCCGGCGAGGCGCGGCCGCTCGGAGCGGGCTCCCTGCGCCGGGCCGGGCCGGGCGGGCTGTGCCTCGGGCCGCGGGGACCCCGTGCGGCCGCAGGGCAGGCGCGGCACGGCGGCTCTCCCGTGGAGGCGACAGCCCCTCGTCACAAAATCACAGCGTGCTCTGAGTTGGAATGGGCAAGAGGCACACATGGATCGCCGAGTCCAGCTCTTGGCCCTACTACAGTACCATCCCCAGCAGTCACGTACGTGCTTGAGAGCGTGATCGAAACTCATGTGGAGTTCTGTCAGGCTCCGTCGGCACTAGAGAGGGCAGCAGGGTTTTGCCGGTGCGAGAAGCGGAACCGCAGCCGAGCAGGCGAGCGCTGCTCTTTGCCCCCGCTGCCTGCTCCACAGTCGGTGCGGGCGGCCAGGGCTTCTCGCCCTCACCGTCTCTGTAGGAGCCGCTGAGTGAGAGCCGGACCGCGGTGAGCCAAAGGGCACCGGACCGGCGAGTGTGAGGAATAGACCTGGCCTTGTTCAGCCGCGGTAAACAAGCAGTGCGTCTTTGCTGCGGTCTGGCTGCACAGTAGTGAGTGTGTTAGCTGAAAGAAAAAATCTACGGTTGTTTTTTAAGCAAAGTGTGTGCTAGTTCTGTCCCAGTTCTGACTTGTGAAATGCACACTTTCTTGTCACTTCCTGTGTGATGAGTTTGTTCCTTGTTTTCTTGTCTGTGCCGAGTAAAAATGCTTCACCAGAAAGCTCAGGAACTGGGTTGTCTTTTAGACAAAGGAGAAACACAAGTTGGGACAGGGAAGAACTAAAAAGCCATGTAAAAGTTTGATGGATGATGAGTCTCAGACTGCTAATGGGCTCATGCTCATGACATTAATGCTTGCAAAACATTGTCACCTAGCAATATAGTACTGTCAAAATGTAATTCTTTAAGGACAATCTTTCTTTGTCACTTCACTGTCATTTCTATGATGTGACACATGGTTTTTTGCTCAGAAAAGAAGAGTGCTATAACATCATATCACAGGTGTCATGTCCTATAAGATCATCTCACAAAATCTAAGCCATTTCAGAACTAGGTAATATATCAGTGGGTACATTGTTTTGTTTCTATTGAATGTGAAGTGTAAAGAACACCTGGTGATTTTAAAATAAAGACAATTACAGCATGTTTTTTTTTATAATATCTGGTCCTTCATCTCAAAAGAAAGTTTCTGCAGTATTACATCCTCCAATAATTTGTGTTTCATGTTTAATGTCTCTACAGTGGAGAAAACTCCTGCAAACATGCTGCAGTGACACTGGAAACTTCTTTCAAGTAGAGAAATGAAAGAAACTCCAAAATAAAAATATTCTGATGCCTCCCAAACATAACTACCTGATATGCCACTGATATCCAGACTATTCAAAGATAAGGAGAGTAGTGTACTACATTGGTTGTGTACACTACATAAAGTAAGATTCTGCTTATCAAGATTTCTGTGGACAGACTGCTGCAAATGCAAAGAATTCTACTGAAATAGATGACAAATCCTTATATTGTTAAGTTTGAGTAGTTTGTCAGGGTCAGGTGTAGTTGGACCTGCAAAATTTCTCAGCCTCTGGAGTGATAAAGCACACCATCACTTGCATCAATTTTGAAAGCCCAATCTGTGTTTGTACTCCAAACATTACAGCTTATCTAATGATACCTGACATTTTTATTTGTCTTCTATAATAATTAAATATGTTTTAGTATGACATAGCAAGAAACAGCATTGTCCTATGAAATACCCTTTCTCACTAATCTGTTCAACATTGTTCATTACTTTCATTAGAGTTCTTAATACTACATCAATTCTCAACATATCATTTAAAAGGCATCTGCACTCAAAAGCTGTGAACATCTACCTAGGTAGGTTTGCATCTACCTACCACTTAAGCACCCCTCTTCCCTTTTTCTTTGCTAAGTGATCATACAGTGTCCATACATTTGCATGTTAATTTGCTTGGACACATGTGTCAGCCTGTGGCTGGGAGTTAAGTCTGTTTATCTCTGTATTGTTCTCAAATTTCATTTTGCATATTCACAGTAAATGAATACCCATATGTAGGGTGTGTGAATATCATGTGTAGGGTGTAGTAACACAGGCATAACATAGAATCCAAAAACATGGGTGCTAAGCAATAAACTCAGTAAACATATTCCCAAATAATGGATAAAAATACCACTAATTATACACAAAACATTATTTCTATAAGTGGTGTAGCAGCTTCAAATTTAGTTAGCTTCTCAAAGCAAGTTACAAACTTGCCATCTGTACAAAAGGCTTAATTTTATTTACTTGATTACTTCTGTTTTCCAAATTCCAAGATTAGTGTGCTGGCCAGGAAATAGACTTTGTTTCATTTTCATGTTCAAAAAACTGAAAATTACAGGAATAGTTCTGTAGTAGTTCCTTGAAAAAATCTTGTAGTCATCCTTTGATTTATCATATTCAGCTGAAATTAAAATCGAAGTATATTCTCTGTTCAGAAGTCAGGAATTCTTTGCAAAACACTAAGGAAGCTACTTATTTTAGTCAAATCTAGGAAGTGAGACTGCATGTATTTCTCTTTTCTTTCTACTTTTGTAGTAGGATGTAAAATGCGTAGGGTTTACTAAGTACATATGTTGTAATGTTTTTTCTCCTTTTCTTTGTATGATAGGCCCTGCCTTGGAGAAAAACATGTTTTGGTTAAAAAGCCATGCTTTTCCTTTAAATATATGGCACAAAGAATGGTCTTAAAGTGTGGACACTGCTGAAGGCCTAGGCAAAATCTGCCAGGTCTTTTTCTTAAGTTCTAAGTCCTTTTCTCAGGCCATGAAACTTTCCCAGCTCCAGCCAGGATTTTTCCCAGGCTGGAGACTTTTTCTCTATTGTAAACATAAGACAAAGAATCATAGCAGAGACAAACACCTGCAAGATCCCTGAGAAAGCCAGGGAGAAGAGGTGTCTCCTTCTCTGACCAATGATTTGTCTGTATTTTGTTTTGCACGAACTGCCTTATTTAAGGCAATGGCTTCTTTTAATAAATTGCTCTTGCTCTTTTCTGCACCAAGCAAGAGAGTGCCTTGTTGCTGCGTTTTCTTGCCGCTCTGTAATCCTTCCACGGCAACATTGAAGGAAATGCTTTGATTTTTTATCGTCATTCTCTGAAACCTTTTTCCTGAAATCATATGAATGTTTACCTCCTTCGTGGAGGAGAATGGAAGAAAAAGTACCTGTATTTAGGTACAGGTTTGTGTATGACTCGGCTTGCAAAAAGACACGCTTTATTTCATCCCTTTGGGAAAATACAACTTAGGAAAAGAAGCCAATTCTTGCTTCAACAACCAAGGCCTCAACAGCAAGCGCAAGATTGTCCCCTTTGAGACATCCATTTGATACCTATTCCTCTGAGAGACAGTAGAAAGTTCCTAAAAATACCTTTTGTGTGTTTCTGCAAAGATGGTTTTTGGAGCATGTAAGAATTTAAAAGGCACTTCTCCAGACACTAAATTGTGCCCTCATTGCTGCTCCTGGTGGAAGATGCACTTCTTTGTCAGTTCCTTTTCCAACAGCTCGCTGTGTTCTTGATCAGGTGCAATGCTGCATTACACAGCAATCCCATAGGAAGAAAATGTTTTAAAACCGAAACAAACATGGAAAAAGCCTCACAAGAACCGGCAGTAGTTCAATTGCTGAGCAACTAAAAAGCATTCAGAGATTACAGTGACTAATGCAGTGCCAGTGACTTCTATAAACCAGAGGAACGGAATCAGGTAATGCTCCCTGTGTGTCCAAAACTGCCATTTCCTTTCCCTGAAGTTTCCAGGAACTGGTTAAGCTTTCATTTTCCACCAGCTCTCTGGTATTCTCTCCAAATGACACAGGGAGAAGACAAGAGAGGCTGCTTTGTAGCCCACAATGATCAGGAATAATGCTCTGCCAGACAGATTCTAGGTTTGTATGAGGGATGGGTGTGCCAGATGTCCAGTGGCATTGAAAAAAGGATTGTATAGCAGTATTGCTGTATTTCTTACCAATATTGGTAGCATATGGACATATGGTAGCATATGCACAAGTCAACCACATGTAGTGCATGAGATTTTCATCTGCACCTTTGAAATTGAATTGTTCCATTTTTGTGGATTTCAATAGTTTCTGATAGATTTTCTGCAAAGATTAAATTATTTGTTTATTTATTGTTTAATGAAGCTAATTGCCTCATGTGAGTAGTAAGGCCTGCACTGATCTCCATACTGCTTGTGGCTCTATTAAATGTTGCAATCCCTTGAACACTTTCATCCATGTGGCTCAGCACAGGTTGTTGTGGATCTGATATGGAAATGGAGTAAATTCATTTCTTGCCAAGTTAGTTGAGTCACAACGGAGCAGCAGCATGGGATTTCCTTTTAAGGAACATGTGCTCTTCTCTTATTAGAGGATAAAACCTCGCGTGCAGCCAACAGTTTTGTATCTGGAAAAAGCAGGCAGGCAAGTAAGTGCAAGCAATTGGTTTAACTGTAGAACTTAAAAATAAATTTTTGAGATGCAGTCTACTGACGGGAAATGGCTTGGTATAAGTGGTATTACAGGGAATCACAAATTTGCTGTCACTCTGTGACTTTTTTACTTAGTAAACATTTAGGTACACTAGTATCACACAATGAGGAAAAGGGTCAATAAGTCTGAATTTCTACTCAAAATCTGCTAACAGAGTGAAATAAAACAAAATTAATAAAACTTCAGCCTGAAGTTGAAGGAAAACCTTCAAGCATAGACACTGAAGATAACTTGCAGTGTTTGTTATGGGCTCTGCTGTCAAAAGTCCTAGTGATGGCAATGCAAATGCTTCAAGAGTATATCAGTATGCCAGGTCTCCAACAAGTAACACTTTCTTTCCTAATCAACTTCTGCTTGCATAGGTTCTGTTTTGCTTTGGTTTCCCTTTCATCTTTAAAGCAGGGTATCTTCTGTGCTTAACTGGTATCTAAATGTAATAACATGCAAATTTGTCTTGGGTTTGCATGGCCAGGTTTTGGTAGTGGGCCAGCTACTGGCTTCTGTCAGAATATGCTGGAAGCTTCCTCCATGTCTGGTAGAGCCAGCTCAGACGTACTCAAGAAAAACATGCTGCTCGCCGTGCTGGGCCAATCAGAAATGCTGGCAACGACTTTTGATAACATATTTAAGAAGGAAAAAAAGTTATTGGGCAGATGTAATTGCAGCCAGAGAAGAGCAGAAGGAGAATAGATCAGAGTCTTGCTCTGCAGACAGCAAGGTCAGTGAAAGGGGAGGCACAAGGTGCTCCAAACACTGCAGCTGGGATTCCCCTAGAGCCCACGGTGAGGCAGCTGTGCTCCTGCAGCCCATGAAGGACCACATGGATGCAGATATCCACCTGCAGCCTGTGAAGGAGACCCACAGCAGAGCAGTTGGATGCCCAAAAAAGGCTGTGACTCCATGGGACATCTGTGCTGGAGCAGGTCCTGGCAGGGTCCTGCAGATGCAGGGAGGGAGGAGCCCACTGGAGTTTTCTGGTAGGACTTGTGACCCTGTGCAATCCCACACTGGAGCAGGCTGCGCCTCATGGATTATACCTGTGGAAGAGTGACACACATTGCAGCAGTTCATGGAGAACTGTTGTTGCCTGTGAGATAAGCTCACACTGGAGAAATTTATAGGGAGACATGCTGGAAAGATGTGGGAGACATGCTGGAGCATGGGAAACACTCCTCTCCCTGAGCACTGGGAGAAAAAAATGCATGATGAACTGACCCCCATTCCCCTTCTGCCTGCACCACTGCAGGATTAAGAAAAGCTAGGAAAGAGAACAGGTGGGGGGAAGTGTTTTTAGGATTTGTTTTACTTCTAATTATCCTGATCTGATTTTCTGGGTAATAAATTCAACTAATGACCAAATTCAGTCTGTTTTGCCTGAGATGGTAATTGGTTTGTGACCTCTTCCTGACTTTATCTCAAATTGTGAGCCTTTCACTGTATTTTCTATCCCAGGTGTGAAGGAAAGTGTTAGAGAACCTTTGGTAGATACCAGGTATCTGGCCGGGATCACTGAATTCAAAAGGTTTTCGGTTCTACTGTTATATAAAGTTTATTCATATTCATAATAAAGTGCCTTCTCACCTCTACCTATCACTGGGAAAATAACTTATGACAAATAAATTGTCTTTGAAAATCCCATGGGAATAGGGAAGTCTACTAGATTGAAAACCTCTCAAAACAGATTTTGGAGTGACCAGGGTCTGCTTATTCTTTTGAAAAATCAAAGCAAAATCACCTCAGCCTCTTTTACTCTAGTCAAATATGGCAAACAGCCTGCTTACCTTATATACACGAACTAGTATTTCTCTATTCATTCTTGGAGTTTCCAGATATTTAAAGAGACTCAGAAATTGACCAGAAATACTCTAATGCATAATTATAGGTTGCCAGCCCAGTTCATGGGAATACCTTCTCCAGGACTTCATTGTGTACAGTGTCCATGACTGCGTAATGACCTGGCATCAATTTGTGGAAAGTAAGATTGTTCTTTGAATAGTGTTTTCACATGTGTGTACATCCATTAGAATTCTTTCTTATATCTCAATACATGAATGGAGATTTAGATGAGAACATCTGTTATGGATTTTTAAAATTAGTATTTCTAGAAGCTAATCATATACTGATTAATAATATCTGATTTTAAATGCAAAGGACTGCAGCTCTGTCTATATTGTTTTACCGTGCATTATTATGGAAAATTAACCTTCCTGAGCTTGTTTGGCAGCAGTTATCTCTCTGAGAAAGTCAGGAAGCCTCAAAAGTTAATGTTTATGTAAATTCATTTCCATCAGTAGCATTTCATCCTGTTCGGTTAGGAGGGTTTTTTGTGTTATTTAATCTGTTGTGTAATTTAATCTGCAGGATGTGACTATGATACAGCTAGAAACTAAAAGGACAAAAAGACAACATAATGGGGTAACAAAAATCCTGTTATGGTCAACTGTTGAAGTGTTTTGAATTTCTTCACTTGAGAACTCAACCTTTCTGATATTTAATTTTTTTTTTTTTTTTTTAAATTTTGAAACACATTTAAGATACAATTACTAAGCTACTTGGATGCAATACAGAAATCTATGATATGAAACTGAACCAAGTGTATCTTGCACATTCTCCTAACTGCCTACTGTACTCACATGAATCACCAGAGATCTTAGAGAGAGTTCTTGTGTTTCACATGGAGAAGAGAAGGCTTCAAGAAGAAGTCTTGAGGGAGACTTTATAGCAGCCTTCCAGTTTTAGCAACTTTCCTGTAAAGGAGTCATACAGGAAGACTAGAAAGAGACTTTTTACATGGGCATATAGTGACAGGACAAAATGGCTTTAAACTGAAGAAAGTAGGTTTAGATTAGATATTAACAAGAAATTCATTACTATGAGAATACTGAGGTGCTGGAAGAGATTTCCCAGAGAAACTGAAGATGGTCCATCCCTGGAAGGGTTCAAGGTCAAGTTGGATGGGACTCTGAGCACCTGGTTTAGTGAAAGATGTCCCTACCTATGACAGGGGCATTAGAACTAGATGACTTTTAATGTCTCTTCAAACCCAAACTGTTCTATGATTCTGTAAGAGCAAGAAACTTTAATATACACACACAAATATACAAACAAGCAACTTTTATGAACTGATTCTAAAAGTCTCTAAACTGATTACAGTAAACTCAAAGTGAAAAATTTGTTTGTTAATTTTTCCACATGGTATTCTCATCTTAATATTTCATAATGAAGCAAAGACACTGAATTTCACTTTTGTTTCTACTCAGTTTTACTTCTGATTGATAGTACACAGTAGCAGCAAGTTGTGTTTTGATTCACAATCCTGGAAAAGGATGAGCAGAGTTTAAAATCAGAAACCTATTCCAGTCTGAAATATAATTATAAAAATATGCAGTCTGCTGATTCTTCAAATGTGCTAAGTAATTGTTGCTCAAATGAAAATAAACATGAGACCCTTTGCTTTATCCAATATTTCTGAAAAAGTTACTTCAGAAAACACTAGATATCAGTGTTGGTATGGAATATGCACACCAGCAAGACTGTAACATTAATTTTTTTTTTGTTAAAATAAATTATTAGGCATCCTTCACATAGCTGTTTTGCTTTTGAATCTTTTGGCCAATTTCAGTTAAAACTAACAGTAGTATAGAGTCCTCATAAAGAAGTAAATTCCTAATCTGAATTGAAAAAGATACCCTGCTATGGACTTCCTCAAAGCAGCCAAGAGGCAATTCTGAGAGAGGCCTGTCCCACAGCCAACTGCTTTGGTAAGACAGCTTTCATTAATTAATTGTGGGATCACACTCTATATAATTTAACTACAATTTTCACTATTGCTTTGTAGTTATATTTGTACAAACAACATCAAGCCCATGTCAAATTGCTCTTTTCTTCTCCTCCCTTGTTTTTGAATTCCAGTCAGATCAGTTAAAGATCTTTCTTTGTAATTAAAACAATAAATCAAATTCAGCTCTTTTAATTTCCCATATTAAAAAAAAGCACCCAGCAACTATTAAATTTGAAAACATTGATATCTTGTTCCACTCTTTATAGCGTAATGGAAATAAACTACATATTGTAGCTCTCTGGGAGAGCATTTAAGAATCTAGAAATAGCTTCCACAAACTCCTTTTCTTGGAGGAGGAAGATTTTAGATAAGCAATTCCAGTAAGTATTCTCTGACACTGAGGCACACATACAAAATAAAGCACAAAAGCTCTCCCTAGGGCAAAGCATACTTATCACTTGCCATTAACTTCCTCAAAGCTTAGGTTATAAAAGATATCGTCAAGGTAGCTGCACCTCAGGCAGAAACAGGATTTAACTTGATCCTCTCAGGAAGTAGCTTCAGAGTGTGTCATTCCCAAGATACCTTTCATGTGAAGGACCAAAGCAATTAGATGTGTTTATCTAATTGCTGCAAAGAGTAGAACTAGCTCTCACCCACAGAAATGAAGGAAAGCCAGCTATCTGTCATGGTTTTCACTCAATGCTGAGCAGTGTTGAATCTGGCATTCCCAGAACCAGAGAAGCTGCAATAATACCCTGCAGCCCTGGGACTGGCTCCAACACAGAGATGTGGAGGAAACCCAGTCCTCTGAGATGAGTCACAGGTGTCCAACCCTCCTGGTTTTGAATGTCTTCTGTTCTGCTTCCTCTGCTGCTACAGAATTGAGTCAGCCATAGACAGAAAGCCTAGAGCTACCAAAAAACCCAGACAGATATTTTTGGTTACCAGAAATTGTTTCAACAGAAGCCAGTTTGTGTTTAAGAGGTGCTGCAGCAGGCAACAGAAATAAATATTCTACTGATGCATGGAGAAATTACCATTCCGTAAATGGCAGAGGAAGTAAATTGAAAAAATTGTAAAGGGAACGGCTTCTACTTGGAACTGCCACTGTTCAGCTTACTCTCAAAAGTGAAACTAACAAGCCCCCACACAGAGCTGTTTGAGTTTAATATTTGGCTAGCAGTTGCAGTAACACCAGAAGAAGTGGATTGTCATGAGAAGGGTGGCTGAGATAGAACTACTGAACTACTATGCTTAGCATCTGTGTTTCTTGTTTTGTTATATAAGCCAGTGCTGCAAAATATTCTGGCAAAGGCTGGGATTTTTTTTTTCTTATCCTCTATAAAATTCTAGTGGGCTAAATAAAAATATTTAAAAATAGCTTTAAACATTTTAAATATAAACAGATAATTTAAACAGTAACACAGTTACATTAGTTTCTTCAATTGTGTGTGTTGGGAAAGATGAAACAGGAAAATCTTACAAATATGAATGCTCAGATGCTGGGAATATAGAAACCATGAACGAAATTGAAATGAAAGCTGTGTTTGAGATACCAAGCCTTAGTTACTGAATAACCATGAAACAATAGGATGACCCACTGAAGGTAATCCTCTCTTGATAGAACAATGCCCTCTGCCAGAGAGCAAGCCCAAAGGTCCAAAGAGCAGTTTTTAGAGTTTAAAATGTAACACACTATGTTAATATAAGGATTCCTATAGGCGGTATGTAAATGCTATAGAATTTGTATTTTGTACTACATTGGTTAGTGGAAACTAGAATATTCATCATGGAAGAAGATTTATTGTATTGTAAACGGGAAATCACTCTCTTCTCCCTCTTACTCTCTTTACTCTCTCTTCTTACCCCTCTCTTACCTCCCTCCTATTACCCCACCACCCTTTTATCCCGTTACTCTTTCTCTCCCTCCTTTTATCTCTTTTTGTCTGACTCTGGGCTGTGCCAGGCAGCTCTTAGAAGGGCTCTCTTATAATAAACTGCAACTGTAACTTTTAACATATACAGAGCGCTTGAGTTTTGTTCCCGACCTTCTATCCTGACACAAAGACTCTCGTAGTGTGCTTCTATATTTTTGTGAGTTTTATTCCCCACATTGCTTCATTGAAAAGCAAGATAAAAAGTATTATCTAGTCTTCTAAGCTCCTTCTCTTAAGCTAACTTTGTCTTCGTGTTGGAGATGGTCTTTGCAGTAGCAATGGTAGACACCTTACATGATGAAATGCTGGAAGGGTTTTCACCAGTGGAAAGTTAATGACAGAAACTCCCACAGTATTGATATGCAAACACAACATTAGGTTGGCTTCCTTAACATAAGTCCTAAAAGAATAAAGTCTTTCAATTTCATATGACTGGAGCTTTATATCAAGACTTAGGACTTTATAAGAATGTGCTCATTGTCCATTTAGTAGCATAATATTCTACCAGTTTTAAAGCTGCATACATGTTAGTGCCAATCAGCAAGAAACTTTGTTTTTGAGAGTTCAGCTCAGTTTCCTTTCTTGCTCCACTTTAAAACTCAGAGGATTCAGCCAGAAGACCATTACTTTTCAGGATGGCAAGCCTTTCAGGAGACCTCTGAGATGGAAAAGATGAGGACAATGCTTTGTTTCCACAGCATGAACTACTAGGGCAGATTTAGAAGAAATCCAATCTGTCTCTTCACTTTTCCATTTCAGAAACCCTGGATGAAAATCCCTGTAGTGAGGCAGAGCAGTGACCAGTGGAAAAAAGAGAGGAAGTTTTCCGAGTGAGTGGCCAGGGGGACAGCCTGCAGAGGGATTCAGTGTACATACAGGGAACAGAGAAGTGAAATAATATAGCAACTCAAAGCCCCAGTGCAGCATACTGGGGACAGTTCTTCCACCTTGTCCAATAGAACAAAGACTGTGGATATAACAGGAGGAATGAGAAGAGATCAGTGGAGAAAGGGATATACCATGATGGAATGCTTTCACAAGTAAAATTGGAAGAATTTAGTCTTCAGAGGTATACAGAATAAACCAAACAAATTCTGTGAGCAAAACAAAAGAAAGAACCTAAAACTTCACCAAAACTAACAACAAAACAAACAACCAAACAACCCCACCATCCTCAAACCAAAACCTACATGAATAAAAAAAAAAAGTCAGGGAGATTTATGCTTGTAGAGCCCAAAAAAGCTTATAGCCATCATAAAGCGAGGCAAATGTTTGCACAGACCTGAGGTTCTGTGAATCTTGATATTTTCTTAGTCCAGCTCCCTGTGGGATACAAATGAGTCACTTCATTCTTCTCTACAACGGGCACAAAAGCAGTGCTCCAAAACACAGACTTTGGAACAGAGGATAAAAATGCATGAAACCAAGAATTACATTATGTGTAATGCAAACAATGTACCTTTTTATATTTATATGCCTATGACTTGGCAATAACAATTCAAATAGTATATTAATTAGTAGCATTGTTATTGTCTGGAGAAGACATAAGGCAGAGGAAATCAGTGAGAGACTTCACTGAATTCTGGAAAGGTGTGAAAAGAGAAGTTTCATAAGTTTTTTCATAGCAGCTCTTTCTTTGAAAGTGATTCAGTGATAAAAATGCCATGAGCATAAATATGATTAAGTTTTCACTCCATGTGTCAGTCAGACAAGTGACAATTTTGGTAATTTCTTATATTTTCCTTACAATGTTTCAAGAGCTATTCAACAATTTCTGACCAAAATTACTCTTTTCCGTAAAAATTTGTGAGAATGGGAAGGGAAAAGAAGGGTAATAGAATTCTGCAATATCCTTCTCCTTGGCTCTTAATACTCCCTTTTACTTCTTACTGTAAATTTCAAGTTTTAAAAAAAATCTGCTAACAATGCTTATTTAACTCTGCAAACTGAAACAGATGTTCATTCTTTATTTGTACTTTAAACTAACACTAAGAAAACCTTTTTAGACAGCTGCCACATCCAGCCTCTAGTGGTGCAGCTTTACACCAGACCCCCTCACCCTCTTGTTGAGTAAGAAACTGTTAAGAAGCCTGTGCCTTGTCTAATACCCTGTTCTTCTAAGATGCTCTACATAGCATGGAAAAAGCCAGATCTTTCAAAATAGCTCTTCACTTTGAATTCATACATCATTGCTTAGAAAAGTCTAGAGCAAGATCTTGACACTGTTGCAAAGCAAAACAGTATTTTTACTAACAACCTGACAAACACATTTTCAAAAAACAGAAATATAATTTCCTAGTCGCTCCCTGATTCACTGTGGATGTGTTCTTTGAAAATTTATTATGTAGATTAATTATGTCCCAAAAATCAAGTGAAAATAGTGGATAATAAACTTTGCGGCATGAATTATTAAGTAGATTTTTATAATCAATGCTCAGAAACATTCTGCAGTAGAAATTGTTTCCCAATCATATTCTGAATGTTTAGATGTGTTCCTAAATACAAATACTTTTATGAATCTCTCTATGAAGCCATACTGCTTCAGGTTCCTTCTGAATGCTGCCACACAAACAAACAAGTACGGCTGTGATTTTCTTCCCTTTTTTCCCCACTTTCATTATATTAAAAAAAAAGAGTAAATAATCAAAATTCATATTTTGATCTAGATGTATCTTGCAGATGTTTAGTGCATTATACAGAATCAAAACTGTATTTCCAGACACACAAACAAAATTGTTTGTCCTGATGTGCTGAGGGTTGACCATTCAAAACCATAGTCTTAATTTACAGAATATTACAAAATATCCACATTCATCAAAAGTTAAGAAACTATACCTACATTTATGCAAAAAGTGGCTAAAGTAGTTTTTTCTTATTCTTTGAGACAGTTTAGCATTGAAAAAAGATATTAGTAACTTTCAAGGAGCAAGGTGGAGTCAGGTTAAAAATGCACTGAGAAAGGCTAAGGCATTTATTCTTAAATGTGTAACTTCTGAGACATCCTGCAAACATGGGTGCCCTCCTGAACCTGTTGCATTCTGTAAAATGGGATGTGTCCTTGGCATGTAGTGATGATCAGTGGAATCAAGCCCTTAATCCTACTAGCTCATCCATAGTTAAGCACCAGATACCTCGCATGGATCAGTCTCCACAAGACCCTACAGATTTTCACCATGGGCTCACTGTTGAAGTACTGGTGTTTGCTGTATGACCAGCACAGCGGAGCCTGCCAGGGAAGCATGGCCAAACTGGCACTGGGAGCAGGGAGTGACTGTGTGGCAGACATACAGCATGAGGGCAAATGTGCAGAAATAGCCTACCTCTGTGTGTGCCGAGCAGGTGCTATTTCATTTCCATGGGCATCCAGCCACTGTTCACCCTCACACAAAGAGTTTATTTTAGCCTTTGTTTTCTTGTGGCTACACCCTTGATCAGTACCACTTTAAACCTGGTTTCTTCTGTGGGTCTCCTTAATGCTACATACACATACAGAGTATTCCTACTTTCTAATACACATGGGAATATAGCTCTGGCCACTCTTCTTAGTGAATATACATAATCTTACTGCTCCAGGAAAGAGATTAGCACTAACACCTGACATCTATTGCTACAGATTTACTACAAATCATGCTAATAGTTCTGTCTTGTAACAATGTCACAACTCAATTTATATCTAGTGCAAGTGCTATTTGGACATTGTGATGCTGTGACACAGTGCATGACTTACTTCTGTTACTCATCCAATGTCGTCACCACACAGTTCAGCCCACACACTCTCTTCCCTGCAGGACTTTCTGTCTTTTTACCCCTCTCACTGACAAGGTTATAGGTGTTTTTCAGAGCTTGTCAGTGTTGCTCAGAGATCAGGTAGAAGAAAGACATTATAAACCCCATCACAAATGCTCTTTTAAGACACAGCTTACCAAGACCTAGGCAGTAATTGCAAAATATGTTCCTTCCACATTTTTATTTTGTTTAGAGTTGCCCTGACACAATTGTGTGTCACACTTGGGATGCCTTAGGAGCCTGATTAAATACAAGTGGACATACATCAGACATACAAAATAAAAGCGTGGAGATGGCCATACAATATTTTTTTTAAAAAAAGGGGGAGGGGGGTGAATTAACTCAGACAAAATTATGCATCCTGAAAACTGTTTATTTTCTTGTTTGTCATTTTTAGCTCTAATTTCTGTCAAGAGTATGACTGAGAAACAGGGAAATGAATGCCAGAATATGCAAGCAGAGAATTATGCTTCCGTGGATTGTAGCAAAATCTATATCACCCAAGGGGAAGAGGGAGAAGAGAGAAAATATCTATGCTCTGGCAGTAACAAAACACCATTTTGAAAACATTACCCAAGACAGCAATGTACTTACTGTTTTGGCCTAGCTAATGTACCTACTGTGTGCTTCCCCTGACAGTTATTGCACTGGCTTCTAGCCATATGCCTTTGGTAAAGTGCACTAGCTTGGAATGAAACAATTTTGCTTCAAATTTAATCTCTTCTACTCCAGAAACTGTCCTACAGCAAGTTAGCATGAATTTTCTGACATAAACACAGAAGGTGCAGTCAAACTACAATCATAGCATCCTAGAAAAAAGTTTGACAACACATATTACGAAATTAGCAGGAGATGCAAGGTAAAGGTATATTTTACAAATATTTTTCATATCTCCATTGTGACTGCCACTCTCATGGGACTGCACCTGCAGTGCTGCATACAGCTCTGGGGACCCCCAATGATAGATGTGGATCTCTAGGAGCAAGTCCAGAGGAAGCCCACCATAAAGATCTGAGGGTTGAAGCACCTCTCCTCATCAGGACAGGCTGAGAGAGTTGGGTTTGTACAGCCTGGAGAAGATTCTGTGGAGACCTTATAGCACCTTTAAGTCACTACCTAATGGAACCTAAAAGAAAGGCTGGAAAGGAACTTTTAAAAGGGCATGTAGTGACAGAACAAGTGGTGATGGCTTTAAGCTGAAAGTGGGTATGTTTAGATTAGATACTAGTTAGAAATTTCTTACTGTGAGGGTGGTAAGCTGCTCTAACTGGTTGCCCAAGGTACTTACGGATGCCCAATCCCTGGAGGTATTCAAGGCCAGACTAAGCAACCTGGCTGGGGGATGGTGGAACTATGATCTGTAAGGTTTCTTCCAACTGAAACCATTCTGATTCTAGGATTAGAGCTGCTCTCCTAAAGGGATTAACTAAATTAATGATAGATTGTTCAAAGAGTACAGGATTATTTATGTACAGCTAATCACTTCAAATTTAAATTATCGGAGTATTACTCTGCTATGGATGGATTGAGATGAAAGAATTGTAACTATTATCCTTACCATAAAGTCTGTGGCTACCGACACTAATTTTTGGTGAAAAAAATTCATAATTTCCTCTGCCCAACTCTAAAATTAACTATCTTATAGCTTGTGTAATCAGACCACCAAAACAAATGTCAATTGCTGTTTTGCCGATAAACAAACCAGCTTTTATCCACAGGATTTCCTTCTAATAAGTACTTTTTCCAGAATATGAAGGTCAAATAATAGTAAAGCTCTTACCTAAAACCTCCTCTGGAATTGTTAATATTTCTCCGAAGAGTGACTCTCCTGGAAAAATGTATTAGTTTCATATACCTTTATTTTTCTCTGTAAAGCAACAAGCAAATTCAGAATTGCAGCAAGAGTTGTGCTGTAGAGCTATGCAATTTGCAGCAGGGCTAAGGCTTACCAGTCCAATTTTAACACTGAAGTTTAGTACAGGTAATTGTGTGACATAATTGCTGTTGAAGTACCTGCTGCTTGGGCAACTTATTGCCATCTCTATGCAACTGGAGCATTTGGGAAAACTCACAACTTTATAGATAAGCTTAAAAATTATAATAAAGCTTTTCATTTTTGAAATTTTGAAAAACAACACAAATTTTTATTTAAGCAATTTTTGGAGCAATTGGAGCTGTGGCATAAAATTGAATATTTAATTAATGTAAGCTTTCTATTTGTATTCTAGTGGCTTTTAATTTTTGTTTGCACATTTCACCTTTTGCATCAGTGGAATCTCGTATTTTGGGTAATTTTAATTCATAAAGTTTCTATTTTTTTCATTACATAGTGACAGTGGGGAGCAACTTAAATTCTTTAAGGCCTACTTACCTTTTTCTAAACTAAAATGTAAAAGATATAGTCAAGTTATTTTATTTCACATCCTATTGTTTTATTTAGGATTTCCTTAGTCTTGACTTCCTTTGCAAGTCAAATCTTGGAAAGACAGTAAATTATAAGAATGGCTTCACCTTCTCCCTTCCTCCCTCTCTGGCAACTCCCAAAGTTGTTTTTTTGATATATCAGTTCAAGATAGCCACTTGTGTCATGAACGGCTCAAGAAAGACTTCCAGGCTTTTTTCCCCCAGGTTGTCTGTTTTGCTTTAAAGGGAAATAAAACCTTATTTAGGAAAAAAACCCCTTCATTTTTTCAAATCATGTCTGACAGATTGCAGCAAGAACAAAGTACAGTAAAAAAATTACATGGCCTGCAAAAGCTAACAAAACAGTAAACGATGTCCTTTTTGGGTCCAATAGGTATTTTTCATACTACAGAGGTAATACCCACTTTACAGTGGCATCAAATAGAGTTTGTAAAACCATTTTAACACAGTCACTAATATCTCTGCTCTCTATATATACACCAGCCTTTGACACAGTTTTATTTTCCTCCAGACACAAAGTATAGTCTAAAGTCAAATATAAATTTTTTCCCTTGTGTTAGGAGTTCAGCAGGAGTTCACAGGTTTGCCAGGTATCTACCAGAAGCCTTTTATGAGTAAATTTTTACAACCCTTAGAAACTTCTTTGCATCTGTCAATCCAAGCATACAGCCCATAGAGCATTACTGGCACTTTAAAAAGGGAGCAGATGCACAAAATATGATGGTGGAACTGAAAATATTTTTCTTTCTCAAAGCCTACAGCTATTTTGTTATTTGTCCCAATTAATTGTGAGCCACATCTATAGCATGCCAAACAAATCTAAAAAGAATGTATGTGATAAGTCAAAAGCTGTGATGGAGGTTTCTCTTCCCATGTCCAATTTTGCAAAGAAGGCTAAATAAGACAGTATAGGCTGTGATCTCTTCTGCAGTATTCTAACATTAGGAAAAATAAGACAAATATTTTATTGTTCCTGTGAAACTGAGATGAGATGAAATGAGCTGGTTAAAGCATGGTGCTAATAATGCCAAGGTCATGGGTTTCATCCCTGTATAAGCCATTCACTTAAGAGCTGGACTCAGTGATCCTTCTGGTCCTTTCCAACTCTGACTATTTAGTGATTCTGTGAATTTAGTAGATGTAAACAGGGGTGGAGATTCTGACAAATTCTACACACACACAATGCATAAACAAAGAATTGCTGTCATACCTTTACTTTAATTTTCATGCCAATATTATCTCTGCAATTACCTCAAGAATCTAATATTTCCATTGTGATCATTTGTTTTGCAATGCAAAGCCTGTTTTGGTAAAGCTTGTTTTCCCTCTCTATCTAAACCCTTCAGAAAAAGCTACAAGTGAAATCAGTAAATACATAGAACCAGAGCACTCACCTCATTAAGGCTTGAGAGCACAGTGACATGAGGCACTTGTGCCTCATTCAGTGGAATACAGTGCAAAGAGTCCCATGTCAGCTTGGGAGAGAGACTTCAGAGAGCCACTCCAAGCAGCACAGAATTTGCGTTTATAAATAGCACAGATCTAAATAGTCTACAGTCAGCTTTGTTGTTTACATGCAGTGAGCTTGGGTACCCCCGCACTGGAATCATCACAGGTCTCCTTATGCCAGAATAAGGACAGAGACAGGTTGGTTTTATTAGACCTTTGCAGCATTTTCTGTCTTTCACAAAGTCTGTAGATGTTTTTTATCTCATAGTTTTACTGAGGTTGCAAAATCCAATGCCAACACATGTCATTAAGACTTTCTCTCCACCTGTGTGCTCTTCCTCAGCAGTCTTTGTTTCAATTTTAAACATGATCTGGAAGAAGCTTCTGAGGTGTCGCAGAAACTCAATTCTGAATGAGAGAAAATAATACAGTTTAAGGAAAAAAAAAAAAAAGTAAGTCCAATAGCATTACATACTAACACAGATTCCAGCAATGAGCATGCTGAATGAAATATGAAGATATTGCTTAGTACAAAGAGAGAAACAGGTCTACAAGCTCCAAACACTGTTCTCACTTGTGTTGTAGAAGCAGCTAGTGATCCCTCCTGAAACCTCTGCAATCTCTGTATAAGCATAATGTATTCTCTGTATAAGTGAATGGCTGGTAAAATAGCAAATGATGAGGGAAAAAAGGAGAGAAATGCAGCCAGGCAAGGTCATTTAATCCTGATGCTGACTTTTCATCAGGGCTACGTGAACCCCACACCAACCTGTGACTCTCCTTTCCCTTGCCCAATGCTTAAAGCAGAAATAAAATATAAACAGAGACAGCCAAAAGATTGGGCGCATACTTTAAGAGAGATCCCAAACCATATGTTTGATTTCTTACTGATTAGTGACCTCTCCACTTCTCAGTTAAACATTTCATTAGAATTACTCGGACTCAGAATTCTTCCTGTTTTCTCATTTTCAGAAAAAAAATTTCCTTTCATCATTTCAGACAGAAAGGCAAGAAGAAACTAAACAATCATACTAATCCCAAATGAGCACTGAGTGGAGGGTAAGTAACACAAAAAACTATAAAAAAAAGAAAAAACCCGAAAACATCCAAGAGAACATTTTTACTGGCTTCTCCAAAAGAGGGAACATGCAATTGCACCAAAGGACTACAAAAGAAAATTTGTAATTGCTCCTGGCAGAAATTTAGATTCTTCCAGTCATGGCCACAAGCAAGTCTGCAGTCTTGAACTAAGCTTTAATCTCCACCAGCAAGTGCTATGTGCTTTCCTTAGTTTAAGGAAAGGGAATGTGGACATTCAGTTCACACATTGGCTGGTCTGCTCTACATGCTGAAAGCATAATTGCAAGCTAATCACACATACATCACAATACACATATACATTACAATAAATCAAGAGCAAGTAACCACAAAATGGAAAGAAGGAGACCAAAAGCCTAAGCCTATCCCCACTGCGACATCACAAGGCCTCTGAAAGCCTCTTGGCAGCTCCTATTCAAAGAAATTGTGAAGGAGTACAAGGAAAATTGCAGGAGAAAAATTGCTTTATACGCTTCAGCTGGGCATTCTGCTGTTCCTGCACTCAGATACATGCACAGGAGAGGAGGAAAATGGCAGGAGCCGGAAAAAGACAGGCTGCTTTACCTACACTGGTGTGTGCTTGGGATGATCTTACTTATGTCTGGGGCAATCTGCTAGATACCTCTGCAGGGTGAATGTGGGAACATTGCTCCCAGTGCTATGTATACTTTCTCCTGCACCTTCCTGGACTGGTAACTTGCCTCAGCAAAGACACCAGCTCTCTCATCTCTCAGATGAACTCACAGTTGAAAGGAAGAACTGAAAAGCACTTTTTCTTCCATGCCTCCCCAACTGCAAGGTTTCTGGTTGCAGCTATAGTAGGCAAATGGGCATATGCTGGCATAAATGCTTCAGTAAAACTGACAGACAACAAGCTCTGTATCAGCCTTCTCCTTAGCTGGGTCCTTTCACAGGCTCTGGCAGTGTGACAAGGAAGCAGCCAAGCCCAAAACAGCAGGAGTAGAATGCTGAATGGCAAGGAGGGCACAGAATAAACTGTAAAAATGCCAGAGGCCATGTGGAGCCAGAGACTTAGGGAAAAATCCTAAAAGATGATCAGGAAACTCTGCAAAATTGGTAAGCTCAGTTCAGTCCATACCTCTCTTTGCACATAGGTAGGCTGCCCTGCATCTCTGCCTCTTCTCCCTTTTGAATAAAGGCAGAGTAAGAAGTATATCAGACCCCAAGTACATGGGAAAAACTCACTGGAGAGCGAGGAAGGGGGAGGCTGCCTGGGGACAGCCAGGGGAGAATGCAGAAGCATCAAAAGGCCAGCTTTGTCTTGTAGCAGTGGAAGCACAAGTGGTACAAGCCCTGAAAACAGAAGGGAAAGGCAGGAGGGCAGAGGTACATGACAGAAAGCAGGTTTGTATTAGCTCTGAGGTTGGTCTATGTTGCAGGTGGGCACCTCAAATAATAGTGCAGGCTGCACCAACCACACAGGCACAGGCTGGAGGATTGAGGGAGGGGGTGAAAGGTACAAAGAAGGTTTATTTTGCTGAAAATTTACACTGCGTGTTCAGGCAAGAACAAGGCAGCAGCTGAACAGAGTTGCTCCTTAGGTGTAGGGACAGCAACGTGAGCCACAGTGGAGGCTTTACAGCCAACAACAACAAGAGTAAAAGGCCTGTTATCAAACTGCTGTCTTTCCCCCAAAGCCTGCTGAGAATTACGAAAAAGTACACAATTTCATGTATTGGGCAAAGCAACCAACTAACAGAGCAGTGAGAGAGAAGACCTGTGCACCAGCAGTGCATTCGTGGTTCAGTTGCCCTGGGGTCTGCACAGAGCTTTGCCTGGCAGCACTGGCAGCCCCAGCACTGCTCTCCTGAGTCCTGCCCTTCCCAGGAGGAGACAGACTGAGGAGCTGGGGGTGGACATTCCTGGTCATGGAAGCAACAAACTGTGAGCTTGGCTGGGCAGAGAGACCCTAACCCCACCTCTCTAAGCCTTTGCAAAGCCATGGATTGGAGCACTAGGACTTTGCTGTTGCTGTCCCTCATGCATCCCTGGCTCACACTGATCCACCTGCATGCAGACAGGTCTGTCCTGCCAGGCTGACCTCTGTTAGATAGTAGCATGGCCAGGACCCTGCATTTGATTTTAAGCTCAGCTTGACAGAAAGGCACTTGCTTCTGTGCAATATAAATGCTAAGAAATGGGTAATGCAGACAGCTGCTGGTTATGCAGACTGGTAGCACCACTGCCACTCAAGCCAGCCCTGCTCATAGTGTTGCCTGCCCTTCCACTCCACTGTTTGCTGAGGCGACAGATGTCTCCTAGGAAATTAAGAAATTTCCTCATTCTAATGGATATAATCCAAAGTATTTTGTCCCCATGTGATGCTCTCATTAGCCAGCTGAACTGCCACATTCATGCTATATTCTACTGGACAGGGAAGCCAATCTAGCATAACAGAGTTCTTAAATAACTTCAGATTCTGTAGGTGAAAGTGTTAAATGCAGAGATGTCACAGCTCTGAGAGAAATGAAGGGACAAGGACACGGAACATGACAATACTGTAATTTACTTCATAAGCTTGTGTATCCAACGAGTTGCTTGGGAGCCAAATTTACCAGTCCTTTATAAGCAGTCCTAGCTGAGGGCATGGGGGTGCTGCATAAAAAGGTGCATTCTATCTGAACAGATCCTCACAGGACTGATGAGTCACAGATTCTCACAGAATCATAGATTTTACTATGTGCTGCTTCAGTAAGTGTACTCCTGACCTTTACCCCTACTGCATACACCTAGCTTGAAAGAAGTGACAACCCACCAACTTGAACTCAGCCAGCTTACAAAATAAACTAGTGATTTGATTTTCACAAAACAAAAATACTGTAAAAAATTTAAAAATACTCACAATGACAAACGACTGGATTGTCCCATATGCTTAACTGTGCACTTCAAACACTAATATCTACTCTTCTGAAATCTTGCACATGAATACTTACTTTACAGGGGTTTACTTCCCCTTTGTGCAATGGGACAAGTCCCTGTCTTCCCCTCAAAATCTGATGAATGTTGTTTCCAAGGTATCAGGAGCTGAGAAGAGCAGTTAGGTAATTTTTAGCTCTCATGTGATGGCACCACCATTCTTCAGTTATCACAGTACTGTACCTTTCACGTATACAGCACCGGTACCATGATAACCGAAAAAGGACAGTTCATACTCTTATCATTTGATGCCATTGTCAGATAAACAAACATCCTTTCATTTGAATACAGAATAACTGCTTAGTCTCTAGAAATAACTGTGATCTAGTAAATCCTTTGCAAGTCTGAAAAATTAAATTTTTTATAATGGATGCTGTTTCCCTAACCAGTTTCTTCTAGTACTCAATTTGGTCACTGCTGTGAAAGACAAATTACATTAAAAACTGAAGGAAGGCCAAGGAAAATCATCATGCTTTACTAGATGAGGAGGGGAACATTGTCATCAAGAATGAGGAAAAGGCTGAGGTCCTTAACGTCTTCTTTGCCCCAGTCTTTAACAGTAAGACTCTAATCCTGAGGGCAACCAGTCCCCTGAGCTGGGGTACAAGGAGTGGAACAGACCTGCAGTACAGGATGAAGTACACTCAGGAGTCTATGGGATTGGATGGGATTCATTCAAGGGTACTGAGACAGCTGGCAGAAGCGCTCACCAAGCTGCTCTCCATCATGTAGCATCAGTCCTGGCTAACTGAGCAGGTCCCAGAGGACAGGCCAGTGTGACACTCATACCAGCAGGGTCAAAAGGAGGACCCAGGGAACTACAGTAATAGCCCATAGCTTGGATAGGTACCCTCTTCACTGGGTAAAAAAAAACATCTGTATGGCTGGGCCCAGAGAGTGGTGGTGCCTGGAGTTACATCCAGCTGGTGGCCAGTGGTGCTCCCCAGGCCTCAGTACTGGGGCCAGTTCTGTTTAATATCTTCTTCAATGACCTGGATGGAGGATTGAGTGCAGCCTCAGTCAGTCTGCAGATGACTCCAGCCTGGGTGGGAGCGTTGATGTGCTGGAGGGCAGGAAGGCTCTGCAGAGGGATCTGGACAGGTGGATCATGGCCCAGGGCCAGTGGTGTGAGGCTCAACAAGGCCAGTGCTGGGTCCTGCCCTTGGGTCACAACAACCCCAGGCAGTGCCACAGGCTGGGGCAGAGTGGCTGCAAAGCTGCCACAGGAAAAGGACCTGGGGGTGCTGCTGACAGCAGCTGAACATGAGCCAGCAGTGCCCAGGTGGCCAAGAAGGCCAATGGCATCCTGGCCTGTTCCAGCAATGGTGTGGCCAGCAGGAGCAGGGCAGGGATTGTCCCCCTGTACTCAGCACTGGGGAGGCCACATCTCAAATCCTGTGTTCAGTCCTGGGCCCCTCAGTACAAGAAGGACATTGAGGGGCTGGAGGGAGACCAGAGAAAGGCAACTGAGCTGGTGAAGGGTGTGGAGCACAAGTCCTGTGAGGAGCAGCTGAGGGAACTGGGGGTGTTTAGCCTGAAGAAAAGAAAGCTCAGGGGAGACCTTACTACTCTCTACAACTGCCTGAAAGAAGGGTGTGGCCAAGTGAAGTTTTGGTCTCTTCTCTCAGGCAACAAATGAGAGGATTAGAGGAAATGGCCTCAAGCTGCACCATCGAAGGTTCAGGTTGGACATCAGGAAGAGTTTTTTTACTGCAAGGGCTGTTAAGAATTTAAATGGGCCACCCATGGTGCTGGTGTAGTCACAATCTGTGGAAGTGTTGATGAAACAACCAGACATAGCACTACAGTCTAGCTCTTAAACAGTGTTCAGTCAAAAGTTGGACTTGATGATCGTAGATGTCTTTTCCAACCTTGATGATTCTGGAACCTGTGTTTATAACTAGCAATATAAGAAACTCATCTTTTTCTCTCCTCTGAACAGCTACCAGCTACAAAGCTTTTGTAAAAATTGAGACTGAAGGACCAGATAGGATTCTGCTGCTCAATAAAACCTTCAAGTAGCACATAGCTCCAGGAATTGAAGTCTTAAGCTGTTTCATAGGAAAAATCACAGCTTTATAGTTTGACTAGCCATTTGAAATACGACATTTAATGACACAGCTACAGAGAGATCACGAGGGAAAACATAGTAGTGTACACTAGGCAACAAAAAGCCAACTGATGTACACATACATTCCAGGTCAAGAGCCATCAATAAATCCTGTCTCTGCAATTCTCAGAAACAGGAATAATATAGAACAGTAAAAGACTCATCTAACATGTAGAAACAAAACTCTAGGCTACTTACACCACTTGTTTCATTTGAAGTCAGGTACAAGTTGTTCTATTTGTTACCATAGGCAAAGTCTTCCATATATAAAAACAGCTGTGCAATAAAATTAGTGAATTAAAACAAGGCTGTGTAATTGAACTGAACAAAACAACTTACGTGTATGGAGACAGAGGTCCCAACAGGACTTTGGAAACATCCCGCTGTCCAAGGGTCATGAGGAGCAGAGCAAGGCTCTGATTTGTTGAATCTACACAGCCTCCCTGAAAACCAAAATGTTTTAATAATTAACCTCTGTACAAACCAGAAATCGGGACGGGAGGAGGCTAACAACGGCAAAAGGCTGAAATACCACTCCCAATTTTAAGGGCCAAGAAGATAAAAATCTAGATTTTTTAACAATGACAAACTAATTTCACGTGGCAGGCTGGGAAAAGAACAGAACTAAAATAAAACCCCTAAGAAGGTCACATTAAGCATCTCTCCTAATCTGTTTTAACATCCCAGAATGTAAACACTGAAGAATTTATTTGCAGTAAATTGAAAAGAGATATTAGTTCTAGTTCACATAAATCTGAAGATCCATGAATTACAGCACTTCATGATAACAATAGTTGCATTTGGACAAATAGTTCAGTGTTAGCAGGTGCAAAAACGCAAGTTAAAAGTTATTTAGCACTTATCCACAAAAAGCTTTGCTGCCAACTTTTGTGGGTTTACGCTTGTAAACATTTCCCTTCAACAATTAAAATGGAAGATTTTTTTTTATTGCTAAGTAAAAGAGCCACACATAAAATGAAGTAGAACCACACATACTCTAGTACATATTTGACTGTATTAAGTCATATGCAAGGTAAATTGTTCTGTATGTGGAAGTTGTTTACTATAATGCATACATTAATTAGAATTGGAAGGCTAGAATTAGAAATAAGAATAAGTGTTTACAAAGCTGAAATACAAATTTAAAGGGATACTTTCAGTCAAGGCTGCTGTAGAGAGAATTTACCAACTATTGCTATGCAAAAAACACTAAAAATAGAAAAAAAATTACTGTCCTTATATTCATACTGATCCACAGCCACATGAAATCTATGAACAGTTTTCTACTGCATCAGGCCCAATGCTAAGTCCTCTAGATAGGCTCTCTGGAGACACTGAAACTAAAAACTCATTTTTAAAATCAAATTCTCTAATGAGGTAAACTGACAGCTACCTTTGTTGACAAGCAAGGTAACCCATTGTAATTTCAAGACATAATACTATCCAAGAAGGCAAGGGAGAAAATAAATTTTGGACTACATAGATTAAGAGAATCAGCCAATGTGACAACTTCAGTGATATTCACTCAGTGAGAGGCAGAAATGGAGAGTCTTTCCAAGAGGTGATATTGAAGATTTAATTTTCAAGAATGGTCTTGCTTCTGTGTGACAAGCCTCAGGTCTATTCTTCTGAAAAACATCTCTGCATTTCATGCAACTTACTACAGCACAGCAAAAGAAGCAGCTCTGTTACATTCACTACCATGACACAACTCCCAAAACATGCTCTTACAGCAGTACTTGCCCTTTTAACTGTGTGAACTTGCCATACCAAAATGAAGTTCACATACTCAACCTAATTCTTCCTATGGGACTGATAAAAATTGTGCTTTATCTTGAGTGAACAGGGTACTTGTGGAATTTGCTGGTGCAATCTAGAGTCACAGATCTCACTAGTCATATTTACCAATGAGAAACACAAGAAGATAAGAGTTTGGTATTCCTGACACTAGACTTTCTGTAGTTGTAGTTTGGTTAGTAATTCAAAATGTTCCTTATTACTTGGATGAAAACATCACATTTTTCTGCGCTTGTTTTGTCTCTCTACAGTTGAAAATATTATAAAGTATCTACTTCTATAACCAAAGTTATACAAAAGCTTCAATCAGCATGGAAACAACC
The DNA here is from genome assembly GCF_029582105.1 of Oenanthe melanoleuca. Classification (NCBI taxonomy): domain Eukaryota; kingdom Metazoa; phylum Chordata; class Aves; order Passeriformes; family Muscicapidae; genus Oenanthe; species Oenanthe melanoleuca. The sequence continues at coordinate 49,553,367 of NC_079362.1, forward strand.
ATGTCCTAAGAAATACATCAAAACACAACTCATCCATCCTCATGTCCTAACTGGTTACATAAGCTCTCTCAATGCAGTGAGTCAGTCATACCCAGTATTGCTGTGCAGTAGCAATCTGTTATGCCCATTTGTGGTGGTGCACTCCCACCTTGGGCCACCCTATGATCTCCTCAGGAATTCTCCTTAGACATTTACCTTGATTAATGGCTCTTGGGCAGTTAGGTTGCTTTTTAGCTTACCAGAAACAGTCTGTTCCTAGGAAATTCTGGTGAACAAACTGCTGCTTTCTAATGGACAGCCTTGGAACATTATTTTTGTCTAAATCATAGCCCAGGTGAAATAATACTATTGTTACTGCACTTTTTGATGAAAATTCCAGTAACAGCTGACCCAGACTGTGGCCAGAATGGAGAATGACAGAAGGCTAAAGCCAAGCACCTCACAGCCCTATAGGCAGCAGTACTAAGTGTGGGTCTTTGAGTTCTCTGAGGCCACGGTGGGCTGCACTAGCACCTCCCTCTAAGTGGTACACCTCTTGAAGCTCAACAACCCTCAAACCTACAGCACTTGGAGAGCAATCACCAAAAGATGTTGACAGGGCCTGGGCTGATCCACTCAACCCTCAAAGCTTAACCCTTCACTTGTTGACAGGTACAAAGCCATCTGAGATATTTCACTACACTAAAAATTCCCTAATTTTTAACCTTTTTATATACATCCTTATTTTCTGTGCATGTGCATGTATGAATTGATTTAAATACTATAGCAAGCATAGTATGAATGTTGCCATCTCTTAACTTTTTAACTAAGTTACTTAGTAACTCAGTTACTACTTAGCTTACAGAAATCTTACTGAATATTTTTGTAAAAGTTAGTCACAGAATGGTTAAGATTGGAAGGGATCACAGCAGGTCAGCAGTTCAAACCTCCCTGCTGAAGCATGGTCACTCCAGAGTACTTGGCACAGAATTGCATCCACACAGTTCTTGAATATCTCCAGTGAGTGAGACTCCACAACTTCTCTGGGCACTCTGGATTCCAGTGTGCAATCACCTGCACTGGGATATGTAAAAACATCTTCCTCATATTCAGGTGGAACTTCCCATGCATCAGTTTCTGTCTGTTGCCTCTTGCCCTACAGCTGGTGCCACCAAGAGCCTGGATCCGTCTTCCTGGCACCCTCCCTTCAGATATGTTGATAAGGTCCCCCTCAGTCATCACTTCTCCACACCAAACAGGTGCAGCTCTGTTGGCTGTTCCTCATAAGAGATGCTCCAGTTCTTTAATTTTCTTTGTCATCTCCCCTAGACACACTCCAGAAGCACCATGTCTCTCTTGTCCTGAGAACTGAACATAGCATTTCAGATGTGGTCTCACCAGGGCTGAGTAGAGGGGCAGGATCACCTCCCTCCACCTGCTGGCAGTGCTCTTTCTAATGCACCCCAGGCAGCACTGGCCTTCTTGGCCACCAGGACACGCTGCTGGCTCATGGACAGCTTGTTGTCCACCAGGATACACAGAGCTATTCCCCAGTGGGTCAGTTCCCAGCCTCTGCTCGTGCCTAGAATATCAACCAGCTCTCTTGGACCCTGTGGGGCTTGTTCCCATGTCATTCTCTGTGGTGGCTAACAGCTGGCCTGAAGGCCTCACAGTTATAAATAATCCTAATCTTACAACTGAAATATAACTAATTACATAATTAATTATCTAAGTACCTTCATTATGTAACTTGACCAGTCTGGACCATCGGGGAGCAGGTCTAGGCTGCCGGGGACAGGGGCAGCTATCGGCAGCTAGCCAGGTGGCAACTAGTCAGCAGGTCAGGACCAACCGCGCGGGCCTTCAAAACTATGTAAGGAGAAGAGCACTCAGCAAAAGTTGGCATGAACCTCGGTGTATTCTATCACGTGCCTGTCTCCAGCATCAGTGATAATCCTCCATGAGGATCTCCCTGTAGGAGCTAAAGTTAGCTCTCCCGAAGTCTGGGGTTGTAAACTCACTTGCTGCCCTGCTTTCTCCTCATCCAGGACTGAATTCCACACTCTCATGGCCACACCTCCAGAAAGGCCATCCCTGTTTGTTAGTATCAGTTGAGCAGCACACCATTCCCTGTGGGGTCCCCCACTACCTGTGTCATCTGTGCTTTCTGGAAACCTCCTGGGCTGTTTGTGTTTCACTGAGCTGGTTCTGCAGCAGATGTTGAGGTAGTTAAAGTGCCTCCAAAAGAACCATGACCTGTGACTTCTGAGGCTGCTTCATGCTGCTGCAGATGGCCTCATTCGCTTCCTCCTTCTGACCAGGCAGCAAACACTCACAACAGTGCCAGCCTTACTAGTCTGCCCTTTTAGCCTTGACCCACTCACACCAATACAGAGCTCGATATGTTCCAGGTGTTGCCTCACTCAGAGGACAACCCCGCCACCCTGCCTTCCTGGTCTGTCTCTCCTGAAGAGGGTGTAGACCTTTATGCCAACATTCCAGTCACATGAACTATCTCCTCCATGTCTCTGCCACCACAATAAGATCAAAGCCCTGTGACTGCATGCAGTTCTCTAGCTCATCTTGCTTGCTCCCCATACTGCATGCACTGGTGCACATGCACTTTATAGAAGTTATTAGATTGTGTCAGCATTCCAGTAGTCAATGACTAAATGCTGCTCCATTCTTTAGACAAATTGTTGATCAAGTCTGAGGCTACATTTTGCAAGGGGTCCACTTTTGTGACCCAAATGGAGGACCTCCCTTATTCCTTTTGCAGTCTTATCCTCTTCCCTCCTTACCTTTTCTGCATTCCAGTTCTCTGCATGAATCATTGTAGATTTATTCTAATTCAATTTTTCTTTGTGTGCTTCATCCATGTAATAAGCAATAATGAATCTTGCCATCAAACTTTGTTGCACATTAACAAATTTATACAAAAACTTGCTTTTGATGATACTTTCGCCAGTCATTTAAGTGACCTAAACTACTCATTTGCAACACCCTCCTACAAAGGCAGTTCCCAGACAGTGACATAAAGTGATTATTTGTAATCTAATGACTGAACAGTAACTTCCACAAAGTAAAGGACTTAATACTCCCGCAAGGAGGTCAAGTTTTTTTCCTATCAGTCCATCTGCCACTTACTCAGGAGTCAAAAATTAAAAATAAACCTCCCCAAAAAAAAGGGATGGGCAAAGTCAGAGCCAAGGTACGTTTGTTCCAAAATAGCTGACACTTGATACCAATGTAGACTGCAGCTTCTAGACTGTATTAATTCAGTCTATGGCAATTTCTCCCTTCTTGTTTACACTGACTACAGAGCCAAATCCAGCTACTTGTGACAACTAGGACACAGATCACTTAAAATCCCATCCATTTTTAAATGTTATACAAATACTACAGCTGACTATGTACATACAAATGTCATAACCCTGCATATTGGACAACAGTGTTTCAAAAAGATTTATTCTTCTGAGCTTGTGCCCAGCTTTGATTGAGTGCTAGTTATATTTTGGCATACACACCATTTGTACCACATCCTTACCTGTGTGGTACACATTTGCAGGACTCAATAATTTGTTATGCAAAGGGTAACAAATTATGGCAGGGGGTTTGTATCTTAGGTTTTTGGGGTTTGGGGTTTTTCCCAGAAGAATGGAGCAAAGGCTTACCACACTGAAGTAAGACCATCTTGAAAATTAAGCCATCAATGAAATCCTTCACTCATTTTAGCTCTAGTTCAATAAAACAAAACAGCTTTAGCCCTCCTGGCCCTTCAAGGTCCCCTAGCAACTTGGGCTTTATTCATTAAAGAATTCAGCCTTAAATAGGCACATGTACTCTCCTATTTTTCATGATTACAAAGAATATAAAAATTAAGCCCTTTCCCAGTTCTTCCAGGCCTTTCCATTCTGCCAATTACTCTCTACATAAAGCTCCCATAAACAATGTTTTTCAAAGACAAGAGTTAAAATCCTTACTGGCCTTCTACAATTAAGCTTCAGAAAGAACTGCATATGGATCTATAATGACAATGCTAGTCAGTCACTCCATTGCCCCCTTTTGCAGAGCCACTGCAATTAAGGCACTGCTCCACTCATTATTAGTCAACCAGCTATGACATCTTTCCATCAACAAAAGTGCATTAAAAAAGCTCTGCTGATTCCAAGTAATCATGAAACCTATTTAGTATCTTTTTGAAGGCTTAAGAAAATGACATTTAGCAAGACTCAAATCCTTAGATTTCCTAGGTGGCAAAGTTTACACAATTTTTACAAAATGTCCCTGGACCCCTTTCAGCAGCAACTCCAACTCCAGCAGATTTGTGGGTGATCCCAACACCTAGAGCCCCTTTTCACTAGAATTGTCTCCAGTGCTCTCAAGGTGCCCTTGTCTGGCCAACCCTCCCTGGTTCCCACAGCATAGTACATACTGGCAAAGACATAGATGGTGATATAGATGGTGAAATAATCTCATAAACAGAAGATCTAAAAACAGGAAAATAAATTCTCCCTTGAGCCCTGTACTCAACAAGTAGGTGGTGTAAAAAGATGTGGGATTTAAAGATTGCCTGTTCAGAGCAATCTATTCTTGCTTTTTCAGATTTTTAGTTTCACTAAACATCTTACCTAGGCAAAGAAACATAAAAATAGTATATGAAACCTAAGCAAACGCTGTGCATTTTGCATCAAAAATCAAACTGACCTATCAGAAAAACAGAAAAAAGACCAAACAAAAAATTTCCCCAAACAAAAAAACAAATGTCCAAAAACCAAACACCCTAAAAAAGGCCATCCCAAAACAAAAAACAAACTAACCCCCAAAAAATACAAAAGAAAGAAAATGAGAAAGAAATCTTATCTTTCAAAATTCAGGCTAGCACTGTAGGACCATTGTGTCATATATAAATTCAAGTATGTATTCTGAAAACAACAAAACCCATCACATTGCCCATGACAGAGGGAGAGGGGAATTCATTAAATATTGACTAAGTACTGCAGTGAAAAGGTAGCACAATAAAAATGCTAGCAAACTAGAACTTTTCTACAGAGAACTGCTATTGTGAAGGACACAAAGAGTCTGTACACTGCTCAGCATTTTTCAGTGACTCTTGGACGGAAGTCACTCACACATAAAGGAGTCTTCCAGGAGCACCAGCACTTCCAAAGCAAGCCACAGCTAACAGCCTCACTCACTCAGAATCTCATCTTCAAAGACACAGAAACTTGACAGCCTATTTCTTTACCATTGAAAGACTTGTCTGACCCTGCTTCCTCCTCAAACTTATTTTCCTGTTGTCTTAAGGTTCTCACTATCCTTCACAGAATTTGACTCACCACGTTCAAATGTCTGTCATATACACTAAAGCAAAAAGTACTTGCTTTAAGCCTTTCCAGCTCTCTTCATTTTGTAAGTTCTCTGACATCTTGCTCTGTGCAAAACACAACATATGGACAAATTCTGTCACTAGTTTTAATCTGTCAAGTGCTGAATGGTTTCTAAAGGAAAAAAAAAATCCTATTGTTGCTGATAAAAACATGTGGAGACTGGATTTTTGATGTCTCTGGACATCTGACTACCTGAAGATGTTTTCCAAGACATTTACACAAACAAATGTACCAAAAGATTTTTTCAGTTCATGCCTGAAATAAAAATAACCACATGACACTACATAATTGCCTCAGTCACTAGTTGTGACCACATTCTCCACACATGCTGGACTTTCAAATACAAGGGGTCTAGACTGTACCCAGCAATCCCAGGAGAACATTTTGGTGGTGGCATTTCTGTGAGACAAGAAACCTGAGCTAGAAAAGTCCTTTAGCAACACAGGTTATACACTGAATAAACAAAGACAAAATATTAATTGAAGACTGGAAAAAATGGCCAACTGGTAATTCAAACAGATGAAAGATCGGCAACAGAGAAAAGGAAAAACAATTTGGGCACAAATTAACAATCTAACACAGATTTGGATATGATTTATCAGGTTGAGGGGCTTTTTTATATTTAATTACATTACCTAATACAGGATCTCAATAATGGCAGTTTTAACACTTTGTGAAGTTACATGGGTTATTACAGTTCAGTGTAACTACTTGTTGTTTTAAATAATAAGCAAAATTTGTAGATGACTGCCTCCTAAAGGCCAAATGTGTTTTATCAATATGAAAACACAGTTATTCAAAGATTTGTGGAGATACAAAACAAAGCAGCTGGAAGGTCCTTTATTAAATCTGAAACTCATCAGGGCACTATTTGTCAAATAATTTGTAACACTGAAAGCTGCTTCTCTGTTGGAGTCTGAAACAGAGGCCTCTCTGAGTTCCTCAGAGAGAGATCAACAAGCTGCAGTGAGAGCTGAAAAACATAGTCCTAGATATCAGCATTGAAAACAAGTATTAAAAAAACAAGTCTTCATGAGAGCTCCAAAACATAGTTTTAGACATAATACAACTATAGTAAGAATATTGCTTACATTTTTCAGATAGAACAGATATACCATATGCGCAGATTATTTGTAAACTTTCGTACTAAGAAACTAGAACTCTAATAGGTTAAGAAGAAATGCTTCAAATTTGTATTTTTAGCTTATTGGGTAATTTGTGTATAAGAATCTATGCACTGGGGAGAGACACTCTCTCCTTCTTCTCTCCCCTCACCACCATCATCATCAGACAAGACCTGCAGCAGCAACTTCAGCCCTTCCAGGGCCTTGCACCAATTGGGACTTTACTTCTATTTGGGACTCTATGCCAAAAACTTTTAGCATGGATTTTAACACTTTGGACTCTTTGCCTTTCAAGACTGATGGTGCCTTCACAGTAAACAGCTTTACAGCAACTAATAACTGCTCAGCTCTTTAAGAAAACAAAACAACCCGACACTCCTCAACTAAAATTCTTGCCACAAATGAAAATCATTTTAATAAAGGGATCTATGCTGAAGAAAACTGCAATGCACTTAGGATTTCTAAGTAAACACCATCCTAGCTCCCTTCCAACAATCCATTGAGACAATTCTTCATACAACTAATAATTCTTAGCACATCTGACTTTGTCATGATCATCACAAAGTGGTCAACACGGAGCCTTGCTGAGCTGTTTTCCCCTTCTGTTCCCTCCTCTGTTCTTCCACTCATAATGTCCCATTCCAACCACTTTAAAAGCACTGACTATGTTACCTATCCATATAATTTTGAAAAGTAACAGCCCATATGAAGCTAACTGAATTCTGTTGCAGACAGGAAGCAATAGAAGAATTTGCTGCTTCTGTGATTCATAATAACACATATCAGACACTGGAAATAACATGCCCCAGTAAGTCATTACACTGTTACAGGAACCATGCAAAACCACTCTTTACCTGGATGAAAAAGACACTGGCAGCATCAGATCATTTCTCTGTTTGGATCTGAGGGTGCGACCAAACCTATTTTATCACCTCCTTCCCTTACATTTATACACACATATGCAAAATATATTGGTCACTTACTCTGTAGATCTCCTCAAGCAGCAGCTTAGCACAGTTCTGGCCCAGCTCCTCAGGAAGCACAGCTGCTCCCTGGCCCTGAGGGTTTGAGGCTAGCTCAGCACTGAGAATAGTGCCATTGATCGTTTCTGCAGTAAGGCACATGCCAAAACCTGGTGATCTGAAAGAAAGTGAAAAAGTACATTCGATACAAGGATAAAATTGGAGCAACCAGCCAAGAACTTCAAGTCATAACAGCTTCCCTATAGGATGATAAACATTCTTTTTGATACAACAGATTGGCACTGGAAAAAGAAAATTAGCAACAGTATTTAAAAGTAAAACCCAGTACCACTTGCCACAAAACCCTCTATGCTGGCTTTTCCTGGGCCAAACTCTTTAAATAAGAAAAATGAAAAAGAAAACAAAAAGCCATACAAATCTCAGAAATGTTTTGGGTTTTTTGTTTTTTAATAGAGGAGAGTACCTTTCACATTTATTTAACCTGTCTGTAATAAACTTTTCAAAGATAGATGGTGTTTCTTCCCTGCAACATTAAAAAAAAAAACTACCCTTCTTTAAGGCTTCAGCTCTTTCCCCTGGAAGCCGCAATATTTAGCAAGATTAGACTAATTAGTTAGTATCAAGGATACTGCTATCATAATGGATTCATACTTAAGATGAATGTCACAATACAGTAGCATCAGAAACCCAGCAGCCAGGTTGAAAGGTATTCAGTTCCTCTTCCCATGCCATTGTTTATCTCTCTACACATGTAGTAAAAATTATGTTGTTGCCCAATTCATTTGACTCCTTAAATTTCATAAATGGATGAGAAACAAAATTGAGACCCTAAAACCACACAACTCCCAGGAAAATTTTTGCAATCCTGATCCTGTAAACAGTCTGGAGCCATTAAAGTTACAAACCTCGAATATTAAATATGATGAAAAATTGGAAAAGACAAAAACAAAAATCAAAAAATTATTCAACAATTTCTAGGTTCATCAGTTTCTGAATATAACAAATTTTAAGGAAATATTTCAAAAAACAGAAAGTGAAAGAGAACATGAATGCCTGCATTTGAGCACATAGACAGAAGACAAACAATTGAGTCATCCAGAATCTTTCAACTTCAAGGAAGAGTGACAAGAGGACAACAGAGATTACAGATACCAGAAAAATTGTCTGAATCACATCCACCACTTCTGTATTCTGCCAGCAAACAAAATCTGTGGAAGTACAATAAATTAATTTTCCAGTCCTCGCTAGTGAGAGGACACTCCCTCAGCCATTCAGCAGAAGATAACCCATACTGCTCTAATACTTCCTTAAAACACCTCAGTCCCATGCTTAATACTATCTCTTCCATCAGAAGGTGTACAGTCATCCTTTTATGCCTGTTATGTAAGTAAAACAAATGTATCTAGTGAACCACCCCTTCTTTCTTTGTGAGAAATATTCATTTCAAATCAACAGAATAGAAGATTGTGATCTACAACTCAGTAAAATTAAATCAGGATACCCTAGCAGATGAACAAATGCAGAATTACATGCCTATTTCCTGTACATTCTGGATACTCACTTTCCAGAGTTGACCCCCTTCATATGATCTGTGTAGATATAGATGTCTGGGAGGAATTTATTCAGGATGCCCCTTGCAGATTCCACCATTCTGTTTGCCATCTGTGGTGACACTCGGACAGAGTATCTACATTTCTGAGCTAAGAAATCCATTGTGGCCACAAGAAAAACTGAAAGCAGATACTGACAAAAGTAAAGAGTGCCCAGTGCATTATTCCAGAAAACGTGTGTTTTATACATCTCTTAATGAGCTTTTGTCCATGTTCCTGTACCTACAGAACCATATGCACATAAGTGCTTCCTACAGTCTTCTCATTGACAGGCCTTGAAGCAAAGTACACAGAACATGTGCTGGAGAACAGATTACGACTAGGTAAACATCTATCTTGAAAATGTCCTTCATCAAATTTAAATTGCTGCTCTGTCATCTTGTACTTTCTTATGATGAAGAAAGTACCATGTGCTCTGTTCTTCATGTTTTATTACAATATGATCCTGAGTAAAGTTTCTATGAATTAGCAGCAAAAGAATTCTGCCTTTCTGTTTCTGTCAGGGAGAAACTGGGAAGATGAATAAGAAATTAAAGACAAATGTTCCAGCAAAAAAAAATTAAAAGGCTGTAAGAAAAATATCTTTGCTATCTCCAATTATTTTGCAGTTTTCTGAGTCTATCAAATTCACTGGTTCTCTAGTCACTCAGCATCTGAAGATTCCAGGAAGGAAGAACCTTCCTTCCCACCTTCCTACCCACCTCAACCCACCTCCTCACAGTACATAAGAGATGAACTGCCTTTCTGCTCTTGTACTCAGGTGCTGCCTCAGAGAAACTCTCAACAGATCTTCAAATGTACAAAGCACCTTATGCTTTAAATTCCAGCTCAACTATTATGCAGACTCATGCTCTACACATTTAATCACCCATCTGCAAATACATGCCCATAGCAATGCAGAGAAATAGTCTTAAAACTCCCAGCTGGCAGGGAGGAATTTTCTTTTCTACAAATTTCTACAGCATCTCTTCTGGAGTAGGCAAACTAAAAACTTCATGATCTTAGGGCAAAATCATTAAAAAATAATTAGAAAACTGGTTGTTCTGAACAGTTGATGCACTCAGTATTTAGGATTATATAAAAGGTTGTTGTAATACGATCTCCACAGCTGTAAGGAAGATTTACTCAGATGAATCTTGGAGGAAGAAAAGTACACATAAAAATGACATAAGGATTTATTCTTCCAGATGTTTTGTTTTCCATTGCCTTGAAAGTCCACTTAATGGCTAAACTAAAATGAGACTGCCTCTCACCAGGCTTAAAGGCAAGCCTATATCCCAAAGAAAAGCCTACAGCAAGGTAGAAATTCAGAATTCAATCAGTTACATCAATCAAAACAAGTCAAAGTGGCCCAGAATGGTGCTGCATGGTAATTTCCATTTAGAACCATGCCAATAAAGTCATGATCATTGCTTCCTTCTCCACACAGAAACATATAGAACTACTTAATACAGAGCAGAATGGAAGCACAAGAAAACTACTCTGTCCACCAATATACCACAGCAACTATCACCAAAAGCACAATGAGTTGCCCCTTTCCTGTTCTACAGCATGTGCATCCAGTAAAACTGCTCTTGCATGGCACTACTGCATTTATCTAAATGCTGCAATTGGACAATGTAGTCAAAACATCCAGTTCTCAGGCAGTTGTGATGGCATGCCATAAGGTAAAAGAAGAAACAGGCTCCAAATCTACACCTCTGGCAGACATGACCTCATTCCTGCTTTCTTTTTGAGTAATCAATGCCAAATCATGTTTGGGACTCTAAAACACAAATTAAACTACATGTTGGCCACTGCTTACGACAGTTTCATGTTTTCAGATTTCTACCTTCTTCCTACAATGACAGATTCATGACAGACACCATACAAAGGCCACAAGAAAAAAATAAAATCAAAAAGAAAAAAACAATCCAAAACATTGACTAGATTTGAAGATATTTGAAAAAGTTAGGAGTTCACAACAGTATTTTCTGCCCTTATTTCCATGTGGAATTAAACCTCCCCCACTTCCATCTGCACTGTAAGCTGAACTAAGATTTAAGCTCCCATCTAATTTCAGCTAAACTGTGAAGATGTCAATGCACAGCTACACTACATTGATTACTACTGAATTTACACACAAAGTAAGATTTCTTTTAGTGCTCCTACATTATTTGATGGAAGATATTTTAACTTTTTCCTGCTATTGAAAAGATTTTAAACAGCACTGTTCAGTTCTGAATGTATTTACTTGCTGACAGATGTTTTTTGAACAGGAATGCTTTGAACACAGGAGTTTTGAGACACAAACAACTGAAATCTAGTCGTATGACCCCTCTGTATAATGTCTGCCTGTGTCACCCAGATACATGCTCAGAAATGTGGATGCACTTCCATGAATTCCAAGTTAGAGGTCTTTTTTTAAAGAAGCAAACTCATACTAAAGTAGAAAAACAGACAAAGAAAAAGGATACGCAGTTCCTCTGATGCGCTTGATTTTTCCAGGGTCTGTGAACTGAACAGGCTGCAAGACCTTTCTCACTGGGCAAGCAAACAGTATTTCTCCACCCCCTTTGGGAGGCATTCCTCTTCGGTTGATCTAGAACAAATAATGGAGAAAAAAGCAGGTTAGTAAATAGTACACAGAATGTACCTACACACCCCAAAATTACACTTTTATTTCACATAGAATAAAATGTTTTAAGTAGGGGCATTATGTGAACATAGGCAAGAAAACTACATCCTAAAGGCAGAAATGGGTTTTGCATCAAAACTAAAAGCATTTCTTTATTCCTCTCCTCCTACAGTAAGCCATAGCTTCTCAACAGGAAACAGTGCAAAACCAAACAAATGTCTTTACCAAAACAACCTTGGGTTTAAAGCTTGTCTCTAGTAGCAGACCTGACCTTGCTGCAGAGGAGACTAGAGCTATTTGATTTGAGCTCAGTTGCTTAGAGCATGCTGCTGATAATGCCAAGGTTGTGGCTTTGATCCCCATATAGACCATTCACTTAAGAGCTGGACTTGATGATCCTTACAGGACCCTTCCAACTCACACTATTCTGTGTGTGAGGGACTCCCACAAACAGGTATCTCTAGACTGAGCCACTATTCCAAGCCAAAGATGGAGCTGGGACACGGGCCAGTGAGTGGCTCTGGTAAGGAGGCCCACAGCCAGACAGGGCAAGGCTGTGCTGAGCTGAATGCCAACCCTTCTGCAGGGTCACAGGAGTAGAGCCTGGCAGTGCCAGGACAATGACATGGGGACATGGGGACTTGGGCTGTGGGCAGGGTGGGGGTGAGGCTTTGCAGGGCATGGCACCAGCAGGCCCCAGTACTGTAGCCAGACCCCTCACACATTTCTTCAACCTAAAAGAAACCCAAACATTGTTTTATATCCTGATTTACCGTGCCTCTGAAAAATGTAGTCTTCAATAAAAGCTTCTTTCCTCTATTTTCCAAACTGGAAGCAAACCTCAACTACCCAAACACAGATCCAGCTCTCATACAAGCCAAAAAGGTTAAAGATTCCATTTTTACTCCCTAGCCCCAAGCATGGTGCAGAATGAACAGGTAGAAATAAAAAGATAATAAATGAACTGAAAAGCAACAAAAAGCAAAAAGGTTTCTCGGTCTTCTTTGTATCTGATAGAGACAGAAACCCACAGCAAGCACATGGCCCTGTGAAGTACTGCAGGAGCATAATTTCAACACATTCTTGAAAAGAAGGAACAAACTGTCTTACCTTGATTTCTAGACTTTCGCCATCAATTCCAAACTTCTTCAGAAGGGGTAGAGCTGTTGCCTTAAGGACATCAACCTACAGAACACATATTTTTTTTAAAAAAGACTCTCTACTGGAAGTTAGGTTAGTCAATAATTTTAAAATCACTATATTATGAGGTGATTAACAGAGACAAGTCCACTTCATAGAAGATATTTTATGGGAAGAGATGGGAATGCAGCACAGAGAGCTTCATCTAGTTAGACTACCACAGTACATCATTACTAAAAAATTTCCTAGAACAAATTACTGGCAGATAGAATTTCCTATTCTGGCTTTCTTCCTCAGCCTGATTTTGAATTCCATTATGTAAAATATCTCACTTGTTTCTCAGACCAATGAAACATTTTTCTGAACATTTCTCTGCTATTGAGAAAATAATATTCTTCTGTCACTAAAAAATTCCTGTTGCTAAACAAATTAATGCAATAACCACTGCATTTTTTCAATCATCACTGCAAGAGCAGGCCCTTGATTTGGCAGAAAGATCATTCTTCTATCAACAACTTCTTTTTACCTGTTTCTAAGAAAAAGAAGCTTACAGGTAGCATCTGTTGAAGCACTTAGAAGAACCTGAAGTATATCAGAACATATCATCAGTGTATTCCCTTTTAAGACAAGTGCCCACCATATCCAGGCCAGAACATAATTATCCTTGCCATTGCTCTTCCTAATTCCTAAGACTACAGGGACTGCCCTCCTCTTCCCTCTTCTGAAATTTCAGTAGTATTGCCAAAAGTGATAAAAATTATTTAGCAGTGCAACAGCACAGGGAGTTACCCAAGAAAAACAGCTGTGGATAGACAGGATCAGAACAGCATGACCGAAGTGAAAATAAAAACAGATGAAGGAAACAGTCATGAGGTAGATAGCATTTGAAGAGGCAGATAAAAACCACTCTTTCCCATGCCTTTAGCCAAAATTCACCATTCTTGAACTTCAGTTTCTCTGCTTTAAAGAGAGTAGAAGCCACGGAAAAATAGCAGCATATACCTCATCTACAAAACTGTGAACGTTCTATTAGTGGCATCTGAGGAGCTATGAGTTTTTGTTGCAGTTCTCATTTTCAGATCCTGCTGGACAACACATCTCCTTTCTTACAGAGAGGCATTTGATGTTGTTTCTAGTATCAATATTAGAATGCCTTCATTAAAAAAACCAAACCTGTAAGCCAATGCTTAATTTCTTTTAACTAACAAAGTATATGGTTTTTACAGCCAAGCTACCTTGCCTTGGTCCTTCTGTAGTATTCATTAACTATGCAAATTTGACTTTTGGAGCAAAGCCTTTACAAACATGCATATGCACAAGCATGCGAATACCACTGGCAGAAGTTTCAACAAGCTGATCTGGTTCAAATTAAAATTACACAATGTTTCTTCCTCCTTCTCATGAAACAAAACCTACCAGTAAAAAATAAAAGCTTTACTGTGTAGGTTAAGAACTGAAAAAACTCCAAGACTTGTCATAGTTTTCAGTCCTCAGAAAAAGTCCAGGCATAATACTTAGAGGTACCAGACAGACAAATAATAAGACTGACTATTCCAATTCTGCTGCCTAAATAGAGGAGGCAATCAGCAGTATTTGAAGAATGGGAAAAGGCTGTTCTGCCTTGCAGACAAGTGGAGAGTTGGGCAGGATGAGAAGCAGTTCACTGAAAATCACAAAACAGCAGCTGAACTGAGGTGTAAACTCATTTTCTATTCTCTTGCCAACCCTCAGCCATAAACCCCATCCCTTAGCTCTCCTTGGAGGGCAGTTATTCCATTTCCAGAGCAGACAACATAACACCAAGTTGCACTGAAATAGATGCATCCTACAACTGATGGTATACCTCATTACAAATGACAACATTCTAAGTCCCATAGATATTGCTTATTCTCAAAGTTGTGTAAATGCTAATCACTTCCCTCTAAACAAATCTACAATAGGTAAAAAAAAAAAAGTGGAAAAGTAACTTTAAGAATCCCATATCCAGTGCAAAAACACAAAAAGATAAATGCCAAACAAAACACCTAGATAGAGGCCCTGCAGCACACAGAAAGGGAAAAGCACCAGTTGGCCTGTGTATCCATTAGCATTGCACAGTTCATTGAGCTCCACCACACATACAGCGTCATGTTTCATGAAAAAGGGCCTAAACTGGGAAAAGGGTGAAGGCAAGAAACAGTTTAACAAGGAAGAAAGAAATGTGGGAGGAAATCTCAGTAGGAAAAACTTCTTGTTTTCTACAGACAACGGTTGAATTCTGATTAAGATTGAAGACTACTGTTCCTAAGCTAAAATTTCATATGCTAGTCTCATGTCAGCATGACAGTCATTTGAACTCAAAATCCCATGGCATAGCTGTAAAAACCTTTGACAGCTGGAAGCACAAACATCAAGAATGGTTAGTCTAAAACAGGTTACTGCAGCTGTATCTGTCAAAATAACAATACATAGGGAAGGAAAGGAAAATAGGAGCTATCGTTTGTGTGCCACCTCCATTGCCTTCAAAAAGGCACTTTACAGAGGACACCCTCTACATAATCACTTTACAGAGAAACTTTAAACTGCCTCCACCCAGTCCCATATGGCTGGTCCCACAAGCTCCCTGGGGTCAGATTTCACCAGTGATGGTACAGGAAACATAATGCAAGTGTAGGCTGCCAATGAACAGTCCAGGCTGGTATTTCAAAGGCTTATCTCCTTCTGACAAGTGAGAGCAAAGCAGCATTCCTTTCACCCATTTAGGATGTATCACTCACACAGTAATAATACTGTGCAGTATTATCACAGAATCATAGGATGTTTTGAGGTTGGAAGGGACCTTAAAGATCATCTAGATCCACCTGCTCCTGCCATGGGCAAGGACACCTCCCACCAGACCAGGTCCCTGTCCAGCCTGGCTTTGAACACTGCCAGGGTTGTGGTATCCACAACTTCTCAGGCTGATTTGTTCCAGTGTCTAATAATACACTAAATAACATGTATAATATTATCAGTAATAATGGCACCACATTCCCACTTGGAATATACAGTGGCCACGGTATTCCTTAGGACTGATGCCAGCTGTCAAAGAGCCTTCCATTGCACCCTGTTGGAGGGCTATTAATGTATCAAAGTAAACACATGCTCTTATACCCTAAGAAAGGGAAAGCAGCCTGACCTGTGCCTCACTGAACTCAGCTGAAGCCTTTCCTTCTACAAGACGTTCTTTAGAAACTCTTCCTCTTGCCTGTATCTCTATCTCTCCTTACAGGGGAAGATGCACAATATTCCCTTGCATGCACTGACAAGGAGGTCTCTGGTAAAGAGCACCCTCAAACTACACAGCAGTCACACCCCACAAATACTTCTGAGGCTGTGTAAAAGCTAAGATCTCAGTGTTGAAAGTGGATTTCACTTTCCCAGCGTGTCAGCCTACCTGTTCACTGCCACCATGACAGAAAGGTCACACTCCTCTGGTTGCACACATATTCTTGTTACTTGCCTCATAGATTTCTCCAATTGGCTACAGTTTCTCATAAACTGCTCATGTGGGTTCCCCATGAGTTCACAATGAGTTCACAGGTTTGCCAGCAAACCTGCCTCAGCATGGGCTCCTCTCTCCACATGCCTGCAGGTCCTGCAGGAGACTGCTCCAGTGCAGGCTTCCCATGGGTTCACAGCCACATTCAGGCATCCACCTGCTCCAGCGTGGGGTCCTGCCCTGGCTGCAGGTGAGTATGTGCTCTGCTGTCGACACTTACGGGTTGCAGGAGCACAGCTGCTTCACTATGGTCTTCATCATGGGCTCCAGGGGAATCCCTGCTCCAGTGCATGGAACACCTCCCATTTTTCACTGACCCTGCTGCCTGCAGGGCTGTTTCTCACGTATTCTCACTCTTCTCTCCAGCTCCAGGTTATTCCACAGTTCTACCCACCCTCTTCCTCCTTAAAGCTGTTACCCCTGCAGTGCTACCACCATCACTGATGGGCTCAGACTGTGGGTCTGTCTTGGAGCCAGCTGACATGGCCTCTGCTGGATGAAGGGCAAACTTCTGTCATCTTCTTACAGAAGCCACCTCTGTAGCACCTCAGCTCACAAAACCCAGCCATGCAAATCCAATACAACCCACTAAGTTGAAATAGAGAGGTTATTACATGAGGAGCAGCAAGGAAAGTACCTAAGCTCCCACACTGTAGGAGTGGCAAACCCACACTGGTTTGCCTTTCCACCATCTCCTTGGAAAGCAGAAAGCATATAGATGGATAAAAAAATTTAAGGATCTCTTTCTGGGCAAGCATAATTTCTGGGCAAGGTAATAATTGTCCACTGAGTTCATAAACACCCCCTGTCTACTGAAAAATAAAAAACAAAATTAATTTAAAACCAAGTTTCTATTTACTTAAGCACACAAATCAATTAAGGTAGCACTTAAAGTCCTGCTTTTAGTCTCAGAAACCAGCAGAGGCATATGTTATACAAAACAACTTGTGAAAGTCCTTAAAGTACCTTATTGGTGTGCACAATGATTAATGTTCACTCACCCAAATTAAACAGACATAAACCAGGTTTAAACAAATTTTAGGAACTCGTACTTAGTTACAACCACTTAACAAGTTAACAAATATGAGCTGAGTCAAAGTAACTGAAGTTGTTACTGTGTTATCACTAATTACTAATACATAGTTGCTACTATAGCACAATGAATTTAAGATGTAAGTCTTTACATGCATTTGATTTACATTTAGCGTCCAGAGCTTGAAGTCAGCTGATGCATGCCAACCCCCTTGTTTGAGTTTTGGCAAGTGCAAGCACCCTTAAAGCACAAAAAGGCCTTAATTCTTGCACCCATTTGAACTAAAATAGTTTAATCTCAGGCCCATGTGACTGATGCCAAAAGGATATAATTTCCAGAATCAAGACTCCATTGCATAGGCGAGTGTCCAAATTTACTTGAAAGCAATATGAACATTGGACTGCTCTTCATCTCAGATTATGCAAGAATTCCTCCATTGTGATTAAATAGTCAACAAAATAAGACTTTTTTGATTCTTACTACTTACCAGTTACAATAACTAGTTTTAATCACAATGACTGAAAGGATAGCAAAAAATGTTTCCTTTTTTTTCCTAATAGTGCTGTGTACAATCCACTTTGACCACAGTTTGACTCATGTGGATGTCTCACAGAACCCAGGTGAGAGAGTGAGTTTCTTAAATGAACAGAAAAACACAGGTGAAAAATCATAAATTCTAGCAGGACTCATGGGCTTGTGTAGTATCTGTAGTTAAACTTCCCAGGTATTTGTATTCATCTAAACTGGTTAAATTTTCCGATTACAATGTGCCCTTAATCTTCTACTCAGAGGAAAACAGGCAGTGTCCAGTCATCATTCAAAAAGTAAAGAGTAATGCTGTTCTCCACAAGCAAAAGCTATGTTTGGAGTTTTTGGAGAAAAATAAATAAAGAGCATAACCACTAATCATTACTTCAGCATTCTGATCATGTCTCACACAGCTGAGAATTTGTAACAACAGTGTTGTTTAGTAACAGCATAGGTACAAAACAAAGGACTGCAGATCAGTGATAGAAACCAAGGCAAGCATTTAACAGCCATTTGACCTACCATACCTTCTGGCATGCTTCTGAAGAGCCAGAGAGTTATTACATACTTTTGCTACTGTAATTTCCTAATCACCATGTGAATTCTGTTTTTAATAGAAAGAAGGCTTGACAGCAGCAGTGGTATGACTATGTCCAGAATCCAACAGAATAGAAAGATTCCTTCCTTTTGCAATCATATTTTGAAGACACTTTCTTCTTTATACACTAAATACATGAAATAATCCATTTAAATTCTACAAGAAGAGGAGAACCAAACCTGTGGCAGGGCCTCACACTGCATTTAAAAAGAGCTTGCAGGGGAGAAGACAAAAGCAGTCAGAACTGAAGGTCAGAAGGGGGATTACAAACTGAAGTTTAGAGTGTGATATGCTCTAATTTGCAGGTGCTTTTTTGACTCAGAGAGTCAAATCCAGCAACAATGGACACTTTTGGGTGGAGTGATGATAAAAAAGGCAGCATGTTTTAGACACTTCTTCCCAATCTTGTTATTTTAGGGGGGAAAATATCCTTCTCTGATACTTAAACTTTATTACTTACCGAAGGATCTACTTGATCATTTGTTACTCCTCTCAAGACAATCTTCAATGGATGCTTCATGAAAGGTGCCAAGCAGAGCAGACTTTCCAAATAGTAGCCAATACCACGGCTGGGGCTGCAGTCGTGTTCCAGTGAGCCTCCATACAGAAGACCAGGTTGATAATACAAGGTAGTACCTGGGGAGGAGGCCAGGGGAGCAAACCAAATGAGAGCACTGTACAACACTGCCCATTAAAACAGCATAAAAACATTTTGCAACAACATATGCAGGCAAATTGAAGACCATATGGAAAATTATA
Organism: Oenanthe melanoleuca; assembly: GCF_029582105.1. NCBI lineage: Eukaryota > Metazoa > Chordata > Aves > Passeriformes > Muscicapidae > Oenanthe > Oenanthe melanoleuca. The sequence continues at coordinate 49,572,648 of NC_079362.1, forward strand.
GCACTTTCAGCGCACTATTTGCATGTCTGCAGCTAATAACTGGGTCAACACATGAGTGTCTGTCTGTCCTGCACACCATTTTCCTCCTTTCCCTTCCCCCTAAAACCAAGGATCGCTTAGCAATCTCCAAAGTGCTGATACAAGCAATTACTATCCTCCACAGAAGCCAAACCTCCATCAGTCCCTCAGGTCATTGGAGTCTTGGCATTTCTGACAGTAATTAAATTGCTTTACTTGCCAACCAAAAACCATTAGAACCGTTAAAAAAAAAAGAAAAAACTCATACTAGGTGAGGTTTTCACATAGGATGCTTTTCACAATAATCAAACCTTTTTCTGAGCATAAATAAGCAAGCAATTTACCTAAGAAGTTTGCCTCTGTTTTCTTCTACAAAATTTGATTTTGGTACAGAGAAACCTTTGCCCACTGTGACATCCTGCATACCTAATAAAATACTAATTTTAGTTCTTGGGCAAGAGAGATCCTTAGCTCTCTGTGTTATGGTGGAGACTGACCTTCTTGCACACGATCAATTATTACAAAAAGTGTCAACTTTGTTATTTCTGATCTTCTCAGTCAATCTTATCTGAACACCTACCTCTATCAAGACAAGACTTTGATTCTACTGCAGAAACTGATAAATCCTGGACACCAGAACAGATGAAGCAGAAAAAGAACAGATCTCACCTGTTTGATTTATTTCAATCCGTGAGCCATTGGTTACTTTGTCAATCAGGCGAATAAAACTTGCTTCAAAATCTAAGGAGGAGAGCACAGACAGAATTATAAAGTTTCTTAGAAGTTCAATACCTTACTTGTACTTTTACCCTTGCCTTCCACAACAGTAAGGGTACTCTTACACTTCAAGTTGTGGCATAATGCCACCACACATGAAGAGGCAATTCTCTGTAAAAACAGAGATGTTAATGTGAGCCTCCAAGCCTATAGACATCTCGCATCAGTAGAGATACCCTCAGATGTGGCAGCTAGACTAGTCACACTCTTCTCTCTGGCACACAGCACATAACACAAGTAGACATTTCTAACCACAGTGGCTTGAGGGATTGCTCTTGTCCAGGATAAAACCTTTGACAATTTATGTTTTGCTCAGTATAAAGCAAAATATACAAATCATAGCAAACAGGACCCCTTATATTGAAGTGTGACAAGCTAATAACAGCTTCACATTATTCTCCGTGAAAGTGTTAGTTTAAAAGAAGGGAACATTTAGACATAAAGTGCTGCTGCTGCATAGCTGTTCCACAAACAGAATTTACAATCTGCAGACTCTAAAATTTTCCACTTCCAAAACACTTTTGTACATACTTAGGTCTAGAGAGCCACAAATCTTCCCACTGCTTCTTTCCTTGCTTACTGTGTTCACTATACTATAGCAGTTCATGTGGAAGCAATTCCTCAGTTTCTCTTGATTGTGTGGACTCTCACCCAGAGACAATGAAAGGACAAGAAAATTTAACCCAAAACAAAACAAAAAATACCAACCAATCAACCAAAACCGAAAAGGAAATAACACAAAGAAAACCAACTGAAAAAAGCCATACCAGGAAGAATATGCGAGTATTCTAGTATCCCAACATGGTACAGACTCAGTCAGTATCAAGGAAGACAGCTGAATATATGCAGAATTCCAAACCCAGTTAGCTTTAAGAGCCAACAGCATCTACATAATTGCTTGTACATTGCAGAACTCCTTTAGCAATAATCCTGTTACTTCTTACATAATAATCAGATTTTTCTTTCTATATTTGAGTCTGGGATGTAATGGAAATTTAAACCACAGAGCTACCTGCAGAATTTACAGTCAGACAATATTTGCATAACATGATTGATACCTCAGTCACACAATACTGGTTCTGCTCTCTGTTATGACAATTTCTGAACTATAACAGCTTATATTTATGAAATTTGTATGGGTTTATAAGCACTGGCGCATTTTCCAGTGCAAGAGTGCATCCTTGTCAGCACAATTTCATTCTTGGACAACATCAAGATCAGAGTTTACAAAAGTTCCAGTCATGAAAAGCAAAAAGAACAGCATGTTGAATTATCAACACAAATCACAACTTATTATTTTTCTGTTACAGTCATAGTCATACATACACTTGAACTCATACTTTTAAAAGGGAATTCAAACACTCTTTAAAAAGATATGGCAATATCTACAAACTTCATCACCACCAAATGCTCCACGGTGACAATAAATACTTCGGATCATGGTAAATATTAAGTGAAGCACACAAGAATGCTTTGGCAGTTTTTAGGTAGAATTTTTAGCTACACACTGAAGACTCCTTAGGAGGAGGAGAGAAGCATCTACTCCCGTTCTGAACTTCACAATAGGGGCCCTTGCCCAAAAAATAACTGAACACCACAATAACGTTTCTTCCTCAAACTCTATCCTATTGTTTTCTTACTTCAGTTTATGATGGCATTCTTCCTGGGATGCCAAAGGCTTTCTACAAGACTGGAGACGGTACACCCTAAGAAAGGTTTCCCTTAGACAAATCTGCAGAAATTAGAATTAATTATTTCATCTCCTTGACCTTTCCTGTTTCAGTAGACCGTAACAAAAATCAAACCTTAAAACGTGACCTACTAAAACTGCGTGAACGTGAGTTCCCACAAACACGGAACACACGACGCCTTAGAAACGACGGTCCGAGAGACGGGGAATTAATTCTGCCATCCCTGCTGAGAAGTCAGGGGGACGGGAAGCAGCTCCGGGGCAGTGGAGCGGCCCCCGCACGGCAGCGAGCCGGTCCGAGCCCCGCCCGGCGCTGCCCGCGGGCGGGACGGGCGGACGGGCAGCGCCAGCCCCTGATGGCTACACTGGAGAAAAGGCGGGACCCCGCGGAAGGCAGGGCTGCCGAGCCGAGCCGAGCCGGACCAGCGGGACGGGGATGGCACTGCCCCGTCCCCCCCGCCCCGCCGGGCAGCGAGGGAGGCTGACGGCACGAACCGGCGGGTGTGTGACAGCCTCCCTGCTCGGCCTTCCCCACCACCCCTGCCGGCTCCAGCTCCTCCTCCTCCCGAAGCGCCCCGACCCACGTGTGCCAGCTCCACGCTGGGAGATGCGTGCGCGGAGCGCTCGGGGAAAGCGCGTCCACAGCGAGACGCAGCTGGGTCCCCCTGCCCGGTGGGGCCCGCCCAGACGGAGCCGGGCTATCCCAGCTCCCGGCGGGGTCTGCCCCTGCCCGCCAGCAGTCCCGGGAGCCGGAGCTCCGCCGCCCCCCGCCCTCCCGCCCCGCGGCCGCCGCTCACCGCGGAGCCCGGGATCCTCCTCCTTGGCGCGGATCTTGCGGATCTTCAGCGGGCGCCCGCTGAGCGTGGCCAGCACCAGGCGCTGCCGCAGGAAGTTGCAGCCCGTGTAGCTGAGGCAGGTCGCCTCGCCCGCCATCCCGCGGCCCACGTGGTTGGAACAGGAAGCGCTGGGACCGGCGGGGCAAAGGGCAGGGGGCGGGCGCGGGGCGGGGCCGCAGGGAGCGCTCGGCGGGGGGAGACGCGGCGCGGGTGGCCGCCTCTGCCTTTTTCTCTGCTCTTCCAGCCCGCGTGTTTGCAGTAGAAACTTAAGGAGCGTGGAAGTGTCGGGAGATGACCGGAGCCCGGTGCCCGGCCCGCTGCCCCGCCGGGTGATGCGGGCTCTGCTTGGGACGCTCCGGAGCGGAACGTGGTGCCCGCACAGGGATACTGCCCCCACATCGAAATGAGTCAGCTTCTGGGAACATGTTCCTTACTTTTCAGTCATTTATTGATGTCTGCCTTAAGGAAAACTGAGCGGAGGAGTGAGTCCTGCTCGCGGTCCCTGGGACAGCCTGTTTCCTTACTGACAATGACAGAGTCCTGCTGTCCTTAAGGACGAGACTGACTAAAGCTTTCAGACTCTCATTTTAAGAGAAACCTCGATTACAGTGGAGGTGTGACCGTGTCAGTTGTTAGGCTACATTTACGTGCCCATGAACAGAAGTTTCTTAGAATGGAATAGTCTAGTTGGAAGGGATGAACAGGAATCACTTAGCCCCACTGCTTCACTTCAGGGCTGACCCAAAGGTAAGGCAGGTTGTTAAGGGCTCTGTCCAAATGCCCCTTACACACTGACAGGCTCAAGGCATCATCAGGCTTGACCCCCCCCCTCTCTATAAAGGAATGCTTCCTAATGGCGAGTCTGAACCTCCCCTGGAGCAGCTTTGAGCCATTCCCACACATCCTATCCCTGGATCCCGGGGGCAAGAGATCAGCACCTCCCTCTTCACTTCCCCTCCTCAGGAAGCTGTAAGGAGCAAGGAGGTCTCCCCTCAGCCTCCTTTTCTCCAAACTAGACAAGCCCAAAGCCCTTAGCAGCTCCTCACAGCCATGGTATCTAGTCCTCCCACGGGCTTTCTTGTCCTCCTCCAGACGCCTTCCAGGACCTTCCATCATTCTGAGATGGTGGAGCCCAGACCTGCAGCCAGCTCTCGAGGGGAGGCTCTGCCCCATCGCTGGAGGGAGGGAGGTCACCTCTTTGGATGGCAGAGTTTACTGCACCCAGCATTGGGTTTGCTGCACCCAGGATGGGGTTTGCTGCAAGCAGAAATGGGTTTTGCTGCGCCCAGGATTGGGTTAGCTGCTCTCCTGGCTGCCAGGGCACACTGCTGGCTGCCACAGAGCCTGCTGCCAACCAGCACCCTCAGAGCCCTCTCTCTGCAAACCCAGAGCTACCCCTCTCCCAGTTTAGACTTGTGTTTGTCATTTCTCTATCCCAGGTGCAGAATCTGGCATTTTGACTTGTCATTTTCATGTCAGTGGTGATTGCCCCGTGCTCCACTGTATCCATATCCCTCTCTCTGCAAGGCCTCTTGTCCCTCAGGAGAGTCAACAGCACCTTCCAGTGTTGCACAGCAAAAGTCAGACATTTTTCCTTACAAATGATTTCCATTTGCTATTTTACTAAATTGTTTTCCTGAAACTAAAACTTTTTTTTTTAACTTTTTTTAAAACTTTTTTTTTTTCTAATGATAGGCACACTTTACAGAAACTGAAGGAACTAAACCCCTGCTGCTTGCTGACTTTAGTGATCAACATGCATAAGGATTTTTGTTGTGTTGATACACTGGTCTGAAAACTTTGTATTACAGAAAAGCAGAATTATTTGGTTTGGAAGGGATCTTTAGAGATCATCTAGTCAACCCTCATGCTATGGGCAGGGACATCTTCCATGGGCCAGGTTGCTAAAAGCCTTGTCCAACCTGGCCTTCAAAACTTACAGGTCCCCATTGGGCATCCACAAATTCCGTAGGCAACTTGTGCCAGTGCCTCACCACCTTCACTGCAGAAAAATTCTTCTTTATGTCCAGTGAAAAGCTACCCTCCTGCAGTTTAAAACCCTTGCCCTTTGTCCTGTCACTACTTCCTGATGAAAATTCTCCCTCTGTCTCTCTGATAAACCCCCTTAAATACTGAAAGACTGCAATGAGATCTCACCAAGCCTCTCTCTTCTCCAGGATCTCAGCTCTTTTAGCCTTTCCTCAAGAAGGGATTATTCCAGCCCACCAATCATTTTTGTTGCCCACATCTAGACTGGCTGAATCAGATCCATGATGCAGAATCACAGAATCAGAATCACAGAATTGATTAGGTTGGAAAAGACCTTCGAGATCATCAAGTCCAACCTATGACCAAACATCACCTTGTCCACTCAGTTCCACATCCAGTCTTTTCTTAAACAACTTCAGAGACAGTGGTTCAATCATTTAATGGGACAGCACACTCCCATGCCAAATCAGCCTTTCTGTGAAGAAATTCCTCTAATGTCCAGCCTAAATGTTCCCTGGCACAGCTTAAGACTGTCCTCTTGTCCTTCCTGAACTGAGGACTCCACAGATGGATGCAGAAATCCAGGTGAGGTCTCACAAACGTGGAGTAGGAAAGGGCTATCGTGCCCCTTGACCAGCTGGACACTCTGCTCTTTATTCTCAAGTTCAATTTTTCACATACCACTTACTGGTATGTGAAAATTTCTTTTCCACTTTATCCATTTACCACCCAGACTGCACAGATGCTGTGAATTTCCCAGACCTAGGTGCTAAGGCAAAAAATCAAACCCAGAAAAATTATACATGTAAATCAAAAGATCACATCAGTGTGGAAACAAAGCCTAAGAAATTTTTTGAAAGAAAGCATATTGAGAAATTTGTGGAAAATTAGGATCATAAAAATGTCAGCAGTTAAACAGCATTAGTTTGCATATGCAATGCCCAAGATTTCTGAGATATGGACAAAAATATCTAGAGCTATTCATGTCTCACGTGCAGATGAGCCTCTCTGTCTTTTTAGAAAAATAGAGTTTTGTCATGGACAGTTTTGTGGAATCAAAGAATTGTAACTTTCTGTTTGTAAGAAATTAGTTACCAGTTGCAGCTGTGATCTAAAATATAACAGAAAAGAGGGTGGGGCTTAGGCAGCTGAAATTCTTCTCTGTTTTGCACTGAGCAGAACTAAGAGAGAACTGAGTGCAAGGACAGTAAAGAACATACATATCTTCTCAGAGCTAATAAATCTGTGTCCAGACTTCACAAAGATTCTTAAAACCTTATTGATAAATTGGTGGTTTGTTTTCCTGCTTATAAAAAATTAAATTCAATCAAGTCTCTGCATAATTCATTTGGATTTCAGAATTTGGAGGGTATTTTGGAATTCCAGAGCAAACAGTGCTAAACTTCATGATTAATGGAGAAAAAAAGCCTGGCACTTACTGTTTCCTATTTTAAGGCAACAATTTTGTCTTCTTTAATTTCCTCCATTCACAGGCCTTTTAGACATAATTGCAGGGTAGTAGTTAAATAACAGTTTGCTGTGAGGTTGTGGATATGGGATGTGATAGAGGATGAACAGTTGCACTGAAATCAAGAGTGTCTTCAGCTGTCACGTGAAGACAGCTGTGTAAAAGGCTTTCAAGTGCTGCTTCTGCAACTGTGAGTTTCCATACCTTGCCTGAGCTCTGGATCTTAGATTTGTATTGAAAATGTCTATTCCACTGTGTCTACTTCGAATGAACTCTCTGCTGTGGTTCATTTCTCTTCCTTTGTGTACTCCCCTGCTCTCCCACACATGTATTTTTAGTTCTGTCCATCCTGCCTTCTTCTGTGACTTCCAATTACTTGCTATCATCTGTTAACAATTTGCAAGTATCTGCTTTATGTCAAGGCATGGGAAAACAAAATTGGGAAAACAGAACTGGGAAAACAGCCTTCCCTAAAAATTATTCCAATGGCAGACAGAATTTTCTCATGAAACTGAAATAAGATACTTCTGTAAAAAATCACTGGCAGACAGACTGAAAAACACTGCTCTGCTGGTATAATGTAAGTATCCCTGTAATGAAAGCTTGATGTGTCATAAAGGTACCCAGTGATATAAAAAAGGGATTTTGTTTCCCTGGGAATGCTGGTAGCTTGTTGTGCTAGAAGTTCAAGGATTTCTGAGTCACGAAAATTATTTTTATCATTTGCCTAGAGGTGGCACAGAGCAACTGAGTGACACCTCAGAGTCATGTCATGATCTGGGCAGTTGTTACAATTTAACCTCAAAATATAAAGGTATTACTGGTTCACCTTTAATACTCAGGGAAATGTTAATTTTCATTTAATCAGTTGTTGGAGAACATGACAATCTCCTGATATTTTAATCACTTGAATTAAATAACAGAGAAAAGGTAATTACAGGAATTTCCAAAAGAGATCTGCCTTTTGCTAACGTGTGAGGGCTCCAAATATGCAAAAAGGTAACACTCTTTTCTGACTTTCTGGTAGTTTACATATACCACAAGAGTTTTCACAGTCACAGAAACACAGCTATGTAACTTCTCTTTTACTTGAACTTGATTTCTTTTCTTTTTTTCTATTTATGTGTATTTTGAGGGATGTCTAAACAATCTGTGATGACTGCTTTTTATAGAACTAAAATTACAAACTCCAAATACAGCTCAAAAGAACTACTGGGACAACAGAAATGTTTTTCAAATAATTAAAATTCTTTATTTGAATATTATCAACTTCTGTCTGCATCAAAGTATTGTCATTGCTTGTAACAGGACATAAGCCTTGTGCTGAGTTTCCAATGCATCAGAACAGAAGTTTGACAGATTTGCACTGTCTGAATGTTCTTTGATCTGCCTGCAGCTTTGGTTTGCTTCCTTTAATTGTGAGAGCAGTTTTGACAGGTTTTCTATAGCTAATTTATTTTTCTTGTATAAATTGTTTCTTTTCCTGGATGCAGGCCTGGAGTTGGACACAATGGTTTAGAAAAAAAGACAAAGAAACTATCTAATATGTGTGGTAGTTACCCAACTGTACTAGCAGAATTCTGTATCAAACTCAGAAGAAAGGATTCAGATCTCGAAGGAGTGTACCTGGCAGAAACTCTTGACAGTTTAAGGCTTGAAAAGCCTCTTCAAAGTATTTCTTGTGTTTGAAAAACTGCTGAGGAGTATGAAAGATTATTTATTGGTAAGAACATTTGGATAAGTTTGAAAGAAGATTTTGTTCAGTCACCATGAGGGTTCTTCTGTACTCAGTAAATGAAAGTTAAGTTTTTAATTAATAACTGAAGGCTACACGTGTAAAAGATTAATCAGAATACAGTACAAGTGTGTTACATAAACATTGAGTACTCTGTTAAGATGTGAATAATTAAGTCTGAATGAAGATGATAAAATGTCATTTTCCAAACATCTTAATGAGGGCTGCCAAAAAACACCACTTGTATGTCTTTAAATACAGAATAGCTGTGTAAGGATCTGTATACAAACTAGTGAACCATTGACCCATTTCTCTCATGATTTCCTTTTCCACTTCTGAGTGTGTCACAGCTAATCACAAAACTCGTAGAGTGAGGTTTGGACTTCAGGAAAGATAATGAAGGAAAAGGGAACAATAATTTCTTTTACTACTTATTTTCTGTAATCTAAGTGCCCACTTCTGTTCTGCAAAGGCCATAAATTAGTAATAACTTGTGTGTGCAGGAGAAGTGCCTTTCCTTTCCCACCCCTTCCTCATGCATCTGTTATGAGGTTCAGAGAGGTTTCTAAACAGTCTTTAACAAAGGGATTGTCTTAGGAATCCCACCGGGAGTTCTGAGCTCCTTAATAGCCGTGTAGAAAGGCTGAACCTCAGGCTTCCTTTTTAACAGGCAGATAAATTATTGCTGCTTTTTATACATGGTAGCACTGGAGATTAGATTTAATAATCTCTCTGGAAAGGGTAGCTATTTTTTGGATATGTATTTCATGCAATACCTTCCATTTTCCCTTATATTTGCTTTAGGAAGATTTATCAACACATTTTGTGGACTTCTGCCATTCAGAAGTCTCTGAAGTGTGGAGCTTAAAACAAACAGTGTGGCTCCTAACATTTAAATGGCTTTTGTTGCCAAATTTTGTTTAAGACTGTGGTGCTTTGGCAGACTGAGGTGTTGCCCTGGTAACACTGCTAAAGCTCTGAATGTTTCATTCTTTCTTTCCTAGTGCAATCTGGAATAGAGGTGTTACTAGGTTAATTTATGAATATTCACATTTCTCTATATAATGAGACTTATGCTTATAGTAAACTCTATGAGTTAAGCCAGTGCCTTCCTACTTAATTGTTAAGGCAATTAATTTTGTTGACTGGGGAGTTTTGGGGCTACATTCTCGTTTCCTTACAGTTCCAAAGTACCAAACATCCATTTGGTAATTTTCCTGTGGCTTTACTTGTTTCAGTGTAAAACTATTGAAATGAAACAATGTTTTAAAACAGGAAGCTGAACTCCATCAATGTTTTTACTCCAGCTCTGTTCTCTGCTCACTTTTTCACTGTGACCTTTCTAGTACAGTTGTTGAGATCCATCAGCATCTCCAGAACCTTTAGCAGGAAGGCTCACTTCTCCTGCTGTGGACATGACTGTGAACACTCAGGAAATGGGACGATCTAATGTTTTGGTAAAAACATTGGGTTTTCTGCTGCGGCTGAGAATCACCAAATTGTATCTATGGGAAAGGACATCTTGGAATGACAAGATTCCCTAGAGTTCGGAAGAGCACTGCTCAGAACAAAAACAACCTGCAGCTGTTCACATTCAAGTATCATAAACAAAACTCAGGCACAGCTCATTAAAAACGCAGTTGCCTGCTGCTAGACAGCGGGAGCTTATTTGTGAGAGAGCAGCAAGAGCAGGGCTGCTGCGTGGGGGTGAGTGAGTACAGCCAAGTCAGCCACAGCCGCAGGGCACCTGGGCAGGGCAGTGACAGCAAGGGGACCTTACGCAGCCCAGCAGTCATCAGGTGACGGCCAGGTAAGGGGCCAAGTCGCAGCTCAGTTTGGGAAAGCCTCATGATAGTTCGGGGAAGTGGTGCAGTCACCATTTCTGGGGATATTTAAAAGGTGGACTTGTGTCAATTTGGGGCATGGGTTAGGGATGGACTGGCAAAGCTGGATTTCTTGTTGGGCTCGGTGACCCTTTTCCAAACCAAACGACTCTTCGATTCTACGACTGAGAGAACTGACAGGTTAGGGGACCAGCCCAGTCGGAGGACTGATTGACTGGCTGAGGGGCTGAAGGCTTAGGGAGCAGCCAAAATGGGCCTCCTGGGCACAGGGGTGCGGGGAAGCTGGTCAGGGCCGGTGCGAACAGTGATGCCTGAATGCGGTCTGATGCGACGTTCTAAGCTGCAATTTGCTTCAGTTACCCTTTCATTACCGTCAGTCATTTATCCCTCCCTCCCGCCGTGCACTTACGTAAAGGATCTTTCCTTCCTGCCCCTGATTGACAGCCGGAGAAGCTGCCGCTGCTTTTCCCTGGGAGGCCGGTCCCGGCTGCCCGGCGGGGCGAGGCGGCGCTCCCCGGGAAGGCGGCGCTGCTGCCGCGGCACGAGGAGCGGGAGCACCGGGAGCACCGGGAGCGGCAGGAGCTGCGGGAGCACCGGGAGCGGCAGGAGCAGCGGGAGCAGCGGGAGCAGCGGGAGCAGCATGGTGGTGCCGCCGCTGCTGCGCGCCGTCATCATGGGGCCGCCGGGCTCCGGGAAAGGCACCGTCTCCGCCCGGATCATCAAGCACTTCGGCGTGAAGCACCTCTCCAGCGGCGACCTGCTGAGGGACAACATGCAGAGGAGGACAGGTGGGAGTGGGGACGGGGGCGGGGGTGTGCGCGGCGGCGATGCCTCTTCCTGTCGCCGTCCCACGAGAGCGGCGCCCACGCAGCGCTGGAGCTGCCCGGTGACACAGCTCCGCTCCGGGGACGGGACACACGCTCACAGCCACATTCCTGCTTCCCTGCCCTCCCGCTCCCTGCCGCCCGTCTGTGCAGCCCTGTCCCGGCTCCGTGTGCCCCCACCCAGGCGGGGGTGGGACTGGCTGACTGCACGCCGCTCTTCAGCGGCCTCACATCTGCAGCCGCGGGTCCTCCACACCCTTCGCTCGCCAGCCTCTTCATCAGCTGTGAAGTTCATCTGTCGGGGCTATCTGGGGTTTTCATGTTTTCCTTGTTTTGTTACGCCTCATTGTTTCCTCGTTCTTGGGTGCTTTTTGTAAATGCTCAGTGGTTTCGGTGCGTGTTTCTAATACCTCTGATAGTTTCTCATGGTTTCTCCAGATGGAAGCATCTTAAAAGAAAAAAATATTCACATTATTTAACAGGCAGTCCAAGACGAGGGGGTTTGAGCAGTCACACTTTTTTGGATGTTTGTTTGATAGCTAGGAGTAGAGTTAACTGGAATTCTGGAATTGTTAATAGCTATTCCAAAATTAGGCCTAGTCCTGTGTTGGCAGGCATAACATAGTGGTGCTTTCGGAAAAAAAAAAAAAAAAAGAAAAAAGAAAAAAAAAGGCAAAATTTTTAAACCACATAGCTTTTAAAATTCTTATTGTCTTATGAGTTCATATAATGTTTCAGCATGGTCTGTGTTTACCTGTGTTTACATACAGTGATGCTTATACTAGGTAAAGATATGAATTATTCTTGCTGTATAGTCCTAGCTTGACTTCTGGCCTCAGCTGAGATAGCACAGTCCCTCTCTCTGGTGGATTTTTGCAAGGATGGAACTCCTGACTTCCACATCTGCTTTTCTTGTAAGAACCTTGTAAGAACCATCTCAGGCTGCATGTGATGAAGTGAAGGTATTATTTTCAGCAACTTCAAGCTGTAAAATATTACATTCACTTGTAAATATCACTGTTGCAGTATGCCTAAGTAACTGGCAGTCTTACTTTTGGAATACTCATTAGGATGTTTGATGGTGAAGCAGTTGTGATGTGATTTCCACGTCTTCACAAAAATTGTTTACTCAGTACAGGTAGTGACTTCAGTACAGTGACTGACTTTACTATAGTTGATATTGTAGATATTGTAAGTTAAGAATTTGCTAGGCACACACCTGCATAGAAATACCTGATCATATTAATGCCATTTCTATTTGGTTGCACAAGCATAACCTTTTATTTACAGAAGGTCACATTCGAAGGAAACGAAGGCAATGTTGTCTTACCAAGTGTTTTGAGGTTTACAATGTTTACTAAATACTTTAGGTTTTGTGCAAGACCACAGAGCACCAGAATCATGCTGAAGGTTATGTGAGAAGAAGAAATTGCAAATGGAAATATCATATTGCTTGAATTGAGGTTGGGAGCCTGAAGTGACGGAGAGAGAAGTGATTAAGCAAAGAATTCTAGGTGGGTGGGACAGATGAAAGACTGGGAAGGAGAGCAAACACGTGGAAGTTTAGCAGACACATTAAAATCCATAATATGAGGAAGGAAGTCAGCAGACAGTTTAAGAGGTGAAGTTTGCTCTAATTTGGCTGCAGCAGAATATACCAGAATCTGCTACAGAGTTTCTCATTCACTAGTAAATCCCGGTGAAACTGTATTGCAATTCATTGAAAGTCAGTCACTAGTTGCAGAAATGGTTCCCAGAGGGTTGAGATGAAATATGAGCTAGCAGGACTGGGTAGTACACTGAAAATAGGAGAACAACTGAGAGGCAACTCAGAGAGCCTTGACAAATTCAGTCAAAGCAAAGATCCGTGAGATTTGATTATAATAGAGGAGTCCTGCAATTTCCAGTTCCTTGGAAAATGAGTTACACTAAGATGGGCAGTTAAAACCCCTGGAAAATTATATGCAGTTAACAGTAATTATATGGCACAAATTTTGCATTTGCTGTCTTGTGAAAATGGACATTGTTGAAAAGTCCTGCTGAAGATGACTGTCCTTATCATTCTGCAGTTATTATTATGTTCTTCTGAACAGTGGAGAGTCTGTGACCATCTCTCTAAGGTAATTATTGTCTGATTACGGCTAGAGCTTGGTTACTGTAATGTAGTTAGAACATGCCAATCCTTTGTAAAATCATGGAACATGGATGCCTGTCATCTCCTACCAAGGAAAGAAAGCTGTGTTACCTGTAATTCTGAAACTTGCCATGCCTGTTGTTTCAGACCAAACCTGAGAAAGCCCAGAATTAAAACCTACAAAACCCTAAGAAATCCCACTCCCAACAGCATGCATAGAAAAAAAAAAAAAAAAAAAAAAAAAAAAGCTGTGAGCTAGTCTACCAACTTTTTGTCCTAATATATGACTGTTTGGGTATATATATATTTATTTATATATATTTTTTTTTCCTTTTGTAATAGTGATTTTCTAAGTGACCTGAGTTCTGTAGAGAGTGGCAAATGGCAGCGTTTTTCAAACTCTATTGGTCTAATAATAGCTTGCTGTATTCTAAACCTTTCTGGGTTCAAAAACTCATTAATCTTTTGAAAGTAAGTTAGAATTGTTACCTGTGAACCTTGCCTTGCACATATTTTTAGATCATTGTGGCTAGAGCAATGCTGCAACATAAATCAGTAGCAGAGTCAAGCATCAAGTAAGTACACATTAAACTATCTCGATGTGATTTATTCCTTTTCCCAACCTACTTCTGCAGGGTACATGGTTCAAAGCACACTAGAATAATAAAATAGGTATGAAGAAGGGAGGTAGGGAAAAGAGACACTTTGTACCCATGCAGACAGTCACCTTTCCAGTTTGCAATGTGCTGGAGGACTCAGGAACCACAGTCTGACTCTTTTCTATACAGTGAGCATGTTTTGAAGTCTGGCCAAGGTGCACAGTGCCTATTTCTAAATGGTCTTTGTACTTTTCAAAGTCTGACTACAGACATGAACAGGCAGTAAAGGGAAATTGCTCCTTTTTTTTTTTTTTTTTTTCCTCATCACTAAAGCTACTACTTGCATTATTTGAGGGTATGTACTGCTTTCAGTTACCTCATGTGAAGAAGGGCCTCTCTCCTGTTGCACATTCCATGCACTGAGTGATTTGTCATTACTTTCTACTGAAAGTGGTTATATCTTGTGTGTGTACGTCAGTCCATCCCATTTTCTCTTCTTTAGTTTTCTGTGACTAGATCTTCAATGGCTGCAAGCAACGGCTTCTGCATATCCACAATAAAACCCATCTTGCTGCTATTCTGGATTACTTAGCGTAATTGGGTAATTGTTTTTAAATGAAAGACACAGAAACTTTGTGCCTAGGACACAGCCCAGGCAACTGAATTTCTTCCTGGCTATACCCATGATTTGGGTGAACTGCAGCATGCTACTGCCTGCCATGTAGGAGCATGGTGTGATAGCTGGAATTATGATTCATGGATGGAATTTTAGTGAGCCAGTGGGATAAATGACTGGTGCTAAAGGTTAGTCAGTTCCATGGGAAACTTGTTTCTGTGTGGCCCCATAAATAGTGTAAAATATCTATAAACATCCTCTTGCAGCTCTAGTAGTCATAAAAATACATATCTGGCAAGCGTGTCCCACTGCAGACTGCTTTCTTAAATGCTGAAGGCATTTATGTTTGTAATAAAGTCTAAGTGTAAGTTAGTAACCAGCCACTAAGCTGACAAATAACTTTCTTTTCAGGAAGTCTGAGGGCTGATATCTTAATAAACTTGTATCCCTTTTATTTCTTATTTTGAAGACCCTTGACTAATGGCCTCTCCTCATTTTAGTTTTTGGAACTTCATATTTCAGATACATAATTCAAATTTAGTAAATTTATTCAGAGGTTGTGAAGATAGAGATGTGTTTAGCCCTACAGCTGCATCTAATTGATCTGATGTATATTTTCATGGTTGGGTCCTAGTTGGTCATCGGGATTTTTATTTTAATTTTGGCAAGCGTGCTGTCTGGTTTACAACATTTCTGTGTCGTCCCGATCAAAACAGTTTTTTTGCAGGCTTGTAGGCATTTTTTCACTTGCTGAAGGTCATAGATAATGTAATGCAACTTTTACTTTTGCAGAAGTGGGAATCCTTGCCAAGTCCTACATTGATCAAGGGCAGCTTATTCCAGATGACATCATGACACAATTAATGCTGAATGAGATAAAAGGTCTGGACCGGTACAACTGGCTATTGGATGGTAAGTGATCATGTTGGATATCACTATATATGGAGAGAAAAACTGCTCTAGAAAACTTGTGACAGTTTTGGTCACTGGTTGCCTGCTTTTTGTGAAATTTTCAGCAGACAGTCTGCCCCAGTTTCTTTGGCTGACAAATGCTTTGGGTGTATCCTGCCTTCAGAACATTACAGGGATATTTAACTCATATTAAAAAGGGTAGCTCAACATTCAGAAAAATTTCAAAACTGGCAATTCTGGTATTTTTTATGATAATTCATGTAATTTCCCCATTAAAATAGGCATTGAGAAGTCTCTTTTTTAAAGTATTTTCTTACTAAAGTCCTTGGGAATAGCAAATTTTTGAAGGATGGGGCTTTGAAATTATTTAAATAGCAAGGTAGGAATGTGATGCAGTAACAAGATAAGTATGGAAAAGTACTGGAGCAGTGTGGAGTGTAATAAAAACCATTGCTCAATTGCCCTAAAAGGCCTCCTTCATTTACTGTTTGGTTCTGTTCTCCAGAGTGAGCTCTTTTGCAGTTCTGCAGTGTAAGCTTATTGCTTCAGCATTCACACTAGAGAGAAAATGCATTTGCTGCTGTCTTCATGAACTGGAAGGCTCTTGTTATTCCAGCCCATGGGAGTACAGTTGGATGTCCAGCACAAAAATAGTGTCTAGGTTGGATGTGTGTTTTTTCAGCCTCTAGTCACAACTTGTCTCAGTAGATAAAACAAAAAGGTTATTGGTGTGGCTTTCTATTTAGAGGGAGCGAAAAATCCTCAGTGGTCTCTGTCCCTTAGTGCTTTATTATAGTTATATTTATATAGTTGCTCCTATGTACAGTGATATGTTCTGGTGGCTTTAGTCACAGTTGGGTTCCTCCCTGAGATAAAGGTTTTTTCCCATTGTGGACAGTAAAATGAAACCTAAACAATAAAGCAAAGAACGGCAGATGTTGAGGTCTTTATCTTTAGTTCCGTGTCCCATGCAGACACAGTTCCAGTCATGTGGATCTGGATGTGTAGCAGTATAGCTGTGCCCACTGGCAACTCTCAGCGGGAGGATTGTGTCAAGACCATAAGATAATAAATCAATTTTTGCTGCATGTTAACGTGCTCCTGCCTTTAAACTTTTGGAGCAGAAATTTTGTCTGCGTCAGCATTTGTAATGAGATGGAGTGAATTACAATAGGGAAAGCTCTGGCACAATGGGCTTCACAGGAACAACACTGTTCTGTTGAAATAAGCTAACCCAAAATCTTTAGTTTGGTAACTGCAATGCAGAACAAACAGACAGGGTCAGTTATCTCAAAGCAGAGGTGCTGAACTGCTTGTATGCTCACTTAGCTAAACACCTATTTACTGCCTTACAATAGGTTGATGTCTTCTAGAGTCGTATGTGTCTGTGGGTTTAATCCATTTAGATTTATGTGCTGTATAACCTAGACTACTTTCCTCTGTGCTCCTGGAATCTTCATAATTCATTACATCTTGCAGATCTTTTTCTGTATAGAGAAAACACTATGTAGAAAATGCCAGTTCAATTTCAATGACATGCTTTTATAAAGGCACTTCAATTTGTTGAGGAATTTTCTCATTACTCAGTACCAAGCAAACTCATTTTCCAGCTGCATAACTTAGAAGCATGGCGGCTGCTAATAGTAAGAAAGAATAGCAGCTCTTGAACTGTGTTTAACAGCAGTGTTGAAGACCTGGCTCTTCTTCTGCTCTTAACATTTAGAAGCACTTCCATGAGATAATGTGTATATGTGAGAAATAGGATAAGGACAGCTCATGACTGTGATGCAAACCAGGTGCAAGAGACTTAATGCACAAGCAAGCACTTGGTCTGAGTTAATCATCTCTGTCTTTTTCTAATGTTTTCCCTCACTCATGCAACGGACAGATAACCAACATTATGCAGGAGTTTCTTAAGTTTGTACCTGCCTTTATGGAGAAATTTACTTGTACAGTAGGATGCAAATTACAAACTACTAAGAACATGACACTATGTTAGAGCTTTTTGAGGAGAGGGATTGTTCCAGTGACTATAGGATGCAATAGCATGTTCTGCAGTAGCTTTGACCACTGAAGGTCTTGTGCTCAATTTTTCATTTCAAATTCTTTGTGGAGACCTTCCCTGTTCTTTGTTTCCACTGCACCCCTCCTAAGTTCCACTAGATTTATTTAATAGTTTAGGGCATAGAGTAGGGAGCCATAGACTTTATGGAGCAAAATGCAGCATCTTTGAAGTGAAGAGACAGGTTCCTGATGAACCTGAGTGCTCTCACAGTCATCATATCTGAGGACCGTTTGATACACTAAAACTTCTGCAACCCTTCTAAACCCTGCCTCTGGTAAATATATTTGGCTTACTGCAGCTGAGTAAAACAGGTTTGTAATGGCCACCACCTTAAGCCAGACTTACATAGCTGCAAAAGTAAGAGACATCAAAATGTTTCTAAGTTGTTCTGACTTTTGAAACTTTTTACTGGAGCTTTTATTACTCCAAATGTGTATACAGTGCTTTTATGCAGTCTAGTGGTATGTTGTGCACATGAATATGGGGGTTTTTTGCACTCACTTGTTACACTGTTGGGAAGATGATTAGCTGAAATGAAGAAATGAAAGCTGGGAAGCATTTAAGAAGTTAAAATGCTATGACATGCTGAAAGATACTGGAAAATCTGATGTTTCTTTCATCTTTATAGAATATGACAATGCTTTTTGGTTTTTCTGCTGTGTAACAATTATTCTCTCTAATAACACAATCCAGGTAATTTTTGCTATAAGTCTGCTTTTGGAATTTTATGAAGTTGTTTCCTTTAAAAAGGTTTCCCCAGAACAGTTGCTCAGGCAGAAGCCCTCGATAAAGAATGTCACATAGACACTGTGATTGACCTAGACGTGCCATTTGAGACCATAAAGTGTCGGCTTACAGCACGCTGGATCCACCCTGCCAGTGGCAGAGTCTACAATCTTGAATTCAGTCCTCCCAAAGTGCAGGTAAGCAATATGCATTGGTGTTGGCACTAAATAACTGCTGCATTGCATTTGCTAGCTGCAGTAGAATATTGTTTACATATGTTGTTTCAAAACACAGCAGCTCAGAAGAAAAAGGCTTATTTCATTTCTTGGGAGCACTGAATCTTTCTGGCAACGCTGTGCTGGGACGAGGGTATGTTAGTGATCTGGTAGAACCTCAAGCTGGTGGACAGTGTATTTGTCCCCTGCAGAGTGGAACACCATGGTGTTTTGTAAGCTGTTAAAGCTGTTCACTGATCTGGAATGCTGTCTGCCTTGCGCACTGGCACAGGATCTGGGCATGGCCTTAGCCTGTTTGCAGCCTGTTCAGTCCAAAATGTAGCTTTCTTTTCCTTCCTCCATAGGAGTCATGTTTTATATATGGAAAACACCAAACCACCAGTCAGAAGAATCCACTTAATGCTTTCCCTGTGTTTATATTTAACCAGGATGGGTATTTTCAAGGGAAGAGCTGCTGTACTGCAAAACTGGATGTAGAAACTTTCAAATCAGGGAAGCTTTTCAACAGATTTAAGAAAATGACTTGAGATATCCTAAAAAGAGCTTGAAGATAAAGACTGTACATTGTTACCTTAAATGTTTTTAAGAACAAGGATTTGCTTTAGTGCAACTTAGCTAAAACTATATTTTATCCTTAACTCTAAATAACTTAGCTGTTGTGGCATCACATTTCACCTGGAAGCTCTATTAATTTACATCAGAAGCACAGCAGGCACTGTAGTTTTTGGATTTCAGTGTTGCAGGAAAAGAGGCCAGCTTGAAATACCAGGTAAGCACTGGAAGTGAGAAACTGAAAATATTGCCTTTGTTTTGTTTAAAACAAGGTGTTTAAAATCATGGTTATTCTCAGTTGTAGAAGAGGCACAGGCAAGATGGAACAGAATTATCAGACTTACCAGCGTAGGCTTTGGCTGCCAGAGCTTTGCTGTTAGGAACTGCTTTACCTTTCACTAATTAGTACTTACACAACACAGTGGACTGCAATACTTAAACTTAAAACATGGAATAGAGCTAAACAGGTGAAATACATTTGTCTCTATTATCTTAATAGACCTTCAAAGTGCTTACTTATCTAGTAGGCACAAAAGTTCACACATTAGGTCCCTACCTCTGTAGGGAAAGCTTCAACTCACTCTAATGCCATTTTTTTGTACAGCTGTTGCTAAATGGTAACTCCTCAATTTTGCAGCTTCAAATCAAAGGGCCATTAACTCCTTTGCACATTTTAGTATTGTCAAATGAAGGTCCAGTTGGTCTCATTTCCTGTTTACAGGAATGTATTACCAACAATATTGCTTTCCCTTGTATGTGAACATTTTGTCTTCATATTCCCCATGTTCTATGAATGCTCCAGGGGGCAAATTAGTCAAGTTACTATGATCTTATATTCATTGGCAATACTGATAAAATATTTTTAACTAACAGACTGTTTTACTGAAAAGTCAACAACTTACATTCCACATAAGAACACAGGCAGCAAGCCTCTCTCTTTATAGGCAGAAATCTACACCCTGATTAAGTGGAAATTGATCATAATTTAAATAGAAAATCACACAAAGCACACTTAAAGAGAAGTAAGAAGTCCTGTGTTTGCTTTTAACCTTGATTAGGGCATTGACGACATTACTGGCGAGCCGCTCGTTCAGCGCGACGATGACAAGCCCGAGACTGTCAGCAAGAGGCTGCAGGCTTATGATGCACAAACAAAACCTGTTCTAGAGTATTATCGGTAAGTAGTAAAATCTGTTCTTCCACATTCCAAAATCTTATTGTGCATCAGCATAGCGAGGAACAGATCTCTCCAGTTACAGAATATATTATACCACAACAGTGAGTGCAGTGTGAGTAGCTGTGTAACTTCCATGAACTCAGTAAGAAATCAACCCAGTAGAATTAGTATTTAGTATGGTTTTCCAGTGATGTATGTGACCTTCTGGAATCTGTGTGGTAATATAGCCTGTCACTGCAGCCAGCCACATTTAGTTTTATAAAGAATGCTATGCTTTATTCAATGCATCATAGTACTGTTCTCAGCAACAACAGCTCTGGTGGGTGAGGAAACAGAGACAGTTCCTTTTTTTTGCCAAGTATTTTGTTTTCTGAATGTATAAGTAGAAGTGCAAGGGGTTAAGAAATTATATACAAATAGAGAAACTGTTAATGAGGATTTAAATGTGGCTGTTCTAAGAACAGGACTGTGATTGGACTGAGCTAGCAAGACTCTTTGGGAAGAGGTAGCTAATTCAGAATTGTCATTTGCATTGTGGAGTGGATAAGAATTGCTAGTTCTTTTAAAAGTCAAAATTATACACAATGTTTCCTCTAAAGTAAAGCTGCAAGTGTCATACTGCTAATATATAGATATATAGGAGGTCTCCATGTAGAGCTTTAGTCTTACAAAATCTTATATTGCCTAGACAAAGAAATCAGACTTTGACAACATCAATGATTGTACTTTCTGTATTTCCATATTCATCACCCTTCATTGTATTCCTCTAAGATCAGCAGAAAGCTAGAAGCTCCATGTTTGGTGTGGTTAGGTTTTTAAGAAGTTTATCTAGACAGTGATATTCCCAATTTTGTTTGATTTCTAAAGTGAAAATGCCTCAGAGCACCACAGTAAGACAGATGCCTAAGCTGTTATTCCCGATAATAATGTATTTGACAGATAAAACTAGCTCCTACAAATTCAGAATAACTTACTAATTTTGCTTGTCCTGATACATATTCTTTTATCCATGAGTTGCAACCAGTAATACCTGTGTTAGTCACAGTCATCTGGACAATGGCTGTAATAGCACATGCTTGATGGCTATATTGCTGCTTTACCTTGTTTGTGATTAAGTGCTCTGCAGACAGCCATCAGTTTCATGAACTGATGTGGTCAGTAGCTAACAGTTTGAGGAGCAGTGAAATGAATGTACAGTCTGCATTTCAAATGCTACAGCTGTTCTTGGTGTTACATCACATGCATATTTTCACACTCCTGCCATAGTAATCTTCAAGTGAGGTGGAGATTTTGGAACAATTAAACAATTTGACATCTGTAATGCTTTCTTGTGTTTCTTCCTTAGGAAAAGAGGGTTATTGAAATCCTTTTCTGGAACAGAAACCAATAAGATCTGGCCACATATCTATGCTTTCCTTCAAACCAAGTTGCCAGATGTGAGCCAAAAAGATGCTGCCAACCCCAGGTGAAAATAGGTCAAACTTCTCACCTGTCATAGCTCACTCCCGATTACATAAGATTCTGCAATCAAGGATTTGTCCAAGTAGTCTACCACACTCATCAATAATTAAAGTCCAATGCTGTCCTTAACTTACATTATAGTAAAATTTTGTTGCCTGTGGTTATCACTTTAATGCTGTAATTTTTTTTAATATTAAATATACCTAATTTTAAAAATACAGTAACTGCCTTAAACAAAAGCAGGTACTCTTGTGTCTCTTATTTGGAAAAAAAGTTTGCAATATTGATTGATGAAGGAAACACATTTCAGAATACAGCTTAATTAGAAAGCACATTGACTGATTTATTCAGTTAGTAAATGAAGCAATGGCAAGAACATGAAAGCACATTTCTTGAACATGTGCCTAGCTGGAACTAGCCAGAAGCTGTGAAGAAAAATGACCACTGGTCTCCAAAAAGCCATTTCAGACCAGAGCTGCTGTGTATGGAAACTGATCTTATGGAAAAGTTAGCTTCTTGTTTGCTTGCACAGATGTGACTTGATTTTGTTAATAAATTATGCTTAGTACCAGGGCAAATTATGTAAGCAAGTATTATGTTTACATTTCTACTCTCAGAACAACTATTTTGCAGGCATGGGAAATGGAGTTTCAATGATATGTAACACATTTGGTAAAGTCTCTGTCTTTCTGTGACCCTGCAAGACTTTATCAGTAAAAAGATAGCAGATACTGAGTAGATTAAGTGTAATCTGGTAAACCTGTAGCTAGATGATCTTGATCAGCGAATGTCAATGCCAATACAATCTTTGAAAACAAGTGCTCACTGATGCCAGTGACATGATTTCCAGCAGTCAAAATACTTTGGCATATTACTGTAGCAACTGGACTGGTTTTCATTAGATTCTTGTCTCTGACCGGCTCTTGTGTTTATTTCTGAAATAACTGGAAATACAAACCTCCACAGTCCACACTTTTTTAACAGCCCAGGGAACGCAGACATTGCTATTTTTCAGTGATTCCTCCCAGCCCTTTTTTAATGCTCGTCAGAGTGGGAATTACAAGAGTCAGCAAAATCTGAGAAACAAACAACTCTGTCTAGGTAATGTCTGAAGTAGCTGTGTCCTAGTAATGCAGGTTCAATCTCCTTTAGCAGTGACAGGTACAGTGCTGGGGTGTTGATATACTTTGGACTGCATCTGCACATCCAGTTTTAGCATTATGAATATTGAGACACATTTGAGTCTAAAAAGAAATGGTCATTGTAGAATTTGTGAATTCTATAAATGAACAATCTAAGCAGCAGCTATGACTACAATAAGTTTTCCTTTAATTTAAAGAAAGCTTGCCAAGAAGGTTGACCACTTGTACTGTCCGCTTGAGAAAATGTCTACATATTACAGTGATAAACTGAGTAGCTGATTTTTACATAAAAAACAGTGAATTACTTTTTGCCAGCACATACAAATTTCAGTGAGCCAGAAGGAGCAGGGGGAAGGAATCTCATTATTTGACACTTATTTCTGCACCATCCAGTTTTATCCCATTAGAAACTAAAAAAATAATTTCTACTGTGGAACAAACAGGTTGCTAGATCAATGGCTCTACTGCTAAGGGTAGCAGTTGCAAGTCATATTGCCCTTACTACCCCTACCCTTGCATACAACATTCCATTAAAAAACAACCTATAGTTACTTGTTTTCCTTTAAGTTCCCCTTAATAATTAACTAATTATTAAGGAGGAGGCAGTATTTACTTATCCTTTTCTGGAGTATCTGTCAAACTTAAGCAGATGCAGTAGAAACTTGTAGTTTTATCTCGAATTTGCATGTGGGACAGAACTGCTCCTTACTCTTATCTTCAGTCTGTTTGCAAAAGAAGGCTAGAGAGCAGAAGTCATATGGAAAGCTATTTCTATGTGCATCTGCTATTGCTTTGGTACTAATACTCTGGGGTATATTCTGCAGACTTAGACTGTTCCATATCTTGGCTGTAGGCAAAACTGAATATTACTGGATTCTATTTCACAGAATCATAGAATCATTAAGGTTGGAAAAGACTTCCAAAATCATTGAGTTCAACCTCTGGCTTTCCCCACCCTGCCAAATAACTTACAGCATTAGGTGCCATGTCTAGTCATTTCTTAAACACTTTCAAGGATGCTGACTCCAACACCTCGATGGGCAATCCACCCAATGCCTAACAACCCTTTCAGTGAAGAAAGCCCTCCCGACGTCCAACCTGAACCTCTTCTGGCACAGCTTGAGGCCATTTCCTCTTGTCACTTCTTAGCTGGGAGAAGAGGCCAAACTCCACCTTGCTACACCCTCCTTTAAGAGAGTTGTAGAGAGTGATAATGTGCCCCTAAGCCTCCTTTTCTCCAGCCTGAACAACCCCAACCTCCCTTACCTGCTCTTCGCAGAACTTATGTTCCAAAGCCTTCACCAGCTTCACTGTCCTTCTCTGGACCTGCTCCAGCCCCTCAATGTCCTTTTTGGAGTAAGGGGCCCAGGACTGGACACAGGATTTGAGATGTGGCCTCCCCAGTGCTGAGTTCAGGGGGACAATCCCTGCCCTGCTGGCCACACCATTGCTGGAACAGGCCAGGATGCCATTGGCCTTCTTGGCACATGGGTACTGCTGGCTCATGTTCAGCTGCTGTCAGCAGCACCCCCAGCTCCTTTTCCTGTGGCAGCTTTGCAGCCACTCTGCCCCAGCCTATGGCATGGCCTGGGGTTATTTTGCCTGAGCTAAAAACTGGAGGTAGGCTATGATAACTGAACTTTTGAAATCTACATGTCTTCCACACCTTACATACAATCAGAACAATTCAGTAATGGATGGAGTGTATACTGATACCATTATCTGAGACACATGCTGTTTTTGTAGTCTTCCAATACACATTTTACACATCTTCCAGTACACATTTTTATAGACAGACCTGCTGTAATAGCAGCAAGTTCGAAAAGCACAGCAGAATTTTGGAGTGCAAGGTACTGTGGAAGGCCTTGTCTAGAAAATATATTTGGATTTCTAGCTTCTTAAATAAGAAGCTTTTCATGGTTTTCCACTTGATGTTTGAGTTGACATTGTCATAAACCCACTTTGGTTGAATAGCATATTAAGTACCTTTCAAACACTCTGTGACACTTCACTCTATATGACCTTTAACAAAGCTTTTTGTTTTAACTAAGGTCTTAGCCTAACCCTTGTACAAGTTCCCTTCATCAACTACTTCCACCATAACAAAACTTCGTTTTAAAAAAACAATCTGAAGTTAGCCTGATGAACAAGAGAATGACTCCCAGAAATCATACAACCCAGCACTCATTTGTAGACAAGTGTTGCTTATGTCTTAGGATTAAACCAAGTTATGTTTAATGAAAGTACAATATAACATTTAAATCCCCTTAGTAGAGGTAGAAAGCCAGTGTTTTAATCTAATCCATTCAGATCAGAAATACTGATACCAGATACTGATTTATTGCTATTAGTGATAACCAAATTTGAGAGCTTATACTGTCAGCAAGGTAGCATGAATACAGTTGCAATCTCCACATATCCACATCTGTAGTAAGACAATAGCAGATTCTAGCAAGAATCTGCTGCTTCTTGTAAACATTGTATTTGTGCAGATGTTTAATTTCTAAAATCATGAAAGGCAAGGTTAGTAGCAGAAAACACATCCAGTTTCACATTCGGCAATATAAGAACCCTGCTCTTCAAGGACAACTAAAAATCTAGCAGCACATTTCAAACAATATTACAAGTTTTTTCTTAATTACCCACCCTTCAAAGTCCCTCCCCATCCCCAGTCAAACAAAAACAACAAAAATCTGACACGAAAAATAAAGTGCAGTACCCAGAAAAATAAGTGTCAAGAAAATAGCCATGTTTGTTTCTTTGGGAAAAAAAAAAAAAACCAAAGGGGAAATAAGAGAGTACTTGGCCTCAGTCTCAAAAGTACTATAATGTGTCCATCATTTTGGATTCTTCTTCATCTCTTTGTATCACAGAGTTGAAACTGCAGGCATCTGTGTTTATGGAACCTTGTAGATCTCCTGTGTTCTGCAACAGATTAAAAACTGACAGCTTAATGCTCCGTAATTGTACACATGGAGGGAAAAACAGTGAGAAGGAAATAAGGAAGAATGCTTGCCTTGTCTACCTTATGATGAGACAAATTTACAATAGAAAGGAAGTAAGGTCTGAAAACATCATCAACCAGTATTACATCACTCTATCAAGAACATTTAAAATTTGCTAGCATAGCCTGTATTTGGTCTTAATATTTCTAGCACTTAACTGCACATTTACATAAAATTCAGCTGTTTAATATACCTCTGAGAGGTACTTTAATCAAATTATTTCAAACAAGTACTTTCAATTGCAGCTCCTTTCCTAATACATATTTTTGACAATCTTTCTAGTTGTTTCTTCATTCCAGAATGTGGCCTAACTGGAAATGCAAAAAATACCAAAGAATGCTCAGTTTCCTTTTATCACAAAGGAAGACTTTCCATAGGCTTCACTGCTCTTGCCTAGAGAAGTTGTGGGGTCCCTGGCAGTGTTCAAGGCCAGGCTGGATGGGGCTGTGAGCAGTCTGGTCTATGAAAGGTGTCCCTGCCATGGCAGGGAGTTTGGAACTAGATGATCTTTAAGGTTTGCTCCAACTCAAAGTATTCTGCGATTCTGGGACTTACTTGACTGATCCCATGATTTTATACTGCTCATGGTGATGACTGGGAATATAGTTCTAGGATATGATCAGTTTTGTGCAGTGTTTATATTAGGCATGAAAATGTAAAGGCACTAAACAAACAATTTTGACCTTATGCTGACACTGTGTGAATTCCAGCAAGTAAAAAGAAAGCCCTTATATGCCTTGTGCATTAGTAACACTGCATGATATATCCCAAGCACTACCACCAATTCACGAAACAATCCTCTTTATATCACAGAAAGGTAAAGCTTCTCTAGGCAGGATCTAATCCTGCTTTAGTTAAATTAAATTTTAGAAATAATAAACCTACCTGTAAAAAGGATGTCCATTCTCCCATGCAACCAGGACTGACATTGAGATCATGGAGTAACATTGTTTGAAAGCCATGTGATTGTGACCAGATTCTCACTCTCGTCTTGAATGCCTCAAGTTCATTTTTAAAGGCCTCAAAGTAGCCTTCTCCTGTCTGCAAAAAGGAAAATGAAACATTTGTTCTTCAGCCAGATTTACTTTTGAATTGTAAGCATACATAGTGCTGAAAAAAATCCAAGTAGTAATGACATGCTATACCTTTTGGAGAATAACAACTGGGAATGATTCAGAAATAATGTCAGTTAATTTTAAAATTACATTACAGGTAGATTTCTTTTTAAGACAATCTGTAGCATTTATATGCATAAGTGAAGTAACTGATTTTCTGAGAACATGTAAAATTAAATCTAATTTTAGCCTTTCATTTATTCCAACTCAGGAGCTATCCTTACAACAGGTGCTTGCCAAAGCCCTTTGGTAAAAAGTAAAGCACAAACTAAATCACATTTTAACTACACTCATTCAGGCAATATTAAGATCCATTAGTCTTATATATTAGCCTATTAATGTTAGATCCAAGAGTCTTGAACAATTGAACACAGTCTACATCAAATCACAGTTTCAGTTTTCTCACTTTCTTCCCGCATGGCTCTGGACTGCCCTATTTCAGTCATTAAAAAAGGACACTATTTGTATATCTACCCCACTGTAAAATGCAGATGAAATGGAAAAGTTGTGACAATACACAACCACACTTTGAAAAAGTGTAATTAGTCAAAAGTCAGACCAGTTTAACACCAGACCATGTTTGCTGTTGTTACTTAGTTATTACTGGTCTGTAACACACCTGCTGTCCTACTGCTCCATCATGCCTTCCACCTGCAACAAGCAAAATCCGTTATTCATTTTCAGAATTATAGTTTTTGGAATTATAATGAAGTGTTCTGTCCAGAAAATGATTGCTAGCAAAACACTTTCCCATAAGCCTAAATCAGTCAACAAATTATTTAGCCTCCCATGGTTAGGAAGAAACCCTCTCTAAGACACTGGTCTCCTGTACAATAGCAAGAGTTTCTCACATTATTACTTGGGTAATAATGTGAGAACTTACTTTGGCTTTTTGGAAAAAGAGACGAAAACATCCTCTTGGATCCACATTGCAGCTTCTGGCAATTTCTATAATAAACTGCATTACAACTGCCTGGTGTGCTACTTGCTCCATCAGGGCTCTTTTCTGAAAAAAAGGGAAAAAAGAGTTGAGAAGTTCTGGTTAAAAGAAGTTTCCAGCAATTATATTTCTAAAACTCAGCAGAATCCTTTTTGCTTCAGTTCCTAAGCAGATGTGAACGGATGCTCACAGAAACAAGGGGACTCATAATTAGCTATAACTAGACAAAGGTGACAATGCACTATCAATAGAGAGGTTTGGACAAACAGTTAAATAATTAAGTTGGTCACCTTTTTACAGTGCAAATGGGAAAATTTAAAGATTTAAACATCTTCATACCTGTTCAGCTTCTAGATGAAAACACCACAACATGAGATACCTAGATGTTTCTTCACATACAAGGTATGGGTGATCAGACAGAAACCTTTGACTATCATCCCATCTGCTCAGCATGCCTAATAAGAGAAACACAGTTAAAATATTCTGAACAGATAAATGATTTAATGCAGCAAGGAACTTACTTGTGTACATGACTTGGAAATTTACTAACCTCAGAATAACAGCATGCAGCTAAATTTGGGGGTTTTATTTATACATCTAACCAATGCCAAAAGAGCATTACCAGAAGGCATAAATAGATTTTGAAGATAGTAAAAGCAGATTATAAGTCATTCATTTCTAGTAATGCTGATAATTTATTTTTAATCAGTTCTCATATGCTATCAAGGTGGTGTAGGTACATATTAGTTTCAACACCAAATAGCTTAAAAAAGTCTATGGACAGTGATTTACATTAAGTGATTCTAACAAACACAAATCCTCTAAATGTTTGTAAATAAAAATGCTAAGAACAGAACCTGTAATCTGTCAAAAATTAATGTGCTTTTAACACACAGTTTGTTAGATTTTTAGAAAAATTCAAATTGATTATACATACAGCTTAATCTCAAAAAACAAAGCCACACCAGTACTTGAAAGTTAATCAGAACTTTGAATTGTGGTATCATGGCACTAGCTTCAGGTAATAAGTTGAATTTAAAAATCAGAACTCAATGCTCAGAGCACTTCTTAAAACTGCCCTTCAAATATCTCTGACAGTCATTATTGGCAACAGGTACCAGATGCACAGCTTCACCTGTCTATCAGCATATAATAACTTGGCTAAAGATAATTCAATAGTAATGACCTAAGCTAATCTTAATTCTAGCAAACAACTGCTGAAACAGAAAGCAACAGCTTATATTTCTTTTGACTGTTTTCAAGTTATTCTATATAAGTTCTTTATTGCTTTGAAGCCACAGCAGGATCCAGAAGCAGGACTCGTGCAATATAGCAAGGTCTGCACTGCTCCTTGGCAGCAGCTAGCATGGAATAAGTGACTTCAGAAAGCATTAATGTACTGTGACTTTCTACAATGGACTTATCTATCACAAATTAAAATAAAAACATAGCTTTGAGCTCAGGAAGTATTAAAAAAAAATTACCTTCTGCAACATGATTGCTTCTGTAACAGTCTAATTTGAATTTAGACAAAGAATAATTTTGCCCAACTCTCAACAAGGAAGCCTAAAGATGGCATCTTATTTTTTTTACCTTCTAAAATGCACAGCAGGGGAGATGTTTTCTAATTCAAATATCATTACATTAAACAGTTAATGTAATTTAGAGAACCTATGCCTATTACTGCTATTTGCATACTCTGACGATGTTGTGCCTCAACTTGATACTTGAAAGGCTTGGTAAGGCTAACAGAGCTCGAAGTCCTATCTCTAAAACAGCTTTAAGCCCCTCAGAAGCCAAAAAAAATCATAAAAACAAGTTTTTAAGAGCAACTGAATTTTGCCAATCTAGTTGATTATTCTTGATTGTACCAGAATTCCAAATATGGTTATACTATTTTATAGCATGAGTGGCAAGCACTTCAGAGAACCACAAAAATGTCAGATTACATTACAAGATCAGCTTTGTGTTTAGTCGGGTTTAACAATTACAACAGAGCTAAAGTGACACCTAGTGGATAATTACGTATAGTTTTAAACAGTTTTAAACTGTTCTGAACACAAGTACTCTCAGTGTTGGTGCTAACGAGTATGTCCATTTAATCAGCCATTACCCTTACAGATTAACAGGTGACAGAAGAACATTTAATAAAACATTTAATTTCATTTCCATTAAAAAAGGAGAGAGCCACAGACAATGACCCATGCACTTATATATACATGACTTATATTTCCAGGAATGTCCCTGCTTTTTCCCAGTGATGTGGAATATCCCTTTAGTCCTGATAAAATAAAACCAAACAGTCTGTCATTTAGGTCTTCCACTTATTAGCATTCATTCTGTACAAGAAGGAGCAAACCAACACAAATTCTGTAGGAACCACAAGATGTAGGCAAAACAGACTCACCAAAGTGTCTAATCTTTTGTTCATGTTTTTGCATAAGTGGTTCAGACACAGCTTCATCTTCAATTTCTTTTCTTTTTTGATTAATAAAACTCTGAGGAAGAGAAAGATTGTACTATCACATAAACTCCACACATACTGTTTAGTGATATAAAGGAGTTATTATATTTTAATATGTTTCTATTTAAATGGCTATATTCCAATTTTAGTGTCTTATCATATTTGAGAAGGTGTTTTTTTTATCTATTAACAGAATTTCAAAGACTCCTTATAGTCTCTGAAAAATTTCTGTCTTCAGATATGAACTTACTGATCTGTTAGTCATGAGAATCATGTACATTGCAGCCTGGATCAGTTAAATCAATAAAATTAGGAGATGTGATAATGATGCCAAACAGATTTTTGCTTTTATATATTCTTAATGTATATTTGTAGCTCTGTAGCCTACTATTGTATAACTATACAGATTCATAGTTAGAATTTTACCTACTCAGTTAACAAGAAAGACAAAACACATTCCTAAAAGCTCAATCCTAATCTTAGTTCTTCCAACACCAAGGAGAACACTCTTCCATGAAGACCTAGAGAAGAAGGGGGTCCTTCAGAAGAAAGTCAAACCTAGAGGGGCAATTACCTCAGCATCTGTGTTTCTAAGTGGGCATTCTTGTAAATTATGATCATTTGCTAAATTTATAAAACTGTAGCTGCTCTATGTCACACGTGCACCTTTGGGGCATTTTTCAGCATGTATTTTGGTGTGTTGTGCACCTTAATGAAGGTTGTGCACCTTTTTATGAAGGTGCATCTTCATACAAAGTCAACCACATTTATCACCTGACTGTGTCTGGCTTGTGACTTTAGGGCTAAGAAAAAGGCAACAACAACTGTTGAAATTAAATTGTGAAATCAAATATGAGATTCTACTATTAAAAAAACGAGTTCATATAAGTAAGTTATTTTTCAGTAGACAGCATTAGAGGCAAACTAACAGTTTCATATTCTGGGTTGGATGGGACATTTAAAGATCAGTTTCAACCCTCGCTGCCCAGGCAAGAACATCTTCTACTGGATTAGGCTGCTCCAAGACCAGTCCAATCTGACCTTGGTTGTTTCTGGGGACAAGGCATCTACAACTTCTTCCCTGGGCAACCTCTTCCAGTGTCTTGACACCCTAATAATAAAAAAGTCTTCCTTATACCCAATCTAAACCTACCATTGTTCAGTTTAAAGCCATTCCCTCTTGTCCTGTCACTACAGGTTGTGATAAAAAGTGTTTCTCTCCATCTTTCTTAAAAGGCCCCTTTAAGTACTGAAAGGTCATAGGAAGGTAAATAAGGGCTCCCCGGAGCCCTCTTTTCTTCAAGCTGAAAACCCCAGCTCTCCCAGCCTCTCTGCATAGGAAAGTGCTCCAGCCCTCTGATCATCTCTGTGGCACTCCTCTGGAGCTGCTCCAACAAGTGTCCCCTTGTACAGGGGATCCCAGAACTGGGTACATTACTTTGAGGGTGGGCCTCAGGAGAGCAGAGGGGCAGAATCCCCTCCCTGGCCCTGCTGCCCACTCTGCTCTGGATGCACCCAGCACACGTTTGGCTCTCTGGGCTGGCAGTGCCCATGGCTGGGTCATGTCCAGCCTCTCACCCACCAGTACCCCCAAGTCCTTCTCAACAGAGCTACCCTGAGCTGTGCTGGTACTTGGGATTACTCTGACCCAGGTGCAGCACCTTGCACCTGACCTTGTTAAAACACACTGGGTCCCAAGGATCCAATTCTCCATCTTCTCCAGGTCCCTCTGGAAGGCTTCCTTCAGGTCTGATAACTGCACCACTCAGCTTGGTGTCACCTGCAAACTTGCTGAGAGTGCCCTCAATCCCTCTGTTTAATTTTAATGAAGATATTAAATACCACTGGTCCCAACACAGACCCCTGAAGGACAGCACTGGCCCCTGATGTCCACTGGGACTTTGAGCCATTTACCATTCCCTTTCCTTGTCACCAACCTACCAACCAACCACTTTCTTATCCACCTAACAGCCCACTCATCAAATCCATCTCTCTCCAGTTTAAGAGAGAAGGATTTGATGAGTGATCACATCAAAGGCTTTCTAGAACTCCACATAAATGACATCTGTAACATCTTCCCTGTCCACTGATGAGGCAATTGAATTGGTCCAGCAGGACCTGCCCTTGGTGCAGCTGTGCTAGCTGCCCCAAACCACCTCCCTGTCCTACATGTGCCTCAGCACAGCTTCTAGAAGGGTCTATTCCATGATCTTCCCAGGCACGAAGTTGAGGGACATAATGTGTTTTTGTGCTGTACAAGACACAGAAGACACTCAAACTAGTAACAACTGGAATGAACAAAAGAGATTAGCACTTGTTTCCAGGCACAATGATGTAGGTCATACCTTATTAAAGACTTCTTTACTAACAGGATCTGTGTTCCATAGATTCTGTCGTTCCCTCTGCTTTAGTGCTTCTTCTTTTCTTCTCCACTCTTCCTCTCTCCATCTCAACTCGGCAGCTTCTGTCCTTGCTTGAGCAGATTCCTGATCGCAGGATTCTGAATTATGCAGTGCTAAACTACCAAATTTTTGCTGGGCTTCTGCTAGGTTCCATGTGCATTCTACAGAATGCTTCACAAACTCTCTTTCTTTTTGGCAGGCTAATTCAATCCCTTGGCTGTATGTCTGTAAGGAAAACCAGACATGCTATTTATGGAGAGAAAATTGTTGGTTTGCAGTTTCTATAGAAGCAGACTAGCCTAAATCTCAAAGGTAATAATAATGCACCTGGAAGGCACCTTAGATATGCAGCATTATAACAGCAGAACTGATGAAGCATGGCAATGTGCAGCTATGTCTCCTAGAAAGAGATTTCCAATTCAAGCCACCTTAACTTTATTAAGTGTATTTGCAAAATCATGGGTCATGTGCTGCTATCACCAATAGTCTTCAGACTGTAAAAATACTTTTGACACAGCTGAAATACCTCTGGCTATCTTAGGGCTGGAACACTAGCAGCAGCTAAGTGTGAGAATGCTCTGATTATACACTTCTGATAAGAAAGTACTGGGTTTGTGGTATCAGATCACAACAGAAAAGTAACTGCAGCTGCCTGCATTTCAGTACTAGTACCTCAACAGATGGCTAACATCTTGAATTGACACTAGAAGTGGTATTTAAGTTATAAAGTGGCCAAGGCCCAGCACAAACACATGCTCCTTTTGGTCAAATTTGTTGAGTATGTCACCACTCATAGCTAGGACAGAAAAGGGACAATCCTTTTATATTATTTCAACCCTGTTTATATTATTTCCAGCTGTGCTCAGAATTCACACTCAGTAATTCAAGAAACTACCCTTTACAGCCTTTTCCACCAAGAGTGAAGAAAAGAATCCATCCATATGAATAAGTTCCTCAGCCTTCCACTGCCACTTTATGGAAGATGCAGTGCTGACAACCTCTGGCAGGGGCACACGAAGGACAATTCGTGAGATTATCTGAAGAAAACTTTAGCCCAAGTTAATCAAACTTATTGTCCCAACTTTGTCTGGGAATTATAGCATTTTTATCTCTGCACTAACAAGAAGAAAATTCCACCGCTGGAAAAGTAACGTAATGGCAGCTGCTTGCGAGAACGCACAGAATTCCTTGGAACGCGTTTATAAATCGCCGCCTCGCCCTGGCCAGCAGAGAAACACACCGCCTACCTCCCCGCTCCTTGGGCACAGGGAGCTGGGGTGACTCCAGCCCAGCTCCTTCCGCACCGCCTGCCCGCCGTGCGGCTGTGACCGGGCGCGGCCGGCGCCAGACCCCCCCAGCCCCCACCGGGCCCCGCACGGCCCGTCCCGCCACGCCGACCCCGGCCCCGCCGCCCCTCCGCGGGCCGCGCCGCCCGGCACCGACCGCACCGCACCCCGGGCGCCAGACGCGGGGCGAGGGGCCGGGGCAGCGGGGCCGGCGCACGGGCGTACCTGCACCTCCGGCAAGCGCTGGCGGAAGGCGGCAGCCTGTGCCCGCTCCTCATCCTCCCCCTCCGGGGCGCCGCCGTCCCGGGAACGCGGCGACCACAGCGCCATGCCCGGTGCCGTCCCGGCGGCGCGACCCGTTCGCCGGAACTGGGGCAGCGACACTTCCGCCGATGGGAGCGCGGCCGGGAGCGCCCGCCCTCAGCGCGTCGGGAGGAGCGAGTGGCGGGCGCGCCTCCGGGGAGGTAATGAAGGCGGCGGGCTGGGCGGGGGCGGGCAGCACCGCAGCTCCGCCTCTGCCGCGGCTCCTCCCCGGCCGCCGCCGTGTCCCTGCCTCTGTCCTGTCCCTGCCCGTGCCGCGGCTCCTCCGCGGCCGCCGCTGTGTCCGTGTCCCTGCCCCTGTCCCTGCCCCTGTCCCTTGCCCCTGCCCCTGTCCCTGCCTCTGTCCCTGCCGCCGCCGTGCCCCTCTCCGTGTCCGTCCCCCTGTCCGTGTCCCTGCCCCTGTCCCTTGCCCCTGTCCCTTGCCCCTGTCCCTGTCCCTGCCTCTGTCCCTGCCGCTGCCGTGCCCCTCTCCGTGTCCGTGCCCCTGTCCGTGCCCCTGCCCCTGTCTCTGTCCCTTGCCCCTGTCCCTGCCCGTGTCGCTGCCCCTGTCCCGTGCCATCACCTGTCCCTGTGCTTTTCCCTGCCCCTGCCTGTTCCGTGCCTCTGGAAGGCAAACCACCGCGTGTGTGTGTGTGTACATGTATATACGATCCTTCAGTCCTAAGAGCTCCTGTGGTGCTGTCTGGGGTGTTTTAATAGCTTGGGTTTCAGATGCGAATGGAAGTTAGCAAAAAATGAGGCCATGCTTTTGTGGTAACACCTCTGTAAAGATGTGCTTTTGTTGTAGCTCTACTTTCTTTACCCATGGTTTGGGTTTTTAGCTCTTCCTCCAAACAGGAGGTACTGACTGATTATTTGGAGTGTAAAGTCTGCTAGAAAAATATGCCAGGAGAGCTATAGGTTAAATGGGAAGGTAGGGGACCTGTTGCTGTGTATTGCTTATTTAACAAAGTAAAAGCTGCTGTGCCTAAGGGATAATATTAGTATGTTGCTTACAACAGTTCTCATAAGATAGAAGAAAAAAATTAGTTTTCACTAAAGAATTTTCTTGTAATCAAATGTTTCTGTGGCCTATGAAATTTAGTCCCTGTTAAATGGGATGATAAAAGCCGAAAACACAAAATGAGAGCACTCTCAATGATAGCTGGCACCCTTTTGAGGTTATCAGTAATAAAGCTAAGTCCCCTCTGAGATAGGGTCCAGCAGACTTGGAGTGATGCACATGCCTAAAACTGGACCAAGGAGTTTTACGTGAAAGTATCCTTTTCTTTCGTAAGGTAATGTTTCCTGGTGTGCTTCTGATTGAGAAACCAACATATATCTCAGTTTGTGCATCTTAGATCAACACAAAAAGTCAGAACGAATGCCTTCCTCCTGTTTGTCCTCTCATCTCATAAGGTGTGCTTTGAAAAGGTGACTTGGGTTTGTTGCATACCTTGGGCTAGAAACAGATGTCTCAAGTCTTGTACAAGATGTAATTCAGGTATATCTTATTCAGGTGAATCTTATTTTTCTTTACAAGTGATAAGTTATTATTGTTTCACATTTCTCAGCATAATAAGATGCATTATTAGGCCCATTTGTCAAACAGAACTTCACATTTCTTTAAGATTTTATGATCTGGAATTTTGACATAAGTGATAATGAGAGGTCAACTCCTACATGGACAATTCTTTCCTATTCTCTGTAATAGCAACAGTCTTTATGAGGATAATTGAAGTTATTTTGATTCAGATATGATTGATCTGGGATCAATATGGTACCCTAATTATAATATGGCTATCATCTGTTAAGATTTCTGTTTGTATAGAAGACAAATAAAGATCTAATTAAATGACAGACAAGTGGTTTTGGTGTCCTTTTACATGTCACTCAAACACCTGGAACTGATGATAAGAGGAGTCTTCAGTGTTTTTCCTGTACCTCACTGTATGTTATTGTATGTTGTGCTTGAAGATATTTTTTAAAAAATTATGTAAGACAGAGTGGCAGTGTCTACTAATGAGCAAGCCCATGTTGAAGCATTGCAAAACAGGAATGCACAAAGTTTAGAGGATAGTATTTCTAATCTATCTGGTTGAAAGTCTTCTTGTTTGTTTTTCAAATTGCTCTCACTACCTTTTTTTTCTCTAAAATTGTTTACACCTGGCTTCCAAGAGGCCTTTCTCTGAGTAGTGTGATTGCTTTTCCTTTCCCCTATGGTTGTCCTTGACACAAGCAGAAAACTACACATGAAAACTAAAGTATAATTCTAATTAAGGCCTTTTCCCTGTCTCAGGGCAAAAACAACTCTGAACATATGACTCTTCGATCTCTATGCAATAAAACCCCACAGCCATGTAATGATCAGAAGTGGGAAATATAATCCACTTCCACAGAAGAGCAGCTTCTCATATGTTTACTTACACTAAGAGTAAAGTAATTCACATGAAGTAGGTGTTGTTAAATAAGTTTGTCTTTTGTCTTACCACACATTAGGGTTTTTTTGTGTCTGTGACCTTCCTTAGCAGGTGCTGTGAACAGTGAGGCAGCCCATTTTCTTGCAGGCTGCCTTAGGTCAGCCCTCCCTAAAAAAGACTATTGCTAACATATGTCTGAAAGCACAGCTGTCATTTGAAGAAGGATGTTGATGGGTTAAAAAAAAAGAAAAAAGAGTAGCAAATAGTAATAAAACAAGAGGATGATAACTGATTTTGTTTTTATAAGATATTCAGACAAACGTTACATTATACACAGAAACATAAAGGAAAACTTCCTAACATTTTGTCATTTGCCCATAATCTCTGTGGAAAATTACTGTCCTTTAAGGTGTTTAGAGTTACAGTTTCTAATTTTTTATTTTGGAATGTGTCCTGTAGGATTAGCCAGGAATTCAACAGATTTTCAAACATTTATTTCCTAATTGTACTTGTGGTTCTGCTGGTTTACAGTTCAAAGAATTGCACTTAAGGTACTGTAAACCTGATATTTTTTCCTTACAAAGTACAGGCA
Organism: Oenanthe melanoleuca; assembly: GCF_029582105.1. NCBI lineage: Eukaryota > Metazoa > Chordata > Aves > Passeriformes > Muscicapidae > Oenanthe > Oenanthe melanoleuca. The sequence goes on from NC_079362.1 coordinate 49,609,973, forward strand.
GTTCTGAGGTTGATGCTGATGAATGAATATGAAATTTCGGCTTTGTTTTTCCTAAAACATTGCATAACTTTAAAAATGTAAATCACATCCTAAAGTACACAATAATATATAATATTAGCTAAGTTGTTTTCTCAGTGGCAGCTTGGCAAAAAATATGAGAATTATTGTGAATAGGTATTAAAATGTTCTTGTGAATGCTGGTTGGTTTAATTAGTGTTATAATGAACTTATTTATTTCTTACTGTTTTCCCAAGGGTGTTTGAAAGCACCTTAGATCCTGCTGCAGAAAGCAAAATACAGCAAGTATGATTTTTAAAACATTTGAATAGGTGATAATTAAAGTTGAAAAAGTAGATCCATGTATTCACATTGTGAGTCTGTTTATCTGACTGTTTCCAGAGTACATGACCTGGAACATGTTGGTCCCCCTTTATGTTGCTTTTATTTGAGCCATTTGAATGCCAGCCTTTATAAGCAAGCTCCCCTCAAATCAATTTCGCAATTTTTCCATTCTTAGGACAGGCCATGTCCTGACACCTAGTGTGACATGCTGGGCTAACCTGACACTGTGCTTTTTATTTTTCTATCAGCAATTTTGAGTTTTGAAGTCTATGACACGTTATGTCATATTTAATGATTAGGCACTCTTTTAAAAGCCAAAATCTATTGCTTGTAGGAGGACTGGGGAGAGAAAAAAATTATAACAATGACCTGTTTACATTCTGTTTTGTCATTGCTAGTAAACTTTCAACAGTCAGTCACCTACAGAAGCACATGTTTTGTTAAAATATTTTCATCCTTTAGCTTTAATTCACTTGGAATTCCTTTGTTTTAGCTGGGTTTCAGGTTTTTGACCCTCTGGAGCAAGCTATTTCTGTAAAATCAACAGAAGAGCGAGCAGAAGCCACTGATTGTCCCATTGTCCTGATGGATTGTAAATCCATCAGAAACTGTCTGTCCTGATATTACTTTTATATGTGTTTATATTCTAATAATAATGATAATAATATTAGAACAATAATATTAGAACAATATTATAACAAAATTTGAACAATACTCAAGGAACAAAATTAGAAAGTAGCTTTACATGCATCTCCTTTCTTATCTATCATTTGTCCACTCTTCTGATTCCTTTGCTGCCTTTCCTCCATTCCTTTCTGTAAAGGTAGCTTTTGATTATTGTTCCAGGTGCAAAGAGTAAATCTGTTCTATTATTCAGCCATTCTGGTACAGTTTATTTTTAATCTCCCACTTAATGTAATAAAGTTTGGATTAACTCATCTTGTGTCTTCAGGTAATAGGAAAGTAAATATTTTTGCATATGCTAAATAATTTGATAGTCTAAAGGATATTATTATGTGTTAGTTTTAAGTCATGCCCCCTAGCTTTTGCTCTCTCATAAATTTAAGGACCTCCTCCTCTGATATTTCTTTCTACTTCATTGTTTCTTGTATATTGTGGGTACACACTTGAGTAAAAAAAAAATTTCTTTTCTGATTACACTCATTGAATAATTTGTTAGTACCAGTCATGATGTTTCAGTTTCTTCACCCTAATTTTCTTGTTTCTGATAGCAGTCTAGTTTGCTGGCTATATTCAACCAGAACACAATAATGCAGAGTTCATCTCATTAGACAGTCATCTTCAGGCTTCATATTGTGTGTTCTTGTAAGATGGGAAAAAGGCAAATGGACACTGGGTGGCAGATGAGTGCTATTGTTGAGGTCACTGATTATGGAGCATTTATGTGTGTTCTAAAACTGCAGGCAATTTGCTAAAATTGGTTAATATCCTGTTACAGCAAATTAAAAAGATACTCTATGTAAAAAATATTTCTTGTACATTTGGTATTTATTTTTCATGATATTTTGTTTCACATAATCATTCTTCCCTTTCTTTTTTGCTTTATGCTTTTAAGAGTTGCTGATATATTAAAAGGTAATTTGTGATATTATTCCTGGTTCAAAAACATCAATGATACTGAAAAAGGAGGATACAAAGACCAAATGGAAAGAATCTATTATTGTCTCTATATAAAAGCCTAAACAAGGCAAAAAAAAAAAAAAAAAAAAAAAAAAAAAAAAAAAAAAAAAAGATGATCTGGCTTAGTACAGAGAGTGCTCATTTTCTTGTATGATTACTTTCATGCAAGCTTTGTGGGTGTCATGCTGTCAGGTAACTAGCTGTAGTGTATAAACCTTGTTTGGCTCCTTGGCATAGCAGATTTTTTCTGTGTGTCAGGACAGAAAAGACTGATCAGTAATAACTCTAAAGTAATGCCAGAGGATTTAATCATCTCATCAGCATATTCTGGCCCTATAGAATATCCATTCTTTATCCTGCATAGTACTGATATATCCTTCATCCCTGAAATTTCATCTGTTTTCCTTCTTGTTGTTGTTTGGCTCTGCAAAAATATGTAGCTTTGAGATTTGGCTTGCTTATTGTACTGTGAGGCATACTATCTTCTTTCAACTTTTTAAATTTAGAAGATATTGACAATAGCAAAGTATCTTCCTCACAAGAGGAGCCAGTGCCTACCTATGTCCTTGGTATATCAGAAGTCATTTGCCTCATATGGCAAAACTGAGTATTGCCTTCTTTTCAGTGTCAACAGCTCACAAGTTTTTGTAAAAACTTTTTTTGGTTGTTGTAAAGCTAGGATCCATTAGAAAGGCTAAAAAAGATGAAACTTTGAATGCAATCAAACATGATAGTCTCATTATTAATTTCTTCTGAAAATTGTCAACCTTGTAGCATGATCTGCAGGGTTTGTTTTTCCTCTGATTAGAAGTGAACATGTCCCTGCTTCTGTGAAGACACAGAACCTGTCCAAGTGAAGGCGGCAGCAGCTTTTATAGCAGAATATCCATTGTGGCCATCTTAGTGTCACACCTCAGGAAGGCAGAACACCTGCTATAGTTTCTAAGCCAGATACTTGACAGTGTGACATAGAGATTGCCTCCTGTGCTGGGAGGTTATGAAAGTACTTCCTCTCTCTGGCTGTGCCACCTGTATGGAGCATCACGACCTCCTTTACTCAGTACACAGTTAATAGACTTCTGAAGGAAGAAAAGAACTAAAGACAAGTGTCATGTAGGGCTTGACAAGACTTTGCTGTGGTAACCCAGGGTAGTTCATATCCCTCATCCAAGTACGTACAGTCCCAAGCACATCATATCTGGTCATGGTGACCTGGGATACCTTATTTCTTCCCATTCACATGTGCAGAGTCCCAAGTGTGTTTTATCCTGTGAAAGTAATCAGGATAGCTTGCTTCCTCCATCATCTGCACTCAACTTTGCACAGGTACCAGTGTGATGGCCAGCTGCTATTCTTGGAATTGAAACAAAAGCAGTGAGATTCCTAGGGAACAAAACAGAACTTTGCATGTGTAAGTAAGGCAATCCAGTTAATTAGTGCAACTTTTATCATCCACCCCTGCAGGGCTATCCTTTGAGCTGTACTCCCATGCAGTTCCACTGGTCCCCCGTTAGATTTGGGCTGGTGTACTGGTAATGCCATGCTTTCAGCAAAGCCAGAGTTGTTGGGTGTTGTGAATGCCTTGTCCCTTAGAGACTGGCATCACCTTTTTGCTTGTAATACATGGATACTTACACCCTTTTTTGTACACCTTGTTTGTAGGACACTGCTTACAAGCTGTATAGTTTGTTGGCAAAATTACACAGAGTTCGTTTACTAGTTGCTGGCTCTCTGGAGGAAATACATTTTGAAAATTATGGTGATTGTTTTTCACTTAAGCACACTTAATGATGACTCGTGTGCTGAATAAACACTGGAATGTTGTAATTTCATGTAAAATTTTTTAATTTTATTCCTGCAGGAGGCTGATTAGAATATTTACTTCTTTTCCCTGGGTGAGGCAACTTCTAATTGTACTGAAAAAACTGAGAAATCAGCTTGGTCAAGATGTAGTAATTTGTGTATAAACACATACCTTATACATATTTTATAAAATGTGCACTAGCATGACATCCTCTATCACAGCTATGGACATTCTCTACAACCTATATAAGCAGTCTGCCTTCAAGTCTTGTAGTTGTGTCAATCCCCAACACAATTTGGCTCCTCTGTGATGCTTGGAAAGTTAATGACAACATTAAACTCCAGGACTGCTTTGCTAAACCAAATCTTTCAAAATCAGAGCAAACATAAATGGTTTCCAATGTCTTACCCTATTCACTTCCTGTTCAGAAAACAAAGTAATCAGCTGCAGCAAACTGAGAGCTCTGGGGATATATTGAATAAGTAATTTTCTGGAGAAGCAGTTTTTCTTTCAGTCAAGCAGGCAAAAAAGCCCCTGATGTTGTGTTCTTTCCTATATACAAATGCAGGAGCAAATGGTTTGGGCTTGCTGGGATTTTGTTGCTGTGGCTCTCAGGAATGCAAAATTAAATGTTCCCTGACAGCAGAGGAGGACAGTATGCTGAAAAGTAGCAGCTGTCTTAAACATTTCTGACATCAAATAATTCTAAATCCTGCTGAATATGTGCCGTTCCTGTACCACACTTCCTAGGCCCACTAATGTTCCAACTACCACCTGCTTCTGAAAGTGTCATTATGTGTGAGACAAACACAATTCCTTTCAAGAACATTCACTCATTCATTTACATTTGTAAATTTATGAAGTTTTCATTGCACAGAATGACAATGCCATGTAACAACCCTGACAGGAATTCAAGTACTTAGTGGCAATTTTGTGTAGACTGGAGTTTGACTATCTCTTTGATCCTCTGGAGCAGAGGGGGATGCTTCTGTGCACTTCTGAACATAGAAGTGCTGAGAGAATGTATAAAGTATGGGCTATCCTAACAATTAAATTTGTTAGTCACAGACTGTAGGCTGGTGGAAGATCTCATAACAAAACCTTACGTTTAGCTTTATACCTTCATCCACAGATGGTGTGAAAGGTCCAGTCACTCAAAAGATTTTCAGGATTCTTTGTACCTGTGGCCTTTGGGGACGCTGGATTTCTAACCATTTGCTTTATGTCATGTAGATGCCTTGTTTTTCCCACTTGGTCTGTTCTCACTCTTCTCTTGAGGGTCTTTTATTTTCATATTTTTGTAAAACCTCCCACTACCTACTCTTTCTAGGGTTCATTTTTTCCAGAAGGAGCAACAGCAGCCTAGAATGATTGTATTTTCATCCCTCTCTCTGCATTATGGATTAGATTATTTGATTATTATCAAATAAGCAAATAATTATTGATTATTATTAGATTATTTCATTGCAAAAGAAGCAATAAAACTATTTTAGCATATAATATCTTTGAACAGGAGGGTCATCTCACCTGCGTGCTCAATTTTGCACAGATTCATTCAGAAGGTTCTTGTGCTTACTCTGCAAACTAGTAATGGCATTATTTCACATGACAAAATCAGGTATTATGTATAAATTGTAAGTATAGAAAGACTTTAAAAATCTATTAGAAAGTTCAGCCTAATACAGGAATACTTTCCATAAATTTGGAATAGAAATTTAGAAATATATGCTCAGGTTAGCTAAACATTACATTGTATAATTCTTTAACTTGGTCCTTAAGAACCTGGTGAAGACAAAGGTGGTGACATGTTGGTAAAGGAACAGGTGATTTGGGAGTACTCCCAGACTAGATTAGATCCAGAGGGAGAAGTGGCAGCATCACCTCATTTCCATGACTGCATCTGGGCCAGCCAGATGCTGCACTCAACTTACCAATAGGTCATCATCGTAGTTCCTTCCAGAGGTACTTTATTTCTTCCCTTCTTTATCACTACTGTTTATATTTTATCCTTTTTGCAGGATAGGGTAGGGACAAATTAAGTTTGAAAGTACTGTACCATGATTTCTCTGTCATTCTTGCAGAGGAGTGAACTGCTAGAAATGCACTATTCAAAGCCTAAGGAAAGTGAACAGATTTTGTTGTTGTTGTTGTTGTTGCTGTTGTTGTCAGGCATCATTGGTGTCTTTACAGTATTTTTCATGGCATCACCTGCCTTGAAAGGCAAATTTTAATTTCTTTTTCTCTTCAGAAAGTGTTCTTTGGTTTAGCCTGGTCCACCACTGTACAAAAGGAGCTGCTAATTACACCTAAAAAACTGTATATCTTTTTTGTAGATCAAGGGTTTCTCCTTGCCTTTTATCACAATACTGGCTTTTTGAGGAAATGTCAAAGTCAGTACCAAGTGTTTGGGTCAGTGCCTCAAGCATACGTTTGGAACATGCTGGCCCCATGCGTCATGTTCCCCTTCTGGCACAGTTTATACCAATTAAGGGAGCAAACTAAAATCAGACTGCTGCTTTTCTTAGGAAAACTCCTTTGCCACTTTTATTTGCTGGTGAATTTGCTACAAGGCTTCTTTAGCTGAAGTGCCTCCTTTAGTCACTTCTGATTCTGCAGTTTCAATGGAGGACTTGAAGTATTCTGATCATTAAAATGATGTATATGCAGTCATCAACTATTATTATCAAGAGATTAGCACCAAAACAGAGTTCTGCACAAAGACGACTATTAGAGAGCTTCCACTTCAGTACAGAAGGAAAATTAGGTAAGCATTTATGGTAAGGATGCAGATCTGGTTACCATTCTCACAACCTTTTACTGAGTCTATATGAGTCTACTTTTACTATTGCAATTGTATCTAGATATCGTAGACAAATTTCTGCTGGAAATCAGGTTAATGAGTTAGGAATATTCATGAAAGGAGAAGATTTTCCTGAATATCAAATTCAAAAGACACATTTAGATACAATAAAAGTATTTTTCTTTTTAACCTTCTTTTATTTTGGACATAAACCAATCTGTACATTTCAATATTTAGTAAGTATTTAATGGGCAGGTTTTTTCATAATTTTGAGCGAAGTGCCTTCTGCTTCCTTCCAAAATCTCTGGGGCTGTTTGTACTTACTGAAAGGCCAAGTAAGCTGAGGCACCTTGTGGTATGGCAGTGTTTGTCAGTCCCCCGGTTCTACTTGGATCAAATTTTTTTTAGTCCTTGAAGTTAGTGGAAAGTGTTTCTGGGGTTTTATCTGTAAGCCTTTGAGGTTAGCCAGTGGGGTGCTCCATCTGAATTTTTTAAAGCACTAAAAAATAATAGGACAGTGTTTTTCTGACTGTTTACCTGATATATATAGGAACATATCTCAGTTCCAACCTAGAACAATAGCTATCTGGAGTAACTTGGCTTTGCCTAGGTTCTGGTCTTGTATTCCACAGTATGTTCTACCAACCCTATATTTAAGAGTCATGTGTATTTGAAGTGCTTCCACAAATACGTTAAGCTGTAATGAGTTACATTCTTTAGATCCAGCCATGGAGAATCAATAAATCATTCAGCTTGAGATGAACCTCTGGAGGCACCTAGTCCAGACCCCCCTTAAAGCAGGTCCAGTTATGGACCTGTTAAATGCTTGAGGCTTTGTGTGGTTGCATTTTGAATATTTCCAAGGACAGAGAGGTCATAACTTCTCTGGGCCCACCACCATGGTAAAAAAAGTTTTCCCTCCATGTAATTAAAGGTTACACCATTTATTCTTGTCCTTTCACTAGGTATCTCTGAAAAACAGCCTGGCTTAATCTTCCCTATATCCTTAAATAGTCATAGACAACCACTCAATTTCAGAATAACAGAATTGTTTCTATTGGAAAACATTTAAGGAAACCATCTAATCCAGCCCTCTTGCTCACACAGGGTCCCCTAGAACTTGTTTTTCAGGATTACGCCCAGTTGTTCATTGAATGTCTTAACCTTTCTGGGCAACTTGTTTAACCAACCTCACAGTAGACCAGTGTTTTTTTGTGTTCAGATGCAATTTCATGGTTTTCAATTTGTGGCCATTGCCTCTTGGCTCTGAGCACCACTGAAAAGAACCTGTCATTGTACCCTTCATTCCAACACATCACATATTTATTTAAACATGTGGGTAAGACACCCCCAAGCCTCTCTTCTCCAGGCTGAGCAGTCTCAGCTCTTTCAAGTTTTCCTCATACAGAAGATGCTTCAGTCCCCATGCCATCTTTGTGGCCCTTCACTGGATTGGTCCAGCAAGTCTTTCTCATTCTTATATAGGGGAACTCACAGCTGGACACAGTGTTCCATGCTTGGCTTTAATGCTGAGTAGAGACAAAAGACCACCTCCCTCCACATGATTTCAATTCCTTTCCTAAATGTGGCCTGTTGGTTGTCTTTGCCATCAGCTTGCATCACTGTCTCATGGTCAGCTTGTTGTTCACCAAGACCCTCAAATCCTTCTCTGCAGGGCTGTTCTTTAGTCAGCCAGGCCATGGCATTCTGACAATGCTATGTGTTATTCCTGTCCAGATGCAGATCTCTGCATTCATCCTCGTTGATCTTTGAGACAGTTCTCTCAGACATCCTTTTTCTGTCTGTCCAAGACTTTCTGAATCTTACCTTATCTCTGCTTTACAATCACCTTATAGATCAGCTAGTCCTTCTAGCTGTGTACTTCATGCTTGCTGGAGATGTACTCATGATCATTGGTGAAGATATTCAACAGTGCTGTCCCAACACTGGCCCCTTGGATATGCCACTAATGACTTGCCTCTAAACCAGTGATCACAACACTCTGGGCCTGGCAGGTAGGCTGTTTTAATCTACCTCATTGTATGCTTATTTAACCTGGTTTTTGCCAGCTGTTCTGTGAGGCTGTTAGGAGAGCCAGTGTCACAACTCCTACTGAAGCTGAGACAAACAACTTCCCCTGTTCTCCCATCATCCACCAAAACAGTTATATCATCTAAGTTGTGGAAAGTTATCAGGTTGGTTAAGCATGGCTTCCTCTTTGTAAATCCATGTTGACGATTCCTGACCATCATGTTGTGCTTCACCTGTTTGGAAAAATGGCTTCCAGGATTAGCTTTGATTCCTTTGTCTTCCCAGAGATTGTGGTGAAGCTGGTCTGCCTGTAGTACCCTTGGTCTTTCACACTGTCATCTTGAAGATAGGAGTAACATTTTTTTTTCCTCCAGTCTTCAGGAATCTTTCTCAGTTGCCATGACATTTCAAAGATAATAAAGAGTGGCATCATGCAGCTTCCTCAGCACTTGTGGGTCTAACCTCTTATGCTTATGTATGTATAGTTTGTTTAAGCTCTCTTTGATCTGTATTTCATTCCATGAAGGGCCAGGCATATTCCAGACTTTCCCTCTGTTTTCTGGGGCTTGGGATTCCTCAAAGTCAGTTTTACTAGAAAGCTTGGAGGCAGAGAAGGTATTGAGTATCTCAGACTTCTCCATATTCTTTGTTATCGGCACCTCCATCCCATTCAGGAAGAGATTACATTTTCCCTAGTTTTCCCTTTATTTCTTTTGCTATTTTTTACAACTACACATAGAATCCTCTCTTGTACCCCTTAATGTGTAGAGATGTTGCTAGATTCAAGTACAGGCTGGCCCTCACTTTCCTGGTACTATCACAACAGCTCTGTACTCCTCCTGCATAATCTGTCCCAGCTTTCACTTCTATGTGTTCCTTTTGAGTTCAGTAGGAGCAACATACTGATTACAGTCTCCAGCTGCCTTTCATTTCCTGCTTGTGACAGAGCTTTTTGATCTTGTAGAAGGTGATTCTTGAATATCAACCAAACCTCACAGAACTTCCCTTCCCTTCCCTTCCCTTCCCTTCCCTTCCCTTCCCTTCCCTTCCCTTCCCTTCCCTTCCCTTCCCTTCCCTTCCCTTCCCTTCCCTTCCCTTCCCTTCCCTTCCCTTCCCTTCCCTTCCCTGAAACTTCCCTTCCCTTCCCTTCCCTTCCCTTCCCTTCCCTTCCCTTCCCTTCCCTTCCCTTCCCTGAAACTTCCCTTCCCTGAAACTTCCCTGAAACTTCCCTTCCCTTCCCTTCCCTTCCCTTCCCTTCCCTTCCCTTCCCTTCCCTTCCCTTCCCTTCCCTTCCCTTCCCTTCCCTTCCCTTCCCTTCCCTTCCCTTCCCTTCCCTTCCCTTCCCTTCCCTTCCCTTCCCTTCCCTTCCCTTCCCTTCCCTGAAACTTCCCTTCCCTTCCCTTCCCTTCCCTTCCCTTCCCTTCCCTTCCCTTCCCTTCCCTTCCCTTCCCTGTCCCTTCCCTTCCCTTCCCTTCCCTTCCCTTCCCTTCCCTTCCCTTCCCTTCCCTTCCCTTCCCTTCCCTTCCCTTCCCTTCACTTCCCTTCCCTTCCCTTCCCTTCCCTTCCCTTCCCTTCCCTTCCCTTCCCTTCCCTTCCCTTCCCTTCCCTTCCCTTCCCTTCCCTTCCCTTCCCTTCCCTTCCCTTCCCTTCCCTTCCCTTCCCTTCCCTTCCCTTCCCTTCCCTGAAACTTCCCTTCCCTTCCCTGAAACTTCCCTTCCCTTCCCTTCCCTTCCCTGAAACTTCCCTTCCCTTCCCTTCCCTGAAACTTCCCTTCCCTGAAACTTCCCTTCCCTGAAACTTCCCTTCCCTGAAACTTCCCTGAAACTTCCCTGAAACTTCCCTGAAACTTCCCTTCCCTTCCCTTCCCTTCCCTTCCCTTCCCTTCCCTTCCCTTCCCTTCCCTTCCCTTCCCTTCCCTTCCCTTCCCTTCCCTTCCCTTCCCTTCCCTTCCCTTCCCTTCCCTTCCCTTCCCTTCCCTGAAACTTCCCTGAAACTTCCCTTCCCTTCCCTTCCCTTCCCTTCCCTTCCCTTCCCTTCCCTTCCCTTCCCTTCCCTTCCCTTCCCTTCCCTTCCCTTCCCTTCCCTTCCCTGAAACTTCCCTTCCCTGAAACTTCCCTTCCCTTCCCTTCCCTTCCCTTCCCTTCCCTTCCCTTCCCTTCCCTTCCCTTCCCTTCCCTTCCCTTCCCTCCCTTCCCTTCCCTTCCCTTCCCTTCCCTTCCCTTCCCTTCCCTTCCCTTCCCTTCCCTTCCCTTCCCTTCCCTTCCCTTCCCTTCCCTGAAACTTCCCTTCCCTTCCCTTCCCTTCCCTTCCCTTCCCTTCCCTTCCCTTCCCTTCCCTTCCCTTCCCTTCCCTTCCCTTCCCTTCCCTTCCCTTCCCTTCCCTTCCCTTCCCTTCCCTTCCCTTCCCTTCCCTTCCCTTCCCTTCCCTTCCCTTCCCTTCCCTTCCCTTCCCTTCCCTTCCCTTCCCTTCCCTTCCCTGAAACTTCCCTGAAACTTCCCTGAAACTTCCCTGAAACTTCCCTGAAACTTCCCTGAAACTTCCCTTCCCTGAAACTTCCCTGAAACTTCCCTTCCCTTCCCTGAAACTTCCCTGAAACTTCCCTGAAACTTCCCTTCCCTGAAACTTCCCTTCCCTGAAACTTCCCTTCCCTTCCCTGAAACTTCCCTTCCCTTCCCTTCCCTTCCCTTCCCTTCCCTTCCCTTCCCTTCCCTTCCCTTCCCTTCCCTTCCCTTCCCTTCCCTTCCCTTCCCTTCCCTTCCCTTCCCTTCCCTTCCCTTCCCTTCCCTTCCCTTCCCTTCCCTTCCCTTCCCTTCCCTTCCCTTCCCTTCCCTGAAACTTCCCTTCCCTTCCCTTCCCTTCCCTTCCCTTCCCTTCCCTTCCCTTCCCTTCCCTTCCCTTCCCTTCCTTCCCTTCCCTTCCCTTCCCTTCCCTGAACCTTCCCTTCCCTTCCCTTCCCTTCCCTGAAACTTCCCTTCCCTTCCCTTCCCTTCCCTTCCCTTCCCTTCCCTTCCCTTCCCTTCCCTGAAACTTCCCTGAAACTTCCCTGAAACTTCCCTTCCCTTCCCTTCCCTTCCCTTCCCTTCCCTTCCCTTCCCTTCCCTTCCCTTCCCTTCCCTTCCCTTCCCTTCCCTTCCCTTCCCTTCCCTTCCCTTCCCTTCCCTTCCCTTCCCTTCCCTTCCCTTCCCTTCCCTTCCCTTCCCTTCCCTTCCCTTCCCTGAAACTTCCCTGAAACTTCCCTGAAACTTCCCTTCCCTTCCCTTCCCTTCCCTTCCCTTCCCTTCCCTTCCCTGAAACTTCCCTTCCCTGAAACTTCCCTTCCCTTCCCTTCCCTTCCCTTCCCTTCCCTTCCCTTCCCTTCCCTTCCCTTCCCTTCCCTTCCCTTCCCTTCCCTTCCCTTCCCTTCCCTTCCCTTCCCTTCCCTTCCCTTCCCTTCCCTTCCCTTCCCTTCCCTTCCCTTCCCTTCCCTTCCCTTCCCTTCCCTTCCCTTCCCTTCCCTTCCCTTCCCTGAAACTTCCCTGAAACTTCCCTGAAACTTCCCTGAAACTTCCCTGAAACTTCCCTGAAACTTCCCTGAAACTTCCCTGAAACTTCCCTGAAACTTCCCTGAAACTTCCCTGAAACTTCCCTTCCCTGAAACTTCCCTGAAACTTCCCTTCCCTTCCCTTCCCTTCCCTTCCCTGAAACTTCCCTGAAACTTCCCTTCCCTGAAACTTCCCTTCCCTGAAACTTCCCTTCCCTTCCCTGAAACTTCCCTTCCCTGAAACTTCCCTTCCCTGAAACTTCCCTTCCCTTCCCTGAAACTTCCCTTCCCTTCCCTGAAACTTCCCTTCCCTGAAACTTCCCTTCCCTGAAACTTCCCTGAAACTTCCCTGAAACTTCCCTGAAACTTCCCTTCCCTGAAACTTCCCTGAAACTTCCCTTCCCTTCCCTTCCCTTCCCTGAAACTTCCCTTCCCTGAAACTTCCCTTCCCTTCCCTTCCCTTCCCTGAAACTTCCCTTCCCTTCCCTTCCCTTCCCTTCCCTTCCCTTCCCTTCCCTTCCCTTCCCTGAAACTTCCCTTCCCTTCCCTTCCCTTCCCTTCCCTTCCCTTCCCTTCCCTTCCCTTCCCTTCCCTTCCCTTCCCTTCCCTTCCCTTCCCTTCCCTTCCCTTCCCTTCCCTTCCCTTCCCTTCCCTTCCCTTCCCTTCCCTTCCCTTCCCTTACCCTTCCCTTCCCTTCCCTTCCCTTCCCTTCCCTTCCCTTCCCTTCCCTTCCCTTCCCTTCCCTTCCCTTCCCCTTCCCTTCCCCTTCCCTGAAACTTCCACTTCCCTTCCCTTCAACTTCCCTGAAACATCCCATCCCTTCAACTTCCCTGAAACTTCCCTGAAACATCCCTTCCCTTTAACTTCCCTGAAACATCCCATCCCATCCCATCCCATCCCATCCCATCCCATCCCATCCCATCCCATCCCATCCCATCCCATCCCATCCCATCCCATCCCATCCCATCCCATCCCATCCCATCCCTGAAACATCCCATCCCATCCCATCCCATCCCATCCCATCCCATCCCATCCCATCCGGAACTGAAGAAGTATCTCTGCCTCTTGCAGATTTCTCTCCCACTTGGAGGAGATAAAAAAACCGATGGGGAGGAAATACGGCAAAAACAACAAAACCAACCAAATAAAATCCTAACCTGCAATCCAAAAAACCTCAGTAACAAACAAACAAACAAACAAACCCAAACCAGAAAACTTCTCCAAAACAACAGCAACAAATAAGCCCAAAACAACAACAACAAAACAACTCAGAATAAAAACAAATGCCTCCAGACCTACAAAACTTGAGCAAAACCTAGCTGCCTGCATCCACCCAGTGGCCTGCATCAGTGTGTGCTGACACTCTCAGCTGTGCCTGGAGAGATGCATACATGTAATAACTGTCACTCCTAAAAGCTTTTTTGAGTTGAAATTTGCAATGTCTATATATGAACTTTACATGATGTGCCACCTGTGCTCTTGCCTGTGTTATTTCAATAAATTGAAGCAAACCAGTTTGATAAGCTTTTATTGATGTCACAGCTCTATCAACACTGTGCCTGAGGCACAAGCCTTTCTGATTCTGCAGCACAGGGTCTTCTCTGTGCCATCAAAACTGGTCTTTGTCCTCATGCTAAGAGGATTTGCAAACCCTGAAATCTTCTCCAAAGCTGTAACTGTGAGGATGGGGCTATTACACCCCAAATATTGGTAGCAAGTGTCTTGTGGGATGGGCATTTTGGGGTGGATGTTTGTCAGATGGAGGCATCGCTTTTCTCTCCATTTTTTGCTGTCACAGAGCCGAGCAGAAAAGGGTTTTTTTTGCAAACCCACTTGTGTTCAGCATCACATTTCTTAACTTTGAAGTCCTTGCCTCTCAGTGTCCCACACCCTTCATCCATCTCACGCAGAGAGGTACCAAGCCTGTAAGACAAAAATTGTATTGCTGAAGAGGAGGAAACTCTCCAAATCTTGCAGAAAATGAGAGGTGGGTTGTTCTGCCCTTTCCCTACACTGTCTCACTGTGCATGCATTGTTTCTCGCTGGAGGGTCACCAGATTTGAGGAGAGTTGCTGTGCCTGCAGTAAAATCTGCAAGGAGCATGTGTGGGGCATGAAAAGCCATGTTATTGCATGGCACTGGTGCAATACCATGTGGGGTTACTGTGCTCCAGTACAGTTCCCCAGCTTTTGGTCTACAGAGCTTTACTGGGGGAATATGAGACTTTTGCATAAACTCCAACATCTTGGAAAGATTGGTCAGGGCATGAACTGGTTCTGAAATGGAGCAAAGCTGCTGTTTACACCAACAGATGTGGATACACTCACATTCTGGGGTTGAAAGGTGTGTTGTCCACCCATCTCCACACTTTCTGATGTGACCTTAATCCAATCCATACTGGTAGTGGGCTATTGCCTGTAACAGTCTTGATGTGCTCCTGGAAAATAGAAGTGATCAGTTGCTCCCAAAATCTCTCCACGGAGGGTTTCATGGCAATCAAATTCACAGAGTAAATCTGACTCCCAAATTCATGAGACATGAATGTCCCCCAGGAATGCTTCCCCAAGCTCTCCTGTTGCTAGACACTTTTTTCTTCCTTGTCCACCTAAAATTCAGGACTTTTATATCCTTTTTAAGCCTTCTTCTCTCTATTTACCTTTTCTTTCTTGTCCTGGAGCACCACCAGCTGGGAGTCCTGATTTTCACAGCTTTTCATGCCTTGACTCCAGTTTCCCAATTCCTCAGAAAACCAGTAGCATCTTTCTCCATGGAGCTGCCAGTACTGGGGACACAGCTTGCAGCCAGCATAGGCTGGAGGGCAGAAAAAGCCATGAGACATTCCAAAGGATTTTCAGGTTATTCCCCAGCCACCTGCTGAACTACCGAGGGATTCCCCATCCCACACGCCAGCTCTTTCTCCATTGCTGAGTTTTTCATATTGATGTATTTTTCCAGCCACTGGAGAGAAGGAAGGTTACTGAGGCTCGCTGGCCACAAGGACATTATCGGCTGGTGGAGGTGAAGAAAGTACTGGTGAGAATCCTCCTCCCTAGGGCTGATGCTACTCCTCCATGGAGGAGGGATCAGCAACAATTGCATGAAAAAGAATATTCTTCCTTGCAACTCTCCTCTTTACCAAATAACCCTTGTGGCCTCACAACCCCAAGGGTCTAAATGTCTCTCTCCTTGCAGTAGAAGACCCCCACAAAGGTCTCACCTGAGCATCTCCCAGTAGCCAGATGGGAAACGGGATTACCTGTGGGGCTGTTCCCTCGGGATTTGCAGACATACTGCACCAGGGATGAAAACATGCACTGCTCCATCTGGTTCCTTCCCTGGATCCCACTGCCCAGCTGTGGAACTCTTGTCACCACTGGCTGTGGGGAGCCCTGAAAAACTTGGAGCAGTAATCTGGGGTGAGTAGCTGCAGCCATTTGGGAATAAAAGGCACACAAAACCGGGTTTCATTTTCTCATACAGTTGCTTAAGCCAGCCTGAAAACCATGGCTTGTATTCTCCACCCTTGTTTGATAGCTTTGGGTATAACCTATATAATTGGTTTATAATTGGTTTATATAATTGGTTTATATAATTGGTTTACTCAGAATGCGTTTATTCTTGATGGATGATGTCGCATCTATACAGGATAATCTTGTCCCTTCCAAAGACTGAAATGCTGAAATAAACCCCAAATTTCCCTCCCTGGCTGCCCACTGGAGTGAGAGATGTAGATAAGAGCTGGTTACTCACCCCACACACTCAGCACCACCACCAGGACCAGCAGGATGAGTTGCCCCAGCCCCCCGGCTATGAGAAGGAGCCTGTGCCACCAGGGACAGTAGGCAGGTGCTGGAAGAGGCCACATTTACTTTAAAAAATGAAAGATGAAAAAGCTGGGGATTTAGAGGGGGAAAAAAATAAAAAATCCCCTCTGTCAAGCTGTTGAGTTTGAGCAGAAGTTTACAGCTTCTTTGCTTCCTCCAAAGAAAGTAAATCACCACTGATGAGGTCTAGAGTGAGGGTGGTTTCTCAGGTGGAGGAGGGGCTGCCTTGGGCATACAGTCATGGGGGATGGGAAGCCTTCTGAAATTGGCTTGATTTAGAGCTCCTGGTAGATATGGGAGCTGGTGAGACAAAGGTCACTCCCAGCTCTCATCTCCACCAGGATTCCAGACAGGATCTCAGCAACTTTCCTTCCCATCCAGGTGTGTTGGCCCATGTTGGGTTTCTTGGCACCCAATTTGCTCCCCAGGTGAAGAGTGTTGGAAGCAAAATGGCTTCCAGATATTTGTCACCCTCTCCCATCCCTTCCTTTCTGTTTTTCCTCCTCTTTTCAAGCCAGGATCCCACCTAAGAAGGCATTTTACCCACAACAGTGTTCTCCATGATCTTAGAAACCTCAACATGGAGATGAAGAAGCAACCTAAAAGTAAACAAATCCAAAAGTCCTCCCAGAATTTGAAACAAGCATTTCCCCCCCAAAATAGGACTTACCACTATGCTTCTCAGCAGAAGACCCATCCCCAGGATGCCTTAAATCAGCATAAACAATTTCCCCTGCCATGGTTGCTCAGAAGTGACACTGTCCTTGGACAGCCCTGTGCCTTGTAAACTATGCACTCTTGTCTGCATCCGGCTCCAGGAAATGGTATTGCCTGGGGCTTTTATCTGCTTTTCTGTTTGTAAATACATACCTATATATAGATCTATATTAATATATTCTGCATTCTGCACCCTTCCATTGCAAATGGAAGGTGGTGAGAGAATGGGTGTTCTACAGTCAGGAAGAGGTGGCACACCTGGAGGCGTAGAAACATCTGAGAGTTTCATGGCTGTGCTGAACATCTGTGAGAGCAGAATTAATAAATAATAATTTCCAAAAAGCCTTTAAATAAGGTATTTGACTGTGAGGTTGAAGCATGTCAGATGCTGGATCAGAGTGACCACAGGCAGGTGGGGAGGAGACAGGTGACATTTGGTGTTTCTTCCCCAAAATATGGGCTGGGAGTGACTTGAAATGCCTTTTGTTCCATGTGACTTATTCCACTGGTTTCGACACAATATTTGGCCTCTGTTTTACCCTGGGGCAGAGAGATCTGATGGGGTCAGGGGCTGCCCACCTCCTGCCCAGGAAGAGGTAAGAATGTGGATTTCCTCAGGCTGCTAATTAATTTTATTTTATGTTGTTACTTTATTTTATTTTGATTTTTTCTCCTGCAAGCCCATCCTCCCACTCCTGATGTATCCTTTTACATCACCTAGACCTATGTTTTCCTCTTTGGGACTCTTTAGCAACTGCATGGAACAACCACCAACTTCCAACCTACAATAACATTTTCCCTCCCTTTTCTTAGGTTTTTTTGGTGTTAATCCCAAGTTTTAGTTAGTGCTACAACATCCCAAAGCAACACCTTTTTACAGAGGTAAAAAATGATGTTTTTTTCCTCAGATACCTCCCAAAAAGCAAGGAAAAAAGCAAGGAAAAAAGCAGAAATTTGCCACAATACCTATCAGCATTCAGAAATAGGGTAAATAAGAGGATAAACCCAAAGGTCCAAAGGCTCCATCAGGGAAAGCACTGTCTTTTTATTTTTAAATTATTTTAAAGTTTTTAGTTAATTCAAAAGTACATTTATTTTAAATTTGTCTTTATGTAATTTTTATTGTTATATTTTTATTGTCTCATGTTTATTTTTAGTTTCTTTTCCACTTGTAGACTTTTCTTTGTAACAGGAAGTTTTTGTGGTGAGCTGCTATCAGCCAGCCTTCCTGCCCTCTGCAAAGGCAGCTGCTCCAGAGATGTGTGACCAGTGATTACAAAAAAACCCTAAAAATATGAAATAAATTAGGTTTTATGGTAAAACCCTGCAGCTGGGTAGCTTAATTGCAAGAACACCTTAAAGAAATATTTTTATAACAAAAAAAATATTACAAAATGGGCTGAAGGGAACTGTACTTCTACCTTGTGGAATCCCTGAGGGCTGTTCTGGGTTGTCCTGACACCCTGGAAAAGAGTGATCTCCAGCAGTGTTTCCTCCAACTGCACACTGAAAAAACAATTTTTGGACAATCCATCTTCCTAGCTGAGAAAAAAATTCAGAAATGTTGGAAAAGTGACGCTGGGTGGAGCTGGAGGGGAACCCCTGGTTCAGTGGTGGGCAGGTGGCCCTGGGCAGGCAGCCCCTTCTTCATTGCCCTTGAAGAGGGACAGGAAAATCCCTCAAAAAACAATAAAATAAACCAAAACAACATTTTTTAAGAAATACTTTGCTTCTCTTCACAGGAGCAGGTTGTGCTTCAGCATTGGGCTTATTCCCACAGAGCAGACACAGGTGACAGGGTTTGGGATGGGCCTGGGGGCTGAGGGAAGGGGGTCTTAAATTTTGATTGGTGGGGAGAATTCCAATAACACTGAGAATTTTTTAATTGTGGGAGAAAATTTTAATTGAGGGGATTTTAATATGGGGTGATTATTTTAACTGGGGGGAGAAAACTGTAATTTAGGGGAGAAAACCTTAATGTTTGAGAAAAAATACTATAGAAAATAAAATATTAATTGAGGCGAGAAGACATTAATTAGGGAAAAACTTTATGGGGAGAAAAGTTTGCAGGGAGAAAACTTCAATTATAGCAGAAAATTTTAGTTGCAGGGAGAAATTGTGACTGGAGAAGACCTTAATAAAGGAAGATTTTAATTGGTGGGGAAAACTAATTTGGGGTGGAATTTTGACTGTGGGGAGAAAACTTGACTTACAGGGAGAAAATTTTAACTGAGGGGAGAAAAGTATAATTGGGGGGAGAGGAAATTTTAATTGCAGGGACAAGTTTTTAATTGAGTGAGAAAACTTCAGCTGGGGAGAAAAGTTTAAATATGGTGCAGGTAGAAAATTTTAAATGGTAAGAAAATTTTAAATGAGGACTATTGTGACACCTTTGATAGATGGAACTTTGCTTGGCAGGTGAGGCAAGAGCACCTGTAGAGGTGGAACCCTGAAAATGGAGGAAATGAGAGTGTATTCTGGATTTTTGGGCATGAAAAGGAGCAAGTGGGCAGGTAACTCTAGGGCAATGAACTGTAGAATCACTGGGTTTGGGCTTTATTTTGATACTTCTGTAATTTGAGAACAAAACTGAGTGAAGTAAGGTTGTAAGGGGGAAAAAGCTTTTTCTGGCACTTCCCTTGAGGGAAAATTTTGTCACTCAGCAGATAGAATTTTTGCTTTAAACAGAGGCATGATGGGTTATTCTAATTTAATATTAAGCCTTCCTGAGGTTTCTGAGTAACTGCTTCTTTTAGGTGTATTTTCCCCCCCACAAATATTAAAATTTTCTGAGTAATTCTGGATTAGAATAAAAAAAATTTTGAAGAGTTGAGCTATTGAAGATCTCAAAAAGAAAACTGGTGTTTAAATCCAGTTTGGACACATCAGAAAGTATTCATTATTGTCTTGATTTCATGGGGAAATCAACTTTCCCTTTGCCCTGTTTCAGCTTTCCTGATTTTTGTTCTGATCTGTATGATCCCCTTGGCACCCAATAAGGTAAAAAAGGGACTTTTGGGGCCTTTTCCATCATCTTGTTCTACCCAACCAGGGACTAAGAATTTTGAGGATTTTTTTTTTAAGCACATTTGTGATTTTTTCAAATTTTATTTTTTTTTAATTTTAAATTTATTTGTTTATTTTTCATTCGTTGATTTTAAGTTTTTCTTAGTGTAACTTAATAAAAAAATATTTGACATATTTATCTTCTGACTTACTTTCTAATATTTTTCCAGGAAGAAGAGGAGAGAGGAGGGTTTTTCCCATGAAATTTGGTTCATATGATGGACAAAAAAAGCAAAAAATGAGGGCTTTCTCCTGGATGAAAACACTAAGATTTTTGGATAAAGCCCTAGAAAACAGAATTATCTTTGATCATGGTGAAAGGAAAGTGCATATTCTGTATCACAAGATGCAGAAATGGAGGCACCATGACCCAAAGTGTCCAAAGGCACCATGACCCTTAGTTTAGGTGGAGAAAAAAATCCACTGAACATTAATAATGAGGTAAACCCCAGAAATTAAAGCAAAATTTCATTTATGGTATGTTTCAGAAGTTTGCATCTGGAGCTGGGGAGGAAATTGTTCCCCAAAGAGCTCCCATTAAAAAAAAAAAAAAAATCTGTTCCATGTGAGGAAGAATTTTTGGTATTTCTTACCCAAAACAACTGGCATTGGCATGAGACCAACCTTCCATCATCCTGGCATGACCTGCAGCGTGTTGCTGCCCTGGGAGCCCTTGCAGAGCACTGAAAGTCTGTTCTCCTGCAGGTCACAGCATGGAGATGAAGCCAGAGGCACGCCTTGCCTGCCAGGTGCTGCTGGCAGTGCTTTTCACGGCTCTGCTCATCACAGCCACTGCTTTCGCAGGTGAGTGTCAAAGTTTCACTCTCATGGGTAATGTCTCTGAGATATTTTGGGTTGTTGCACTTGTGACAGATCTAATTCCATGTTCCTGGGGAAGACAAAGCCTGCCCAAGCTGCTGTTCCCTCTGGGAGAAGGACATTTCAGAGCAGTCTTTCTACAGGAGACCAAACCCATCCCCTTGGATGAATGAATGCCTCAACAGGAAGAGCATTTCATGAGTAAAGTTACACAGAAGTATTGTTTTCAGAGAAGACAGGGCCCGGAGATGTTGCCATGAGTCCCACTAAGTCAAGAAGTCTGCAGGAATAAAAGGACTTTTCTCCTGTCATTTTCACTACTTTTGCATTAATGGCAGAGAGCAGCACCCAAGGGCATGTTTAGGGATAGGGCTACTCTGAAATCCCTCTTTGAAATGTGTTTTTTGAAGTCTACCACCCTGTTTCCTTCTTTGAAGGTGCAGCACCTGTGTTTCTTGTCTAACATCACAATGGCCGTGATTTGAGCTTATTTTCTCACAAGATTTCTCCTGGTATCTTAATTTTTCTCTTTGCCCACAGCTGAGGCAGGTGCAAGACTCTTGGAAGCCATGGGGTGGAGGATGATCTCCCCACCCCAGAGAGGCAAGGGGAAGGTGCTGCTTGTTAATGTTGTTCTATTTTTAATGACAGTGCAGGCTTTTCAACCTCATGCCCAGCCCTGCTTTCAGTGTCCCTTCGACTGGATCAGGTACAGAGGAAAATGCTACTATTTTTCTGAGGCTGAGGGGAACTGGACATCCAGCCAGGACAACTGCTCTGCACTTGGTGCTTCCTTGGCTGTGCTGGACAGCATGGAGGACTTGGTAAGGACACTCAGCAGGACCTACTCAGCAGGAGGAACAACTGAAAAGCGAAGTATTTGAAGACTTTTAGTTTCTTTGACTGCTCTTCCAGGATCTTTTTTGAGGATTTGGGGTGAGAAGTTGGGGGAAAAGCCTTGAGGGTGTGTTATCATGGGTATCTTCAAATTCCTCACCAAAGCCAACTGCTGCAAAAACTGTAGGAATAAACTCCTGTTTCTAGATGACAATTTTTGGTAACAGATTGAAACGCTCAACCCCCAAAGAAGCCCTAAAGCAGTACAAGCAACTGGTAAAACTGAGATTTTTTGGTTGGAAGAAGGCGAAAACCTTTCCTTTTCCTCTCTTTCAGAGCTTTGTGATGAGATACAAAGGCAACTCAGAGCATTGGATTGGCCTTTTGCGGGAGGATGAGGGGCAGCCATGGCTATGGGTGAACCACTCACCTCTATCTCACCTGTGAGTCCATGTTTTTCATTATTATGTTGTTGGTTGGTGTTTCCTCAGCCACAAAATGTGCATTTCTTCTTGTACTTGAGGTACAACCAGAGGTAGCAATGGGACAATCTTTGGGAAGGGCAACATTGCATCTGGAACTGGTCTTTGTTTGACCTAAAAGATGGGAGTGGTGTGTTTGGTGAGAAAATCCTAAATTTAGATTTATTTTAAGTTTGTTTTTTTCTTGCAAAGCTTTGGGTTTTATATTAGAAATAGATCAGCGTCAGTCTTGGCATATTGATATTTAATTAGTTCTATTCCTATAAAAGAAATATGTATAGATATTTTAGTGTGTTGGTGCCCATGAGGATGCCTGAGAACTGAAGCTGAGGGAAGCCTATCTGTGACTTTTCTCCTTTTTCCTGCCACCTCATCTGAAATGGGTTATGTCCTCTGTACTTCCAGGTTTCCAATCCGTGGTGGTGGGCTCTGTGCTTACCTGGATGACAATGGGCTCAGCTCCTCCCACTGCAGCACTGAGAGGAGCTGGATTTGTAATAAGCATGAGCTGCAGAGCTCAGGCAAGGGCAACAGGGTGAGACGGCCTCCAAACCTCTGTGTCAGCTCCTTGGGTGCTGCAGGGAGGCCTTCTCACTCCCAGATATCTGGTGCACCATAGGGACATGAAAGAAAATCTCAAAAAAGCTTTGAACCCACTGGGCAAGGGGTTATTGGGTGTTCCAGGGGACCAACAAGGTGTTTCTGGGACAAGGCAGCCTTTGGGGATCCCCGTGAGATAGTTCTTGAGAATCCAGGGGGCTGGGGTGGGGGGGCAGGGCAGCCCTGGGGGATCTTTTGGGTTTGGGGCAACTTAGTGATGGCACAAATGCAGATGCCTTCTACATCTTAAAGAAAAATAATTTTATTCTATTCTGAGCATATTTACATGCTAAGTACTTGGAAATACATCTCAAGCATGGGGAACAGCAGAGGAAAAGAGTGGGGGCAGTGGGTGTGAGCACATCCTTGTGATAGCAGCTGGTATTAATACAAAGCCTGCAAAATTTAAGATTTTTAATTTGTGCTGGAAGCCAGCCAATCATAGGCACTGAGGTCAGCAAAAGGAATCTTCAGAGGAAGAAAAAGCAAAGTTTTTAGCTCAAAACAAGCTCAGGGAAGCCCAGGTCCTGTTAAAGAGCTTTGGATAAATTTAACAACTTGAGATGAGTCGTGCTGAGCTCAGACCCAAACACCCCTGGACAAAACCCAAAACAGAGACATCTAAGATGGAGGCAAAAATGACTCCAAAATGGAAAATAAGAGCTGAGGAACATCAACAAGCATTTCCAGCCACCATGATGCAATCAGCTTTTGGGAGGATCCTTCGAGGGCATCAGCCCTTGGGGGACAGTTTAATGGTTGAGAGGAGCACGCAAAAGTAGGGGAAGACCCTCTCCCCACTGAAGGAGGCGACTGGAAAAGTGAAGATGCGCTGGCGGCTGCTGACGGCGTAGAAGGAGACCTGTCCCACCTCATAGTCCAGGTAGACGCCAATCTCCCCGTTGAGGAGCGGGACAGAGGTGTTGGATGGAGCCGTGAGGGCCACGCAGAGCTCATCATACTTCTGCAAGCCCCAGATTTCAGTGCTGGGCTTGAAGAGGACCCGGCCTTTCCTCTGCACTGACTCGCGGGCCACCCCCACGGCCCAGAAGCGCCCATTGGCCTCCACCTCCCAGTAGTGGCGGCCCGAGGTGAAGCCCTCGCTGCCCAGCATGCACGGGTCTGTGTCGAAGCGCCCCGGACCCTCCGGCCACTGGCACCGAGGCCTGCCCCACGTGGCCTCTTTGAGGTCCTCAGAGAGGATCACCTCTGGACCCGCTGTGGCTGGATCCAGGGTTATGTCCACTGAAAAGCAAAACAGAGAATGAATCAGACGCAAAATTTAAGCCTAGAGAACACACACCCCCGAAACACCTTCACTGGTGACTTTTGAAAGAGAAAGGGAGAGGAAAGGTCAGGCTGGAGATGTGTGAAGAGGTGGAAGTTGGAGATGGAGGATATATATCCAGTTGAGGTTGGAGATGGAAGAGCAAAGGGACAGAGGTTGGAGACAGAGGCCCAAGGGAGACAGAAGGTGGAGTGGAGAATTTCCAAGTCCATTGAACATCTCAGCCCAGAAAACACAAGGAACAGGTACTTTGTTCCCTTCTAGCCACCTCTGATTACCTTCAAACTGCTTGGCCGTGTGGTAGTCCAGGGCAAGGTGCCACGTGCATGGCCGTGGTTTGAGGAAGAAAGCCATTGCACTCTCAGCAACTTCCTCATTGGAGGCACAGGAAAAGGAAAGAAAGGATAAAATCTAATTATTATCCTTCAGTCATATCTCAGCTTCTGCCTCTTTCTGGGGGGGGGGTGGGGGGGGGGGGGGGGGGGGTGTCATAAAATGTCTTTAACCACCACATTTAATCAAAGTACTTCAAGAAAAGAGCATTCTTTTTCTTCAACAGTTGCAACTGAGCTTGGTTCATTTATGGGAAGACCCTTAGAGATGGATTAAATCAATTAAATACCTGATGACTGTGTGCTATGAGGAGCACATTGGGATTAATCCATCTCCATTGTAGATATTAATATATTCCCAAATCTCCATTCCTCATGCTGGCTGAAGGCTGAATCTATCCGTCTTAAATCCGTCTCTGCCTCCACCAATCATCAATCAAATCTGACAAAGTTTATTTGAGTGAGGAAAGTCCCTCAAATTGAGATAAGCCACATTCACCTCTCACATCCAGAGAAATCTTGTGAGAAGGGAAGAAATTTGCTGTTGATCTTGGAGAAAATGTGTATGGGGGAGATAAGAACTGGCAACATATGGTCTCAAATTCATCCTCTGGAAGTCAGGGTGGGGTTTTCCATGCAAACAAGGAATTGTCCATGCTTAAGGGCCCTGGGCATGAGTAATAAAGCTCCAAAATGACTGAATAAATCATGTGTGACAGTTGAAAAGAAACAGGTTGCTTCTTTTCCATGTGTTTTCCTCATCCAGTCTGCAGATAAGGGCATTAAAGCAGCAGGATGATGAGTAAGAGTGGGAAAAAGGTGAGAAAATCACCCAAATGAAGATAAAAGCAGGACCCATGTTGTTTCTCACTCAAATTCACCACCTGGATTGTTACAGGTAGATGAGAAGCAAATAATCACCATGACCCTCCATTGCAAAACACCTTTAAATCCAAAACAAAGATCCTGAGACCAAAGCAAGGGTAAATCACTTCCCTTCTTGAGTTCATGGGATAGGGAGGGGGCTCC
The DNA here is from genome assembly GCF_029582105.1 of Oenanthe melanoleuca. Lineage (NCBI taxonomy): Eukaryota > Metazoa > Chordata > Aves > Passeriformes > Muscicapidae > Oenanthe > Oenanthe melanoleuca. Next base: position 49,635,105 of record NC_079362.1, read on the forward strand.
AAATCCTGCTTCCCCCACCCGCCACAGACATCAGGGTGATGAAACCCCTCTATCTGCATTGGGATTTTCCCCCTCACTCAAACCTTCTTGGTGTTTTCCTTGCTGTCTCTGGTGCTGTTTTGGTGCTCCAGATGGTTTTCCTCCACTGGCTGCTTCTCCACTGTTTTTTTCTCCTTTTGGGATTTTTTTCTTCCTCTCTCTGGCACAGGCTCAGCCAAAGCTCAGTCCTGTCTCAGCCTGTGCCAGCTTTTATCAGCCAAAAAGGGAGGAGCCCTCCAATCTCTTGCCTGCAGATGGGGCCATGACGTGCTTGGACACCTCCTGCACCATCTGATTGCCCCTTTTCCCCCATTTCAGGGCCATTTATTTTCTCAACACAGGCACTAGGGAGGGAAGGGAGGAAAAGTAAAGCACCAGGAAAAAAAAAAAAAATAAAAAAAAAATAAAAAGCAGCAGCCATATTGCCCGCCGCCACAAAGGAAGAAACTGGTTACATTTTGCCTTCCTAGTTTACCAAATCTGATTCTGGCCCCTTTCATATGAGGGAGGTGAACAAGGCAAAGCTGGGAGCAGCAGCTTCCAGGTGACAGAAATGCCAGGAAATAATCAACCTTGTGGATATAAAATATGTTTAAAGACTACTCATGGGCGATGACATTTGCTTTTCCAGCTGGGGCAGCTATGCTGGGAACTGAGCACAGGAACAGCCAGGGGCGGTTCAAGGGCAGGCAGCTTCACCCTGTGCCACGGCCAACCCCCAGCACTCCTTTCCCCTCGCCAGGAGGGCAGCATGGCCACAGCAGCTGCATTAAACCCCTGTGCTGACACTGGCCAGAGCTTTGTCTCTTGGTGTTGAAGAGACAAAAACCCCTCAGGAGGCATAGGGTGAGCCACTGCAGGCTGTGGTCACGAAGACTTTTGGAGGATCAGGCGAGACCTGTGAGGTGAGAGCACCTTTCTATGACCCATCAGACCTTTCTCCTCTCCCTCTCCCTGAAAAAAAGGTGCAAAGTGAAAATATTTTCATTTCTTCATGGGAAAGCAAAGCTCCAGTGCCTGCTCCTAGTTGTGGGAAAAACATGAAGTGAGTTGATCCCTGTTTTCCAGGGAAGGCAATGAGGGGCCAATTTTAGGGGGATTATTTGCTTTCCTCCCCCAAATAATGTAAGAATTTGAAGGCAGGATTATACAAACAATCTGGGCTGATTGCTGCCCTGCTTTTGTTTCTCTGTTTTGTTTGTGGTTTTGGAGTTGGTTTTTGTTTGTTTGTTTTTGGTGTATTTAGGAGAAAATCCAGTCTCACCTACAATCCCTAAGGAAGGTATTGGCAGAGTTTCTGGACTGGAGACCAAGTGAAGAGAAGAGATATCAGGGCTACCTGGTACAGGGTGTCCCCTCTGTTCTTCAGCAGTCTGAATGGGTCTTTGGTATTTATTTTTTCCCAAGCCCCTCTTGAATAAACACATGGGATCATATCCAAGAGGCATCCTGGTGCCCTGCAAAGCCCTACACCAAGCTGGAGTGGTTGGTGCAGATCCTGGGCAGGTTTGGCAAGCACCACCTCCATGTGCAGCTGCTTATTATCCACACTTTAAATCAGTGTCATTTTCATCCCAGACTGAGTCATAGAGGGACATTTGTTAACATAGAGTTAATTGCTTTTCAGGGCCTGGATTGGTTTAGGACAGAATATAGAGAGGGATGGCAACAGGGGAGGGGAAAGGAGAACCTTGGGGTGAAGCACTTAATTACCCCACAGTCGCTAATTATCTGCATCCCCAGGCCTGCCCCAATATTACAGCCCCCCTGGCTACAACGTAAGTACTTTTGTCCTCTAACTCAAGAGGGGAATATACAGGTCTGGAGGTTGCATATGGGTTTTTTGGCTCCTCCAGCGAAGCGGAGCGGTGCCGCAGCGAGCTGAGTTGGAGCGGCCGTGCCGGCTGCTGGCGGGGCGGGAGCGCACCTGGCTGGACCACACCTCCGCAGCTGCCCACGCTGAAAAATCCCTGCGGGTGGCCGAGGGGGCTGCACAGCTCCACAGACCATTGGGCAGCTGGAGGAGAGGTGCTTGCCCCAGGTGAGTGCCCTCCTTACCCAAAAGCTCTCCCAAAGTGCTGCCTATGGGGTCTTGAAGTCCCTTTTTTCTCCCTTTTTCCTTTCAGGATGTTGGGAACATCCTAAGCAGGTGGCAACTGGTTGCTTCACGTCCCTATCCCTCCAGCTGCGGAGAGGGGCTTGGATGATACATCCGTCGCGTAACACCCATCCCTGTAACTTCTTTTCCCAACTGGAATGAAATGAAGCTCCACCTCCCCTCGGGACTTCCCCAGGAGGTGGAGAAGAGCCTGAGCTCCTGCTGCCGCCAAAATTATGCTCTGTTGGAGGCCCTGGAGAAGTTCAGAGGTATTTGGGTAGAAATCGGATATTTTAGAAGAATTTCAGATATTCAGAAATCAGATATTTAGTAGAATTGGGAGGCTCTGGTGAGGAATTCAGGGATATTTGGAATAATTCAGATATATTGGGGGTAGGAATTCAGAGTTATTTCAGGAGGAATTCAGTTGCATTTTGGATAATTCAGTTATCTGGGGAGAAGTCAGAGGCATTTCAAGAGCAAGAGGAGCTTGTCTCATGGAAAGGCAGCAGCAGGCTCTGCACCTGCTCACTCCCCACCTTCCTCCCTCCTCCCAGACACAGATCCCCCCATGGGTGTACCCACACCAAAGACTAAGCTGGAGACTGGCACAACTCCTCTCCCACAGCTTTTGGCAGAGAGGAAAAGTGTGCGGTGGTCTGAGGAGGAGGAGGAGGAAGAGGAGGAGCAGGACAAGGCCAGAGAGCCCCATTGAGGCCAGGAGCTGTCTAGCAGCTGTCAGGGCGTCATTGCCAGGAGATGCTGGACATGGACACAGTAGCTGGACTCTGCCTGTGCATCCTCATCCTAAGCGCTGCCCATATTCCTAGGGACACAAATGGTTTTATGACTGTGGGAATCCTTAAAATTCGAGGGTTTTGAGAAAGCTGCAAAAAGCAGATCTCAGAAACAGCAGAACTGCAATTAGAGCTAAGTGGTAGCCATTTTCAGTGGTAGCTTAAAATAAACAGCTCGAGATGAGTTCCATAGCAGTCCCATCCCGTTCGTGATTCTGTACTTAAACCCGTGGCCGGCATTATATGACAAGCTCCCCTCCCAGATGCTTTAATTATAACCAATCTTGTGCTGCTGCTCACCATGTAGATAATGAATTAAAGAGAAAAAAATAAAAACAAAACCAAAACCAACCTGTCGCTACTCGCGATGTATTTCGCAAAAATAACGACACGGACTCCTCTAGCTAGGTGGCTAAAGAAGCGGTTTATTGAACGACACGGAGCACTCTTATAGTGTGTTCCGCAAACTACAAACAGAACAGCAGTCTATTGGATAATTGAAGAAAACAAAACTTTCTCACAAACCGTGAGAACTGTTTATCATTGAAGCCCAGGTGTTAATCTTGTTATTAATTCCTTTTTATTTTTCCCCAGCGTTATCATCCTGGGAAAGGCTCAGGCTGGAACTGAGAAACTGTCTCAGCCTGGGAAAGCCCTCTCCGCATGAGAGAGAAACTGTCCCAGCCTGGTAAAGCCTCATGAGAAAAGTTTCAAGCCCTTGCCATTTTCAGTCTGAGGCTTCAATGGCGTCCACACCAACCAACCAACCAAACAAACAAACCAAACCAAAAAACCACCCCTGATGTTCCTTTTGTGCATGTCTGTGTATGCATGGGCTAGTTTTTAAAGTATTTCTTGGTTCAGCTGGGCCAGGGAGGAGGGAGCAGGCGAGCGAGGGGCAGCGGGATACGCGGGGTCGTGGGTGCGGAGTGGCGGAGCTGTCCCGGGGCTAAATGATTTTATGATTTTATGATTTAGAGCCATGATTTAGAGCAGCACGTCCCGCTCCTCCCCTCCTGGAAGCGGCTGTCCCGGCCCTGGCTGTGGGCACTTGGCTGTCCCCGAGCCACACACAATAATCAGCACGACAAGCGGCGACTCCCGGCGGGACCGCGCCCGTCCCGTCCCGCGGCGCGGCTCTTAGTTCCATTTATTTCATTCTGCTCTCTGCATTCCATTCACAACTCGGCCTCCTCTCGGTGCAGCCCTTTTGGCGACAGAGGCGACAGTCACCCCCCGGCCTCGCCCGCCCCTTTCGTGCAGCCCCTCACCGCCACCTCACACCGGGGAGCAAACTTCTGTGAAAATATTTATACCTAGCATAGCCCTGTCTTCTCTAGCTGCTGCAGAATCTTTAAGATTCTTCTTCGGAAACACAATAAGTGCCTGAAATAATTAAGAATTAATTAAGCATTAAGTTGGTCTGCTGTTAATAAAGTAATTTCTGGGCGTTTCTCAGAAGAAAGCATAATAATTAAAAAAAAAAAAAAAAAAAAAAAAAAAAGAGAGAGAGAGAGGAGAGAGAAAAAGATTTTAGTCTTTAGTTTTTTTATTTTAATTTATTTTAATTTTTAAATTTTACTTTTCTTTTATTTTTCCCCCGAGAGATCGAACTTTGGCTTTGTTTGGGCTCGGTTTCGCGGTCCCTATCCCCCTCCACACCTCGAGGAGTCAGCGACTCTTGCCGCTGCCCGAGTTCAGACAATGAGAAGGGAGTTTTCTATGCGCCCTGCCCCCATGCCCCCGAGCAAAGGCAAATCTGGGGCTATAAAAAGTGTTTTTTTGGGAGCTACGAATGCCCAGTGCGGTTTTTTCCCCCATAATTTCTCTCTAATTTTTTTCCGTGAATTACCTAAAGCTGATCAATTTTGGGGCACACCGGATTTTACAACTGTTTGGGAATATCGAACTTATTTTTACTGTTTTATCTACCTTAGTGATAACTTTAATTCCTAATTGGTATTTTAAACATTATTTTATGTCTTTATTATTATTTTTATAGCTCTATAATAAAATTAGCAATTAGATTTAAAGATAGACATGCCTTATATTAAACTGAGATATATTACATTGGAATTTCGTTGACGTTATCACAATTACACGACACACCACCGTGGGGTTTTATTTCACTTTACCGCTCCCGCTCCAAGCTGCCATTCACATGAGCTCCAGGGCGCTCTGCTCATGTACTACGTTCCTGCTTTATTCCTTGTCTCCTGGAGCCCTCTCCTGGCCGCCCTCTGCTTCCCCCGGTGCAGCCGGAGGGGTGAGAACTCACCCTGGAAACTGCTCGTCCCTCCTAGGCCCCAGCTGCGTTCCCTTCTGCCCGTAAATCCCCGCTGCCTGAGCCACGCTACTTTCCCTTAAAACTCAGCCCCCGGAATATGTATTTTTAGCAGAGGCAAAGCTTTTCCCTGTCTTTTTAAGGGAAAAAAAGCAAGGCAAGCATCTAGAAGCCAAAACTGAGCTGAAGTGCTGCAATTTGGTGAAGGTCAAGTATGAAACAGTACAGGGGGTGGTAGTTTTGGGACCAAAACCAAATATTGGAGATTTGAAACTCCTGCTCTCACCCAGCACCCGCAATGTGGAGGGCTCCTATTTGGCTTCGGGGCGCGGAGGGGAAATAGGGATCACCAAAGGGGGTTTGGACCCGGCTGGGGATGCAAGGAGTGGGGGAAGGGGCATGGAAACTGAAGGGTGGTGGGAACTTCTTAAGGTGTGGTGGGAACTTTTTTACAGGAGACCTTGCAGAGATGGGATCTCCCAGCCTGTCTGGGAGACCTGTAGTGCCTCTTATCACTGTGTGTTTACACAACTGTATGGATACGGCGAGGGTGCGCGTGCAGTGTTAACTATGAAGTTAATTATACCATGGATATGCATGTACATACCTGCTTCAGTGCAGCTGCAGAGCAAGGTGAAGATGGGGCCATCTGCACTGTCTGTATCCCTGGTGCTTTAGGGGTCCCAGCCCCCTTTCCTCCTTTTCTTCCCTTCTCCAGGAGTATAAACCCCTTTTCCCTTCAGAAGTTTGAAGGTTCCCTAAAAACCCTTCAAGAGGAGGACGAGTGCTGTGCTAGGCTGATGGAGGCAGCAAAGGAGACAAGACAGATCTGGTGGCTGCACTGTGGGGGCCAAACTGCTTCATTCTCCCTCCAGCATCCTCCTCCTTCATGCCCCAGACTCGAGTCAGTGCTGAGAAGCAGAAGCTGTGGGCAATGCTGAAAGGACTCTGCCAGCTGCTGAGCAACCGGGAGTCACGATTTCATTCCCTGTTCCATTGTCTGTCCTGGAGGTTGGAGGAACAGCAACATGGTGAAGCTGCCCAAGATGTCATGGATTCAGCAGTGCTGTGCAAAGCTCCAGGCCAAGTGCCAGCAACCAGATGGTGACCTGCTACGGGTGAGCCAAAACTTTGCCCCAGAATCTGTTTCCCCCATTTTGGCTTTTATTCACAGGAAAGCAGCTCTAAGCATCTTTGTCCCTTCCTCTCCAGGATGCCCAAACCACCTTGAGCAGGTATTGGAGCCAAAAAACATTACCAGGATCACCAGTTTTGGCTCCAAAGCCTCAATTTTTTTGGATCTTCTTCCACCCTGCATTCTTTTCCTCTGGGATTTTTGCTTTGGAGCTGGAGGAGGTTGACGGTTAATCCAGAATTTGGCAATGATGGGGGAATCTTCCATTACATCTTGCAGAAATGGAAGCCTTGCCCAGGGAAATGTCCCAGTGGTTTTCTAACAATGGAGAAAGGAAATTTGGGAATTTCTTGGCATTAAATACCCCAATTTGCTCCCCTCAAGGTGCACAGAGAGGAACGTGCAGCCATCACTGCTGTTGATGTCAGAGCTGGAAACAGCTTGAGGATTTTACCCGAAAAACCAACCTGCTGGCAGAGGCAGTGGCACAATTTAAAGGTACTTGGAAGGTAAAAATTGGCAAAAAAAAAAAAAAAAAAGGAATTCATTAAGCAGAAATGGGAAACTGGAGTGGTTCTGGCAGGGCACAGAAACCCAGTATTTGTCTGGAAAGTGAAAGCATCACAAATGCTTATTTAATTAAAAGAAAATCAGGGATTTATTCCTGATTAGCCTTAAAGAATAAAAAACTGAAGATGGGAAGTGCAGAATGCTGTTGATGGTTAATTAGCACCAAAATTAGGACACTAATTATGTGCAGAGGGAGGTGATGCCCCAGATGAAAGGGGTTGTGTCTTCCACCTCAGGTGGTTTTACCTTCTCCATGCAACAGGGATTGAGTGGAAGGCCCAGGGCCAGATCCAGAGGTAAAAATCTCTGGGGTCATCTTCCATTTCCAGACATCTTGGATTGCTTTCTGGAGGAAGACTCAGAGGGATACTGGGGAGGTGAGTCCAGCTTCAGGGACTTAAACAGCTCACCCCCAAATCTTGGTGTCATTGGATGGCCCGACTGCAGGGTGCTGGGAATCACCCCCAGCTCCTCAGCCCTCAGGAATGGAGTGTTTTGAGTGACTCTGCTGTGTTTTGGGTCAGCAGGGCTTTGTAGAGGGCTGGCGTTGCTGGGCTGTGAAGGTTCGTCCCGGTGCCAGCTGGGCACTGGGGGTGCCTTGGGAATTCGTGTCCCATAAGGGCTGCTTTGGTCTCAGCCCTGAACATGGGGCTTGGGCCGTGGGGCAGTGGTAGGGGCAGCTGCAGGCTCTCACCTGGTCCAGCCCCATGTCTCTGCCCCCCAGCCACACTCTCCAATGCACTGTGGTGGCTCTGGATTATGCTGGTGGGTGGGTGGCCTTCCATGATGCTGATAGCCAGCCTGAAATATTTGCCTTTCCCCCAGCCAATTTCACAGGTGAGCAACTCCAGCCACTGCTCTGGCTGGGTAGGGGCCAGCTCTGCTCACCCTCTGTCCCTGAGTCCCCCCAAAATTCCATTATGAACCTCCCAAGTGCAGACACTTCCACCACCCCAAAAAACACACCACTCAACAACTAACGGCCCCACTCCCCCCACAGCCCCATTTCATTTTCTTTATAACATCTAATTTAACAATCACATTTCACTCTTTTGCTTCTCAGTGGGAGAACAGAGGTATTTTAGTTCCTCAGCTACTTATCAGTGGAAGTATGGTCCAGAAAAAACAGGGAGAACATCCCTAAAAACATTTAAAAACTCACCTTGAGGAAGAAAATTGGCTAGATGTATCATGATAAGGTTTTGCAAGTGGAAACTTTTCTACTTAGGATTTGTGGAGAATTTAGAGGAAGTGGGCTAAAACCACACTTCATGTCTCCCAGGATCACTCAGGCTGGGGCCTTTTCAGGGTTTTGTATTCATTGCCAGGATGTAAGCAGGGGGAGAGGCCACAGACAGGATTTCATCCTCCATTTCGCTGCCTGCAAGTGAATAGAAGGGGAAAAAAGCCAAATGAACCAGTATCTTGAAGCAGCAGAAGGTTGTTATTAGGGTTCGGCCATGTAATGAAGTGTTGTTATCAGCAAGCACAGGCAGGACTGGGCAGGTCTCTGCCTTCTGCAGTCCCAGTCACTCCTTTGCTGCCAGACTTGTCTCCCCATCCACAGGTACTCTTCACATTGGTCTGAGGAAGAGGAGAAACTACCAGAAGGACAGCAACTTCTATCTTCAGGACCCTTATTTTAGACAAGGGCCCTGACAAAACACAGGTCACAGCTAAACCCACATTGCAGCCCTGCTCAGTTGTATAACTAGTCATTTCCCTGTTTGGCACAGGGTGAGATAGGTCTTTTCCTTGAAAGACAAGGTCCAGTGATTTGTAAAAGCAAAGCAGTTCTTTACAGCATCCTGCTCCATCCACTTTTCAAAAGCTTTATGGATTATTTAATTTGAAAGTCCATACAAAAAAAAAAGCCTGCCTTTTTGTGTAACTCAATAGCCCCACAGCTGGCTCCCAGTATGGGGGTGGGGAGGAAATCAGCCTGTTTTTTGCTGAAGGGCAGCTCAACAGCATCCTATCAGCAGCTGGGAGTGCAGATGGTTGGGTGTGGAGGGTGCACAGCCCAGACTCCTTAAGCAGAGCCAGCAGAAGCACCTTGCAGCCCTCCCAAAGGGGCCTGTGGACCCTGAAACCTTTCTGTGACACACCTCACACCAGCCCATGAAAGAGGCTGTGGGGAGTAGCTGAAGGGCTGTTCTTTTTTCACAAGTCGAGGTTTTTTCCACAAAGCTGGAGCCCAGGGTGCATTTTGTCAGGGTTTGGGGCTTGAGGAGGAGGATTCCCAGGGGGAGGAGTTTTAACCATTGCCTCCTGCTTCTCCCCATGCTGCTCCTCTTTCACTAGCACCTCAGGATCAGACTGAGAAGTGTGCATCCAAGGGAAGTGCGGCAGCATGAAAGGAGAAACCTGTGTGAGGACTGCAGGCCCTCCATGGTAGTGGGTGTGTTAAACCTCCCCTGCTCCTCACTGAGGTCCACTGTAACTGAAAAGGGGTGGATTTTAGGGATGGGCTCAGGTTAATAATTTGTTGGTGTTGGTTGGTGCTTGTAAAAATGGAGCTCAAAAGACACTTTTTAAAATCAGCAGCTTGTTATATCCAGAAGACAGAAAATACAGCTCCAGTGCAAACCAGGGAGAGGGTCTGTATTTTTAATCCTCTGTTTTTTCAGTATGTTTGCTCTGTTTTGAGCTTTCTTCCCAAGGGAGCAGCTAGCACAGTGGGAAATGGGGATTTTCTACCTTGAAGCAGTGCACACAGGGAAAAAAATCCCCAAATTAGGGAGGAACTTGTAGCAGAACTTATTAAAGAAATGGTGGCCTCTTCACTGCTGCCTTGAGGAGAAACTGTTGATAAATCCCCAACCCCTTTGTTTTTGAGAAGACTGTCCCCTTTTAACTGAAAATAAGATTTGTTTTTTTCAGTACTAGCAGTGGATGTGGGTAAGAAACAGATCCAAAAATATCCCTACACCCTCCCAGAATTAAAGCATATCCTGCTTCGGAGCGGGGGGAGGAGGGGCTTAAGTTTTTAAAGTGTCATCAGTTTGCCCAGTTCTGCCCTCCAGTGGCCTTTTCCCCTCTTCTTATGCAATTTATTGGGATAAAATGTCATAATTTCACTTAATTTTTTTCCATTTTATAATTTCTTCTGTTCTGAGAAGAAGCTTTTTTTCTCAAAAATGAAGCCAAGCAGGACTTTTCTCCCTCCAACCCCCTTCATTGCCCAAAGCCCCCTCCAAAAAGCTAAATCTGAGGGTTTACTTAAGCTAAAAGCCTTTTTAAACATAGGATGAAACACTATAGTGCATTACAGGGCCTTAGCTGCTGTATATGAATAGAGCTGATAGCTGAGTTGAGAAAAAAAGGTGTGAATTTTGGGTTATTTTTAGTTTTTGCCTTTTATTCTGTAAAATAGTCACTCTGTATGGACCCATGCTTTAGACCTGAATTTCCCACATGGAGGAATTTCCTCCTGGAGCTACAGTGAGCCAGCTGTGCTTTGCTGTTTATCCAAATTCTCCACACACCAAACACCAAAAAAATTATGAACTGAACTTTCGAAATAAACTGGTTGAGCTCAGCAATTTATTGTGTCACTCATAACCTGGGACTGGTGTCTTGAACAAGGTGTTTTTGAGCCACTCTGCAGTGCTGCCCCAGGTGGGACCCCCCAAGGGATGGGGACAGCCAGAGGTGAGGGTATTCAGGGAGAAACTGATCTGTGAGAATGAAGACATCAAGGATGGGGTGTTGAGGACTTTTGGGGAGAGAGACCTCTGGGGCTGGTTGGGGACCCAGGGAGGTGAGGGGCCTCTAAGGCACACAGATGACATGCAGTGTTGCAGGTTAGGGGTGACACACCCATGTTGAGGTGGGCCTGTCCCCAGCTCCACAACCCTCTGCTCCCCCGGCACACCTTTGCTGGGTCAGGGCCAGGGTCCATGACTCTCATGTCTCTGTCCTCAACAACCAGCCCAGGGGAAGAATGAACTTCTTTATACTGCCACTTTAGTTTGACCAGCAGTGGTTGATGTGACTGGCCATAATGGTGCCAAGAAGCAGGACACTGACAGTTTAAAGCAGGCCCAAGCCCACTGTAAAGATCAGATTAATACTGTAAATGCAGTGTCCTGAGAGGTTAAGGAGAGCACTCTGGTTCCCAGGCCACAGGGAAGTGCTCCAGCTCACTCCTCACCCAGAGTGTAACTCATGGAGCCCTGGGGGCCACAGGACCATGTCTTACCCTGCTCTCACACCTCCTCTCCAGCTCCAGCTGTGGTCCCCCACCTCAGTAGCTTTCTGCCACAGGTTTCCAGCCAGCCTCATATCCACCAGTGCAACGCTCCTAGGGATCTGTGATCCTGCCAGGGGCTCAGCAAAGGCCAGGGGGCCGCCCCCATGTTCCCATGCTTACAGATGCTCCAGTAGCCTGCACACAGACAGAGCTAGTGGATGAGTTCTGGCAAGTCTGTCCTCCCTCTTGGAGGTTCCCCACAGCCAGCACTACATGGGGAGGGGATATCATCCCATGCAGAATCCCTGGCTCCTCTGGGGTAATCCATGGAAAGGAGAACTGTTAAGTGTGGAAGAGGTTTTGATGAATAACATTTTGGCTGATGAAAATTCAGTAAATGTTGTTAAGTTTTCAGAGGAGTTCTTGAGGCAATGGGTTTAAATGAAATGGGGAAAAATTACATTATTGCAAAACCAGCTGCATCTGATACAGGAGGAGCCAGACAGAGAAAAGTTCTGGAGTAAATATCCGCTGTCTTCCAAAAGCAGGTCCTGGCACCAGCCATGGGCTCTCAGACACCTCAAATCCCAAGCTATTCTCATCCCTCAATATCCTGACCTCCTCCAGCCACGGTGAGATGTCCCCAACCTTCTCCAGCACCTTCAGATCCGCAGCACCTCTTGTCCTGCCGCTCTTCACCATGGCTCCCAACATGCTGTCCTGATGATACTGGGGTGGATGGGGTCTGCAGTGGTGACTGCCTGGATCAAAGCTCAGGGATGCCTTACCAGCACCACATGGAAAAAGACACCCTGCAGGGCACCTCTTGGTTCCTGAAGACCCCTCACCCATTCACCATCACCCAGTGCTCACCAGGCTGTGGTCACCAGCATGGAGAGCTGTGAGGAGAGAGACATGTCCCCTGTGGCAGCCACAGTGGGGCCTCCTGGGTGCTGAGTACCATGGCTTGGTCAGGATCCTGACCCACCCCTGACCTGCCTCCTTGCATGTACCATGACACCCTGGTGTTTCCCAGACTCTTAAATTAGCCCCAGAGATCCCTGTCCCCTTAAGTTGTCTCCAAACCCCTATGGTTGTCCCCAGCCTTCTAGAATCCCCAATACCCCTGACATCCCTGTCCCCACAGATCAATCACCCTTCATGTCGCCATCTCTGGCAGTCCCTATCCCCTCAGAGAGTCCCAGCTTGGAGCAGTACCTCAGGGTGAGATTGGGGCCTCCTCACAGGGCTGGGGAACGTGAAGCAGGTGAGGGTGATGTCACTGGACACCCCAAGGGCCTCAACCTTAGGACAGATAGGTGGTGTAGGAACTGCACCTGCTACATGGTCACTGTCACTTATGGGACACCAGGGACCTATTGGACACCATGTCACCTAATGGACACCAGGGACAGTAGATGGTGAGGACACTGGCGTCACTGCTGCACATTCCACAAGGAGCTGAGCATCCCCTGCAAGGGTCCCACAGGTTTGCTATGCTCCCAGGGCCTGATGGTGATGATGATGATACTAAACCCTGCCCTGAGCCTGATGTGGGAGAGAGAGCAGTGCTGCTCGGGCTCACCTTGAGTTACCCCAAGATGTGTGGTGCTGCTGCAGGCTCGCCAAAGTTCAGTTCAGGGGCATCAGCAGCACGGGTGGGGGGCAACCCCTCTTGCACCTCCACAGCCCACAAGTTAGGGGCAACCCCAGCCCCTCCACCTGGCTCAGGGATACTCCCTGTATATCCACATGTCCCAGTCTGGGGGCTCATCCCAAACTCTCCTGCTGCTGTCCCTACCAAAACTTCACCCTTCCCTGTGGTACCTGTCCAGCTTTAGGGTGGCAGCTCTGAAACTGGGGGTTAGTTTTGAAATCAGTCTTGATTAGAATATCTCAAACACAGCAGGTTACAATTTTTTTATTAAGCTGAAAAGAAATCCCTTTGGGCAGCTGTCCCAGTCTTTTCTTCATGCAGAGCTCTGAGCATCCAGTCCTAGCCAGCTGCCTGGCTGCAGGGGACTGGATTTGCAGCAAATGCTGCAGTGCCCGGGATCAGTGGTTGAGGCCTGAGTCTGGCTGGTGCTTTAGTAAGGTGGTGGGGCCTGGGGGCGAAGGATAGAGGTAAGCCTGAAGCCTAAAGCATGGCCAGAGACCCTCAGAGACAGAGTACTGGCCCAACATATGGGCTGTTTTCCCACACTGGCCAGGGCCATCTCCACACTGCACTCCATCTTCAACACACCCAAGGACCAGTTGTCCCATCTGCCAGTCACCCTTCTCCATCCTGCTTCCACCCCTCCTCAGCCTCCCCAGACTCCAGATACTCCCTGCACCTGCCCAGGTCTACAGAGAGAGCCCCGCTCACCCATCACCAGCAAATAGCTGATGCTCTCTCCCCCCACCACTGGTGTCCTGACAGGCCATACCCAGCTTGTCCTGTGCCCTCTTTGCCACCTCAGGCCTGTGGTCCTTGCCCCGATCCATGTGGTCATCTATGCCCAGCAGCTCAGTCGCGCCGGGCTGCGAAGGAGAGAATGGCTGGCAGCAATGTGGGGCCCAATTCAGCACCCCCAGGCGACCCTGCCCACCTCTCCCTGAGGAAACTGAGGCAGGGTGGCCTCAGCATCTCTCTCCCAGCCTGTTCTTCTCTGACGTTCTTCCCTTCATCATCCCTACCTTTTTGGAGAGGTGTAGGACATCCTTGAGCTGTGCACTGAACGTGTCCTGTCCCCTGTAGCTCTGTGACTTGAGGAACTTGCTATTGACCAGCTTCCTGAGGGATGGGGCATGAGGACGCTCACTGTCCATCACTGTGGTACCTTAGGATTCATCCCACTGTGCCAGGGAGGGGGGCAGAGGGTGCTCCCTAATGACACATGTCCCTACAACTGCTGCAGGAAACCCATGCCTGTCCCACTCTGCTAAATCCCTGCCAAGCCTGGGTGGGTGAAGCCACAACATGTGGCTTCAGTGCCACTGACACCAGGGCATGACGGAGCAGTGCAGCAGGGGCTTTAAAAGCCCAGAGACCTGGGGCAAGTACAGCTGGCTCTCTGTGGGCCCCTCTGCTCCCCTGACCTGCCCAGCCTTCCTGTCCCCCTCTGTCCCCATTCAGGGAAGAGATCCCCATTTGCCAAGGCAAGACTAGCCAGCATCCCAGAGGCCCGTGATGGGTCCCCATGTCCCCTACCTTTGACTGTGCTGTTGTGCTTGCTCCTCCATGATGACGGTAGAGGGGTGTGCAGCGTAGCTGCTGGCCAGCGATGGCAAGAGTGGCAGGGTGTCAATGTGCCTGGGGAGGGCAAGAGCCATGGGTGGGTGACTAGGGACAAACAAGCCACCCCAGCTTGGGCAGAGCACCAAAACCCATAGGCTTGTACCCCACAGCATCCCTCTGCCTGCTACCCTCAGGGAAGTGTTCTTGGAGGTGTTCCCACTCCACATCTGAAAGACATGGCTTCAGAGAAGGCTCAGCGGATTCAGACACTCCAGGCAAACACTCTAAGATAGCAGGGCATCACCAGCACGCATTCCCTGTCCCACCCATGCAGCCCCCCAATATACCAGCGCCAGGTGCTACTCACGGGCCAGGCACCTGCATGTTGAGGTGCCGGTCGCAGGACAGGCACTTGTAAGGGACCAGCAGCTGCCTAAGGGAGAAAGGGCTGGGTGAGCTCCTGACAGGGCTGCAGTGCACACAGCCAGCAGCTCACAGGCAGCAACAGGAGCCAGGCATGTCGCTGCAGGGAGGCTCAATGTTTCCAGGGGGAACTGTGGCACTTTGAGGCTGGTTTTCCTCCCACCCAAGGGAACAAGGAGACAAGCTTGCCTTGGCAGCACTGGCACTGATGAACTGTGGCTGTGGCCCAGAGCAGGCAGGGGGGATGGCGAAGGGGGGAGGGTGCAGCACCCACACTGCCATCCACACCAGCCCTTCCCTGGTGTCACAGCCTTGTCAGTGCTCACAACTCCCCTCCACCTTGCCAAGGAGGGCAGGTCATAACTGAGGCCTGTGGCACCATGTATTGCACTCCTGCCCAGGGGAACAACCCTCTGTCCTCCATCCTTGAACCTTTGCACCCACACCCCAGCTCTGGTTTGGACAGTTCCTTTCTGCAGATGCCCATTCTTGTGCTTCCTTCGATGTGGGGAATCTGACACTGATGGGTGAAGAAGGTGCTTTGTCAGTATCCCTGCAAGTTGTTGGCTATATTGTTCCCATGCCAGGGTACCGTACAGGAAGGAACAAGGCCAGTGCTGTTGCCAAAGCCAACACCATCCCATTGCACTCACTGCTTAGTTCCAGCAGCGTCATCAATCTTTACTGACAACTCATCCTTGAGATTCTTGATGATCCTTGCCCAGGTATCCTCCAATTGCTTCTGGAAAGGCCCAAGCTCTAGGCGATCCAGCTGTGGACAGATGCACACCCTTAACCACTGCTTCAGGATGGAACAGTAGTCCCCAGGGAAAAGCCAGCAGAGAGGGAAACCTCAGAGGGATGCTGCCTCAGGCTACGAAGCCCCTGAGGAGCCAGTTTTGTACCATGAGGATAAGGCACCCCTCACCTTGGAGTCCAGGGCATCTCTGAACCACTGCTGGGCCTCTTGCCAGCGCTGCTCCTGGCCCAACACCCGTCTCAGCAAGTCCTGTATCCTCTCCTCCAGACGCTCCATGCTGGCATCAAAATGGGTGCAACTAACTTTGCTGCCCAGGGCAGCTTTGTCCACTTTCTATCAGGGAAGAAAGGCAGAAGAGCAGTGGGGACAGGGCAGAGGTACAAGAGGTAGGGCCAGCACACCTTGGGGACAGACACAGAAGCATTCCTGCGGGGCCATCGTGCCCTTTTCATGGCTGTGTGGCCTGCTTACCCCATCACCGTCATGGGGGCAAAGGGACTTAAAGAGGGAGACAGGGGGGCCTGGCAAGGGATCTGCAGCCAATCTGGAAGTACTTACACCCTCCCTCTTCCACATCCAGGCCAGTTTTGCCATGGAGCACCCAAAGGACATTTGTCACTCTGCCCAACATCCCCAAGATCCCTTAGGCTGAAGATAGACTCTCAAGACCATACCAGCAGCAGCAGGTCCTCCTTGTCTGCTTTCTTCTCAAGACCCTCCAGGGACCGGAACAGAGCCTTCCAATACAGAAACCATCGCATGATACCACAGCAGGGTCAGAGCTGTGTTCTGGCCAGCCAATGCTCCCTGCTCTTTGGGAAAGGCCATTTGAACCAACAGAGGGCTGCGAGCAGGGAATTTGACCTCTGGCAGTCTCCAGCCTCAGTGTGCCTGGGGGATACTCTGACCCTCTGGGGGTCCAGCCACCAACCTCAATATCTTTCTGATGCTGGTGATGGTCATCTCGGAGGCTCCCTGTGACGTAGCTGAGCTGCTCACAGTCCCCTTCCACCCGCACAATGGTGGCCTGGATGCTCTTTAGCAACTCCTCATCCTGCTCCAGGGAGAAAGAAAAACAAGATAGTGTCATGCAAGGGGTGTCTGACTGCCCTCACGGAGAGGTCTGGGTTACTTGGCCATCAGCCGTGAGCCCTCAGTGCCAGCTGGACATTTGTATCAAGGCTTTAATTTCTTGCCATACTGCCAACTCATCCAAACCAAACTGGGGGGTGCTGCTCTACATTACAGTGAGTGCAACCAGACAGAGGGTCCTGACACAGCCTCCCAAGCCCCTGCCATGTTGTCAGCTGCCCACCTGCGTCTTCTCTGGCAATGACTTCAGCACCTGCTGGGGCACCAGGGAGTCCACCTGCTCCTGGAGCCTTTCACAGCGGTGTAGGAGCTTCCTCAAAAGCTTGATATTCGAGCTGTGGTCAGATGGCTCTGACTCTCTCTGCTGCTGCCCCGTACTCTCCAACACTGCCCTCAGCTCGTTCAGCTGCAGAAAGGGGAGAAGGAATTGATTTTGAGATACAGCAGATGCAGCTAGCAGAACCCAGCACCCAGATGACCCTGACCAGACAGGGAATGTGGCCAGAAACCCAAGAAGCACCCTGCCATTCAGGACAATAGTTGGAGTGCTGCCCCCAAACCTCACCTTCTCCTGAAGCTGGTCAGCTGTGACCAGCTGCTTCAATGTGGTCTTGGTAATCTTCTGCTCCTCTCTCAGGTCCTTCTGCTCCTCCTTAATCTCCTGCAGTGCAGACCTAGCCAACAAGATGAGGGCACAGGCAGGCTGAGCCTGCACAAGTCCACTCAGGAGGTGAGCTGTCCTCCCCAAATATGATGTTCCTGGACTGCCACCCCCCCATGCCTCCCAGCTCCCTTGCTGCCCCATTGGATACAAAATACTCTCCCCATCCTCTTACTCCAGCTGCAGGGGGATCTGGTTGGTGCCATCCACTTCGCTCTTGGCTACAGTCATATCCAGCTTTCCAAGGGCTTCCTCCAGTTGTCTGATCTGGGAAGAGTGGTAGTGGCAGAATCAGGGCATGGACCCCATACTCTCCTTTGCCTGCCTCCTCCCTGCCAACTCCCCCTGGCATCCTTGCAGCCCCCTTAGGAACTGCTATGGTCTTACCTTCTCCTTCTCACCCTGCAGGTCACTGGTCAGGCTCTGCAGGGAGGACATCTGGCCCTGGAGCTCAGACAGGTCTCTGATGATGCTCTCCATAGTTGTCTCCATAGCTCCATGGCCTTCTTTGGAACCAGTGGTGCCACTTTGTGCTCTGGAGGTCCCTCTCTGCATCCCAGGGATGGGCTGGTCGTGGAGGACCAGTGGCTGGCTGGCAGCATCCTGGAGGTTCCCCTGCAGTGGGGTGAGAAGAGGACCCAGAAGCATCCACTACTGAGCTTGGGCCCAAGCCAGAGAGACCCTGGGTGTGTTGTGGCTGCACTGGTAGATCTTTACCTTCTTTCCTTCCCAGCACCCTTTTTTCAGGGCTGTTTAGTTCAAAGTGCCTCAGCACCCCTTTGGCTGAGGTAGACAGTGACCTCTACTACCAGCTTGATCTGCAGGCAGAGGTGGGAGCCTCCTAGTGGGCAAGGTTGAGTTCCCATGCTTCCCTCACACTTCCCTCACAGGACACCCTTCCTACTCTGCCCTTTCAGTGCCCTACACACTGGCTGACACCCACAGTCACAGGGCAGGGATGGCAGTCTCGAGAGGCAGGGAGGGCTCAATTCCCTCCCAAAGGCAGCAGCTCACCTGGCTAAGTGCTTCCTGGATCATCCGGATATCTTCTCCCATGCGGGACTGTGTGGCCTTCATCTCACTGATCTCTTTATGGAGATCCTTGCAGAGATCCGTGGTCTAGGAGAGGGGGGTGGGGGGGGATGAACCTCATGGGAGGGTCCCTGGGGACCTGCAGGACCTTTGCCTGCACATGGTCTGTGGGGCACAGCCAGATAGCTGGGCCCTGGGGAAAGCACTCTCCATTCATCTGGCATGGCCGGATGCAGCTGAACCTCGGCGCACAGAGAGGCTTCAGACCCACAACATGCTGAAGGTGGCAGCTCACCTGGTCAAGTGCTTTCTTGATCCTCTGAATTTCCTCTCCCATGCTGGACTGCATGGCCTTAGTCTCAGCCATCTCCTGGGAGAGATGAGTGGCCAGGGTGAGCCCTGGGCAAGCAGATCCCCAGAGACTCTCACACCCGTCCTGGGGAGCCTATGGCACACCCTGGGTCTGCAGGAAAAGACCCAACATGGGAAGGACCCAAAGCACCCAGAGCAGTGTTTCTGTCCCAGATTTTCTCTACAAATCTCCCTCCCTTTCCTACAGTGAAAGTCAACATGCCGCTTGGAGCTTGGGCTTCAACCAAACCTTGGCATAAAGGCACAGACCTCGGGGTGGGGGGCTGGGCGCGTCTTCGGGGAAGCACCAGGGAGTGGGAAAAGCCTGTACCTTGAAGATGCCACTCTCCTTAGTCTTCGCCATCTGTCTCATGCCGGCAGTCACAGGAGGGCCGCCCCTGGTCCCCGGCAGCTCGACCTGCCCGGGCGGCTGCCCTGAGCCCCGTGGCCCAGCCTCGGTGCCGCTGCCGCCTTCCTCCTCCTGCGGCACCACGTCCTGCAGGCCCAGCAGGCTCAGGTGGTCCAACATGATCCTCAGCAGTCTGCGGAGCGCCTCTAAATTGACATTGACCTCGGGCGTCCCGATGGCGTCATCCAGCAGCTCTAACAGGCTGACCGAGGCCATGGCTGCTGCCCTGCCCGAAGACAAAGCACTTGGTGCTCGGACGGAAGCTGCAGCTAGGAATGCGGGCAGCCAGCAGCCTCCTTCCCAGTTCCTCTGCCTTCCCGAGCCCCAGTCACACGTGTCTGTGTTTGTGTCTCTTGTTGCCAGGTGACGCCTGGCCCTGGGAGCCGGTTGTTGTGGAGTCGTGGAAGAGGCCGGGTCGGAAGGGACTCCTTACAGATCACAGAGTGCGTGTCCGCAGCTGTGGTGGGCCAGCGACCCTTGGCTGAAGGGGGTCCGCCCTGATGGCCCCCTTGTTCTTCACCCACCCCGCTGGCATTGGGGAACAGGAATCCCAGAATTCCCTTGCTGCCCTTGATCTTCATCCTCTCCTTGGGCTGGGGGGACAGCGTTAGGGGTACCCAACCCCCTCTGCCCCCTTGGGCTGCCCGGGTTTAGCACAGCTGAGGGCAGCGATACAGCTGCCATGGTGCTTCCAGCCGTGGGGCTGAGCGGGGGTCGTGCTGGCACTCAAGTGGCTGCAGTGGCAGCCCTGGACACACATGGACACAGGGGCCTGAGTTAGGGACCCCCTGGACAGCCCCAAAATCCTGGAAATACCCAGGCAGCTGGATATGCTTACAGCAAAGAGAACTGGTGTTGTCCACACCTGCTCCCCCTTTGGGCTGTCACAGACAGAGGACAGGTGGCACCCCAAAACACAAAACCTCCAGGTTTGTGGGGTGCCCACCACAATCAGGAGAGAACATGTATCTGGGCAGCTCCCCAAAGAGATCCAGATCTTGTTGTGCCCTCCCTTAGGGGACCCAGACATCCAGAAAGCCTTCAGATGGGACCTAGATGCCCCCCAGGACCAGGACGGAATGCAGATGTCTGGATGGCCCCCCCACAGCCAGGAGGAAACACATGTGTCTGGGGTTCCCTCTAAGGCCAGAAGTGGAGCACTGGCATCCCGGCTGTCCCCTCACAACTAGGAGAGGACCCAGGCATCATTTGGGAGTTCTGAGGGGAGGCAGCTGAGGGGCAGTGGGTGGGGGTTTCCCCATCACCTTCTGCATGGTGTAGTGGGTGCCCTGGAGCTGCTGTCACCCTGAGGGCACTCCCACTCCAGCAGCACGTTTGAACTGCCAAACCTCCTTCAGCTCCACTGCTCAGACATGGAAGGGGCAGTCACTCTGTGGGGCAGCCTTTGCCCCATGACCATTAAATCCCCCAAATAGTCCCCAAAACAGTCCATGGCCATACATCCACCACAGACCCCAAATACTCCCCCCAAAAATGCCTGCCCTAGCAAATCCAGCCCCCAAACCATTCCCCGAAACGCACTGCTCCTGTTGCTCCCAGTGCCTCCTGTCCCAGTATGGCCCAATGGTCCCCTCAGCCCAGTGTTGTTACTGCTCCTACAGTAGGACTCCCAGTATAGCCCATCTCAGTGCTACCAGTGCCCACTGACAACTTGCAATGAGAATGCCCTCCCAGGCTGCCAGCAAGCATGCTTCACCAAGCACAGCCAGTCCAGCTCCCCCATCCCAGTGCTTCCAGTACATTGAGTCCCAGAGCTCCCACTAGTCCCTGTGCCAGTGGTGACTTACAGTGGGAAAGGATCTGCTTTGATGTAACCAGGATTTACAGTTCAAATTTTAAATAAATCACCTCTTCTCTGGTAAGAAACCTCTGAGAGACTCTTAACACCCTGGCCCTGACCCCAATACAGCAGGGGAGGACCTTGACCCTGTGAGTGGCATGTGATGTAGAAGGGATTTGTGTGGTCATGGCAGGATGAGGGCACAGGTCCCGTGGTATCCCAGCATGGGGATCCACTGGCTGCCTCCTCCCTGCCCATGCACCACTAGTCAGTTTCTGTTCAGATCAAGGAATGTTAAAAAAAAGTGAATTGCATGTGTCATTATGGTTTTTATGCAATTTTAGATTTTGTGGAGCTGATACAGCTGATCTGTGCATGTTCACAGACCTGTGTATGTTAATGTACAAGTGCTTTCTTTGTTCAGAGTCAACTAAAAGTCCCCAAGTATTTCAGCAGGGATGGATGTATGGGTAACCTAGTCCTCCAGGTCAAATTTACTTGAAGTCACAAACACTATTCAAAATGCAGCATCCAATCCTGTGATAGCTTCTGCAGCCCCAAAACCCCTGCAAGAACATAACATGGTGTAAAGGGCCAAAATCTGCAGATGTCTTTCTAACAGGGATCCTCCATCTCTCTCCAAATCTTCCAGACCAGGAGTCTAAGGAAAAGAGGAGACATTGTTCAAGCAGGGTGCTTCCAGATATATATATATATAGAAGGTATATACTTGCAATACTGCATCAAGAATAGCATCCTTGGACTTAAGAGGATCTTCAGCATGCAGTTTGGTCTCTTGGTTGTGAGTGGATGGCAAAACAATACCATCAACACCTGCTTAGTTAAATCTGATCCAGATAAATAAGTTATAGGTAAACAATCCCCCACTTAATCCCGTGTTTAATAATAGCATACTCTGAATCCAGATCATCTGTAGTTAGAGGGGTTTCTTGCAATCTCAGCATCTGCTGTAAAGCATCTGTTTTATTGGAGAAATTCTTGCCAAAACTACAGCTAATTCACTAGAGACAGTAACATAAATCCTGAATTTGATATGGTTTGGTTTTCTTGTTATAGCTAAAGGGGCTCTTAAGGAGAAGATAGGCTAAAACAAGAGTAAAGAGGGAAATTATTTATTTATAACACGTTAGGAACACTGTTCACAGTACATCATTAACAGGGTGACTAGATAATAAGGTGATCATAAAAGGGCGACTTAAAAAGCTAGTTAAAGACAAGGCATAGATTATAGTCTAGTCATGGAAACTGGTAGGCTTTTTCCTCCCATAAGCAAAGCTGCACAAATAAAGACTGTCTCATAACATTTCTGCAGAGGTAAAAGATTGATTTACTCAATCTATACATTTCCTTTATATTGTATAAATTTACCAATACTTAGATTAATGTTTTCATATAGTTTATGATGTTATATTTAAATACAGTATTATGTCTCATTAATTTAAGGTGCAATTTATCAAAATCTACAGCAAATATTTTCTTCTTAATCAGTTCTCTTTGGCACACTTTCTGGTCTGTTTAAATACAAAAGTGTAGGATTGAATCGAGTATAGAACACTGCAGGTACTTACAGGGTTTTTTTGTTAGCATATGAATGTGATTTTATGCTTACCACAAGCTTACTCACAAAGAAATGACTGTATATGAATTTCAGTTTAATTTATATATAAAATGGCTAACTACTTCAATGTGCAAGGCAGAAAAAAAATTGTTACAGCAACTCGTCCCTTGAGAGAGTGATTTTTGCACCATGGAAATCTTGTATAAAATGTTATAGAAAATGGAGATTTTTAATGAGAAAATTCTCGATGCTTCTTATCTTACAGCAAGCCTGTAGGACATGAGGACAACCTGAGGACATGATTTTCTAGGTCCAGAAATGGTTCATAAAGATACAGTTTAGCTGACAGGTTGGCACTGTAGTGGTGTTGCAGCTATAAACTTGCATGTTCAACTGACAAATTAAACCAAGGAGCCAAAAAAACAACCAGTCTGTGTAAGGAGTTTAGTGAGAGTGGCTTCTTTCTAAGGGAAAGGTCTAATTCCTATATTCTTGATATAAGTGTATATATATATATATATCTGTCTGCCTTTATTGCAAGGAAGAAACATTTAGAATTTGCACACTGCAATTTTGTCTTCATGACCTCTGCTTACTTTTGGGCTGACTAATATTTTGTTAAAATCAAAAGTGGACAACATAAAATGGACTTGTTTCTGTTTCTGACGGAAATGTGCAAGAAGGCCATCAAAGTTGACCTAAACAGGTAAAATATCATTTTACAAAAGCTCTTCAAATGCCAGAAGAGCCAGCTCAGAGCAATTTATTTCACAACTGAAGGCCAATGTCAGAAGCTGGCATTGACATGAAAGGTATGAGGAAACTTAGCTACATAAATCCTGGTCATCTTTCAGTGACTAATTATTTCACAATTGAAGAAACACTAAACCCTATTCACAGTAAAATGTACTTATTACAAGGCCCTTCTGGTCTGTTTTTTCCTGAATCACGCAAGTAGTATCCCCTCAGCTGCAGAAATTAGCATTTTGGCAAATGATCAAGTTATACTAGTTGTCAAGTACTGTGCAACCTGTTTAGAAGGCAAGGATGTAAAAAGGGATTTCATACAGGTGCTTTGTCATGTGGCAATGTGTGAAATGCTGTGCTACTCCTGAGTAAAACACATTTGTCTGTCCCAGCTAATGACCCATTTATGAGCATGCTGATTCCAGAGAGGCATTTCACAGCCTCAGGAATAGTATATATTAAAAAAAAAAGTATTTTACAACTATCTTTTTTTTTAACCTATCAGTGAGGACAAACAATGGTGAGTTCAAACTGTTGAGGGAGATGATGAGAAGGGGCAGAACTGGTAAGGAGAATCAGAGCCTGTGTGGTAAATCAAATGTAAGTGAGATGTAATTAATTCTCAATCCTTTAAGCTTTTTGAGATATTGCATATGGCCATGTCCCCTAGTGCTCCTGTTTTATCTGAAAGCTATTAGCTTTAGAACTGGGATGTCTGTGTGAAGGATATGGTGTCAGATTTATCTATAGCAAAGCCTCCGTTGATGTAAGATTTCTTGGCCTGTATTTCATCATTATCAAGTATTGCTGTTTCCAAGGCAAAAGGATTGACTATGTCGACTTCAGAGGTGACATCCATCTGCTCCAGCTCCTTTTTTGAGAGCTTCTCCACTACTCCAGTACCAAAGGCATCTCCCAAGACATTCACCATTGTTCTGAACCGATCCCTATGGAACAAAAATGTTGTAAGACAAACCATTCAGTTGTTGAGAAAATCCTTTTAGTAAAGGTAAGGTACTCTAGCTCATGCAGTGCTGTTTTCTTTCCAGTGTAGATTTGGGTAATTATTCGGTTAAAAGAAAACAGTCTTGTAATATAAGAAATAGAATTTTACCTACACGTTTTTGAAGCAGACTGGAGTAATTTTAATAAGAAACTACTTTGTACAGGATATGCAAAACTGCATGACTGCAAGTCATGTCACTTGTCTGTTAGAGCAGTAATTCCACTGCTGTGGCAATGCCTTATAAAATGTCGGAAGGATCACCTCTCAGGCCCTTGAAGTATGCTACACAGCTGGTTGCCTTTGTAATGATAGACTGTGCGGTGCAGCAGCAGAGTCTGCATTGTGCCTTTTGTAATTCTAACAGTCATGTTCTCAGCCAGAAGAGCACCTAGCCTAGTATCTTCAGTATCCTGACCCAAACCTGGAAATGGGAAAGGCCTGCCTTCTGCTACCTTCTCCTTGTTAAAAGGCTGTACTAAACAAGTCACTTAAAGGAATATGATACTCCTGCATTATTCATTTGTCTCCAGACAGAAATGTGACATGAATGCCCTAAAAACCTGCTACTACTTGAAAGAGGAACAACAAACCCTTGAAACATAACAAAGTCTGAAAATCACCATGGAAGTACAGTATGGACAGTGGAAGGCCATGCTTCCCTGTTTTTCTTTTCAGCTACAGATCACTAGAAAGGCAGAAAAATTTCTCTTTCTGTGCAGAGACATTGAGGTGGATATATTCACCGTATTTCTCAATACTTCTACAACTGCTGAATTCCAGTGCTAAAGAAGTTTTCTGTGCGCAACAAAAATATATGGTAGGGAAAGGAAGAAAAACCAGTAAAGATTCTAGTAGGATCAGTGTGACAAGTGAGGAAATCAACAGCACTGGAAACTCATCTGTTATAATAGTACTATTCTATTATTTTTTCTATTTGCCATTTAACATGTGCAAATACTACTCAAACCTATGTAATATAACTTTGGTAAGTTCAGAATTAACTAGTGGGCTGTTAATGAGCCACTACTAGCAAATAGTTTGCAAAATTATACACTTTAGACAATAAGTACAAAAGGTAAAAGTGTTAATAATCTACATGGCAAGAAAATGTTCATTCCATCTCCTGAGGTGCAAAATCCACTAGCTATGATCCTTGGTATATGAAATTAATCTTTAATTTAATTTACACAGTAAAACACATCTTAGGCTGAAAAATGCCTCAATTAGAACACGGAACCTCTTGAATTATTTGTATGTTTCATGGTGGAACAAGTACCTTCCATGTACTAATATTGTGCCTAAACCCCACAAAAGCTACAGACTTTAAAAAGTAAGTAAAGATCAGATCCATAAAGTCATGATTTCTCTGAGAAATAGGGTATTGTTCTCTTTCTTTCTCACTTCCATAAGATAAGTAGAGGGCATGAAATGAAATTACTAGGGATGAAAATGAAAACAAGCAAAATTAAATTATGTCTCTGTACAACACATCATTAGGATGTGGAATTCATCTCCACAGAACTTGTGGAAATATGGGTCCCAAAGCAATGAGGCATTCATAGAAGAAGAAGAAGAAGAAGAAGAAGAAGAAGAAGAAGAAGAAGAAGAAGAAGAAGAAGAAGAAGAAGAAGAAGAAGACAAAAATCACCTTTAACTCAGGAATTCTCTATACTGCAATTTGCAGGAGGCTGGGCAAATACTTTGGAAAAAGAACCAATATAAATTTGTTCTGTTCTTAGACTCTTTAGATACCTGCTCTGAGCTAGTGGTTTATACTCATTTGCACTATACTTAAAAATATTAAATGCCCACTAGGAATAGAAGAGAGCTGTAGAAAACAAAATGACTGTGGAGCACAGCAAACATACTATTAGACTCTTGTTTCAGACAGCTAACTGGGAGAATGTACTTGTGGATGGAACTGGTTCCTTTGGAGAAATTATGCTTATACAGAAATTGAATTGATTCTTGGATCGATACAACAGCCCTGATTTTCTCGAGACTGGCATTTCTCTCTATTTACAAAACTGAGTTATATAATAAAATAAATTAAATATATCTGTGAAAAATATAGGTTGCTGCCAGAAATCCTTCAAGAAAATGATTGGAAGGGGTGGAGGAACAGCAAGGGCTTTATCTTGAGTGTAAATAAACCTGAGGAAGACATACATATATTATGAAATTATTAAGATCAGTGGATTGATACCAGTGAACTGTAGTTACAGTGGTTGTAACTTGAACAGAAAAGATTTCTGGTGAAAAGGCTTCGCTCCAGAAAGAGCAGATGAATGGGACAGAGAGGTTTTGAAGTGCTCTTGTGGTTGGGATTAGGCATAGAGATCACTCTCCAAATTTACATGTGCTTATTGATCGAGGGCTGGGCCAATGCTCTCAGAGAAGAATAGCCCCAGCAAAGTAGTGCTGGCAGCACAGACATGTACAGCCTGTTATATGTGTGCAGGGTCAGTTTTGCTCTGTTCATGTTGTGCTCTACTGCCAGTGTATGGATATTATGTGCTTTGCAGCTTGTGGATACATTTGGTTTCCATGAATGATGTCTGTATTTAGCATAATGTGGTGGCATCTCAGACACTCTAGACATTTCTTGGTACTGTCAAATTTGTCTCTTGAGGATAATGCTCATGATTTATTAGTGCTGTGACCACTACTTTAAGGCAGAAAGCATATCTGAATGTGAGGTTATTCACTGCCATCCCATGCAGTGAGTCTTCTCTCACAATCAAAGCCATTACCGCATTCAATTCTGAACAAGTCTGGCCATAAGAATAATCTTTTTCCATTTTCTGCAACAGTCCTAAATGATTTTATTGCTTTCTTTCTCAGACTCACACATTTCCAGGCAACTTATGCAAACATCAAAAAAAAGGAAAAATCATTAAATATGGGGTACCCTAAACTTACAGAAGCCAGTCAACTGCAATGATCAGAGTAACATCTTCGGCAGGCAGGCCAATGGCACTCAGCACAATCACCATGGTGACAAGTCCGGCTTGGGGCACGCCTGCAGCCCCGATGCTGGCTGCCGTAGCTGTGACACTAAATTCCAAATAAAACCCAGAAAAGACATTTAGAATACATGTTACTAACAGAAACTCTGTTTTCTGACACAAGTAGTTTTATTTCACTGCAAGAAAAAAACCTAAATATTTCTGGTTTCCTCTTGAATAGTATTTACTTAAAGTCGGATCTCAAGCTTATAGGACAAGTCAGGTTCTGATGTACTGTTATGGTTACACTGCAGAATAACAGGCAACATGTGTCTAGCAAGCACACTGGGCAGATCAAAGGTAGAGGCTGAGTTAGGTTTGCAAGTGTTTGAAGGGAAGAAAAATGGTGATTTTCATAACAGTGCCGTATACCAGCTGCATATCCTGGCCCATCCTATCTCCTCATCACGTTACACTGGTTAGGCCTTAGTTTAAGAAGTGAGAATGTTTGTTATTCCTTATGCTGTGAATGATGGTTCAGACTTTCCCATTCACAAAAAAGAATCACTTCCCACAGAACGCATGTGATAGCTTTAGGCTTACCTAATGGTAACTATTTGGCCAATATCCAGTTGTAAGTCATTCAGCTGTGCAATAAATATGGCTGCTACTGCTTCATATAGAGCTGTGCCATCCATGTTGATGGTAGCTCCAACTGGAAGAACGAACCTCGTGATTCTTTTGTCAATCAAATTTTTTTCTTCTGCACAGCGGAAGGTGACAGGCAAAGTTGCTGAACTGGCACACAATGAAACACACAAAGTAAGTGCAGGCAATAACACACCATTCCAATTATGTTTCCTTTTGCTCAGAGCATGATCTGCTTAATGACTCAAACGCAGATCTAAGGCAGGAAGGAAGGCTGCACCATGAAAAAGCAAAGCAAAGCAATGCCTTCTAATTTTTGGAAGAAATAACTAAATGTTAGTTGTTCTCAAAACTACATGGTAAATTGCCATGGTATATGTAGCCACAAAAAATGTGCAACAGCTTAAATGTTGTCAAGTCTGTGGCTTATGAATTGAATGGCAAAGAAGTGCCTCTGCCTGGGAGAGGCAGACTCTCATTTGGTGTAAGGCACTCTGTAGTGCCCTTTAGGTATGATAGAAATAATGATGAAAACAGTATTTCAGCCTCCAGGGGACTAAGAACTAGTCCAGTTGATACCAGAGCTTTTAAAAAAGTAGCAGTAAAATCAGAGCACAGACCATGCAATTACTACTAGGTACATTACAGAAAAGATGTTTCTTTTGTTTACCTGGAAGAGATCATGAGGGCTGTCAGAAGTGCCTGTGCCATCCCCATAGCAAACTGAAAAGGATTTTTCCTTACTATTATGAAGTAGATAAACGGCAGAATTATACTGGAATGTATTGCAAGTCTGCAAAATAAAATCAACTAGTTAAACAAATAGATCCATCTCATTGTATTTCTTTACTAAGATGGTGATAATAGGTACCCAGCTCTGTCCTCAAGTATACTTACGAAACATTGAAGGTTACTTTAATGATACCTAGGTGCAACATTCTGAGAGAATGCCAGCTAATAAAAAGCAGACTAATGCTGTTTAACACTTCCTTTTGGAAAGGAGAGAGAGAGATCATATATGAATTGTGTCTCTTCCCTAAGCTGAAGAAGAATTGACCCTGGAAATAATTTTAAACTGATCAAAATGAGAAGCCTATACTAATATATAACATTTAAACTGATGTGCAGAGGGTAATGTAAGGGTGAAATAACACTAAAACACTTCATTCTTCTGCCAAATCCTTACAATGCAAACCAGAGACAAATCAGAAAACCAAATCAAATTATTATTCTTAATTTGTTTGCCCTTATTACAGAACATGTTTTGGAAATAACGGTAAACATGCTTTCCAGTCAGGGACAGCTGAAATACACATCTTTCTGCAGAAACTTCAAATATGACCCTTTAGAAAAATCCACATCTGCTCTGGGGAAAACTGTGTAAGCTCAGGTCTACAAATAAAATATGGTGGGGTATTTCAGACTGTTTAAATGAGATATATGTAGTCTAAGCATTTTTAATGTTATAAGATGCTGAAATACTATATTTTGAAATTATTATTTTAAAAATTAAATGGGCTGACTCACAGAAGATCAACTTGCTCTCTTGACTTCAGCAGCTCAGATGTACTTGCCTGGGTATTTGTATAGGTCTCAGAGAAAAATCATCCTTCAACATAGATTAATTTTGAATACTGTGCAGTGATCCTGAACATGAATGCAGAGTTGTGGGCATTCAGAGGTAAACTGACTGCTGTAAGTAGTTTTGAAATTAAATGTATTTGAAGCATCTGTGAATATTCCCTATGTTCAAAGGTTGCAATGATAGCAACATCAGCTTTTTATGAAAAGAAATTATCACATAGCCTAGAAACATAAACTCAAAAACTCTTGTCACCTTTGACCTTGGAATTATAATTCTGTCCGCACAAAATGTTCATGGGCAAATTCCTGTGTTGTAATAGTGCTCTATGGTTTCAGAGCAGTTGATAAAGATAGCAATAAGTCATGGTACCACTGTTCTGCCAAAAGCAGACAATTAAGAGACCAGAAGCCACAGTACAGAAATCCACAATAGCATCAAAAATCATCAAAAAAACCTGCATATTTGTTTCCTTGGAAAAAAGTATATTTTTTAATGGAACGGGCATTAAAGTTTTAATTTTGTATGGGAACATATGGCATATTTAGTGGAATGCAAATAACAGCATGCAACATGTTTTGATACAATTTTGTAAATAACTCTAGAAAGAAATCTAGCAATTTATACATTCTCCACCACAAGGCACCATTGTATAAATTGCTAGGTTTTTGACATGCCAGATAACAAACTGAATTCCGCAGAATATACAGGAAAAATTTGCTGTCTTAATAAAATGTTAATGAGAGTAAGCATTTTAAGTATGTCTAAGTGTAAAAGCATACTGACTTAGTTATTTGAAAAATTTACATCTGCACATTTTTAGTAGCAGCATGAACGTGATGTTATTCAAAATAACGTATTTTTGTGTATCTGCTATGCTGCTATTGGTTTTCCTGAAACAAATTTGAAGTAATATTTATTTTTGTGTATAAAATGCAATTCTCAGCAAGCAGCAGAAATTTTTATACCAAAAATCATAATCATTAATTGAAACTAGGAATTTTAATAGCATTTATTTTTAAGTTAGGAAGAATCTTGTCCCTCAGAATCCCACGGTGCCATTCCATATGGGAATATCTCTTACAGGGATGCAGCTTGTAGCTGCCTTGCTGCTTTCAGAAGAGACAAAGGCACAGACAAGGAGAGTCTGCTCCTTCTTTTTTTTTTTTTCCTCCCACTTCAGCCTGAGTTCCCTCTGGCACTTAAATTATGTCTCTACTTTGACTTTCCTCCGCTGTATCTTCTAATATGTCCTCAACCTGGCTCTGCAACCATTAATCGTGAGAGACTAGAGATACTTAGTGGCAAATTACACCAAAGACACTGGGGGAAGTCAGTTCTCTCATGATCCCTGAATGAGCCACAGAGGCTGAGATGAGCTGCAGACATTGGTGGATGAGTGCTGGTAGGGCTAAGGCTATGAAAGATCATGAATAATTAAGTTGGGAAGAAGGTGAGCTGATTAGGAACGTTTAAGGAAAGAAAACAGAGAAGACAATTCTCTTGATAAGGAATATAAGAAATATTTAAGATAACCTGTAGTTTTCAGATTCAAGATTAAAGAGAGGATGATAAGCAGTTACAGAAGACACCAGTGAACAGAATACACTGCAAACAGGCAGGGTCAAACACAGAAGAATGAAAACCAAAATGACAGTAGGAACAGAAGTTTTTAAGAAACCCAAAGAGCAGCATTTCTCCTTTTTTCTGAGGAGTACGAGAAAAGGGTATTCTTGCAGGCTGAAAACTGTAGAACAAGAACCTGCAGCCTATAGCCTTGTGTGTATGTGTCCATATCTGCTCATGTGATCTGAATACAGCATGGTCCCCCTGATGATCAGTTTTGCAGAGAATATGCAGCTATTATCCCTTATCCACAACACCTTGAGCAGCCCTGATGGGACACTACTCTGCAGGAGATAGAACTGCTGCAGAGATCTACCTGAGCACCTGTCAGGGGAAATGGTGTCATGTTTGGAGGAACAGAGACTTTTTCTTTCTCTCTAAGGATGCAGAGGTGCTTACTGCATATAATGTTTTTTATGGCATCTGAGGATCTACTTAAAATTGTTGTGTCTGTCAAACCAATGGTTACCAGCTAAACAGGAGACTATGCAATGGTAGTTTACTTTGAAATCAAAGTACTCTGGAGAAGGCACTGTGTTTTCACACACATCTTAAGGAAGACTTGCCGTGCCACAGTACAAATAGTAACCTGTAACCAGTAACCAATAGGTAAATAGTCATAAAACTTGCTATCATATCTAAAACTGAAACTGTAAAACTGAAGTCAAAAGGCAGTAGTAATCCATTCCACATATTCCTCCTCTGAATTGACTGGAGTTAATAACATAGAAGAGTGTGGAAGTGATACACTGTCATTCTGTCAGTGATTTCTATCTAGCTTGTGGCTGGGGTGTAATTTATAATTTGTACAGAAAATATTAGAATCTTGATTTACCATCTCTTGGTAAATATCAGCTTTTGAACCTGTAAAAATCTGACTTATTTTCCAAGTGCAAACAAATACTCATAAAAAACTGCATAATGTATTAGATGAACATAACTTCTACTCATTTCTAACATTTTGAAGAAGTCATGAATCAGTGCTATTTCAGGAGCAGTAATTCTTATTTAGAAAGAAATTTTATCTGTGATTTTCAGACAGCTAGTCCAAACATACTGACTTATGAATAAAACAAAACAATAACCTTGAAAAAAATGTGCTTATCTAGCATGGATTAATGCAAAAACACCAGAGATCCTTCTTGACTATTTATAAAGTATTTTGCATTTAAGACTAATATATTACGATTCTCTTTGCTTTGTTGTTAGAAAGTGTGTAAATGACATTTGAAGAATAGCATGCAAATGCATTAAGTACGGGGAAAGAAACTTTGGACCTAGTCTCCAGACAAAACGTATATAAATCCTTAGTATACTGAAGGAATTATAGGAGTGGATGCTAAGGTAATGGACCAAGACTGCCTAGAAGGCTCTGCTTCACTGAATTGGAATAGAAATTTAGGTGCATTCATCTTACTGGGACTCTAATATCCATTTATCTGACAAAAACCCCTTTGTAGGATAGTCTTCAGAGATATATAATAATCTGGTATTATAACCTATCATTTGGAGCAGTTAAGTTATTCTGAAGTTCCACTGCTGAAAGGCTCCACATTGTGCAATTTTAACCTCCTCCACCCAGACTGTTCTACATAGACAACAGCTAACAAAAAAGAATAGAAAAAAAGTTCTGACGCTTGTCTATGTTATTCAGATTGCAACTCCTCTTTTTGCAGCCTTACCATGTACCCTAACCTCGAAGGATGAATTAGCAAACAGTGCAATCCCCAGGCTTCTCTTGATGTCAGCTGTCTGCTCAGTACTGGGGAGGGAAGGGATAAGTCTCTTTGGCATCCTTTATTGTGCACTGCTCTTACTATGCATCTGTATTCAGCAAGGAAATTTTGGTCTGTGCTGCTGCTACACCTTGGGCCCAAAAATTCCATGGAGGTTCCCAACATAATCCACATATTTATCTATGTTTGATAGTCTGGCAAGCCCCAATAAGACGTAATTCATAATCTCACCTTTAATAGAACAATATTTTCTGCTTTATCACAAGCTATGAAATAAAACAATGAATACAAGAAAATAATTTGCATTTGGGTTTTTTTAGAATGCAAGGCAGTGACTTTTTAAAAAACATTCATCCAGCAAAACATGGATTCAAACTGTCCTCACACATCCTCATATAACTTTCACTAATGAGAATTTCTGTCTCTGACCTAGAAGACTGGAAGTAGTAGATAACTGAGTGTTAATCAACTGAGCTCCAAAACTGCATACGTACAATTCCATCTTTAAGAAATTACATACCCAGTTAATACTGTAGCCATATAAAGACCCAATTTACGAAAGATTTCCCAGTCTTCAACTTCTATTATCTTCCCAGCAATTAAAAACACGATACCAATTGGCATATACCTAGAAAGCAAAAATAAAGCTATCAAAAATGCATTCTCAGGAGTACTGCATGCTCACCATGAAATAATTTCTCTCCCAAAGTAATTTTTAAAAACAGACAGAAAATATGCTTTGATATCCTTTTTCACAACAACAGATTTTTTTTCTTGTATTATGTTATACATTGGACTTGATTCATTTGCAGCAAGGTTACAACAGAGGTGATTAAAAATTATGGAATATAAAAGTACATGTAACTCTACATATTGCCTAGCTAGTTAGTATTGTATTAATGTCACAGAATACACAGAAATTGAGAAGGGGCATGGGCATATACCCTGTTACAGCAAATGTTTATGTACAGCCACAAGTGTAAGTTTGCAGGGTTGAGACCAGTGTCTGTCTAGTCTATAATCACACACAGATGGGAAAGCTCTCCTTTAGCCACAGGAGCTGTTCTGCAGGACTGGGGGCTGTATCTGTGTCACCTGCGCACAGCCATGCCTTATGCATCTGAACAGCTGTGTAGGCTACTGCCTACAGAAAATTCAAGGGAAGTATCAGGAATTATGTTAGCACCAGCTACACAGTGTTTTTTTAGTTCCAGAAAGCAGGCTGTCACAGAGACAAGTTACTACTTCAGAGCTTTGAGCAGTATAAATTAATCTAGAAATTTGTAAATATATAAAATGTATCAATTAAAAATATAAATTAGAAATTAATAAAATTTATGTGTGCTATCTCATAAACAAAATTGTATCTTGTCCCTATAGAAAGCAGGGATGCTTAGCTCATCTGAGCACTGAACTTGATGAAAACAGAACTTATTCCTCACGCTTCCGGAACAATACTTTGTTTCAAACAACAGCTCCTACATTTGTAGAAACTCAGGGAGCCTGTAGCCACAGCTTCTGGCACATGCGAGAAAATGGATAATCAATTTATAAGTAAATTCCTGTATGGCATATGCAAAGTCTGGAGTCTCATTGGTGGTAACTTTCTGCAGAGTGAGGCAGCCTATCTCACAGGGCTTTAACCTAGCCTGGGACTAAACTAGCTGCTTAGCACAGGACCAGCTGCAGAAATTAATTTACCTTTCTTTGAGGAAGCAAGAAGTGTGCAATTAGACCCTGAACAGGTTTGTTTTACAGACATCTCAGTGTGCTGGGATGTAAGAAAAACCCATGGAAGGATCAAATCTAACAAGTTACTGGTATCGAACGTGCATATGAGCAGAGTACTGTAGTAAGTGGCACAAAACACTCCACATGTAGGATCTAATTTTTACCAATCTTTCTTTGAAAGCTGCTTTCTGTAAAGCACTATGCAAAAGCAAACATGAAGTCTGAGTCTTCTCCTACCTCTTCAATGACAAAATCCACTTAAAGAAGTTTTTGGATAATGCCAGTATATCCTTGGACTTACCACATAATTATCTGAACTATTCTCATTGTAGCTTCATTCAGTGCATTGAAGAAATCCATCAGCACTTGTCCTTTCTCTCCCATTTTCCCAATAACCATTCCAAAAACAAGACAAAAGACAATCAACCCCACCGCATTGATGCCGTTGGAATACATCCCCACGATTTTGTATTCTTGGGTTTTGTTCTATAAATTGGAATCAAGAGAAAAAATACTATCTGAAAATAATGAATTTACTTTAAAGAGCTCTAAAATGAAAACACAGTTAGACTCTTTGAAAGACATGAAAATCTTTCCCAGCCACTCTACTGGATTTCTGAAAGTACCAAGTGGGCAAGTTCAGGAATGCACTAAACTGCACTTGAACACTTTGTATTTTAAAGCCATGACCAAACCTCAGGAGAGAGTATTTAATTTGTATTGTCCTTTCTATAGACTTCTGACATGAGGTATGGCAAGGTCTGAGTATCTCACAGTCATGCTTTCAAGATTTACTCCCCTTTACTCAAGATTTACTCAGGACTGGAAAGCAAAACACAGATCTAGAATCCTTGTGTTTGTTTCTGAGCAACTCAAGAGTTTGTATCTGGATTTAAGATAAATTCACCACTGCCTAACAGCTTGGACATCGGTGTAATTTCATAATTTATAGGAGAATTGTATGTACATAACATAAAAATCCCCCTAAAGAGGTATTAATATATTCCTCTGTGCAGCACGAATGTATGAAGGAAAGGGTGCAATTCTTCACTACGTGCTGGTTCAGGATTTAATTAATATCTCTTCATATAACTCCCATATATATCTTCCCATGCTATTATCACTTTGAGATGAAATCTGGAAGAAGTATAATAAAGTGCATATTGATTTGGTATTGTTTATAGCTGTGTTCACATTCTATTGAATTCCTTTCTCCATCTCCTCCAGAGTAAGTCTAGACTTTATATGCTGTTAACACCCAGAAGCTTCCCACACCTCTAATGAAAGGCTTGTTAAATAAATTTTTTACTTTTTTCTCTGTACATTTTTTTCAGAGTAACAAACTATTATTTAGCTTTGTATTGTTTTGTTTTCAATTAAAAAAATATATTATTTTCAACTTATTTTCTTCTTTAGTGCTTACAGTTACTGTGATTGCTACCCAAACATCTCATGGTGATATACATCTAGTCTTTCCATAGTAAGTGTTGATTTTCTCAGAAAATTGACAATTTATAAGCAGGTATCTATTATCTTTGGACTGGTCAACTCCCTGTGGGCTCCTCTGATGTTCTTAAACCTACTGGAAAACACTCACAATGATCTCTAAGCATTTACAAATTAACTTTTTTTTTTAACTTGCTAAAATCCATCTATGTGCTATTTCCATTCATTTCTTCATCACTAACCACATGAACTAAACCAAAGTAAGTGTGTGTTCCTTCTCCCTATTTAATATATTATGAAGGAATAAAAGGATAAAGGTCGCACCTCTGAAGGCTTTGCTGTCGTAGCCGCTGTAGTGGGTAGTACTCGAGGCATTGTGCTATTTTTATCCTCAGCAGTTGTAGCTTTAACTCTTTCACGTTTGGTTTTATACTGAAAAAGTTTTTGAAAAAGTTTTTTAGAAAGAATCCAGAAGAACTTGTTTAGAAACACGAGAAAACCGAAGAACAGATGAAGGCATAGCCTTTGCCAAGTAAAAATAAGAGAAAAATTAACCAATCTGACTTGAAGATAGCAAACATAGACAAATATTTTATTTCCCAATGCATGTGAGCCATCTGTACCTCAGAAGCCGTAGTTCAAACAAGAAACTCACAAATAATATGCTATGAATTCTGGTCCCCAGCATCTTGGACATCCCATGGATGTGCTGCAGTCTTGGGGGGCATGAGCTAGAGCTCCTGACAATGGCAAGACTTTCTGCTGGAACAAAGTGTCTGGAGAGAATTGCTGACAGCTATGCCAGGAGAGGTCTGTAGAGCAGATGCACCTGATGCAACCAGGTCCTTGGCGACATGGTTAGCATAATCAATGCCATTAAACTAGGCAAACAGCCATTCTTTGTGGTCAAATGGGTTACATATTTCCCTCTCCCCTCACTGCCAGGTCTTCAAGGTCCTGTGCACCAAGCAGACAAACCAAACAGACTTACTCTTCCTCTCTCTACTAGCCTCCAGATTCCTGGCACTAGGCTGACTACTCCTCTCCTTATTTGTCTTAAATGTTCCAGGCACCTAGCCAGACAAGTGGTGTTCATGACACAGTCACAGAACAGGGAAGTTTAACAACAGCAAGTACGCCATCCATAAAATCAAGCAGGTACAAGTCCCAATAAGTAACTTAGACTAAAACTGCTGCAGGAGAGTGAGACCCGGTGGCCTGGGATGCCTCCATCATTGTGTGCTTCCTCTGACGACTAAGTGACCAATCTGTATTGCTTTATATGTTTTTGAAGCCTAGATTATGGTTGTTATATTGATACAGCAAACCAAGTATTAAGATTTGACCAAATATGCAGTGCTCCAGATGATTAGAAAACATAAGTTAAATGGTGCTATTATCAAACTGTACTACACTGATTCTGCTCATAGAAATTCAGGGCTATTCTGATTGTAAGTTTGGTACTATACTAAACATAATCCATTAAGAAAATAAGACTTCAATAGTAACTACAGTTTAGTGCCACCATCATTCTGTCAAGGATCCCTAAAAGAGCTGGCCTGTTCCTTTAGTTTTGGGTGGCCAGTAATGATGAGAGAAGTTTTACATGGAGAAGTTTTATAAAGTGGGCTGTGCACAGGAGCATATCTGATACAAATTTCTGGGGAAGGTTAGCTGCTAAGTCTAATATATAGACAGAAGTTTCCTCTTTCATCTTGCAACACTCACTTTTCCTGAAAGATGTCTCGAACAGACTACTAGTTATCAGCCTTTTCCTTCAAAGGATTTGGTCTGGCAATGGACATTAGATGTGAGACACTTTATGGGTGAGGGCTAACTTACACAGACTTCATCAGACATAGAGGGGGTCTTAAGAACAAGGAAACTGATCCACATAAGATGTTTCTTTTAACTCCTGTTGTGCCAAAAGGAAAAATCCTGTCTTACACAGTGCTGGGTTTCTGCATCCAACTCTTAAACAGTGTCTTTAATAGCTGATAGTAGAGTATTTATTGTAATGGAACCAAGATGCCATAAACCCCCACCAGTTTATAGGAGATGAAGATATTCCTGGATTTCTCAGAAATAAGTCTTGCTTGACAACTTTTTTTTTTTTTTTTACATAGGAAAAGAATTTGTAGTTAACTGTGAAAACTACAGAAATAAAGAGGTATATTAAAACTTACCTGTTGGAAACAGGCCTGAACAAGATTCTCTGGGAACATATTCCTATTAACAAGCATAGAAGCATTTCAATACTACAGCATACTAAAGAAAAGTTGTCTGCTATAAACAAAATTATAAAATTTGATGCTTAAAATCAGATTATGTAGTGTTGCTTTCAGCAGAAAGCAGTATATTTAGTATCAGTAGATTAGATAGATAGATAGATAGATAGATAGATAGATAGACAGACAGACAGACAGATAGATAGACAGATAGATAGATAGATAGATAGATAGACTGATAGATTTCTTTTTACCAAAGAAATTAAGGGTTAAAGAAGCCAAATTACTGTTTTCCTACTTGCACTTCTTGAACTTTGGAGGGCTTATATTTTTAGTGTTTGACATTTATAATGGTAAGCTACTAAAACCAGTGTATTTTTCCCTGTTACATTATCTCCTTGACTTGCATAAGGAATACAGGAAACATCATCTTTATAGGATATGTCCAATATAGGCAGAAGAGAAAAATAAAAAACCTTTTACAAAGGGTGCAATCTATTGTAATCTATTGGTGTGCTCTATTGCAGTTATGAATTCAGAAATTAATCTTGGTTAATAGTAAATTCTCCTGTGTTATTCTAATGTCAAGGACTTTTCACACACTGAAAAATTAGGAGATTTAGTGCAATGTAGTTGGGTGACTCCTTTCCAAATGCCAATTTCAGATTCAAAAAATTTGGGAAAAAAAAGCATTAATTAGGTATTTGGTACATATCCACTCCAGTGCAGCAAAATGCATTTTAGATACTGAAGCAGAAGTCTTTTTATCTCCCCTAAAGATCTTTCACCAACTCCTGCCTTTAGTTATCAAGTTTTTAAAGCAAAATCTATTCAAAAGCAAAATCAGTTTGTATAGGTGTGGATTTTTCCTTCATCTTTACAAGACTGTCTGGATTTAAATCCTTAATCCATTATTTTTATCCATATTTTTGAATATAAATATGTAGGAAAATTAATTAATTCATTTAGAAGACAATTTCAGATCTTTTAACTGCTAATTTACAGTCTTAAACTTGTTTGCAAGAAATTAAGCAAACCCCCAAACTACAAGATATGCAGCAATTGATTCTTATATGACAGATTAAGTAAAAATTATACAAAAACAAGACAGTGGGCAGGAATAGTGACCCAGAATAGAGACTAAATACACCAGAAGAAAAAAATAATCAACAGAAATATTTTTGAAGGTACTACCTAGCCTTTATGCAGCCTTTTTTGGTGTTATTTTTCTTCAAATTCTTTAAACATAGTAGGACTGAAAACCTGCACCTATCTTCTTTAGACTTTTCTAGGTTTTCTGTCTTCTAACCACTTTTAAGTGTCTATCATTGTCCACAGTGCTAACGGGGAAAGACGCATTATAAGGTTGCCTTAGATACTGGTGATGCAGAAAACGTCTTGGTTCTTGTGGAACCCTTGGAAGTCTTTACATCCTGCATCTGTTACTCTGCATGCTGCCTTGAGGAGGGAAAGCAAAGCTCTGCAATTTTAGCTGGTTGTCTATGCTGGATGACACAGAAGCTGAAAGTCAGTAATCCACCAGTAATCCACTAATTCTTTATGGATCTTTTCCTCATCATAAATAAATCTTGCATGCCAGTTTCTGTGAAGGAGGGATTTTTTGTCACTGGTTTATCAGCCAAAGTCTATGCTGCAAAGAGAATTTTTTTAAACAAATTGCTTTGAGTATATTTTAAAATGTATAATTTTTTGAAATACAAGTTGTTCTCCCCTTATTCATGCAAACAGTATCAGAAGGCATTTTATTGTATTACACACCACAACTACATTTGTGTTTTTTTTGGACTTCTGCAAAGGGGCCATGGAAGCTAAAAATTAAAATCTCACCTGATTAGATCCAGCATGGCATCAACAGTATTGACTTCGGGGGAACTGCCCACTCTGTCAATCTCACTTGCTTTTTGAGTCACTCCAGGTTTAATGGTCACAACAAGGATAATCCCTGCAGAAGGAGAAGCAGAGAGCTCACAGTGCAAGCAAAGGCATTGGTGCATTCTTCTTCAGTGTCTCCTGTGTAGCCAAACTCTTTCTTGAGTGTTTATTGAGCTTAACTCAATGAACACTTTCCGTGGGTCCTTTTGCTCTGCAGGTCATGTCCTTGAATGTGCAGGTTCTGCTAGCACAGAAGCTACTTGCAGGCCTGTCCCTAGACTTCATCAATTTAGCTTTGTTTTCATATGTATCATACTACATCACTACTGCTCACCAAGAGGATAAATTACTTTAGCTGGGCTTCAGATGAGTGGCTGCAACTTTTGCAGAGTGAATATATTTAATTGCTATTTACCTTTTCCTTTATGTAGCCCTTCTTGTTGCTATCTTTCACATATGACTACAAGTGTGTGCTATCCTGTGACCCCAAAGTCACAGTGTTTTATTAAAGTTAGGAAGCAAATAGAGTTATGTAAGAGAAGGGCTTCAGAAAAAGAAAGAAATAAAAGATTGTTGGTTAAGAAATACTAGATTAGACCTTGTAAATACTGAAATTAATGATAAATTTTTCATTTTCTTTAGTGGCTTCATTTTAAGCATTTTACTATTGTTATTCTCCAAATGCATATCATTTTTTATCTTTTTTTTTTTTCTTTTGCTTATACAAGTCCAAAGAAACCCAAAGCAAATGAAACTACTAAATTTCAGTGAAGGGAGAAAGAAGGGAGAAAGAGGCATTCGGATGATCCTTCAACCAGGCAGGAACAAGTCTTTCTAATGAATAAAAGCAGTACTGCATTTGCACAGCTCTGCATTATGAAACAAGTAATGTCATAATGCCCTGGAACAACTTAAGATAGCAAGGACCTTGGGAGATTGTCTGGTTTAACATCTCACCCAGAGTTGGGACCATTTCAAAGTTAGATACACACTAACATTAGTCTTTAATAATACTCCTTCTTATGTATTCACAGAAATTTCCTAGACATACAAGATAGACTTTTTTTTTTTTTCTTATTTAAGAAGGCTGGCTGAGGATGTTTCTTTAAGCAAATACAGAGCGTGTCAAAGCTGCTTGTTGGGAATGAACTTCCTGTAAGAGGAAATGTGAATTTCAGAGATATAGTATTGAAGCCCAGCAGTAACAGAGTGGGAAAAAACCTTTAAGGAAAGAAATGAGTTGACAAGGAAACCAGTATTTTCTGTCATTCTTTCAGGTGTGATGCACTACATATTTTCCAATCTGAAAATCAGGAACAAGCTTTCAGTTTTGCTATTGAGGAAATTCACTTCTTGGCCTTTGACATTCGTTTGTCTTTCTCACTGCTGATCACTTTTTACCTCAGCAGACAACTTCTAATCTTCCCTGAGCTGAAATATATGGCGAAATTGCCTGTAGTGTCACATTGGATATGAACACAGCCCAACCCTGGACAGAAGGACCTGCTTCTCTTGGTGTCTGACTACACGTAATGTCAGGTTGTCTGGTACGATGCCCCATCTCGTCTCCACATCCTGTCCTGGGAAAGTCACAGTGCAGTGCATTTGTAATTAGGCAATGCTGATGGTTTAAAAAGTTACACAATCACAGAGTACCTAGTATTACAGCAAGTACTGTAGTGCAGAAATAATATACAACTGCTCTCAAACCAATCTTCCCAGAAACACTGGAATCCAAAGCAGCAACACCTGCAAAAAACAGCCACAGAAACAAATTAGTAAAAAACTTGTCTTATAACAATGTTGTCATTTTTGTAGAGAGAATTAATTATTGTCTCTTATTTCTATGAATGAAATTTTTCTTTATTCAAGATGCTTCTAAATACTTAATGGACACTAGCACTTCTGAAAAGTATCTGTAGCTCACCAACATATTTGTTCTGCTTCTTTGCAAAAATCTGTTTTTCCTTTTCTTTTTTCCCCCTTTTTCTAGGAGAAAGAAAATTGAGTTTTCTTGATTCCCTGATGTTTGTTTCTTTGGCTTATAAGAATATATCACAATATATTTCCTTATTCGCTTAACTTTTTCCAGATCTGTAACATTTTGGCTTTAAAGCAAAAAGCCATGTGAAAAGAGTTGCTCCGATCTGTTACCTCAGGTTGCTCAAAGGCACATCAGACAAGTAAGGATCATTTCTGGTCAGTTTGTCTTCATTAAAAGGCTTACTGTTTTTAAATTTTTGACTAAAGCTTTTTCTGAAGTTTGGGTAGTTCACACTTTTCCAGGTGTATAAGTCATTGTCAAGAACAGAGGGCAGATTTACCAATGAAGGTAGGGAAAGTGCTGAGAATACTGAGGTCAATTTAGCTTCTGGACACAATATTAGATGAAGTTTCTCGTTAAGTATTTCTTAATTGTTTAGAAGATTTATAAAAGTTGTATGTGTAAAATCATTAACTAGGGTAAAATGAGCATTGTGACTCCAAAACTTTTCTGTTTATAAGAACATTAGTTAATAATTCAATGCTATCTCTTTGTTACACATTTGTGATCCATTTATATTTGTATGTTTATTGAGTCAGTTTATCAAAGACTGGCTAGATTCTTTTGTAGACAAAAGCAAAACCACCAGGAGGATATTTAGCCTTACAGAAATGTGATTTTGTTAGGAAAAAACAGTTTCAGAAGTGAAGGAAGAAAAATCAAGAGATCTGACACACATGTAACTTACTGATCTTTGAGCTCAAAAAGGATCTTAGAAAGCACAGTTTAACCATGTGTTGGTGTTTCATTCAGAAAGTATATTAACAGCACTGACAACTTGTGCCTAAAGTACTCATATAATGTCTTACTAGTTCTGTTAATTGTTATTTAAAATGCAAAAAATACTCAGAGGGGAGAATGAAGGTTATTTTATTTCATAATCTGATTATCTTAGGGTCTTCCATGGGATAGTGCATCATTGGATTGAGTACAGAAGAACTACACATATATACAGAAATTATACCGCAAAGATTCTCTCACTTGTAGAGAAAATAAGGATAATTAATGAACTATTCATATGGCAAATAAATACAGATTAATACAGAGAAAAATGCCACAGCTATTACAGGAACCTTTCAGCAGGAAGGATATTGTTTGAGGCAGAAATAACGGAACGGACACAGAATCTGGGCCATGAATTCTATTCCTCACCTTAGGAACTGGGGTGGGAAAAAAGGTAGAAAGGAAGACTTTTCAACTGCTGTGGGCTCAGCTGTGGGAATCATGGCAGCAAGAACTCCTGAGAATGGATAGTTTTGGAAGGAAACAGTTAAAACTGGAAGATTTGGGGAGGAGGAGGGAATTGTTTGGTCCAAAGTGACCTTGCAGCTGGGAATGTTAAAAATGTCAGTGTGGGAAAACTCCATTTATTACGCCTAGGGTGGTTCATCCTGTGCCTGTTCCACTGAGAAGTGGGATTCCTGTGGAGAGGTAACACACTCTCAGAGACACGCAGGAAGCCTTCTGTTACAGCGAGGCAGGCCGCAAGCAGCTCCCTAGCGCTAGCCACTAGGATGAGCTAAGCCTAACAGAGCATCTGTCTCCATGTGTCTCTGCCACCTGGTATTGCTGATGAAGTAAAGAAATAAATCTACTCTTTGCGTTTCAGCTGTCACTTGGTGGTTCCCTTGGTTACCTGAGTGTGTCAATTCACACCAACAGTAATAAATAATGCTTTCTGTGGACAGGCCTGTTTTCAAATCTGTCAATATTGAAACTTCTGTGCCTGATAAATTAACTTGGATAAATTCACACATTTTTTTTTAAAAGAGAGCAAACAGGTATTGCCACAGTTTTGTATCTTTTAGTGAAAAGTTCATAAAACCTGGAAACTATGGAATTTTATTCTAAAACTTGTGCCTTCATATTTTTGGAGGTTTTTTTGCCTGACAGTCTTGTTGACTTAGTCAAGAGCCTAATAATCATGCAAGGTAATTTCCCTGGAGTAGTCTGTTATAAAGGTCCTACAGTTAATAT
The DNA here is from genome assembly GCF_029582105.1 of Oenanthe melanoleuca. Lineage (NCBI taxonomy): Eukaryota > Metazoa > Chordata > Aves > Passeriformes > Muscicapidae > Oenanthe > Oenanthe melanoleuca. The sequence continues at coordinate 49,679,163 of NC_079362.1, forward strand.
GAAAGGAGAATCCTGTGACAGGCATTCTTCTGGCTTCATATGAAATCCCTTTGCAAACTATTACGCTCACTAGAGTTACAGAGGTATAATAAAGGGTAAACTTTGCCCCTGCTTTTTTAAACTGGATAATGTTCCTGTCAGTGAGTAAGCTGTGCTAGGATCCAGCCTGTCCTTCCATTGTTATGTTGGTGCTGCTTTGCTGGTAATCAAAAAACCACACAAATAATTCAGACTGATAAAGCTGAATAAGTACAAGTATGGTTTGAGGACGGTAAGTGTGGGGTTTGCATTTTTTTGAAAGTTGCTGTAGTCTGAAACCTGCATTCAGAAGGAGGCTTCCATTTGGAGACTGAAATAGCATTCACTACAAGTGCCACAGACACAGGTTTGCACTGGGTGATGTATACTGCTAAGCTCCTTTTTTTTTCATGTTAGCTTGTTACTCACAAGAAAATATGATATATAATAATAGACTTCTATCCAGATACATTCTACTGTCATGACTGAGCAATTGATAATATAATTGATAGCTACTAGCCTTTTTCTCAAGATAACTGAAAATTAAGATTCCCTTTGTAGTAGCATCATGTTTACAGTTTTTTTTGACATAACTGAAAGAGTTAATGGAAGATGTACTGAACAAAGCACTAACACAACTACTAATTACATTAGTAGTACTAAACTGCTACACAGCACTGATTTCAGTTTGGAAGAAAACTAATTTCTCGAACTAAGATGGCAGATATGCTGCTCCAAAAGGAATGCCTGCAGTGTCATTCAAAATTAGATCACAAAAGCAGTGTAATTAGGTTTGGTTATCTACTTGGGATTACCAATAAACTTTTACAACTAATTTATTTGTTCTTTCTCCTATCTATCTATCTATCTATCTATCTATCTATCTATCTATCTATCTATCTATCTATCTATCTACCTATCTATCTAGTTTAAACATGTTGAAATAGATAAGATGGTAATATAATTTACTGTATAGTTTGAACAGGCATTATGGATTATCTTCCATCCCTGAGCATTTCAAAACTGCAGTATTTCTGATTAGTCCTTTAAATTTTCCTATAAAATATTTCCTAATTCAGCTGTAGCTACTGAAGCACAAAATACAATTCTGTGGCTATGATGCAAATAGGCTTAAGTGATATCATCATGAAAGACACCAACTGATGTTAAAATCTGTTAATCTATCTACATCTCTCCCCATAAAATTTTTGCAGAACAGAGTTAAGGTCTTAGTAACTGAAGCTGAATTTTGGAATCAATTGTCTAGTCTTCTGCAATTCACCTCCGATGTTTTCTATGTTACAGTCTCCAGCTTGAAGCTCTTAGTAATCTTCTCTGGTTTCGCCCAGTTTTCTCTTGTTTTGCATCACATACACTTGCAAAATAATAAAACCCAAAACAATCAGTGAAATCAAATATCTCCCTTCTACTCTTTCTTGTACAAGGACCTCAAAACCCTACAAAAGTGAAATGCTACAACTGCAGCAATTTAAAAAAATTGTACATATTTAAAACTACTGCCCTGAAATACTACTGGATAAAGCTACATAAGGAAATAGTCTGATTTAAGCAAAACTATGCTGAAAATATGAAACATGGTGCTCCAGAATTTTTTACCGGTAGCCACTGAACATAAAATTTGTTCACTTTAAAACTGTTCACTGTAAAAATGCGTAGGTACAAATGGTGAAATGGCTTTGCCTTGAGGTATAGCACTGTAATTCCAGAGTTGTTCACCATGCTCTTGTGAGACCAGTGCTGCGGTCCTGTGAGATCCAGAAGTGAAAAGGGTCCTGTGAAGGACTGGAAACAATCACAGAGATCTTCTGACGTACAGTACTTACCATCTTCTTAGCTCCCTAGTGAATAACACCTACACCCTTAGAATATGTCATACCATTCTATAGACAGGAATACGTGCACCTATGCACACAGATTTATGCTTCCAGGCACTCTTTTTCAGCATATTATGAGAGATTTAATCTACAATTTGGTCACTGTTTTGTTCAACAGCAAAAATCATGCCTAGACTCATTGGCATTTTTTATTGCTGCTCTACAAATTTCGTTGTCATCACCAAGTGAATCTCTTGCAGTACTTCTTAGCTGTTCTCAAACTTCTGAAGATTGGTGGAAGTTGACAGGATCATCACTTTATCTGCATACACATTGATCATTATGTACAATCCATAAAAGGCTAGGCTGTTTAACTCCTTTTGCAACATAGCTACACTTGAGGATCAAGATGTGAATTGTCCCAATGCCACTTAGCCAGCTCCTTGCACTGATAGTTGTTCTCCTTAAGTGACGCAGGGCCCAAAGGAAGAGTCTGGCTCAAGGTTCTTCCAAATTCACACTGGTTTATTTCTCTATTAGTATCAGAAGCTAATTCAATTCTGACAAAAAACAACTCAAGTACGGTGCACATCAACTGTACACTATATTCTTTAAGGGTTCTGATATCTAATTTCCTATCTAATTCCCAATTGTAACAAAAATATAACAACAAAGGTTCCTGTAGAATAGAACTGTATGGCTTTTAGACCTTCTCAGCTATGACCATGATGCTGATCGTGGCAAATGGCAAAAAAAGGGCAAAACACAGTTCTGAAACTGCTCCAAACTGTCAGCAGACTTATTGATTTGAGGAATTTCTGTGGTCACTAGATAATCACAAAATAATTCTCAATTTCTCCCAGGTGTTCACACTTTATTTCTTCATGTCTATTTTGGCTCTTCCGGCTGCAATATGCAGTCACTACATCCAAGAAATTATATGATTGGTGGACGTCCAGGAGAGCAAAAATTTTTTACAGAATGTTGCATAAGATATGTAAAAATAGAAAACCATAGTTGACTCTTAAAATGGATATAGAGAATTTCAATAGGCAATCCTTATAAGAGGACCACAATATCTTATATAAAAGAGGTAATATTATTTTATTTCTGGAGTGAACTATGTTATGTGTTGTTGCTAAAAGGCAATATTTATTCATTAAAAATACTAGAGAAAAAAACCTCAAAACAGTGCTGACACTCTGCCTTTGATAAATGGCTGCCTGGAATTCATGAAGTTTCTTGGATTTAAAGATGGAGCTGGAATTATTTCTAATTTAAGACATGAGCAGTATCAAAATTTCAGCTGCATCTGACTGTGATATGACTTCTCTGTTCCGAATTGGTTTTGAAATATCATTTACCTAGCACTGAAAGTTCTCTTTTAATCCACTGGTCACCACAGAGCTGGTCTTTCTTAGATGCAAGTGAAAATTTTGAATTAGTTGCCATACTTTTCTTCTACTTGCAAGGGGAAACATTAGCAATACTAAAACAATATTTGGCCTGTACCTTCAGAAGACAGACCTGCTTTTTATCTGAGGAGTGAACACAAAATTCTGGCTTCAGTATTGAGCAAGTTTATTGCTTGCACTAGCAGTGTGTAGCAAGCTTACTGCTTATTTTCTTATTCCTCAATATCTAAGAGAATCCAAATTTACATTCTTGTTCCATGAACTGTATCAACTCTAATCAGTTGCTGCTAGAAAAGAAAGATATCTCACACAAGATTAGATTTCATCATATTCCTGTGACAATTTTGTCATTATTTAATAGTTGGGTTATAGACATAAACAAGAAAACTTCCTTTTCACTCTAGGGAAAGGTCCTTTCTGCTGTCCTATAAACTTGGGACAGTTCAAACATCAATTCAGAAGATTTTTTTCCCAGGGCTTCTGAAAAGAAAGAATTCCAAAGCCAGTTGTCCTCTGTCCTTTTGGTTTTGGCCCAGTATTTAATTTTGTCCTTGGTCTGTGCTCACTTTATGAAGGGAAAATTCTTCCATATACAATTCAGAAAATAAATGCAGAGAGGGAATTCACTGCAGTGAATTCAGAGCCTATGCTTTACTGAAGACATTTTTGAGTCATCTAAGATTTTTCCCTCTTCCCATTTCTAACTCTGAGCCATTTCTCTCTCATTTTGCCCTTTTATCTGTACGATTTTGTAGTACAAGTTTGCCCTATTGTCATTAACCTCCTGAAAGGTAATTTTCTTCATATTCTCCCTGAAATTTCAGTTTCCAACCTAGGTTCAATGGCAATTTCTGCTGCATCTTCCAAAAGCTGAATGGTGAATCTTTTTTTTTTTTTTTTCCTGATGCTCTGTGGAACTCTCTGGGAAATGCAATACCACATTCCTTGTGTATGAACAAGACTATCAGTACTGATTAAGTAATTCACAACTGCCTACTAAAATACCATCCACATGCAGGACTTCAGACAGCATGATGTTATGTGTGAGTCCTCAGGACTCAGACTGCCTGTAGATAATTCTCAAACATCTTTCACCTGATACTCATCTTGTAATTTTATTTTTTCCTCGTGTTTACTGTGTCATGGGGCTTGGAAGGATCTTTTGCAACTAGTCTTTCCTCAGCTAACTCAATGATCTCTTTAGCTAAATCTCATTAGGAGGTCAGTTCCAAGTCAGATGTTGGTTGAGATGACCAAGTAATGTAAAAGCTATGGCAAATGGAAGCCCCAAACAAACAGTGATATGCAGTCTTCAAATGAGATTTTTCATGATCTACTGTCTTTAGTTTTTACTAGAAGTCTTCCGTTCCCGTTCTGTCAATTCTCCTGTAAGAGCAGTGATCCTTTCTATTCAAATGTCATTGTTATTTACTGTAAAGGAGAAGGATTTCTATGGCAGCTTGTAGCAATTACCTTTTCAACAGACTTGATAGAAATTTCATTAATTGCTCTTCTTTGGAACAAGTGATTGTTCCATTAGTACGTTGTGTAAATGCAACAGAAGAATGTCTTACAAATGAAATGAAAAAAACTAGCACATGACAGGGGGACAGTGCGAGGGAGAGAGTGGGAAAGAGAGATAGACGCATGCAGGTAATGCCTAAGCATCTGTTCAAGCTATTTAAAATCATCAAAAAATTCAAGTCAGAAAATTCTCAGTTTCTAATTACATGATCTAATTAGATTTGGATTAGCATATCAAATATTGATCTCTTAACTTTGGAGAGGCATTGAAAAAATATTATTTGAAAAAAAAACCCCAACAGACAGACTGAAGTGTGGAATGCAATAATGGTTACAACTTTGAGAGATACTGCTGATATCACTGAAAGATGTCTTGGATCATTTAGGATGGGGTTGAAAAAGTAAATTCTTTCTAAATGACAGATAGAGTGGAATGGGAGATGAAGAGTGTATAGCAAAAAAAGGGTTAAAATAATTCTAAAACAGAGGGCATTTCAGATAGGATTTAAAGAAAAATTTCTGACCCTGGATATCAGTTTGCTAAGGGGCTACTGTGCTGTCTTTTTGGCAGTTGGCACATTCATTGTATCATGATCTTGCTCTACACAGCCTATTGGAGACATGCAGACGAAAAGGGTGTTAGTACTGCCTTCTATTCATCACTTCTAGGAACATTTTAATTCTTTCTCTAGAAAGCTCTTAGAGGTTATATAATCTAAAGTTAATGCCTTTTCAGGAGAGATGATGTTTCTTGGTTGGAATGTAAGAAAAACTTAAAAGGAAGGAAGATGACACATCTATCTATGCCCAGATGGACAGGCTAACGATTCATTAGAGAAATCAGATTCAGTTCAAGGATGCAGCAGAAATATAGACCTTGCACTGTTGCTGGTGATACCTGTACAGAGTGTATTCAGAAAACCTGTAGTATTGAAAGTACTTGAATTCCCTCAAAATTACTGGTGGCAAAATGTATAGGTATACAAGATTTAAAAAAAGACCTTTAATATGACACTGCATTTTTAGTCAATTGTGGTATCTACTCATAGGGAATTTGAGTGAAAAAGGTGGCTGAAATCTGGTTTACTAGGGGAACAGTTGTTTATGTCCTGAGGTCCACATGAGAACAGCAGAAGACACCAACTGACTTTAGACCCATCCACAGTGGTGCCACCAGCAGTGCCCACAGTAATATGGCTAGGACAGGAACAGTGACATCTGGTGCCACAAAATGGCTGCTGTGTTGGAGCTCTTTGCCCTTGAGAATTGGTGGTAATCATGCTCCATGAACCAGAAGTGCACTTCAAAGTTTTATTACTATAATTTAAAAACTTAAATAATGTAGGGGCTGTCTCAGTTGTACAAGATCAACTGATATTGATGGGAAAGGAGAAATGACTATGATAAAAGTCATCTGGGCACAAAGTCTTGTCCATTAATAACCAATGACTCTGCTATCCTGCCTGCCTCAATGACTGCACATGGACAGAACTTTTAGCATCCTTTAGTACAACTGAAGGCAGAACTCATTAACAGTACTATAACATCTCCTGACCTTCACACAATTAATCATTCAGAGGGAAGAGGTGAGTCTCCTGTCTGAGCCCAGATAACTAATTACCTAATACTATCAAATGGATCTGATTTTCTTGGAAGTTCTCTTACATACACTTTATGTGGAGAAACTGCAAATGGGAAAAGTCACATGGCCTTGGTAATTCACTAGGATATTTTTATCTCCCAAGCAGTTGTCAAAATAAGCCACATTTGTGGTGGAATCATTACCTTTAGTAGTAAATTCAAGTAAAAGTGTGTATTTGGCATTGAGAAAACTGAAATGGGCACGATGCTTCAGACTGCAGTGGACCAGAAGTCAAAGCAGGCCCTGGAGTAAAGCAAGAGTTTATTTCTGTAGTAATGGAAGCTTGATAGTTTTGCCAGACCTGCAGCTCAGGAGACATTGTAATTTATAGCTCACATAAAGCTGCCTTGAGAGAAGTAATTGATACTGTATTTTTTTCCACTGTTCTTGAGGTATGCCATGTGTACCTGCAAATGCCTCATCAATTGCTTTAAGACATTTTGGTGTTCCCCATAGCTGAGCCTGCATAAATTCACAATGCAGGAAACTCCCATGCATCTGTTCTAGTCTCTTTGAAGTTGTCTGTGAAGGCTGAAAGGGTAGGGAAGGTCAGAAACATAAGAAAAAGCTTTATTAACATTTTGTCAGGGAGGAAAGATAAGAAATGAGGGAGACATTATTGCAAAACTTGAAACAGACATTGAATAGCTGATAAAATCATGTCATTAATGCTGAGATCTGAGACATGGACCTGCTGTGCTATGTGCTTTTAACACAAAGCTAAAATTTTGGCATTTATGGGTAACTCTGGAAACATCATCAAAGAAAGGTCATTTATCACATATGTGATGTGAATTTTTTGACAGAACACATTCTAGCCCTGAAGAAGATCCACATCAAGATCCACGGCTTATAGTCTGAAAATCAATGTGGCAAGCAGCGTGATATAACCCCATCTAAGAAGGACCATTGAAGAGTGATGGCAAGCAGACCCCTGGTGTTCTCATAGTATCTGGATGTCTGGGGATGTTGCGTTAAGATCCAGATCTCCTGATATTTGCTACTAACAAGGAACTTAGGTGCAGAAAATAAGGCCAGATAGTTTATGTGGATTAGTAAGCTTCAGACTGGGCATTTAAGTTTCCTCAACTTTTCTAAGTACAAGGGAAAAACTGTTCAGGAAACTTGACAGTTGTCTCCAACCTAAGTTCTGCTGTGATCCTGTGACAGAAAACAGATTTGCAAACATTGCCTGCCATTGCATACTGCATGAAACTCACTTCATGAAAAAGAAAGCTAAAAGTGATTAAAGGGGACTAATCTGCTCAGTATGCACCCTTGATGAAATACACTGCACATCTCCACGGAATTTTTGTTCTCAGAATGAAATTAGAGTTGTGAATTTCCAAGACTTTCAAAGATATGCTGTACATACTCCCAAAATTATTAGATTTAAGTCTCAAAACTCCCATGAAGCATATAAGAGACTCCTCTCAATTCTTTCTCCCTACAGGGCACCTAAAAATAACATACTGCTTGTATTTATCTAATATTTCTTCTTTTAGAGCATTACTTCAAAAAAAGTAATGGGTTATGGAGTATTACACTCAATACAGCTGTAGTTCTGATGGCATAGCATGATCTTGAGTAACATTCTAGGCTTTTGGTTTTCATTTTTAATTTTCCCATATCTCTACAGCAGGAGACAGAAAATAAAAATCATTTCTTGATATGAATGATGCACTAGTATGCTATTAACTAATTTGAGGTATAGAAATCTCATGGGTAGATAAAAGAGGTCTATATTTTGAACCGGATTATCAGGGGTAGACTTTTGGGTCAGAGTCAGTAAGTTTACATCTGAATCCATTAAAACGATTATGAGAAGAAGAGAACAATTAAAATTTGGCTCTGAGGCAGTGTACTACTCAGACTATTCCATCCCCAAAGTAAGGTCCTACTAACCAAAATTTTTAAAACAAATACATACTTAGTGCTTATGTCAGTTTTCTTCCAAGCAGGTTAGTGAAAAAATTCCACAAATTGCAACTTGTACACTAAAAAAGTATGTAAACAATGCTCTTCCTCTCTTACACTCAGAAGAGCTGGGTTTGTGAATGAAAACCACATTCTACAAAGCCCTCCATTTGACCAAAGGAGAATTTTGCGTTTTGAATCTGAAAATAGAGATAAGGGTTTTTCTGCTCTAATTAGAGCTCCAAGGAGAAAGAAGCATGTTCCTGATTTAACTGAGGAAATCAGTGAGGGTTTTCCCATTAAGATGGAATTTATTCCAACAAATTAAAATTACTAATACTTTTAAGTTTTGCAGAAAATCCTGACATCTCAAGGAGTGATTCCAACCTCCACTCTCTTTGCTGTGGCTTGATTTACATCATTATGAGCAAACGCATTGGGATCTGCTCATAGGACATGCATTTCTGCACAGCTCCCCATCTCTAAAGCATAGCTGTTTCTTTTCAGGATGCGATGTGACCTTTTAAGACATTATAATCCTAAAAAAGAAAACCACAGACTGCATTTTCAAAAATGTCTTGGTGACAATTTTATATCATAGAATCATAGAATGGTTTGAGTTAGAACGGACCTTAAAAAACAAAACATCTGCTAAAGGCAGGAACATCTTTCACTAGATGGGTTGCTCAGATCTCCATCCAACATGACTTTGGACATTTCCAGGGATGGGACAAACAACTTCATGGGTTTTCCTGTTCCAGTGCCTCACAAACCTCACAGTACAGAATTTCTTTTCACTATCAAATCTAAGCCTACATGTTTTCAGTTTAAATCCATCACCCCTTTCTTAGAACTAGATGCCCATGTAAAAAAGACCCCTCCAGCTCTCTTGCAGACCACTTCAAGTGTTGGAAAGCTTGAACAAGGTTTCCCTGCTACTGAACAAGCCTGTGAACTTGCTGAAGAAGCACTCAGCTCCATCATCAGTGTATTTTATCACTGATAAAATGTTAAACAGACTTGGTCTGGATCCTGGGGTACATCACTACCGACTTGTCTCCAGCCAGACTTCTGCTGGTGATTGCACCCTTCTGGGTCTGCCCATTCCAACAGTTTTCAATTTGTGTCACTGTGCAATTATCTAACCTGTATTGTATCAGTTGTTCTGTAGGGATGTTATGGGAGAGTGTCAAAAACCTTACTGAAGTCAAATTAGAGCATATGACCTCTTTAAAATTCTGAATTTTCAGATCAAACGCGAAATTCACTCTTTCAAAAATTAGTGTAAAGAAGTGAACAAGAAGGGGAATGAAAAATTTATGGAAGATCCAGGATTTGTCTGCAGCTATAACTGTAAACAAGACAGCCCACCGTTTGCCTTACTCTTAGTGGCAAGGTAAAGTATTTCTGCATTTGGTGGTACCTTTTCTAGAATGAAACCCAAAAGTACTTTCCCCCAAAGAAAGCTCATCATTCTTGATTAAACGTCACATGTGCAAGAAAAGCACCACAATCTGCATGCTGGCTAGTTCTCTTTGGTGGGACCAGATGTGTTCTGAGGACATCCACCTCCTTGGAATATATGTATTATGCAGACCTCTACTTCCAGAGATAGAAAGGCCTGCTTCCAGAGATAGAGAGAGAGGGTCCTTGCTTGCAGTGATAGAGAGAGAGGGCCCTTGCTTCCAAACTAGAGCAGCCTGTCCTTAGAGGACTGCACCCCATGAACGAGTGACTCACAACAGTTTTGGAAAGATTGTTTGCCTATGGGAGAAAAGCAGAGAAAAGACTCCTCTTCCTGAGTGAATAAAAGATCTTGAGTGATGAACTGACCAAAACTCCCATGTCCTCTCTTCCTGTGCTGTTGGGAAGGAAGAAGGGGCTGGCAGGGGAAAAGGTGTTTTAAAGGTTTATTTTACTTCTCATTCTCCTCCTCTGACTCTGTTAATAATAAAAGTATATTACACCTTTAAATTGAACCTGATTAGCCCTTAGGGTATTTTTCTCCCAGTCGTTACCTTAACTCATGAGCCCTTTGTTAATTTTCTTTTTCCCTCTCCTCTGCCCAACTACAATAGAAGAGTGTGAGTGAACCACTTTTGTGGCTGTCCAGTGTTTAGCCAGTATCAAACCATGACACTCTGCATAGGCATTGGATTAGATAGTTTCAAGAGATCCCTTCCAACCTCAATCGTTCTGTATGACTCTTTACAAAAGAAGAAAAATTACTAGTACGTTTCATAATCATTCACAGGTTTACTTATTCAATTCAAATGTACATTTCTGATGCTTGGAAGGTTAACATACCTATTTTATAAGGGGCAATATCTCATCAACATCCTGAGGATGGATACGGGTGAATAGTGAAAACCATAATGCACAGACATTTGTGGTTCATTTGCAAAACCCTACATACTCTATTGAAGCAGCTTCTGTTTTTATCTATCTTGTTTCCTTTCCCTTGCCTAAAATCCTAATATAGAAGTGTAGAAAAAAATATGCCCTTACTTTCTACGGAAATTAGACATGCCAAAGTCAGAATCAGAGCATCTATTTTCACCATGACATGCTCTGATTCTGACCCTGGCATATCCAATTATACAGTCATTTCTGTATGTGACTGTAATCTGCAATCTGAAAAATCCAAGCTTCTGTTAGTAGTTACAAATGCAGTTTACTCATAGCAGAACATATCTTTAAAAAGTACAATGTTTTTTAACAGGATGATTCTCGTTTCCCCTGCAAGTGCTGGACAGGGACAGATTTAATAAATAATTAATTTCATGACCTAATGACATAATTTATTTCTGAAGTCACGGGCCCAACTTCACTCACAAATAAAAGCTTGTTCAAAAAAGAAAAGTGTTAGTCTTATCTTGGCGGCTTTTCCTGGATGTCCTATCACAGACTAAGGTTCTCCTCTCCTATACACACCAGCAATTGTTTAACTTCCCTTCATTCCTTTGGACACAGCCCTTGACTATTTTGTGTCATATCATTGTGTCATTTCTCACTCTGCCTTCAGCAGCTTTCCATTCTGGATCTTGCAGCTCTTGACATTCTCCATTTTAATTCTAACACTGGGCTCCTCTCATCCTACATTACAGATATGCTCAAAAGGCCTTGACAGTTTTCTTTAAGAACTTTCTGTTGTAGACTCTTTTGGGGGTGTGCTGCTGTGAAATTAGTGATGAACTTTGGGGAGCTTGAAAGTTTGTATCCTATTCTTGAATTCATTTTTGTAACATGATCAAAATTCCCCTTTCATTTTCTGATCACAACATTCTCTCCTTTTCTTTAGTCAAATGCCTGATGCATTTTCACTAATGTCTAACCAATCAACAAACACTTGGACATGAATACATTGTCAAAACAGGTTTTGTGGAGATGAAAAGGGAGAATATAGGGACGGGCCAATGTGTCTTGATTCACAGCAAGAAGCTGAAAGAAAATAGTTACAATCCTTGCACCCTCAGCAAAGACTTAAAGAATGAAGAGAATTTTGCCTGGCTTTCCCTTTTTTGAAGAAAGTTATTTCTAAGGAAAGGCTATTTGATGGTCAGTTCTGTCTCTTTGCTTTGGGTTTTCTCCACCAAATCTTTCCAAAGTTTTTCCTGTGGGTGAACTGTTAGCAAATTCTAGCATTAAGGGCAGGGCTCCAGCAAACAGTTTGCTTGCTTTTCCCAGAAGATGGAAGCTTTGCTTTTCCTTCCATTACCCCTTCCTGCCACACAGAACTTGCCTGGTTCAAAGGAGTTTTCAGTTTTGGGGAAGTACAACTGGACTCATAGAAATATACAGTGAATGCTAGAACTCAAGGTACCTCATAGAAGTTTGCTGAGACCAAGGAAGTCCAAGTCATGAATGTCCTCTTTTTGTGACAGTAGTTATGAGATCAGCTTTCCCTTGCTTGTGAAATGGCATCACAAGACTACTTATAACAGTTAACTGTGTACCTCAGAATATGCAGTTGCAGCTTTGAACTTGCAAATGCTTAACCAATTTTGAAAATAGGGAGAGACACAAGAATCTATAATTTGCAAAGTCATTAGCTCACAGCTCTATATAATGTCATAGATAACAGTGCTAATCCTTCCAAATAGTTTCTCATTCTCATTATATACAGAAATAACATAATCTAAAGGTATGAAATCTATATTTCTCCGTATAGAGTTCCATCAACCTGTGTTTAGGGGTTATTTCCTTTTGAAAGAAAGCTAACCCGCAATGATAACTCTGTAAGCTAACAGTACATTTTCAGTCATACCTGTGATCATACTTGATATGATTAAAGGCAGAATGATGAGTTTGAGCATTCTCATCAGCACTTCCCCAGGAAATGAAAAGTAGACCTTATCCAAGTTAGACAGTTTGCCATATTCCCGTACCAGCATGCCAATTCCAATACCTAAAAGGGACATAAAAATGTTACACAAATTGGATGTAATTTACAGTAGAGACTTGTGAGACAAGGAGAAAAAATAGCAGAACAAAAAGAGTAATAAACATATTCTCACAGCTATGGTAGAACTTCTAAAGCAAATCAGACAACAGATATTTCCTTTTCTAGTGATAAGCAAAGTAATAACACATAATTCTGAAGTAGAAGTCTTTAAGTATGTATTTGGAAAAATTTGATTAGGTGCCTGATTATCAGTCCAGTCCAGTACTGACTCTTTACTCACCTTTGCTAAAGCTAGAAGACCCATAACTGGTATTAAAAAAAAATCAATGGACTATATAAACACTATCAAACATTAAAGAGAGATGGTGACATAAATACTTCAGATGATTTCCACTGGTGAAAATAAGCCTCCCCAGCAGAACCACTTTCAGTAATTGCTGTTCTACATAATTAGGAAAGAGTGTGACTGTAATCACTAAATTAATTTAATAACTTCCAGGAAACAGATCAACAAAAATACACTCTGCTCATTTCACACTCATTTCACAACACAAATACCAGACTATAAATTCAATCAGTGATTGAGCCACGGCACAAGGCACCTTTATACATCTTATCATCTTTGGATTACTTGAATTATCAGATAGTTCTCACTTCTGAGACAAGGCCAAAACACAAAATTCTTCAGTTTGACAGGCAATATCTTTATTTACCATTCCAACATGGTTTCAAATTAAAATGACCGTTACAAGAAATGTGTTCTTCAGTAACTAAAAAGCACTAGAACTGTTGCTTCATATATGAGCATTGTCCTAAATGCTTCAGTCCTAAATGAACTGAGATCAAAAGATCCAGTTTCTAACCAGATCCAATGAAAGAACAAGTCAAAACTCTTCATAATCAAAATCGAGCTAAATGAAATTTAAGGCAGATTAAAAACCAAACTTTCCTGTAAACAGGGATGGAAAATGAATCAGGTAACCTTCCATGAGAATGAGCTCCTCTAGTCAACTATTAAGATTTCTGATCAAGGTATAATAAAGACAGTTTAAATTCCTTGGAGCAATCTTGAATCTTAACAGCCTTGAAGATATTTGCAATATTATGCAAATGACCTTGATTAATGAATGGTAAACACAATCTAGATCTCTAATCTAGGGACTGAATTAGATGGGTTGAAAATACTTACTCTGCAGTTTTAGATAAGCCCAAGCAAGATAAAATTCTATTTGTAAAATGGTTATATGAATTGAAGTTAGTTGCTAAGACTTTGATCCTGAAAGCACTAGAGTAAACAGCTGGATCTAACATACAGGTAATCTCCATGTCTTCAGACCATTCATGCAATTTAGCATAGACATTTGCTTAAATTGCAGCAAAACTGAACTGAGTACTTACGCAAGTTGTGTAATGCCACTTTACTTTCATCAGGTATCACCAGGACATGTTCTAACCCTCTGCCTTTCATTCTATACGGCGACTGTCCTATTTTACCAGATGGAATTCTGATCATTGTGTTTTCAGCAGGATTGCTAGCAGGTAGAAAGATTCACCCTTGTTTACATTCTTTAGAGTTCTGTTTTCCACTTCTTTAGATTTCACTACAAAAACTTGCCACATGCTCTCAAAATTATAGCAGGGTTGATTTTCCATCTACAGATTTATACCTGTTTGTTTGATTTTTTTGTTGAGGAGATTATTTATCTAATGATAATAGCTGAGAATAGAGTTCCAACAATCTCTGAAATTACATTATTGCTCTCAATTCCTTATTCATGGAATTTCTTTACCAGACAGAGCACTTATATCCATATTAACTTGCGCAGTATGCCAAACTCCAATAAAATGCAGCTTCCTTTCAACTGCAGTTAGCATCTAGCATGTGCTACTTGAATATATCATAGGAGTGTAAGAAATTTTATTTTGTAACACTAACAAGAGAAGATTAGAAATTTAGGAGAATAAACTTACTTTTGTACTGAAAATTGACATATATAGAACTTTTTAATCCTCATCTCAATAACCAAGTTAAACTTGGAAATTTCTTCTGGGAATTATAACGCACAAAAAGAAGTGTGGTCTAGCATAAACATATTTCACATGGTAACACTGCTTTTAACATCACATTGATTACAGCAGCCCTAAGAAGAGACAAAGTCTTAGAAAATCTCAATTTCTCTAGATGAATGCTACTGATAACTCCATTATTTCTGAAATTACAATGGACAATTACTTTTAACAACCTTAAAATCCACTATAGTCTGCAAAGTTGCTTCTATATATTAGCATTCCTCCTTATTTCTATTTTTTTATTATTATTTTTTATTTATAAATTAATTTGCTTCTACTTTTTGAAGAGCAAAACACCCCTTTTCTTACTTGCCCTCTTCATCTTCCTGTTTCAACCACTCCACCTTTCCTCTTGTCCATGATATATTGGTTTTATTTCTTTTCTTTTATCTCTTCTCTTTCTTTTCCTTTTTGTCCACATGGCTAAGTTAGATTATGATTTTTACCACAAGAGCAATCCCTTACTTACAGCTCAATGACTCATACTCCTTAAAAAAACTCTGCAGATGCGAAGAATGATGGTGTAATAAACTGTACAATCCCATATCATTAATTTAATTTTTTAAGGAAAATATATCCTTGTAACTGTGCATAGTACAGCATATGCTGTACAGCATGGTGTCTACATTTCCTCTCCCAGAAGCCACGAAGACAGCAAATGAAAGGTGCAGTCTGGGTCCCTGGGATTGCAATGCACAATAAAGGCCACAGGAAAATTCTCCTGTCTGAACCAATATGAAACAACACATACCCTAACTCCATGTTAGTATTCTTCCAGGAAGCACGTAAGGCTTTTTATAAGCTTGCTAACAGACAGAAAATCCTTCAAAGAAACGGTGTAAATACAGATGAAGCAAAGCAAAGAATGAGGATGAGAGGAACAAGAGAAGAAAAACAGAGCAGAAAAAAATCACTGAATATAAGCACACCAAGTGAAACCCGCTGGCACACATTTTTCAGGGAGTCCCAGCTCAAAAAGCTGGAGGGAATATGTTTCCTCTCTATAGGATGAGCCATTCTTCATTGTGTTACCCAGAAAAAGGGGAGCAGGAATAGCAAGGAGTTAGGTAGCATGTGCAACTGGCTCCACTGTATGTAGCACTAGATCCACCACATCTACCAAGCCTGAGGCTTTACAGGACCTAGGAGATGATGTCTGTGTGTAGTAAGGTGGCAGAATCAATCTGGCCTGTGTATATATGTTGCACCACCACAGAAATCAGGTAAAATGTGTTTTGAGAGACCATGATGCTGAGGTTTCTGTCTATCTGCAAAATTACTTCTGTGACATCTGGGTATCTGACGAACAGTATTTTATTACATCTGATCTTCATCTGGAGTGTCTCTTTGCATATTGCTATTCCTTCTGAAATGTTGTCTAAATTCTTTGTATGGGAAAAATTATAGGGCTACTACTTTCTTCTTCAATACCTTCATGACACAGATTTGGAAATGAGTAAACACACTCTGTTAAAAAATTCGCATAATCTCCAGGTTTAGTAACACTAACATAACATGAGGTGTGTCATAGATTGTCCTACAGCTATTGTAAACTTTTAAAAATGTGCTGGCCATTCAGCAGCCCCCTAAGCAACTCATCAGAGAGACCATTTACAATTTTACAGGAAGTGATAGCTAAAGCCTGAAGCCTTTTTTGTATAATTATGTGAGGTCAACAAAATGCAGATTTTGAATCTGAACCCCGAGCATTTCAATCTGTTCAGGACATGCAGTACATTACTGTACTTATTTGCTTTACATCATAACCCTTGTGGGTTACTTGCTTTTCAGAACCTGATTACATCCCTGATAAGAAAATGGCATGATACCATGCCCCTTTACTTTCTTTACCTTCACAGGTAGAACAACGCACAATTTAGAAACAGATAACTGCAGTCCACACATAGACATGCCTGCTTCTATTTCTCACTGACAGAGAATATAAAACAGAAAAAAATGCTGTCTAACAGATAGGACTCCCTCCTCTTATATACACTCATGGATTAGAACACTGGTTTGGGATGCACAGTTTTAACTGACAGGGAATTCATAAGTGTGCATGACACTGAAGAAGCAGCATATCACCTTCACCTCTTACTGACTTTATTATGTGAATGAAACTTAGTAATGAACCATATAAAAAATGAGAGAAGTAATCCAGCATGTATTTTTGTAGAACTATTAATCTGTTTTGTAAAATGATCTGTTCTGTAGTACATGGAGTGATTTGAAAAAAAACCAAACTGTGGGATTTATTTCTCCTGTTTTGTTAAAATTTCATAATAAGGAAACTCCTATTCACTGAAGCAGAGTTAGTGACCCTGTCTGATGCTGATAGACAGTGTGGGAATTATAGGAATTTTGCTTTGACACAGCATTGAAAGAAATAAAAAAAAAAGTCACATTGTTCAAACCTGGTATTATTTAATATCTATTGTGCTATTAACTAAGCGATTAAGCTCTTCATAATTTCACATTATATGCTGCACGTGACAGACTAAAACACAACTGCTTCTATAATTTTGGTGAGTTTTAACTGGATTAACTTCAGCAGATAATTCATGGAACTGAAAAGGCTAGCAAACAAAGTTCACCGACTTGTTTTCAAAAACAATACAAAACATTCAATATAACATGTCAACTTGCAGGACACGCAGGAAATATTTTTTCAGTGTGATACATTCTCAGTCTTTTAGTAATATTTTATAAATCAGTTTTGTATTCTCTTTCCATAGAGGTCCTCTTATCACTGGCTGTTTCAGTGCAAAGAAATACAGTGCCAACTACAGGACACTTAAAGAAAGGATGGGGAAGAATATATTACTAATTCTTATAAACATATTATTTCATCTCTTTTTGAATTATTTTTAATACTTTCTAGTCTTACGCTTTTTACTGTTTTACACTCTACTTGACAATATATCTTCCAATAAACAAACTGATGTTGATTGAAAAAAGAAGATTCTTAGAAAACAACTAAGGTATACAGTTTCAGGAGTATAATCACATGGCAACTAATCTTAACTCTCCAGTTGCATGTGTTAGCCAGACTAC
Organism: Oenanthe melanoleuca; assembly: GCF_029582105.1. Classification (NCBI taxonomy): domain Eukaryota; kingdom Metazoa; phylum Chordata; class Aves; order Passeriformes; family Muscicapidae; genus Oenanthe; species Oenanthe melanoleuca. Next base: position 49,697,043 of record NC_079362.1, read on the forward strand.
CAGCTTGCTTACAAAGGCATGTGAAGAAAAGTTCTCTCAGAAATCTTCCAGAAGAAAGTTTCCTTATCAGGTCTTGGTTTACTGAAGAATATTTAGTAGCAATGTATAAAGAATTTGTGCTTGTTCTCCCTGATGCTCTCCGATTATCCTGTTGAAGGTTCAGTGGTTGTAAATTCCTTCACACAAGTAACACATTGTCATCTAACTGCAGTGTGAGAAAAATTCAGGTAGACAGTGACTCCCTATGATGGACCTTCGGGAATGAAGGCAAGGTGGAATGTTGGCCAGAGGGGGAAAAAATCAGCCTCTCCAGTGTGGGTGTACTTCCTTTACTTACAGTAGGTTTGAAGGCTACTGCAAACAGCAAACCCACATAACTCCTGCTACTTTCCATGCTGCAGGAGCCTGGAGCAGGTCTAATAACATAATAATAACTGTCTGTAGCAGTCACTATTAACACGGACCAGCCACTCTGCTGTGCAGCTCTGCACAAAGCACACCTCACCCTTAGTCAAACTAAGGGCAGTTAGTTCACTCAGCCAGGAAAACTGAAATATTCTATGGCTATAAAATGGCTATTTTCCTGTGACTATGTGACCACAGTTCTACTAAATCTGAACCAGTACTCCCTCCAAACACGCAAAGAGCTAACCAGTTTGATTACTTAACACTGTCTCCTATTGGACTCTGCTTTCCTCTGGCTTTCCTCTCCTTTATCTAAACAGACTGTAGATGAATTCCACCTGTACATATCTTCCAAATATTTTCCATGTGCAGATGCAACTTCCTTCAGAGAAAGCCAAGAAAAAAATATACTGCTGAAGGAACAAGAAAAACCTTACAATTGTGCTTCATCAAGCTAGAACTCTTGTACAGAATCTACCACTGTAAAAATAAACTAAGTTGCACAAGAGATAATTTTTTTCATAGTTTTTAAACAAACTTGTTGATTTATTACGTTTGCGAAGTTCTGTGCTTACAACCTCAACAAAACAAATTTATTTATTTTATAAACAATGTCACGTCATAAATTAAACAATTTGGGGAAAATGACAATTCTTTCCCAGCAGCTACACAACCTACATTTCTTCATGAATTTGGAGGTGTCCTGGTAAAAGCACCTGTTCTGTTGGGAAGTACTGCGTGAAACTCATTAAGGTTTCAGGAAAAGTGAATTTAGTGTTGAACACAAAGGAGAACTATAGGGTAATTAAAAGAATGAAGAGCATACCTTCTGAAAGGAAATGAAAGAGATTAGTTTCTCCCCCAGGGATGAGTGAGGTAGAAATATAAAAAATGATTTAATTCAAGTGATGGAGCAATATTTTAATTATTGGATGCTTGGTGAAACTGAATACATTAATTAGTGGAAACTAAGGCTTTCAACCATCATATTGAAGAATAAAGCTTCCTAGGAGGATATACAGCATCAAATAGCCTATCCAGCTTTAAGATGAAGCATGACATGTAACAGAATTTTATCTACAAAGGTGTAACCTGAAGCAGCAGAGGCTAGATATGATAACCTAGAGGGCATCCTTCTATCTCATATTCCTGTTTTTTAAAATTGAAAGGTAACCTGACAACAGCAACCTGTCTTTCCTCTTTTGCAGACCTTCCTTACGGCACCTTTCAGACATCAGTTCTGAAATCATTACCCTTCTCCTTCATCTCATCCATTCATGTAAACCTGTTTTAATTATGCAGTCATCCAGACATGTATAGGTCTTACTGTTTCCATAACATCTCCAAATGCAAAACTACATTTTATAAAGCAGTGCATTGGTTTAGACCCCTTTTCTCAGTCATTTCAGAAATTCATGTCCCCCTAGTTTTAGCATCTAACGTTTTGCTTATATGGCTAACACACTATTGCACCATTGCCACCATTACAATGCCACACACACACACAAAAAAAAACCCTAAATTCTCACCCTTCTTTGTAAAAGCCCATTGATCTTCTGTTCTCTTTCCACAATCTTTGTTTGCTATCCCAAAGCTGCATAAGCACCTTTGTACATGGATAGCCCGATAGATACAAGCTCAGCAGAGCACATCAGGAAAAATGCATCTTCATTTAAGGCCCCTAAAACACAAAAAAACTAAATGGTTGGTAGTGGTATAAGAAAGGCGAAAGCCTACTAACTGGAAATATCTGCCAGACTCTGACCCTTGTTTTTGTTTCTTTGATGAGAGAAGGACAGTAAACAGGACATTCTGTTCTAGCTCTCCCCTTGCTGAAAGAGCAGTGGAATGATTGTGACTAAGATAAGCAGCTGGAAAGGCAATTTAGTGGACACTAAAGATAGACAGATAGTACAATGCAGAAACATTGTTATTCTGAAACTAAGGAACACATCAGAACATTGAGAAATCAGATATATGACCCAGAAAATTAGCTCAGATTAAGCAAGGCCAGGTTGTTTGCCATTCCAAAAGTATGAAACGACCATGACATTTGAAATGCTAACTCCAATACAGCCCTGATCTTCAGATGTGATACAGATGCAATACAGATGTGTTCTCACTACACAAGATAATGTTGTGGGACTGTAAGTACAAATGTCTTGCAAAAATCCCATGGGGTATTTGTGGAAAAAAAAATATCCGAACAGCGCAACTGTTGTTTGTGAGTAGTTTCAACCTGAACATTATCTTCTCTTGATGGGGTATATAAGATAAAAGTGTCCTTATGCTTGGTTTCTAAAATGTAAATATAAAAGAAAAAAGAATTGCTAATACAGCAATTACACTGTCATATCTTCCCTTAAGTAATACTTTGCTGATACTAGTATTGGTGTTCTTGCTTCAAATGTAAAAATAATGCTGGTAGACTTTGGTAGTTTGGGGACTTTGCAGAGTGTAAATTGACATCAGGCTCACTCTATCCAAAGATATAAAAATTCAGTTCTAGTGATAGCTTCACTTCACTCACATAAAATGAAATCCAGACACTGTGTTAAAACAAAGAATAGAAGAATTTTATATACCAGAAGAAGAAATAAAAGATAGCTTTTCTTTGCTTCAAAACACTTCAAGACCAAACAGGCATCATGCTTAACTTCAATTACCTTTGAATTCTTTCACTGGCTGACTTTCTGGCCTAGACGATTTTTGATCCTCAGTGGTATGTGAAACTCCCAGATGAAATTATTTGTAATTCTGCATTTTACTTCTCATTTTTAAAATTAAAATCAGATATTTTCTCAGAACTGCTGTTTCATACATTTCTGAAGAGATCCCATCCTCTATCACACTGTTGGCAAGTGTTACAGAGAAACACAGATATAAGAATAATCATTGTCTAGAGAGGCATAAAAAGTCACAAGTATCATCTATGCTATTCTGAGGTACAGCAAGAAGAAACAGTATTCTTTTAAATTTCTATGCTACCACAGCTGATTTAAGATATCTGGTCTTCATTTTTTATAAATTCCAAATTAATAAAATGTTCTGCTTCAGAATTCAAGAAAGGAATTGAATGCTTGGCTTACTACTATACTTGTCAGAAACAAAGCAATAATTATTTTGTTTTATAATACTCCTCTTAAATTCTTTCCTGTTGGTTTTCCTGGTTTATTTCAAGACACTATAAATTTGCTTCATTGTTTGGAACCTTACCACTGTATTGTACAAGCAAGAAATGCTACTGAAGACAGCCTAAACTAAGCTAATAGGTCACTTTTTGGTAAGGGTACAAAGAGAGAGAAATGGAAAATTGTGAAACCTTACCTCATATCATGAATGGACTTTTGCTATTTAAATTGCATTTGCCAAAGACAGAAGAAACTTACTTTCAGAAAGGCTTTACAGGGGTTTAGAGGCTGCAGTCTACATTTGTAAAAAAAACCTCAAGAATTTGTGATCTCGCTGGATTTAGGTGGCCTTCTGTTTATGGAAAGGCCATAAACAGAGTGATAGGTTACTAATTGTTCTGTTGTTTTCTTCGCCCTTTGAGACATTCATTCTTGTAAGAATGCACTGCTCCAGTTCCAGTAATGCAGAACTACTGCTATTAAAACCAGCTGTCAAGTCCTCTTGTGTCTGATTACAGAGAGAGCAGAGCCTTTCATTTAGCAGGTATGAATACATCTGACATGTCTAGAAGCAAATATTCTTATAGTGAGACACCACTACTTAATATTATAATATAAAAGAATAACTTCCATCAATATTATAGAGAATAAAGGCATATAAACTGCTAGGGGATATCATAAAAGAAAGAAGATTCAGTTGTGACTGCACTTACCAAATCCTGGCAAATCACTATAGTCACAACACTGAAAGTTTCTGCAGTGCTGGTGTTACAACACGAACTATGCATTTTTTAATCTCACTCTCAAATGCGGGGGGAAAAGGAGGTCTGATGGGAGCCCAAATCTTTCAACAATAGAACTGAACAAGCAAAGCATCTGATCTGGCGGAGACTAAATAAATTCATTTCAGAGGTGGAAGAGTCAGGTATTTAGGCATGCTCCAGCCTCAACACATGAATCCTGCGCTCCCTGTCACTCCATCCCTGCTTTACATCACCGCTGGCTGCAGCTCGAGTTTTTGCGTGTTCTCCTGCCGCCCGGTCCCGGCGCTCCCGAAGCCACCTCGGACAGCTCCCGGCGCCCCGGCGCCGCCCAGCCCGGCTCCCGGGACGGCACCAAGGCTCCTTCCTCGTACTGTCCGAGGCGCACAGCGCCAAGGACCACGTACATACCCCAAGAGGAGAACGATGGAGGAAGCTAACAGCAGAGCACAAAAGTGTTTATCGCCGTCTCACACTGAGACTGCAGCGGCACACCCCTGATGAACAAAGGGCTGAAGAAAGGACATCTGCCATTCACAGTCGCCTTTGCCATTTGCTTCCTCATACTTTATCAATCTCAATATTCCATTTCTCACATTTCCGCATGAATACCTGAACAATTTGAGTGTCCCACACATGTGCTACTGAGAAAATCCCAGTGCCAAGTCACAGAAGGTCAGAGGTATCTGAAGTTCTGAATCTGTTTAAGAAGTGACAGATATCCCATTCAGTGATTAAAAAAAAAATACTTGTAACCTGCAAATTTAGGTGGACTGAATCCCTCAGAATACTTTTCCCAGACACAAAGCTTAAAAAAAAATATATATATAAAAAATTGAAACTTCTTTGTGTATAATTTCTGAGAATGTAAAACGATCTTGGCTCTAGTATACCATGCTACTGCAACTCAGTGCTTTGGACCAAACCTACACAAATCACCGACACTTTAATTTCCACGGTAAGAAAAAGCGAAGAACTGCACAGTATTGCAAGCTATCAGGCTATGACACAGGAACTAATGAGAAAGTATTTACACATAATCAGCCTTTTACTTTCATGACTGGTTTGTCTGCATTGCAGCAGTGACCTTTTGGCGACAAAGTGATGACAAAAAAGAACTTCTCTAGGAGAAACCTGCGAAGTGTGACTTAAAAGCCTCTGAATGCAATTGCCCTTTGGACATCTGTTTCACGGTGAGTAATTTTCAGGGATATTTCTGGTTTATTTAGTCTGATTGTACAATCCGGAAACAATGTAACTATCTATATAAAGGGTTGAAGGAGCACCTGAAATAAGCTGACTTTTATACTGCTTTATTAGCTCAGTTGCTTTGGGCTCAGTAAGGCCAGCATAACAAAAAAGCGTAAGATATACCTCCTTTTGCAGGTATTTGAGGCTGCTGCTCTCCTGGTTACACATCTCTCCATATCAGTTTGATGGCCTAAAGTTAACTCTCTTCTAAAGCATGGAAAATAACCACTTGAGCCCCAAATTTTGTTTTCTTTGAATATACATTCAGGTGTTTCCACCCAAAATACATGATACTCAAGATGTTTTGTGTTCAGATTTTAAATTATACCCCCACCCACACACTGCTATGAAAGAAATTATGGTATTTTTGAAAATGGAAAGAACAAGCAAAGGGTCGAATGCTTAAGATATAAATAAAATAATTACTGTTGATGGAAGAAGTTTTAGAAGTTCTGAGGGATTTCTGTCTGTTTCTTTTCAGAGACACACACAAATAACCAGGAAAAATTTTCAGCTTAGTAAGGGTACTAGTAAAGATAAGCATATTTCAACTGGATGCTGAACATGGCTCTGACAGTGATGAGCAAAAATCCTGATTTCTTATGATAGTGTAGGAATATCAGGTACTTTGCATAACAGCTGGACAGCTTTCACAGCATATTTTCACAGCTTGATGCATTTATTACTTCCACACATTTCTGAAAAGCCCATTTTCTTCTTTCAAAATGATGTGCCAGTCTTCTGCTCACAAATGCTAAATTGTTCTTCCAAACTAACTAGATTAACAAACCTCAGACCAATTTCCCAGGGTATATTAAAAAAGAATGAATATGTAAATTTAATTATGAAGGGTTTGTGGACTCTAGGTATACTACAAACTTTCCTCAAGCTGTAGTAAAACAATAATACAACGTTTAACTTCATCTTTACAAGGGTTTCACTGCTCTTCTTATGTACCTTACTTCACCTTTGAGAAATACTGGAAATGCTGCAGACACACAGTTCCATCCAAAAGGTAATTTGGTCCAAAACTCACAGAATTACTATGAAGACTCTCTTTGACAGTACTACAGAGCTCCCCTGAGTTATGGACTGTTAATTACAGTGTAGCAGGCAGAGAAGTGGAAGGACACAGCAAGTGTTAGGAGCCTGTTCTCCCACTGGGAATTCCTATTGAGTATTAGGGGAATTGGGGTCAATTGTCCCCCAGTTCCTGCATTGTCATACTTTGTGGCACTCAGAGAAATTTGATTTCAGAACTGTGCACCTGTAGAATCACATCACACTCTTCAATTCTAACTACAGTCATCGAAGATACTGAGAGGGGAATATTTCTTAACCACTTCTGTAAATTGGAAGTAAGCATGTCAACTCCTGGTAGAGTCCCTGACAGGAGTATGCGAAAAAGCAATTGTACACACACAAACACAGACACATAAACACATGCCTCCAGCTGTACAGTCACATTTTCGAAGCAAGGCTCTTAGCATTTGGTATGCAAAACTCACAAAAATCTTTCCTTTTTCAACGAGGTGAGAAAAATCCAAAAATCTTTCAAATACTGAATGCATTGAGGAAAACACACATGTATATGTAAGCACAGTTCTGGTCACAGCTTATAAATAACTGAGCAGAATTCCAAAATAATAACTCTCTTCTGAACAAATTTGCACCAAAATAGGCATGATCCAGCCACAGTTCAAATTAGCAGAAAAGTCATCTCAAAGAGACCCAGACAGCAAGTTAAGGAAGTATTTTTAGAGGAACAATGTGAACGAGGGTCTCCAAATAATAACCTGGAGAAAATGAAATAAGGTGTGCAAATAGGGCCAAAATCATGCCGGTGGAAAAGCCTCTTCATCTAAGTAACTTAATGCATTTTCTTCACCCTCTTTGCCCACTTATCCTTAGTAAAATGGCGTTCAACTCATTTCCCCTTCAGAAATTTGTTGACGTACAGGGAAGAAACCCTGCTACCCTTACAAGGATGGCCCTGAAAACCTGTCTGAAAGCCGGGTGGGCACCGCAATACGTTTCACCCCAGAAACCCCTCCGACAGCGGGGCGGCATTGCTAAACTCTTCCAGCCGCACCGTTCGCTTGGGCCATCAGAAGCTGCACAAAGCCACCTCCACCGCTCTCCGGTCCTGCAGCCTCGCCGGCGGGGCTGCACCGGCGGAGCAGCAGCAGGCAGGGGCCGCGTCCCCCCAAAGCGCTGCAGAGGCCAATGGGGCTGCAGAGCCCGCCGCGCGGACCCGCAGTACGGAGGGCTCACAGCTCCCGGCGCCCTGTCCGCAGGGCGGTCTCACCCCGCCGATCGCCGACCTTTGCCACACGGGCCGGCGGGACGCGCGCAGGGGCCGGCCCGGCCTGAGGGCCCCCCGCTGCCGACCCGGCCCCCCGCGGCTGCGAGCGCCGCGTCCCCCGCGCCCAGCCCCGCTCTGGCCCGGCCGCCGCCGCACCGCGACACTGCGGGGCTGCTCTCCGCGGGCGCGGCGATGCCCGCCTTTCGGCTGGGTCGGTACCACGGCCCCGCGAACCCCAGCCCAGCCCTGCGGCCGCGCGGCACCCCTCGCCCCGCCGCGGACTCCGGTCGGGCTTGGCGCCACCCTGGAGCCCGGCAAGGCCGTACCGTGCCGGCAAGGCCGGGCGGGGGGCGGCGGCGCCGCGCTCCCTGCCCGTCCCCGCGCTCACCCGCCAGCACGGCGGCCACCGTGCTCAGCAGCAGCCAGTTCTTCCTCAGGGCGCTCGGGCACAGCAGTCCCTTCTGGATCACCTTCGCCATGGCGGGGGTCGGCGGGGCTGGGGCTGGGGCGGTGCGCGCCGCACGGAGCCGAGCCGAGCCGAGCCGCCTGCGTGGCTCCGCGGGGCTGCGCGCTCACCGCGGGGAGGCGGAGACGTTGCGCTTCACCTGGCAACCGGAGAGCCCGGCCCCTCCTCGGCCGGCCCACCTGCGGCCGGCGCACCCCGCTCCTGCTGCGAGCGCCGCGGGCGGCGGGGACGCCAATGCCCTGCAAGGCTTCCCCCGGGGATTTGAGCCTGGTGGGCTTAAATACCGAGATAGCGAGGAACCGTTTATTTCGTGTGCGATTCACTGGCAATGGCCTCCTTCTTCCTCCCCACCGTAAGCTTGATTAAAGTGTATGTAATATTTGTACTCGGTTCCCTGTGCAGCTATGGCTTTCAAGATGTCTATGTAGGTGTTGGTTTTGATTGTCAAACCCGTAGCTTAATGGTAAGTGCAAAAAACAAACAGCAAAGCCCAACCAAAATCTGCCATTGTCTTGCTGAATGGCACGATGGAGACAGCAGAATGAAAGTTTAATTTATCTCATTTAATTTCACTTGATATCATCCATTTCAGAACATACACTAATTTCTGTCTTACAATAACTGGGTAACTAAGGCCTGAAGGAGATCAGCAAAAACTGCCATTGAAACCTTGCCACTTCTGCTCTTCACATGAATCTGGCTTTTTTTGTGTGACACCTTGGAGAAAGAGACATGTGCCTTGCTGAGTCAGGTAAGAGTACTGAAACCCACCTGGATGAAAAGCAAGAGCTGTCATCAATCTCAAGTGTTAAAACTTGGACCTAGCTGCATAAATTCATATAGAGATGCCTTTAATTTTTCCATATTTTTCAGATGTGTTGAACAACTGCAGTGGTTTGTTTGCATCTGTCATCAGGAGAATTTAATTTTAAAAATAAGAGGAAGCCTAGTGGTGAAAAGGAAGGAGATGAGTAGGTATCTTATTAGTTTAATTAAGTCATGAAAGGTTTCAGACTACTTAAAAGGAAGGCTGGCATAGTACCACATTACAAGATACAGCAAAGCAAAACAAAAATAATGAATGCAAAGACATGGTAAGAAACGCCATGACTACGCCTAGACTTTGGAATAGAAATGTCACCGTGTATGAGTGGTGCTAAAGAGATAAAAGAAAATGGCACGCTGGGTTTTGGGGTGGGCAAGGTCAGGCATACCTTGTGCAGAGGAGGTCTCTGCATCTCATTGCCACAGGGTGCATTTTTTTTTTCTTTAATTTCCTCTCATATATACCTGGAGTCTCAGATATTGCTTTCAGTAAGTCAAATGTCTGATCTGCCCTAGGAGGTGGTGAATTGGTGTGTCTCTAGACAGTAAGAACAAAATTATTTGCAAGACATCTTCAGAATTTAGGCCTTCCTTTAGTATTCTCTCTATTCACCTTCTCTTGTACCCCTTCTTACAATTTACTCTGCTTCTCTTTTGAGCTGTTTTGGTGAGCTAAGGGAAATGATTCCAATTCAGTTCCTGAAGACTAGCTAAAATAAGATTAGAATTTACTTTTTTCTCTATGCAGCTTGTGTATTTCTCTTGATACTAAAGTATTAAGTATCCTTTTTTTCACATTTAGGATTTCATAGTACCTTCTTGGTAGATCTAGAATTACATGCAGTATTCTTGGGACAGAAAAATGCCCTTCTGCAGGTGATTGTAAACAATGTGATTGTACCTGATATATTTCTTCCTGGAGCTTGCAATACCTTAAAGGAGCTGCACAACCTTAGAAAAAACATAATACAATTATGCTTTATGACCTCTGAAGGCTAGAGACAGATCTTATTTTTGTGTTCTGCAACAGCAAGATGATATATATGGAATAATATTGAAGACCTCTATATACCTTTTGTTTCCTGTTACAGTACAATGTTTTTTACTTTGTGTTTTACAATGTGTTTTGTCCCTAAAAATATTTAGGCTGGTGAAATAAGGATGTTTTAAACATTCTGATGAGCAAGCTGTTTTAAATTTCTTTTTCCTATTATAGAGTGACGGACACTGGCTTTGATCCTGGATGTAGAGTCAAGCTGGCAGTTTCTGTAAAGAGAGCTATAAATTGAAAAATCCAACATCACCAAAAAAGTATCCTAATAAAATGGATCACTCTTAGAATGTTGAAATTATTCCAAAAATTAATTAATCTGTAAAAAAAGAGTTAAAGACATAATTCTTCATGAGACTAACTGCTTGTACACCTAGTGAGTGCAGCTAGCCCAGCAAACACAAATCTAAATTCTATTTAAAGCATTTTTGTCTTTGTCTGATTTTGAGACATCCTGGAATCGTTATGAAATTAATAGAATGCATTTGTGAAAAGATGTCAATACACTTTATCTGTAAAGATGATAAGAATATATTCTGTAACTATATTGATCACTGTTACAAAGTTGCCAGGGTAGATAATGGTTAAGATTGTATGCATAAAAAATTCTTTAATTTTCTGTATTTAATTTTTTTAATGTTAATGAAACATAGAGAGGAATCAGTCTTGAAAATGTGAACACTGTACGAGGAGACAATGACTTATATTGACCATGTTTGATTTTTCTTTTATTTCCTGAAGGCTAAAATCATTCAGATTACTTTGTTGTAGAATTAAAAGTATACATAAATAACCATTCCATTGACAAGTTATTACCACATGGTGACCTGATACTTACACAGCCCTGTCTCAACAATAACTCCCAATCTGTAGAACTGTATTAACTACATTTCAAGTTAATTATTTAAGACCAGGCTAGGAATATTTTCAACATTTTAGGGCATATGAATATTTCAGTGCTGGGAGATGCAGAGCAGTCCTGCTAGAGCATGTACAATACACTGCAGTGCAGAGTGTAGCAAGTGGAAGCTTGCCCTTTATTACATCTTAAAAAAGAATCTTCGGTGATTCTAGTTAAGATAGAAAAAATCACTTCAGTTTTACTTATTTAGACATTCAACTTTTTCTGCGTAGGTTAGCTTTTTAATATCATTTGTGTAAGTTTTGGTGACAGTTGATTTATTCCATACAAAACTAATGAAATGTCTTTTTCTCATAGTTTGTGGTGTGCATAGAAAATAAACCACATCAACAGGGAATTAATGAAATTTTGAGTATTGTATTTTTTAAAATGCTTTGATAAAACAACATTTTTAAAATATTTCAAAAAATGTGTGCTAATAATCTACGTAAAATACAGGAAGAATAATTGAGGGTTTTACATTTTTTTTTAAATTTGAGGCCAGTCCACCAGGTAGGAACTTTGCCATAGTTTTTTAATAGTGTAAATCCATGAGTACATACAACATTTGAAAACACAAACTAATCAGTTCCTGTCTAATATCTATTGTCTTTATAAGAAAATAATCCAATAAAAATTGTATCAGGAAGAAAATGCACAAAGCTGTGTCTTACATCTGTAAATACTTTAGTATTACCAGCATCCAAAAGAGCAGAGTTTTTCCTTATAGCCTGGAACATGTGCTTCATGGCATTCAGACCTTGAGGTTTAACTTTCATATATGCTATATCATATAGCATATGTGATGAGAAAAAATATATGATAAGAAAAAAAATTCCTCCACTTTACTTGACAGATGCACTGACTGTCCTCAAGAGCAGAGTTAATGGAGTGCTGATTTTATGTCTGGGTCCATGATACTTGTTTAATAGAGTATTGCCTTTTCTTTCAGAGATGCTGTTTAATCAAACTACCAGAACTTTATTGGTATATTTAATTAATCCAACCCTCTCTTATAATTTTAAATTCATATGTATTTCTATTTCAGTAGCTGATTCTGAATGCACAGAGAGATCCATCTTGACTACGTAGAACATCCGCAATATTACCAGTACGTGCTTTATCTGCTGTTCATACAGGTTTTTCTACTCACCCTAAAACATCCTAAACCGTATCAAATTAGTAATTCTCCATGTTTTCTTCAACTGAGCATTTTTAGACTTGTTGAATTATGGGTTATTAATAGAAAATAAAAAGGTCTGGATTTGGTCTAAAATTAACAAAGAGAGGACATTGTGGTGGTTTTGTTTGTTAGGATCTTGGTTCTTTGCTTGTTTTGGGGTGTCAGTGGATGTTGGGGTTTAGTTTAGTTTAGTTTTGTTTTTTCTTAATTAAACTAAATCCTGTGCCAGATCAATGGGATTTTTATCTTTGTTGGAGTAATGGGACCACAGCTGGGAAAAAGACAACCGCTGCAGATTTATTTGCTAGCTTATAACCCTCTAATACTGAATCTCTTTTTCCTGCCAAAACCCAATTTTGTTCCATGTCAATTAAATGTTATTTCATCACCCATGTTTCACTGCTGGTATCAAAACTCATCTGTGTCAAACTGACATTAAAAAATAAAGATGAAAACATATTAGAATTCCTTGGTTTACCTGTTATGCTTCTAAAACCTTGGATGAGAAACCCTACTTTCTAGATCACATCTGGTTTTTTTCCTAAATTGTGTTCCTGGCCCCAGTAAAAATACTGTGTATATTGTTACTTATTTTGGTGGAATTTGGAAGATATCATGTCTATGTCTTACTTGGAGAAATTTCTATCAGTGAGGAATTGTTTGATTATTTTTTCTTGTTTCAAGTAGTGCAAATATTTCATACTATGCTTGTACATTTTCCTGGCTGCAGACATTTTATGTTGTAAGAAAGTAGGCAAAGCAGAGTGGGAAGGTGACATCAAGTGTGTTTCACAGATCAAGACTTAACTGGTAGTTATGTATTATTCACAGAAGGCTGAAGGAAAGCAAAGCTTTGAAAATCACCACAGGCAGATACAAGGTCCAAAATTTTTCATTTGCCTAGAAAAGTATGATGGCATATCTGTGAAGTGATCATGAACTAGCAGCTGTGTAATTCAGGTGCATTCTGTGGTAATGATTTTAATAATGTTTCTTCATTTTCTTAAAGATTCAGCCACTTAAGAGTCCATGAAAAAAGCTAGACCAACATGACTGCAAACAGTTTTTCTTCCTAATTACACAAAATGGGTAAGTATGAACAACAAGGATAATATGAAGAACACATATTTCTCACAGGACCCTTCTTTAGCCTTGTGTGTGAAGGAGTGCTGGTAGTAATAAAAAATGAATTAAAATTTCATGGAGACGAAAAATGTCTGAGTTTCTGAAAAGCATTTAAAAATGTCTGTCAGAGAATATCAGCATGGCTGGGATGAGGTTTCTGTTGAAGGATGATGCCTTCATGGGCAAAGTTGTATTCAATAACCAACTTCTAGATTCGTAGAGAAAATAAATACATCTACTGTCTGGAGTGGAGGCTTACCTTTTCACTTCTGATTTCTGTAATATCTTCCCACCTGCTGACTCAGAAATGAACACTGCTTAAGGCAAATGACCAAAAGGAATTTGAACTAGACCCGATATACATTTCTAAGATTTTTGAGCTATGGATCAGGCATCATTGTTTTCGGATGTGACTTGATATTAGGTGTTGCACAGGAAGGAAAATATTTTATATTGCTCTTTGGCACACCAACATCTATAAGACAATTGCGCCTCAGAACAAGAGTTACTTCACAGGAGCAGCACCTGACCTCTAGGACTATGTGAAAAGGCTGTATCCTTACTGTAGAGGTAATCATGTTTTATAATATTGAAAAATTAAGAAGTAAAACTATGTCGAACAAATACAATTTTATTAGCATAATAATATTTGTTTCCCAAATGAAGATGATGATATTTTCTTGACATATTGGAGTCGAATTGTTTAACTTCCATACTACACAAAGTGCGTATGTATTAATACAAGGTGATGGTGAAAAAAGCAAAAATTATAGGATAATATTCTACTGCTTCTCCAGCAACTCTGCAGGATGCCTCATTATGTGATATATCATACAAGTAGCCACACTAATACGTATGTAATTATAAAATTATTGATTCTAGCAGACAGTTGCTCTTTACCAGTATTCACAAATGACACAAATGAAATTGAAGGGCACTGTTCACCCACACTCCATTTGGAGATTTATTTTGATGAAGACATAATGAAGCAGAACGTTTTCTTGATAGAAGATAATAATAGTAAATGACAAAATTATTTTGGAACTCAAATCTATTGGTAGCACATTGAAATGGATGAGTGGGTGAACACTAATTTAAAAGATGTTCAGCAAGTTTGAGGTAATATGTTAACTTAGCTAGCCAAAGATCTGAAGAGTGAAGTTGAAAAAGGCATTCAGAATTATTGGCTATGCAATCCAAAAATGAATTATAGGCATAAGATCTGACCTTCTGGGACATTTGAAGATCTCTAAAATGCTCAGTGTCCTTGGCATCCTTTCTAGGCAGAACTAAAAAATCATTGTATTCCAAATTTGTTCTGAGGAGTTTTGTCACAAGATTTGGAGTTTTAGCATGGTCTGTGTCTAAGCCTCAGCATTTTTAGTTGCCTGCACATGTTAGAATAAAAACATCCAGTTGTGAACTAGGATTCTACTCCAAAAGAATGTGAAAAAAGAAGTGGAAAAATAAAATGGTAGTGCGCTATAAATGGTTTGAGGAAAGAACTAATTTTTAAAATATTTTAAAATCTCATTATATCTGATACTTAACCTTCTTTCCAGTACTTGAAGGAAGCCTGCAGAAAGATGGAAACAGACATTTTACAAGAGCATGTAGTGACAGGGCAAGGGGGAATGGCTTCAAACTTCAGGAGAGTGGGTTTATATTAGACATTAGGATTCTTTACTGTGAGGGTGGCAAGTTGTCTAGAGAAACGGTTGATGCTCCATTCCTTGAGGTGTTCAAGACCAGGCTGGATGGAGTTCTGAGCGGCCTGGTCCTCTGGAAGGCTTCCCTGTCCATTGCAGGGGAATCAGAATTAGATGATCTTTAAGCTCCCTGCCAAGCAAAACCATTCTATGATTCTAAATCTAGTCTCTTTGACCATTTGCTCTTGTCCTCACCCACAGATTGGTGTTGTCAGCAAACTTGCTGAGGGTGCTTCCACTGTCCCGTCACTGGCATGGATACTGTATAGCACTGGTCCCCTGAGGAATGCAACTCATCCCTGGTTTCCACTTGGACATCAAGCTGTTCCCACAATATTCTGAGTGCTACCACCCAGGCAATTCCTTATCCACATAGTGTTCCATCCACCAACTTTGTGTCTCTCAAGTTTAGAGACAAAGATGTCATGTGTGACAGTGTCAAATGTATTGGACAAGTCCAGGTAAATGATGTCAGTTGTTCCTCCCTCAATCACCAATGCTACGATTCTGTCATAGAAAGCCTCCAAATTTGTCAGGCAAAATTTGCCCTTAGTGAAGCCAAGCTGGCTGTCACCAATCACCTCCCTGTACCTCCACTCCAGAAGGACATGATACATGACCTTGCCAGGCACTGAGATGAGTCTGATGGGCCTGTATTTTCCTGGGTCTTCCTTATTTCCCCTTTTAAAAATGGGGATTATATTTCTGCTTTACCAGCCAGTGGATTGCCACAACTTCTCAAATATGATGGATAGCTTAGCCATTTTCTCCATCAATTTCCTCAGGATCTGCAGCTATATCTCATCAGGTTTATCTCAAAATACACTTGACCCTTGGAGTTTTCATTCTGTGTATACTTTCTCCGTGCTATGAATCTTCTTCTGAGAGAGACAGAATTTCTTCAAGAGCTGGGGAAGGAAAGCTGTTAAAGGGTGCATTAACCCAGGAAGAACAGGGTGAGCACCATGGGTCACCATGTCTCTACAAATATAGATGAAGTGCTGGCTGACAAATCATAGCCCTCCCTGAATTGCAATGAAATGTATGCCAAAATTGTTAGAAAAATGCCCATGATGTGGAGGCAATATTAATTTGAGACTTGAATCTTGGCCTTTGGTTCAAGCTGCACTGGAAGTCATAGGCCAAATTTTCATGGTTGTAGGAAGGCCTTAGATAGCCAAGTATCTGTCTCAGTGCATTAACTGCAGAAAAAGTCTGCTAGGAGCAAGGAGGGGAAATGAAAGCAGTGTAGTGCAGAAGAGCCAGGTGAATGCTCAGTCAGTGTGGTGAGTAAATCTTATACACAGCTGTTAGTATACAAGACACAATATTTTAGTGCAAAATATGCAAGCAGTTTGTGCAGTTATATGGCCATTATTTCAATATAACATTGGGAGATGCTGTTGATAGTAGTTCTTAGGAGATACAGCACTTACTGTCATTCTTAGTGTCTTCTTTTCTACCTTTTGACTAATTTATCCTATTTATGCCTTTCAGTGCTTCAGTTTGTGCTGGTTTAAAATTCAGGTGAAAAATTAAACCCACTGCAACTGTTCCCCTTTCCCCCGCCCCTTCCGATAATGGGGAAACTAGGAGAGATTATAAATTGGAATCACAGCTTACTGAAAACATCACAATAATCACAAAAATATTAATAACAAAGAGTGTACAAGAGGGAGAGAGAGAAGGAGAGAGTTTTACCCACAAAAGAGTATTCACCACCGAACATCCTCCTGGTCAGCAGTCAGCACAATCTCTAAACACAGGCCATCACCACATGGCACCCAGGAAAACATTGGCAGCACACCAGGGAGGCTCCTGTGGCTCAACCTCCTCCTCCCCAGCCCAGAAACAGTGGAGAACAGGGACAACCCAAAACTTGGGAAAGGAATTTTTCCAAATAAGGAGCAGTGATGCAGAGATGCTCGCTCTGGTGGTGGCAGCAGTCCTGGAGCAGGCTCTCCCTCTCTCTCCGCAGCCCCAGCAGCAGCAGAGGTGTGAGTGCAGGGGCTCTCTCTCCAGCAGAGTGGCAGCCAGTAGCTCCAGCCTTTTTTCAGGTTTTAAAATGAGGCGTTTTTTACACAATGTTGTAATGGAAAGGCTGCTGGGCTTGAAGCAGCTGGCTTTTCCAGCCTAACAGAGACTTGTGGTCACCAGTGGTAAGCAGGACTTCAACATATGCTTCTTACAAGTTTTATAATTAAGTTTCTCCGGGGCAGTTTAAGCATAACTTCATTATCTGATAGAAATATCCTCTAAGAACAAATAAATCTTTCTGAAAATAGCCTTGGAGAGGCAAAATCTCCTGAAAAATAGCAGTGGAAACTCTTTGTGACCCAAAAGGACATGAAGTTCCTCCATGCATGAGGACATAACTGCAGTACAGCAAATGTGCATGGTAGGGTTTTTGCTGGTGAAATATAAAAATGTTTTGACAAGTGAGCAGGTTATTTTGTCCTGTGCTAGGAAAAGGACTGCATGAAAATGACTCCACAGGTCAGAAGCCTGCAGAAAGCAGCTCTTTCCCATGGCAACAGCAGAAAGTGTTCAAGAAGCAATCTGTACATAAATTCAGATAGTTCAGTGCATGTATGTATATTAATCCCCTTACTTGTGTCCTCTGTTCACCTGCTATGGGTTCACTTTAGAATTTCCAGAGATGTCTCTAGCTCCCCAGGTTCTCTCTATCCGAACAACATACAAATATATGAATCTGATGGTTCTCATGCAATGCACCAGCAGGAAAGAGTCAAACATGTTCTTTGTCAAAGCAGGAGTCACATCACAGAAATCATGCTTCACAATGTCAACTGAGAGCGAGGTATTTCTTTTCATCTAATATGTCTGTGGGATATTCTATTTGTGTCACCTGTAGTCTAAAGAAATCTTGATTACATTTAAATTCTGTTACTTTCTGATTGTGACTACATGCTTTCTAGAAAATTAAAGTACATTCTACATTGCAAATAAAAATTTAATGGCAGGAATAGAGTCTGTTACAGCACGGATTTTTCTAGTCTCAAATTTTGTGAATGTAAAAGTCAACAGTAGTTAACTTTACTGTGAACCATCTCAAGCCAGTGAATAATGTAAGTTTGGTGGTTTTTTTGGTTGGTTTTTTTTTGTAGAGTCTGTATGTTGAAAAATAACTATCTAAAAATCTATTGCTTTGAGGCGAAAGAGAATGTGGATTTAAAAAAAACCCAAACAACCGAACCAACACGTAACTTACCCTGTAGAAGCCACTTTTTGGCAATGTGGTTCGCAATTCACAGTTTTAAGTGTTTTTCTGATTTCCATTATAAGTCATTTTGGCTGTGAGTTTGATGTTGAATGTCTGTTGTTTGAGGTTTTTCTGAATCCTACAAAGTGTAATATAATATGACATGATACAATATATGAATGTAATTAATGGAATTATGTACGTGTATATTAAGCCACTTTTTTTGGTTCAAATTTAAGTCTGGACAAAATATCACTATAATAACAGCAAGAGTCATCCTTAAATAGTTGGGTTTTTCTATGCTAATTTATTCCATGTTATTTCTCTAAAATCACTTTGTTTGTATAATTTATTTTGCTGAATAATTATAATCACAATAGTAAAATTATTGCAATGTTATTGTGCAAGCATGAGATTTGTATCATGTTCTTTTAGGAGCTGTCATGTTAAAATAAGATGATTTCTTCTGATTGCTTGCATTACTCCATATCGTTTAACAGGCTCCTTATTCCTGAATGGGACTCTAATAATTCAGTTTCTTGGAATCGTAAGTAGCTGCAAAATAGGCACCCAACTGGAAATAGTTCAAAATTGCTTAGGTTTTGTGCTCTCAGCAGTAAGCAGATTGATTTGGTTTTTGTCATGCTATGTTTGCCTTTGACTTGCTCATCTTCAGCACTTTGAAAACTCAGCTTCAGTATCTCCAAATGGATGCTCTATATCACACTTTGGAAATTGTGTCTTGATCCATTTCTGAAAGCAGCGAGGATCATCTTTAGTGCTGTACTTCTATAATTTCATCCACCCATGCCTATCCCTCATTGCTTTTATTTGCGTGTATGGATGCTTTCCAGCATGCTTTGGTTTGTGCACTTGGATCTGCAAGCTAAACATGATGCATTTGTCTGTCATCCTCTCTCTTTGTGCCCAGTGGAAGTGTCCTTTTATCATCAAGCAATTGTTTCACCTCGCTGCACTGGAACAGAGCTTGCACAAGCAGTTGTAATACTAAATGCTGTTCTAAGATATAATTGCTGAGGCATTCATCTTTAAAAGGAGATATTTTCATCCAAATGTCTTAAAGATAAGGTAGTCCTACTCTTGATTTTGTCAAGGACCCTTTGAAGTCTCTGACTTCAGCAAGCTGGATTATGCTCTACTATTACTATTATTCTGCTCTTCTTTTGCGTCTGAGTGAGACACTTAACTTTTCAAAGATCTAGAAAGCTTTCAATGACAGTGTAAAATTCTTTATTCAGGAGGACATGAGAAAGATATCGAATATACATCTATGTTGTAAGCCATGTCTAAAATATTTGGTACCTTGCATTTGGCAAGGTAGAAACATTGCAGAGAAATTGAATTATTGGAGGAATTTACATTTTCACAGAATGGTGCTTTCTTGCCCCTTTGTATTCATTTTTGATCCATGTTGTTTTGGAAAGAGAGAGAATCTGACCGTGAATTATCTGTGGGTTCAGTTACAAGTACTCGAAAATGGCATCTGATGTTCTTTGTGCACAATCCAGACCTGAGAAAATAGGACAAGTGAGAGGAAATTATACTGTGGCTAATGAGTTGTCTTAGTCTTGTCAGAGATATGAACTGTCAACCTTCTTACAAGACCTTGGCAATCAGGCTGACATCAACTGTGAAGTAATTCCTGTGTCTGTAATCTGTATGTATTTCAAATGAACTCATTGCACAATCTACATACTATCCGTAAGAAACATTCTTCCATATTTTCCATGTATGGGAATGTTCCCAGATTTCAGAAATAGCTCTCTTTGTAGAAATATACAGTCCACACCTAGGAGAAAAAATCCCCTCTGTCTCAGATTTTCATTCCCACATTCCTCCATGCAGAGAGCAAACATCAGGTTCAGTCTAAGTCGGCTATTTTCCAGGTAAGTTCAAATTATCCTATGCTGCCCTGAACCACATTTTTACTTGAAAATCTGTTAGGGAAGAGTGATTCTGAAGGCGTGCCCAGAGGCCATGATCAGTAGGCACAGGTAAGGTGTAGGCTGTGAGCAGGTGCACAGTTACTGCACTTCAAAGTTCCATGGAATATGTGGGTGCAACCAGCATAAGTAAGCACAGCCTTAGAAAAGCAGTCAAAAGGACTTTCTTGGTTTTTTCAGCTTGCTCACCAATTCCCTCTCATGGTTTGGTCAAAAGATTTTAGAGACCATAAAGACTGGATGTGGCACTCAGTGCTGTGGTTTAGTTGATAAGGAGGTGCTAGGTATAGGTAGGACATGATGATCTCAAAAGTTCTATTCCAACCTAGCTAATTGTGTGATTCAGTGAAAAGACTCCACATCTACATTTTTATATTAAAGTGTCTCTTTTTAAAGATGCAAGTAGACAAGAAGAAAAGGTATTATGATCTGAGTACCCTTTTACTGAATGGTTTTATTTGTTTGAAAAAAAATAAAGCAAAGACATGCTATTCATTAGTTAGAGAAGTCAACAACACTCCAAACAAGGGGGAAAGAGGCATGATGAAAGTAGGAAATTATTAACAGAGTTGTCTTTAATCAAAGTGTATTATGTTTCCTCTTGGACATAGAATACAGAACACTGACAGATTTTATCGCAACTGGACAACATGTTTTGGTGGAGGAAAGGAAAGGGAAGGGAAGAATCACTAAAGAAGCTTTCAAGAGCTTTCCTCATGCATCCTCTTAATATAAATGAACTGTAATATATGTCATTTTCTGACTCTATCGAATTGCTACGGAGAAAGGAACCGTTTATTGGAAAGGAATATTGCCTTTGGCCTTCTTGGCCACCTGGGCACTGCTGGCTCATGTTCAGCTGCTGTCAGCAGCACCCCCAGCTCCTTTTCCTGTGGCAGCTTTGCAGCCACTCTGCCCCAGCCTGTGGCACTGCATGGAGTTGTTGTGACCCAAGGGCAGGACCCAGCACTGGCCTTGTTGAGCCTCACACCACTGGCCCTGGGCCATGATCCAGCCTGCCCAGATCCCTCTGCAGAGCATTCCTGCCCTCCAGGAACTCAGTACTCTGTCCCAACTTGCCTACAAATTGCCTGAGGTAGCACTTGAGCTCCTTGTCCAGGTTTTCAGCAATGAAACTAAGCAGAACTGGCCCCAGTAGTGAGCCCTGGAGAATCCCATCGAGCATCAACAGGATTTCACTTCACTCACCACCATTCTCTGGGCCTGGCCATCCAGATGGATTTTTATCCAGTGAAGAGTGACAGCAAAGTGAAGAAATGAGGTATTTTAAAACAAAGATAAAGAAAGGATGCAATAAACATATTTCTGAGCACATGCAACTGAAGGAACCAAAATATATATAAATATATAAACTGCTTATTAACTGTGAGTAAATTACAATTAATCTTTCCCTTTTTTTTTTTTCTTTCTTTTTTTTTTTTGTTCCCCTGAATGCTCTGATCTGGTAAGGAATTCTTGTGCTATGGAAACAATGTTTTATTTGTAAGCAGTGTTTAACAAGTAATTGGGATGCAGGCAGAAATCCATGGATCCAAATCCTCTTGCAGGACACTATTAAAGAGCTGGTATTGTGGAGTGAATACTTCACAAACGAGATGTAATGCAGCAGGCTTCTCCAGGGATGAATTCAGGCTCTGAGTATATAAGGCAAAGGAGTGACAATTGAAAGACCACTTTGTTTCAAAATATATGGAAGGGTGGATCCAGGATAAAGGCTCTTTTTTTTTTTTTGTTAGTTATGTGTTTAAGTGGAATAATGAAAGAAATTTGTGCACTTATCACTAATAAAGAAACTCACAGTTTCTACAGATTCAGTTAGTTTACGTATCTTAGTTTACATATCTGTATCTTCAAATGATAGTAAATAGTGTACTTCCAAAATTGTCAATTATACTTATGCCATGTAACCTGACACAAATTTTATTAGAGTGGCTTGATCAAATTTAAAACTCCAGTAGCTTTCAGGATTAGTTTTCACTCGACTTTGATTCCTTGCTTTTCCACATATATATTGGCAAGAACCTTTTAATTACAATGACACATGGTATTTTTTTTGCACAGTAATGGAGCACAGAAAAAAGCAAATCCAAAGAGGCACAGGGAATTGTGTGATGCGATTTGCACATTCAGATATGCATTGCGAGCACTGGCCTCTTTCAAACCAACAGCCTCCTTTTGCTTTTTCTGAATTTGCAGTTATGATTCATAAAAAGCAGGAAGATAACATGGAAGCACTGGTGTGTGTTAATAAAGGCTTTAATTTATTGGATGCTTTTATTTCCCGTCCTTTTGTTGGCCATCTTCGACGTACTATGGAAGAGAGTCTCCCAGAGTGGAAGAGGAACTATTAAGACAGACTGAAGCAGGGAAGGTTACTTTTCCTACTGATGTATTGGCCTACAGCTTGGTTAAGCAGTAGATGTAAAAAACTCTTGCATCACCACTGTGTGTCATCAGAACTGGGAAACAGACTGACAGTTGCTTTTGTGATCTGTCCTCTCTTATGATGCCTGTAGACCCACATGTTAATTTTCTACTCAGTTTAAGGAGGACTCTAAAGTTTCTCACTAATGCATTTCTCAAATTTTTAACATCAGTAAAGGAATGTATTCTCTAGGCCTGTTCTTATAAACAGTGGAATATTTCCAATAAAGTTTTGTCAATAAAATTAAGAGAAATTGTCAGTCATTGATAGGCAGCTGGTATATACAGTTTCAGCTTTGATGATTAAATAAAACCAGAGAAGCTTGACAGGCCATCAAAATGGAAAAAGACATGCCAATTTAGCAAGTGTATAAGCACCCAGAATATAGTTTTAGTCACTGTTATTGATCGTAATATCTTTGCAGCATTTAAAAAATATAGATTAAGGAACAAGCTTGTAGCAAGAATGAACTCATTAATTTAGCTATAACATGCTCTGAGTATAAGGAGCAGCTGATGAGAGCCATTTAGAGGAGCTGATGATTTGACAGAAAATAATATGGGGACAAGTTTGCTTAAAAAAAGCTCAAAGCCAGATATAGTGGACTTTACTAAGGTATTTTCTGAAGGTTAGAGGATTCATCTTTTTCCCTGGCACTGCAGTGGTCTTTGCTCAGTTCTGCATGCCAAGTACTCTTAATCTTGTAAGAAAACTCTGTACCAGAGGGTGGTGTGCGCAGCTGACTTTGGCTCAGGCTGACATAAATTATTATTGCTTTTGCAACTTTAGAGGCATTTCTTTGAGATACATCTTTCTTATGCTTATAGATACTTATCAAAATTCCATGGACTGGAAAGCAGAAGAAAAGGTTAGTACACAGAAAACTTCAGTCTATTTGTTTCTAAGCCACAGGTAGGTGTGTTGTGTGGAAACAATGGAAACTGTGGAAACAGTGTACAGTTTCCTCTCTGCATGCCTCAGCTGCCTTTGAGTGGATTCCATAAGGTCAAGGCAGAACTGTGGTTCTTTTACTGTAGAAAAAATTGTTAGTACTGTCTCATGGATGTTTGGCTGTTATCTGATGTGTAATGTCTCAGAGTGCTGGGCAGGCTTATTCTGTGCTGCAGCATTTAGAAAAACATCACTTTAAGGCATGCTGCTTTGTCTGAAGGTTGTAATTTAATTTAAATGTTGAGGAAAGTTCTCTAGCTGGATTTTCTGATCCCCTTAACCTTGGTGAATGATAACTTTGGAGTGGGAAGGGGTTTCCATATTTTCTTGCAAATATGATCTCTTCAATAAGATGTTGAAGAGAAAACAGCAGTAAGGGCAAAGATTGCACAGCCAAGTCATCTTACCTTTGCTGTGGAATACCAGACAAGGGTACATATTCTTTGTCTGCCACTTTCTGTATTATGTCTTGGGCTTTCTGAAACCATATCAAATGAATGAGGACTACTGCATGATTCCCTGCATTTTAAGTGTCTCTCTGCTTCAGGAGAACAAAAAAAGAAACAAGGGGTAGCTGTGCTCAACTGAGGAGTGACAAACATATTCACTTGCCTGTTGCTGGGTCAGGTGTTCCAGGAAGAAATTGAATGCATAGACTGAGAGACAGTATTTTCAGTATGGAAAACACAAGTCTTGGAAAGGGAGTTTTCCACCGATTGCTCCTTTTTCCCACAGATATAATTATCTTCATCTTTACTGCTTCTTTAATGTATCGTGTATCAAGTATTTTTCAATGACATTCCAGGAAAACCAGTTCAGAAATCCTGTGCAGATTATTTTGATATTTAAAGAAAATTTCATCATGGTGAATACAGGACCAGCAAGAGCTCTTTAATTCATAATTAATTTTGTTGAGTTGGTTATCTATGTGGAAAGAAACTACGTTGCAATTATTTACATCTCCTGTTAAACGTAAATTATTTTAGAAAATTTAAACTCCAGATCAAAATAATAAAAAAAAGTTCTAGATAACAATAACCTTGCTCAGTGCAGAAGTCAGTATGACATTAGCCTGAAAGTCAATATTTTGGCACATTGTCTGGAGGGAATTGGAGTGCAGTGTCTTGACACCAATCATCCCCTGTATGTGCCGAGGCCATCTCTGGACGACCCGCGTCTCCTGCAGTGCAGCTTGGTCTGCTGCTTGCTCACAGGCTGAAGCAATGCCTCCCTGGCTCAGTGGCAGCTGTACCCTGCAGGACAGAACCTGACAGAGTCGAAGCAGACATCGCTCTCTATGGAGACAGCCTGGAGAACCATAAGTGTCTGGGATGCAGGGCTGATCACAAGTACATGTCTCTACAAATCTACTGAAGAACATGAGTTACCTGTAGCTTCTGAATCACACTTTTAGCATTTCACTATCCAAAGAACTAGCTACTTCAAATTTTCATTTCAATTCCTGACAGAATCTCATTATAATGAATTTCATAATGTTCAGAACAGAGGTTTGTTTTACAGCATCATCCCTTTTACTGCATACAGAAACACAGTAAAAGTTCAAATTCTACTCTTCACTACAATCTAATTGTCCTGAGGATTGTGAGCTTGCATCTGAAACTAGAAATTCTGGCTCATGCTCACTGAATAATAGTAAATACTGATGCAGTAAACTGGATTGGTCAAGTTGTTTATGAGGCACATTCCAAATTCCCTGCACTCTCAAAGCCTAGAATTGTCTTAATTTACTCCAGTGTGGTGAAAACAGAAGGCAACTTGGAACAAATTTGTCTAATTAAGTTAATATTAGAATGTATTTGTTATTGCCAGAGCAGTAGAGCATGAAAAATACGCCTACAACTATAGTGTAACAACTACAGAGTTAAATGGTTTCAAGAAGTTCACGGAACAAGCTAAAGTAGGAATGGAAGAGACTCTGAGAAATTTAATCCATTTCCCTTTTCTAGTTGCAGTTGTCTTTGCTATAGGCATATCTGTCATATCTGTTGGTAAAAAATCTCCAGCAAGGCCAAGTGCACTGTTACATGCAAACACCATGGTTATCCATTTATTTATTGAAAGTTATACCACCATCAAAAGAGAAATCTGTTATGGGCAATTATCTTGCCTTCAATGCACATTCTGATCTTGAGCTCTACCAAGGGAGGACCTCCTACTATACACAGATCATCTGTCATGAGAGGGATTTAGTAGATCGTATGCCAATCTCCATGCTCTGCTTTGGAGGGCATGGGAGGACCAGTTACTGCTTTCTGCTAAAACTTTGTGCCTCATGTCTCTGTCCAAATTTGTATACGCTTCTGCTTGGTTCCGAGTCATCTACTCTCAACACAGAAATTACTTGTACTTCTAGGACCTATAGTGGTGTTTTCTTTTTTTCTGATGAAGCTGAAAATCCGGGTTGCTAAGCTTCTGATTTTTTTTCACATGGAGAATGAGTAAATTAAATAAAAATTTTCCTCCAGCTTTCAAAAGAAGAACATTTAAAATTTTCACCATGTAGCAAAATTCCTCTTGACTGCTTTGAAGCAAGAACACGTATCTAATACGTATAATAATGATTCTGTGGTTAGAATTCCCTGCTGAACTTTTAGTGTACTGATCTGCTATGGCTTTTTTGTCTCAAAAGGTACAGATTATTTTTATCTCTTACCCTGCACAAAAACTTGATGCTTACACACGTTGGTTTCCTCCCTACTAAGCAGCTGCTATCTCATTGAGATTTTGTAAGGGATCTCATATGCGGGAAAATAAATTTTCTGTTCCCAGGTGGTGTGGCTATCATCCATATTCATTAGGTCTGATGTTGTTTTCCTTCTTGTTATCCTAAATTCACTGTTACAGTGATCAGCTCCCTGGTCATGGTTTAATGATTAGTTTTGCTGTATGTCCTTTCATTCCTTAGGTGGAAATAAATCCTTGCCTACATCGATCTGTCAGTGGTTGTGTTAAAAAACAGTTATTACCATTCTGGGTCACAGCTGAGGTCTGTTTAGGCTCATATCCTCTCTCTAGTAATAGTCAGTACCAGAAGCATCATGGAAATGAATTTGCCTCCCATTCCTGTGAACTCTCTCCTGCTGTTAAGCATGCAGTTGCATTACCTTCCAGTCTCTTTTTTCTTTTATCTTGTTTTTAGCTCTCAGTAGAAAAACCTGAAACTAGGGGAATTTTGCTATGATGTATGTTGGTCTTTGAAAATAAGTTAACTGCACATGTGCCAACGATGATCTGTTGTTGTTGACAACAATGTGAGAAGAGACAAGTGGAAGGAAAGGTATTGAGGCAGCCTAAATACGAAAATAATGTATGTCTAGCAGAGCTCATTTTTAAAGTGCAGCTTTAAAAGCATAAATATGTAATGTTTGTGGTAACAGGAGCTTTCTATGAGTACCAGAGCAGTGCAAGGACAATGCTTTTTTCTGGCATACTAGGCAGTACTAATGCAAAGGATGGAAGAAGGGCATCATGGAAGGAGGAACATCTTTTCTCCCTTTGTTCCTCATATGCTGCTCTTCATTCTTTCTATCTGCTTCTGATCAGATAGCATTTTGATGCTGAGCAGTTCATTCCCTCAAATTTTTTTTATTCTGCATCAGTTCACATGAAAGATACCAGGCAGATGGATGTGGAACCTGAAGCCCTTCCCCTACAACAAAAAAAGCATACATCAACCAGTGCAAGCAATCCTGTGCTGCCTGATGTGTTGGGGCAAAGGGGAGCTGAGTTTTCTGGTTTTTGTGACATCATTGTTTACAGGACACCTACTATCAGTCACCATTCATTAGGAATGGGGCTGGAGGCTAAACAGTTATCAGATGGCAAGTGGACTAGTTTCTGATCAAATCAGTTTATAAAAGTTCATGTGTTTAATTTATTTAAAAGAGCTCTTGTGGAGTTTATCATCAGTAACATTTTTGGTTACTCTTGTTTCCTAGAGGAGGAGGCTTATCTGGTCCTGCATTTTTGCCTGTGAATGTGTTTGTGTGTGTCTGCGAATGTGTTTACTTCCCTCTTTTCTTGGAATGACTTTTGCACCTTGAGAATCCTTAATTATATGCAAAGACAGTCTCAAGATACAAAATTTCTATGAGTCATGGTGAGACAGAAAACATAAAAACTATGCTGAGGAAATAGTGTACAACACATATCAATAAGAAAGGGACTTCATTAGTTATTTAAATAATTGAATGTTTGGTTTTGAATGTGTTCATTGCACCCTCTTCTTGGATTTATACAATGAAGAGGAGACTTCTTGATATGTGACATCACCGTAGTGGTTTACCTTTGGAGAGGGTAATTAATATGATCTTAGAATTGGGTTCATTTTTTTTTCTCTAAGCACTTTTAGCATTTTCCTTGAATTTGAGATTATTTTTCCCCCCACAGAACCATAGAATGTCCTAAGCTGCAAGAGATCCACAAGGATTATCGAGTCCAACTGCTGGCTCTGCACAGAACATCCCAAGAATCACACCATGTGCCCAAAAGCATTGTTTAAACTTCTTGAACTCTGTCAGGCTTGGTGCTGTGACAACTTCCCTGGAGACCCTGGTCCAGTGCCCAGCCACCCTCTGGGTGAAGAACCTTTTCCTGATATGCACCTTAAACCTCCCCTGATAGAAATTCAGGCTATTTCCTTGGCTCCTGTCCCTGTCACCACAGAGATCAGATCAGTACCTGCCACTCCTCCTAAAACGGGAGGACTGCAATGAGGTGTTTCCTCAGTGCCCTCTTCTCCAAACTGAAAAGAACAAGTGATCTCAGATACTCCTTGTGGCTTTCCCTCTTTTTTATTATGTAACAATTATTTTTGCTGAAATGTTCACGTAGATATTAAAAAATATTTCTTCAGTATAAACATGTAGAATCTCAATTTATAGAAATCTATATCTTTAAAATTTTTTCATTGAAGTAAATAGAATTCTTGAGGTAGTTTGCAACAGTAATAGTCAGCAGAGTTTTATCATATGTTGACTCTGTCCTACCTTGCAAAACAATTTTGTCTCATAAATTTTTCTTTCGTGTACAGAGTGTTCACTATAATTCATGTTATTATCATTTAAATAAGATTGAATCATCAACATTTCTAAACCATATTACTGGCAAAGAAAGAAATGCACCTGCAAGTAAGGTCAATTAGAAATCTTTCTTTCTAATTAGTTAATGGACAGTATTTTTCCTGTTGTGTGTACATGAGGGGGAATGTCACTGTTTTTTTTAATAGTGTTGTTAATCAAATGCCCTAACCAATATTTATTTCCCTAAAAGTTTATTCTCTGTGATTGGAAGGATTGTCTGCTGGTCAGAGGACATGCTACCACCCATCACTTGCTCACATAGCTTCCACTGCTATAAAAGACAGATAACAAACAGTTTCTACTACTGATACAGAGTAGTACAACAAAATTGATGACTACATTTGTGCTGAGAAACTAAGCTACATCTTGGGAGTGAGTCTTCTCTGAGTGCAGATTATATCATGCTCTCACCTGTAGCTAAGAACCACAACCAGCCTTTTTGTCTTTTGTTCTGTTTGTCCAGGCAGACTTGGCACAGCAGGCTGGTCCATGACACTTACTTCAAAGTTGCATTTCAGGAATTTGGCTACACCACACCCTTCTGCAAAAAGGTGAAATGCAGGGCAGAGAGGCAGGAGAAAACACTGGTAGTTTCATGAAAAGCTGTTTTCCTGGGGATTTTCTTAAAGTGCAGATTGAAAAACTGGGGCTAACGTGCAGAGTATAATTCTTGATCAGAAGAATTGAGAAGGGAAGAAAACCTGATTTTTTTTCTGAACAGAAGAGACCATGACCATATAACTTCTGAACACAATGACAGCAGAGGAATGGTTTGCTGTGAAGTGAGAGTTTGCACTGAGTAGATGCTGATCTGTAGGGTGGTGGGTGATCTAGTAATAATGAAAGGTGATAAGACTAAATGTGAACAAATGATGTGAAATACTATAACTGAGAATACAACTGAAAGAAAGTAATATCAGATAATGAAAATCAAGTCACCAGCCATTTTCTAGATATGAAATCCAGTAAATTGAGTAAGTACTGGATTTCAGATTTGTTATCAGTAGTCTAAATGTTACTTGACTTATTTTCTTATTTTTTTCTTTTATCTAACAGTGACTACATACATCCTGTGAATTAAAGCCAGGTTATTAAGAGCATGCAAACATTGACTGTGCATGATGAATTAGTATTTTTTTCATAAAGGACAATTCATAATAGAGCAGTGTTAAGATGTGAGAGAGTCACACACCACAATTTTAAAAGCAATGATTAGATTTTTCTGAATACTTAGTGTAGGAACAGAAAAAAATATTCATTGATTAGAGAAGTTATCCTTCTTAACAGGTGCCTGCTGTCACAGTAACTGGTTTGCACTAACATAATTTGTAACTAGTTTGCACTGATATAATTTGTCAAATAATTTTATGCTCATCCCCATATTCAAACAGGCTCTTAGGTGTTTGATTTGCACCAAGAGTGGAGGAAGTTATATGTGCCTTTGTGGAAAGAACAGAGCTCCCAATTTAACAAAAGAGAGTTTGCTTTCACAATACAGGTCTGGCAAAGGTAATTTGGTTTAATGTATCCATCCCTTCTTCTCTACCAGGATGTCCTGTTGATATATAGCTGTCAAGTCTTGATGGGGAATTCCTCAGGGAAGAGTTGTCAGGAAACAGACTGCATCATCTTCTCTAAAGGACCTATTGGCACAAAAGCATGTTGACGTTTCAGAAGTAAAGACTTCTCAGTCTGCTAGCACAGTGCCCTTCAAATTCTTAAGGCTCCATACAAAGCAAGGAAAACTTTTCAACAAAATGAGAAAAGCAGGGAAGCAGCAGACAGAGAAGCAGCAGACAAGTATAGCTGCACATCTGGAATATGTGGAACATTTATACATTTGCAGATTTGTGTATTCAGAAGCCTAGATGCTGAGATTCTGAGCATGTCCATGTCATCTGGGATATGTTCCCAGGATAGAAGTCTGTCCTTCTAAACATGCAGATGAAAAAATTTTTGGAAAACTGAACTGGGAAGAGAACTCACCCCTGTGTTTCTAGATAGCAACAAGGGGACCCATTTTACTGGGTAATCAATGCAGAAAAATTGTACAGCCCTACAGACAGACCTAAAGTGTCCTCTGGCCCATCACCTCTAATGAAGTGGGGCGGTAGAGAGAAAAAACCCAGTTTTTAAAACCAAAGCAAAAAACTTGTGAAGAACCTGGTCTGAAATGCCTGGATATATTTGCCTCTCCCAGTTATGTAGACAAGAAGCATGTGAGGAATCCTGCCTAGTTCTTCCTTGTTTCTTCTACAGCAGACAACAATCAAGCAGTGTTACTATTTAAAAAAACCCTCCAATTTTGTATATACTTTCTGTTGTCACAATTCATTGGAAAGTAGCCTTCCTTTATATTTTGACAAATTAGATCATGTTACAGTTCTCTTGACCTAGCTGCAGATGAAGAGGGTTTGTATGAAACTGACATTTGCAATATAGTGTTAGTTTTGGCTAATCTGCCTCTTCTGCACTGTTTTCCAAAACAAATACAAAAATGGGAGGAGACATAATTGCTAAACAGGTCTGAAGGGTTTTCCCAGGCGTGACTATCAATTCTGAGAACAGGAAACAGCATGGGGCACTGATTAGTCTTTCAAATTTTTTTCAATCCGGAGACTTAGCAACTTTTTAACACTAGGATGTTTTATGTGCTGTTCAGTGTGAAAAATGCAGTTAATAGACCACAAAGTTCAGCTAAAACTAAAATTTATCTTTATGGGGAGCCACAGAGATGATGGTATATACCAACAGTGAGTAACCGTTACTACATTGTAGTGACAACTCTCAGAATATCTACAAATGCAAATATCTAGAATGGAAAAATAAGATCAAGACAACACTCTTGAGGATAGCTTATTTGTTGAAGTGGCTCATTTTGGATTATTGTACATGGTGCACAGAAAAATATACAACATATCTGACAAACTGGGACACTTCCACACTCACATTCTTGGAGGAGTGCATGGGATTTGAAAGGAGGCTGCAGCCAGGGAAAAAAAGCCTAGATAATTTTGTGCCTTCTGTTACAGTGTGGATGGGGTGCTTTTTGTTGGTATGGACATCCACAGCAAGGTGGAGCAGGACATACAGATAACTATGTTCAGAGTATTTTTTGACTTCGGATTGCCTAAGATTTACTGTCAGCCCTCCTTTTGATGGAGGGTTCTGTTGCATTTTCTATTACAGCATTGTGTTGCTGAACTGGTCCTGCATGTTACTCTAAAACCCCAAAAAATGTGGGATTGCCTCTAGTGAGAAAACAGAAGAGCAACACACTGCAGTGTGTCATTAACACTGCTTTCAAAGATTCATGTCAATATCTTTGAAGATATGTTTATCACTGATTGTAGTACAAAACTGTCTGGAACATGAGAGTTTACTAAATTCTTTCTCTTTGTGTGGTTCAGCTCAAAAGCAGGGCAATAGCAAAATCCTTAGTAATTTATTTTGTACCCCAGAACTTTTTATTCATAATATTCATACTTCAAGTTGCAAAATATAATCTTCCAAATTACGGTACTGCCATATTTTCTTATGCATTATAAAAAATATCACTGAGATTCAGCTCTGCATGTGAGCAGTGTATGGTAGGAAGTAGTTTAGAGTGGGTTACTAGTCTGTCCAGCTCAATGCAGTTATTCATCACTGTGGAAGGCTGCATTCAGGCAGTCTGACATCAACAAACCTGGTCTCAAACTTTTCATCACTGTTTTCCAGAAACAGCTGGCAATGATACCAGCCTGAATTTAGTTATTTCCTGGGTTTTGAAGTCTTGACTCTATGACCTGACATACTTTGTTTTTTGTAGCCCTATGTGTAATGTCACATCATTACAAAACAGTGCCTTAAGGCTGGGAGAAAAAAAAAAAGCCAGTTCTTGTTTAGACAATTGTTTTTTGAAAAGGTTTGTTGTACAACGGGTCTTTTAAGTAGATTGTCATAAAAATTTGATGTACATAAGAAATATATTCTTTCTCAAGTTATTATAATAAAAGGCTGTCATTAATGGTGTATGGCCTCAAAGACAGTAAACTATCTGCATTTCATTTCTTCAGGGTCTTTTACAGAGTCTTTATTTAACTTGAAATAAAGGGGGTGTAATATCTGAAATCGAAGTAGTGAGATGAAAGGTCAGATATGACCTAGAGAATTCCCTTGCAGACAATAGAGGGTGTGTGAAATGCCTGTTTCTGGTTTGCCTACATTGTAGAGCTTATTGTCTCCCAGCAGCAAACTTCTCTGCCTTTCCTGCCCAGCTGATGAAAAGGAGAAAGAATAGCTTGGTATAAGACACTATCGCTATCGCTTAGGGACCCTCAGATTCTGTGGAAATTATCTCCACTTTTTCTAGAGCTCACTCTTACCATTTTGTCGTGCAAGGCCACTTTCCTAATCCCAGAGTTTTTTTACAAAGCTGCAAAGCTACAACCTGTACCAAACCCATGATGTGATTCCTCTGAAGGCCACACAACCCTTCTTACTCACTGCAATGAAGTTGATGGTGACTTTTAGGAGCATGAACACCTTTCTTGGTGCACACAGTAAAAAGAAGTGAACAATCTCCATACAGGAATTAGCATTTTAAGCTCTCCACAGGCAGCAGCAGGTTTATTGTAAAGTGGAGTGGCTAGCTAGGTGCTGGCCAGAAGGTAGAGCAACAGTTTACTGCCACAATACACAGCTAAAGATGGAAACTTTAAAGAGCCTCATTATGAAGAACTGTCACTGACTGAGAAAAATGAGGTATTTGCTGAAGGGGAAAATGAGGTATTTTCCAAGTACTCAACCCAGAATAAGCACATGAAAAGATTGATCCAGTCTTGGGACTTGGTACTTGGACCACCAGGCCATTCATTTTCCCAGACAGGACTGTGTAGTCCACCCTACATTTCTGCTCAGACAGGTGTACACAGTACTGCATTGATGAACAGGGAGAGCCATGGGAGTTGGTTCATATTTGTTCTACCTGTTTGTGATTCTATGTCTTTCTTCCTGTTTCTCCTGTATTTAATAACTTGACATACTCTGAAAGTAGATCACAACAGCTGCACCTGAAACAAACAATGTTTGTAATGTAAATGTATAAAAGGGATTTTTTGCCATTTTGTTTCACATTTTTTTCCACATTATTTGTTGCTAAGAAATCTATTTGGAAATACAGGAAATACCCTAGACTGAATCTTTACAGTTTGCTCCAGGTCCCTGGGTGTGGTGGGATCTGGTTTAGCCAAGGATAGGAACAGATGTGCAAAAGAGCAGTTTTAAAATGCTCTTGCCAGACATCCACAAGAAGTGCGATCAGAGAAGTGTCTTAACTCCTTTACTTAGCATGGGATTGATGAAGAAACACTGTGGCTTTTTTCAAGGACTATGGACAGAAGCAGCTTTGAAAGAAACTATACTTTGAATTAGATAATTTGCTCTCCCTGGTTCAAGTATTTATTATAGAGCATACCTTTGAAGCAGAATTGGATTTTGATAAGAAATGGAGATAACTGCTGCAGGTGACTTAGAAGTCACCCAGATTCAAACCCCCTGATTTCTCCCAGCTTGGGAAATTGACTGGGAGAGGGGGAGAGGAAAGAGCCTTTGTATTTGTGCTGCTATGGTGTTGAAATAGGAGTTGAAGGAAGAAAATATATAACACTTAAAAGGTACTTTTCACTCACTGCATTTGTGCTTCATGGTGGGCCTGCTGTCATGACTGTTCCCATTTTGTCTCTGAAGCCTGCAACAGACAGGCAGCCCAATGTCTGGGGCTGCTTCCTGGTTTTACAGTTGCTGGGACAGCTGTGGGTACCTTGTTCCTCCCTCTGTCACACCTATTTTCTCCAGAAAACAAAGGAAGGGGACACAGCAACAGGGCTATCTGTGCTGATGGGTGTCTTTTGGTACTGCTACAAAAAACAGTTGGCACCACTAGCCTGCCTCTGTATTTGTGCTTCTTTCACATATTGAAATACAGGACGTTCCCTCTGGACATGAGGAAACACTTTTTTACTGTGAGAATGCTGAGACCTCAGCTTATAGCTGTCCTCTGACAGACCAGTCAGCAGATACATTCTTCCAAGCATTTCTGACAGAGACTAACGAAGGAAATGATGCTTGCTCCAACGTGGTCCCATTTCTTTGCCAAGAGGACAGTGCATTCACAGGGCAGTAGCCCACCAACCTTTCCCACCTGACTGATGGAATAGCTTTGTGATGAGAAACTGGGCTCCTGAACTTTACTGTTCACTTGACTACTGCCTTCAGAGGCAAATGAGGAAAGCAAGGTGGAAGGAGAGCAGAAGTGCCCAAGCTTTCTCTGCACCCACAGTGTGCCAGCTCTGGGATGTGTAGTGAGCTCCTTAGGTGCTCCCGGAGCCCCAGGAGTGTGAGACACAAAGGCCCCATGGCTCCAGTGCCTCTCCCTCTTGCTGAAGCTCACATCCCAC
This sequence comes from Oenanthe melanoleuca, assembly GCF_029582105.1. Classification (NCBI taxonomy): domain Eukaryota; kingdom Metazoa; phylum Chordata; class Aves; order Passeriformes; family Muscicapidae; genus Oenanthe; species Oenanthe melanoleuca. The sequence continues at coordinate 49,732,282 of NC_079362.1, forward strand.
ACATCCACAATCTGTATTACCTTATGGTAAAGTATGAACGAAAAGGAGTTTGGAGTCAATTTAGAACAGCAATATTTGCATTCCTGGTAACTTTGTTTGTTTTGGCAACTGAAGACACTGGTAGAATAGGAACTCCCTCCCTTAAAATCCATTGATGAATCAGTGCTCTGGACAGGGTCCAGTTTCTTATTTATCTGGGATCAAGTTACCTACTTTCTCTATTTTTGTATGTGAACAATGATAAATGGAGATATCTGTCACTAAATTGACATCACTAAAATGGTGATGACACTTCTTAACTGATAGCCCTGTAGATGAAACAAATGTGTACAGTTTTGAGCTAACATCTGGAGGTATCACAACCTTACATCTTCATTATGTCTTCTTTTTACTAACACAGTGCAGATACAAAGTAATAGCAGATTATAGGGATAATGTATTAAACTTCGCTGATGCAAATTATTTAAAAGGCAAGATGTCAAGCAGTGTCTCCAAACATAGCACACATCATCTAAAAAACCACCCCAAACCAAATAACTATAACACTCTGAAGAAAACTACAGGAAAAGAGAAAGTCTTTCCAACTATGAAATTACTTTCAAAATCCTCCTAACTTAGAATCTTGAACATAGCCAATGTTAAAGAAATGAATTAACTGAAAAAGAACACAACATGTAAAGTTCTGGAAAATTTTTGGTTACTCAGAGAACATCTATCTCAATATTTCAATATTTGATTTTGAATCCGTATTTTCATAAGTGTTAAAAATTTAAAATCAAACACAAGAAACTTGTTTAGATGCAAACAACAACTGCAAACTAAATCCTTGTTTAAACCAAGCCAAAAAAATTGGTGTAACACCAGTTAATAGTATGTATTATAAAAATTCTTGCTTTAACTGGACAAATTTTTCAACAGTGATGATTTTTACAGGATATGTATTTTGAAAACCAGATTTGCAAACACTTCCTGAAAAAGCTTCTGAAATATTTTTTGTACTTTCTTGTATTTGACACTGATGACATCTTGTGGTAATTTTAGTCACAGTAAATAGCACCTGCTGCTTTTGTCATCTTTACTCTGCAGATTTACTTACTGCTGAGTGATGGAGTCCTGCAATTGATAAAAATGAAATGTATAGCTTCATGCTGAGGAGATATTACATATTTTAATAAAATAAAACTAGCCTAAGTTAAGTGTCTCACTCCAGCCACAGAAAGGAGAAAACAAAAGCAAACCAGTTATAACTGTAATTAGTTTGCACCAGAAAGATAATGACCCCTTCTGGAAAAGACTGAACTCTTGCTGAAAAGGGATAGTTAATAAAACTGTGGGACAGATGGGGAAGTGTGTATGTAACTCTGGACTGGAATCTGCAAATGCCACAGTCCTAAGCCTCCCCTTTTGTATATGTTCTGACTACAACAAAATGACATGAATATTTTGTCATTCCCAAAGCTACAGTGAAAATCTACTATTAAATAAGAACTACCAGTATTAGTACTGTTCAAAGAAAACAACTGACAAATCCTGTAAAAATCCGACAGTTTTATTTGCCCTTTTAAACCAAAATACCTTTTCCTGGTCACTAACAAGAAAGAAAGTGTCAATATGTGACAAGCACTAGGGCAAACTGTCAAATGAAATAATTTTATGGCTGCCTAATATAGTCATAGTGACACAGTTTTATCTACCCTTGCAGGAAGCATGGTTGAGGGTTTTATGATGTAATCTTCCCTGCCCCTCTATATGTTGTGTTTAAAGAGAGGAGTACGTTGCAGAGCTAGGAAAGGAAGTAGGCAGAAAAGGTACAGCTGCCATGAATGCTGGCCAAGGATATCTGATCCTGTTAATTGCTTAACACAAGGGCAAAAAATGGTTTTGAGAAGGGTTTGTGAGAGTCCCACATACGTGTTAAACTTAGCAATGAGCAAATTAAATAATGCCTGCAACATGAAAGAGTCTTGGATTTCAGTTAGGTGCTGAAACTTTAATGAGGACGACACTGGAAATTCCCCTTCCGAGGCACAGCCCAAGCACCCATGGCAGAAGAAATGCAAGTGATCAGTTTTGGTGGAAATCAGCAGTCTGCACTGGTACAAGTAGCATCACTACTAAGTAAAGCATCACAACATTAAGTAAAGCATTGGTGCATTTAGGGCTGAAATTCTATAGCCTTACTAGTAAGAGGACTATGATATATAGAAACAATACAATAAGCAAGTACCTCACCCAGCTCTGGGAATACCAGAAGGACCAAGATACATATTTACACAAAAGCTTTTTGATGATCACAAGAAAAAAAATTAGAAAAATCAGGGGTTTCATGTCTTAGAGTTTGTGCATAGAATACCAAATGCCTGAACTGTCCTTGTTTTGAACAATCTGGTCTAGGTCTGATAGCAAGAATAAACTACAAAGTAAGGTGTCAGAGATGCATATTGAAAACAATGGCAAAAACATCTGATAAGCATTGCTACTTGCCTAATTCTGCTATCACATGTAACACTTTAAATTAGCTAAAAAGCTATTAGTATTTCACCATTTTAGCGACATTTTCAGCAGTAGCATTAGGTAATTTATCACCATGTAAGGTCTAAATTTGAAAAGGAATTGGAAGTTATTTATCATTTATTTTAGTGTGATATACAAATGATAGGCTATAGGAAACAAAGATTTACAGAATGTCTGAGTATGGAAGGCACCTCTGGGGGTCCTGCTCTCTAACCCCTGCTGCAGCAGAGCCACTTGGAGCTGGTTCCCATGACTGTGTCCAGATGGTGTTTGCAGATCTCCAGTGGGGCAGACTCAACAAACTCTCCTAGCAACTTGTGCCAGTGCCCAGTCACCCTCACAGAAAATAAAGTTTCCTGTTGTTTAGAAAGTACCTCCTGTGTTTCAGTCTATGCCCATTGTCTCTGGTCCTGTCACTGAACACCACTGAGGAGAGCATGGGTCTCTTTGTTGCACTCTTTCTTTGAGTATTTTTAGGTACGGATGAGTTCTCTCTCCTGGGCTGAACCCATCTCAGCCTTTTCTCACAGGAGACACTCTCCAGTCTCTTCAACATCTACTAAAGATTATAGTGAATTGCCTCACAGTGGTGTGGGTCACTCAGTGGTTGGTACACGAACTCTCATGGGTGCATCCCAACAGGGCTCTGGTATGTTTAGATTGCTTAAGTGTTCCCTGACCTGATCGTCTTCCACCAAGGAAGAATTCCCTATGCATTTTCCTTTCTCTACATTTTTCATGTGTCTCTGGGTTTTCTGAAAGCTGGGACTGCTAGCAAAACTGAGGCAAAGAAGGCATTATGTACCACGGTGTTTTCCATGTCATAGAATCATGGAACATAGAACGATCCGAGTTGGAAGGGGCCTTAAAGATTACCAAGTTCCAACGCTCCCTGCTGTGGGCAGGGACACTAGATCAGCTTGCTAAGATTCCCATCCAGTCTGGCCTTAAACATTTCCAGGACATCCACAACTTCTCTGGGCAACCTGTTCTAGTATCTCACCACCTTCACAGCAAGAATATTTCCTGATATCTAATCCAAACCTATTCTATTTCAGTTCAAAACCATTCCCCCTCATCCTGTCACTACATGCCGCTGCAAAAAGTCTTTCTCCACGTTTCCTTTAGGCTCCCTTCAGATACTGGAAGGCTGTAATTAGGTCACCTCAAAGCCTTCTTTTCTCCAGGCTGAACAAATCTAATTCTCTCAGCCTTTCCTCATAGGAGAGGTGCTCTAATCCCTCCAATATTCTGGGTGCTCCTCCTCTGGACTCACTCCAACAGGTCCATGTCATTCCTGTCCTGGGGCCCCAGAGCTGGGTGCAGCACTGCAGGTGGGGTCTCAGCAGAGCAGAGCAGAGGGGCAGAATCCCCTCCCTGGCCCTACTGGCCACACTGCTTTGGATGCAGCCCAGCACACGTTTGGTTCTCTGGGCTGGGAGTGCCCATGACTGGGTCGTGTCCAGCCTCTCACCCACCAGCACTCCCAAGTCCTTCTGGGCAGGGCTGCTCTGATCTGTTCATCCTTTGTTGATACCAGAGGTAGCCCAAGTTGCACTTGCTCTTGTTAAACCTCATGAGATTCCCATGGATCTCCTTCCTGAGCTTCCTCAGGCTCCTCTGGATGGCATCCCATCATTCAGGTGTGTCAAATGTATCACTCAGCTTGGCATTATCTGCAAATTTGTACTCAATCCCTTTGTCTATGTTATGAATGAAAATATTAAATAATACTGGTCCCAGTACAGACCGCTGAGGGACACCACTTATCCCTGATGTCCATTGGGACTCTGAGTCATTGACCACTACCCTCTGGATGCCACTACCCCACTAATTTGTTATCCATGAAGTCCCTCTCTCTTCATTTTAAGGGAGCAGGAGGTTGTGAGGGCCTGTGTCAAAAGCCTTACAGAAGTCCAGATCAATGACATCTGTCGCTGTCCACAGATGCAGTCACCCCATCATAGAAAGCCACTAGGTTGATCAAGGACCTGCCCTTGGTGCAGCTGTGCTGGCTGCCCCAAATCACCTTCCTGTTCTACCTGTGGCCTAGGACAGTCTGGGAAGATCTGTTTCAGTGGTCTTCCCGGGCAGGGAGAGAAGGCTGACAGGCTGGTAGCTCCCAAAGACCTCCTCTAGACTCTTTTAAAAGATGAGTACAATGTTTTCTTTTTGCAATCACCAGTGACTTCACTTGATTGCCATCACTTTTCAAGTATCATGGAAAGCGGCTTGGCATCAGCCAACCCTCAGGACTCTGGGATGCCCCTCATCTGGTCCCTTAGTCTTCTTTATGTAATGCTGGTTCTTTTCCTTTCACTAGCAGGACTGAGAACACCAGCTGGGCCCAAGAGCCAAGTCTTCCCTAGCAATATAATTTCCTTTCCCATGAAAGATCAGCAGAGGTATTAGTCAGAGAGTCAGACAAGCCTCTGCAGTCCCTACACATTAACATGGACAGAGCACCCTGGCAGGCAGCAAATCTCTCCAGCTGGTATGTCAGGTCAACACATATGGCTTCTTCTGTCCCTTGCAGAAAGGAGTCACCCATTGCAATTAATCACTGCTTCCTCCTGGCAATATTGCATGTTTTTGGGTCAGGTGGACCAGATAAATTGCTTGAAGTTGCATGAAGCTCCTACTCAGCTTTGAGGATAGTGAACCTCTTGTGTAGCTGAAAGCCTTTAGGTGAGAAAAGAGCCTTCCTCATTGTGCCATAAGTTACCTGCCTCCATCTCTTCCATACTCCAGAGGTTACACTTACCTTTATATTAGGGGTGAACACTGTCAACTTCTCATTTGCAGATGGGGTTGGTGGCTTTTCAAGCTGCTGAGTCTCAGAGAATGTCCTATCTCTCTTTCCTCTTTCCTTCTACTATGCAGCCTGATCACTTCCTCTGGTAACTCCTCATCTTGGCAGCAAGGATCCTCCAAGGCATTACAGCTCCTACAACAAATTAAAATGGAACAGCAGATTTTTAATGGAAGCATACTAAATGTCAAAGTAGCTGCTGAAGTACAAATGTCTTTTCAGGCTGAACATCCTACTGCTGTTAAAGAACTGTTTCACTTGCCAGAAATATCTTTCCCAAATTAGATATCTCCAACTTCTGCCACTGCTGGTTATCAGTATTTGTCCTACAGGGATCCTCCACACCACATCTAAGGTGTACCTCACTTTCTGTGTAAAGGTAACCTATCGTCACCTCTAACCCCTTCACACAAAGATGGCCTAGTCTCATAGCCAAGAGATCAGTGCATGGCTTACATACACAATTGAAACTAACAAACAGAAAAACCCCTATAACAAAACAATGTAATGCAAGTTACAGAAGTCTTTATATTAAATGTTCTACAAGTTACAAAGATTTTCACACAGATCTGCTGTGAAAATGACCATTAAGTATAAGTCTGTCCCTGGGAATGGTGATGCTCAACAAAAGTTCTCAGCATTTAGAGAAGGTTTTACTGCAGTTTAACAGGTAGCTTGAAGCAGCAGAGAAACACTTTCTGTGTTTGAAAACATATTTTGAAACAAGTGTTTTGAAACAACTACAGATACACAATATAAATATGATCAGGGCATGGCTAGGGGAACAGGCTTCAGGTACTTGCCAGCTAGGGCTTTGGGTTTTCTCCAGGGTTGCAAGCAGTCACTCAGAAAGGAGAATGTAAAACAAATGTGAAAAACTGCTGCATGATTAGATGAATGTTTATTCCACAGAGGGAACTGCAAGCAAATTACTGCCCAGTCTCAGATACCATGATCATTCTAAGCTCTCCGTGAAGCACACCTGCCTGCAGGTTGTTTGAATGCCAAAGGAAGAAATTTTAGTGCCTTCTTATTTTTGTGTATCAGCTCTGGTAGGATAATATATTGGTGAATCAATTGTTGCACTAATGGAAAAAAATTATGCTCAGACATCCAAATTATTTTCTCAAGAAACTCCTGACCTGTCGTGTAACTTCATTGATAGAACCACATTTTACTTTCAAAAAATAAAAGGAGCAGCTCTGAGAGGAATGGCTTGTAAAAAACAGTGGTGAAAAAAAATAAAGGAATATTTGTGGAAATGACTGGATTTCTGAATTCCACTTCTTGTATTATTATATTAATGAAGTTTACAGATAATGTGGTTATGGCCTTGGACAAATAAGAATTTCTCTCTGCACACTTTTTTCCCCAATCATACTTCCAGCCTAGCGAGAACACTTTATGCTAAAATTGGTGTTCACATTTGAAAATCCTAAAGTCTTTCATGCTGATCTAGTCATGCCATAGAGAGCATATTATGTGCCATACAGGGCATGTTGTATGTCATGGCACATTTTCCTACCTCTATCTCACTATTGTGGCATCCTTGCTCTCCAGAGCTTGGCTGTTCCCGAGTCACTTTTTCTTTCACAACCTGGCACACCCTAGTCCACTGGTCAGCTGTGAAGCCCTGACTAAAGAAAGTGTGAGAAGGCATGGGCATGTGTTTTATTCAGACATAAAGCCTTATTATTCAGCTGACCTGGAGTTCTCCATGGAGGTGAGCCACAGCTGTTTGAAGATTTTATTGCCTGTTCAGCAGTGGTGCAGTAGCTTCTGCTTCCAACGGGAAAGTAGACAGGAATGCACTTCAGCTGGGATCTGGACCTCTCTTGTCCTATATAGGAGCTGGAGAGTAACAAAACATTCATGCAGCACAAGCCATGCAAACAGACTATGTTCAGTGAATGACATTGTGGGCTGCTGCTTTGATGACTGGTTGGGAGGTTGGAGCTGTATGGATGATTTAAGTCTTTGAGTTGTGTCAGTAATGCCTAACTGGGATGCTGGGCACAAAGGAAAACAGCATCAGCTGTCAAATCCAGATTGCTGGATGTACTGTGCTGCTGATTGTGGAGGCATTGAGACAGGGTTTGAGTGAAAAACAGATACATGGCCTGCTCTAACAAGATTCAGGCACTCCTTTTCTGTGTGGTGTAGGAAGCACTTCTTTCCAGTATGTTCCTGATTTCTGCACCTGTTCATGGTTTGGCAAGAGGGTGACTCAATATTCCATGGGAATAGCAATATATTTTGTGAGGCATGATGATGTGAACTGATGAGATAATTGCTGGTGCAAGAAAATAGCTTCTTCTGTTCCCTCTGATCTTCTAGGTGACTGCTGAAGTGCTACTCATTGCTAGCATCAAGGCAGAGACTGCATTATTGACCTTAGGGTAGCTGAGAGAGGTTGTAAATACATCCAGGCTCAATCAGGTTCTTCATCTGTAAATTGAGAACATCCATTCACCACCTGTATTGCCATTATTTGATGAGATCTCCACATAAAACCACTTAAACACACCTATGAAATGTGGTTTTTTCAGCCCTGACATGACTTATCTTTCAAGATAAATATTGTTTGAAGTAAAGACAGGTTTGATATAGATGTCTCAGTTCAATACCAGTTTCTCAGTTCATTGTATCTTGATAGTATCTTCACGGAAATTGAGTACTTGTTCGTGGTAATTTCAGTTGGTATAAAAGTATAAAACATTTTTCTCTTAGTCCTCAACTGGTGAGAATTTGTACTGGTCTCTGAAACTTTTGCAATTTAGAATCATGAGGTACATGGTATTTGCCAGTGGCATGTTCTTGTTCTGAGAGTCCAGACTTAGGAGCTAAATAGTTACAGTTTTTTGTTAAACAGAAGCAAATTTTAAAAGTAAGTGCTTTCTTGGAATGATCTTGTGTAGAAGACAATTGAAAGAATCACAAGTGGCTGACTCCATCAGCACCTCTGGAGAACACTCTGTCCATCATCACGGTCAAAAGCAGCAAGTTAATCACAGCCTTGAACAGACAGATTCTAAAACCTCCCTGTTCCAGAGTGTTTAACCACACTCATGGCAAATAGAATTTTAATACCTCTAGTCTGAGATTTTCATGCTCCAGCTTGTGTCTTGCTTTTCATCTATCAATGTGAACTTCTGAATAGAATTTGTCTCTACTTTCCCTATATCATCCCACAAGGAAGTTGAAGGTAAGAGAAAGTGTAACTTCCTGATGAACAGAACTGGCAAACTGGCAGCAACAGATGAGGAGAAGGCTCAGGTACTCAATAGCTCTTTCCCCTCAGTCTTCGCTGGTAATCTCTTCCCACAACTCTGGAGTGGATGGGAAGCAAAGTACTCCCACTGTAAGAGAAGATCAGGTTCAAGACTACTTGAGAAATCTGAACAGACAAAAGTCTACAGGACCTGATGAGATACATTACAGCATTATGAGGGAATTGGCTGATGTAGGGAATTGGAGTTGCCAGGCAATTCTCTGTAATATTTGAAAAGTGATAGCAATCAGGTTAAGTCCCAGATTAGTAGAAAAGGAAACATTTTACTCATCTTTTAAAAGGATAGAAATGAGAACCCTGAGAAGTCATCTGCTCTGTGCCCGAGAAGAGCATGGGACAGATCTACCTAGACGAGGTGCTATGGCACATGGATGTGGTTCAAGACAGCCAGCACAGCCTCACCAAGGGCAAGTCTTGCCTGGCCAGCCAAGTGGCTGTTATTCAAAGCAGGTCTCCCCTGAGCTTTTTCTCTCCAGCCCAAACAACCCCATCTCCCTTAGCTGTTCCTCATAAGTCTTGGTCTGGAGCCTTCAAAGCTCCATTACCTCCTCTTCACATTGTCCTGGGTAGGTGTTTTGTCTGCTCCTCTCCCGCTCCCACACCTCGCTGTCTGCATGGAGCTGCCGCCGGTGCCCTTTCTCCCCCCTGGGGGGTGGTGCCCCGGGATGTGCTTGCTTGGTTTGCGCTGCTGCTGCTGCTGCTGCTGCTGCTGCTTGCTGCTGCTTGCTGCTACCCCAGCCCGGAGCCTGCCCAAGAAGCTTGTCGCCCCTCCCAGCAACGACCGTCTCTCACTTCGGTGAAAACAGTTCTTTTGTCATCTGGGATTGTACTTTCCTGTTGCTGGGAAGTGTTTTTTTCTTGTGTTTGTTAATAAACAAGTTTTTTCCACTTTTCCCCCCGAGTAAAATTCTCTCCGAGCCCAGTGGGGGGAGGAATTGTGAGGGGGGTTTAGTCTGGGGGGCTCCTTTGGAGGCTTTTCCCCAGTTTTGTCCTAAACTTGGACAAATAATTTGGTGGCCCGTACGGGGAACCGAAGAAAGTGGAAAAAACTGTGTAACTATATATAATGGTGTTTGGAATGGATTTCAGTATGTGGTTCTGGATACTGGGTTTTTTTGAGGTTTTAATGCCTCTTTGGTCTCTGGGGTTATTTTCCTGCCCGGAAATAGCTCCAGTACTGTCTCTTATGTGTAGTTTTTATACTAGAGGGATAATGACCAAAATATTGATTGGACTGGGCTTGGTTGCAATGGCTTATAAGAGGTTTATGAAAATGCTGGAATCGGTTCCAGGGATATCTTCTGGATCCTGGTTATGGATATGTATCCAGTTTATTAGAGGAGAAGCAGGGGAGGAGGCTTTTCAGCCTTTGCTTCCCTTTGTCTCCTCTGAATTTTTTACCTCGTTATTAGGATATGTGCAGTTCTCCTTTAGTATTAAAGAGATCATCTTCCTGACGTTTAATGTTGTAAGCTTCCTCTACACAGTTTACAGTTTATATAAAATCAGGGCTGAGATTTCTAGAGGTGCTGGTGCGACTCCTGATTTAGCAGCAGGACAAAGTGTGAGGAGTCCTGAGTGGTGTGGAAAATGGCAGGACCTGGGCCAGATGTTAAAGGAATTTTCTGATCCTATGGTTTGGGATTTTTCACATGAGCAAATTCAGAACCCGGCTGAGGTGGTAAAATATGTGAAAGAGAAATGCCACAATAGCTCCAGGAAAAAAAAGATTACTGCAGTGAGCTGGGCACTGGCGTATGCTTATTGTACCCTGTTAGATAGTGGAGAACAACAAACAAAGGAAAGGGAACAGGGAGATAACACAGCTACTATGCCAGCTACTCAGGCTGTAGTTAGCACCCCAGGCCCGAGGACAGGGATGAAATTAGAAAGCAAGCTTCAACCAATGGCTGTGGCTACCAGTACAAGGAGTGGGAAGTGCACCAAGAAGACCGATCGGCCAGTGGAGGATGATGATGAGGATGCAGGAGAAGGACCTTCAACACCTCCTGATGTAAAATCAAGAGTTAAAACCACTGGTGTGAGATCAGAAACTAATAATGAGTCTCTGTCCTTAAAAGATCTTCGGGGTTTAAGAAAGGATTATACAAGACAGCCCGATGAATCCATAATTAGTTGGCTGGTTCGGCTTTGGGATGCCGCAGGCGAGGCTACCATCTTAGATGGCACTGAGGTGAGACACCTGGGATCCCTGTCTCATGATCCGGTCATCGATCAAGGTATGATGAGGGAGGCTAACCCTCAAAGCCTCTGGGCACGTGTTTTAGACAGCGTAGCACAAAGATATCTGTGTGCCGATGACCTGTATATGCAACAGACCAAGTGGAAAACCATAGAGCAAGGGATCCAACGTCTGAGGGAGATGGCAGTGGCGGAGATTATTTTTTCAGATGATCAACTAGGAATCCAGACCTGGTACCATGCACCCCGGTAATGTGGAGGAAGCTGGTGCGACTCGGGCCATCTGAATATGCGTCTGCTTTGGCCATAATGAAGCGGGAAGAGGTATATGAAACAGTGCTGGACATGGCGAAGAAGCTCCGGGCATACGCGGATGCTGTGCATGGCCCAACCCATGCCAGAATCGCCACCGTGGAAACACGCTTGCAGAACTTAGAGAACAAGATAGAGGAAAATCATAAGAGGCTCAGGGAGGAAATTAAGGAGGACCTCCTCCAAATTTCAGCCGTGCAAATTGGACGTCCTGGCAACCAACGTAGACGTTCTCCCGATGGGGAGAGGAGGTACACTCCCCGGGCCGAGCTATGGTTTTTCCTGCAGGATTCTGGAGAGAACATGAGGAGATGGGATGGAAAGCCTACGGCTGCTCTGGCACGACGGGTGAGGGAGTTGAAGGAAGGCAAGATTGAAAGCGGAAGTTCCCTCCGAAGGAGAGCCGCTCCTGTTGCCCGTACCCAAAGTGCCAAATATGACAGTGATAATGACATGTCTGACCCTCTCGAAGGAACTTCTAAGATGCATGCCCCAGGGAAGAAAGATAAACAGGCTTAGAGGGGCCCTGCCTCTAGCCAGGGTGAGGCGAGGGAAAATCGTGTCTTTTGGACTGTGTGGATTCGGTGGCCTGGCACATCGAAACCACAGAAGTACCGAGCTTTAGTTGATACAGGTGCCCAATGTACGATAATTCCATCAAGATATGTGGGGGAAGAATCCGTTTCCATCGCTGGTGTAACAGGCGGCTCGCAGGACTTCACCCTGGTGGAAGCTGAAGTGAGTTTAACTGGAAGGGAATGGAAGAAACATCTTGTTGTGACTGGTCCAGAGGCCCCATGCATTTTGGGCATAGATTACCTTCGGAGCGGGTATTTTAAGGATCCAAAAGGCCTTAAGTGGGCATTCGGGATAGCGGCTGTAATGGCAGAACACATCCGCCAATTGAACACCCTGCCTGGACTAGCTGAGAATCCCATTACAGTAGGACTTCTGAAAGGAGAAGACCAACGAGTACCGATTGCCACTTCAATAGTACATCGCCGGCAATATAGAACAACTCGAGATGCTGTGATTCCCATTCACAAGATGATCCGTGAGCTGGAGAGCCAAGGGGTGGTTAGCAAAGCCCACTCACCCTTCAACAGTCCCATTTGGCCTGTGCGAAAATCTAATGGAGAATGGAGACTAACTGTGGACTATCATGCCTTGAATGAAGTGACTCCACCGCTGAGCGCTGCCGTACCGGACATGCTGGAGCTGCAGTACGAGCTGGAGTCCAAGGCAGCAAGGTGGTATGCCACCATTGACATTGCTAATGCGTTTTTCTCCATTCCTTTGGCCGCAGAGTGCAGACCTCAGTTTGCTTTCACCTGGAGGGGCGTGCAGTACACCTGGAATCGACTGCCCCAGGGGTGGAAACACAGTCCTACCATCTGCCACGGACTGATCCAGGCTGCACTGGAAAAGGGTGAGGCTCCGGAACATCTACAATATATTGATGACATCATCGTATGGGGGAACACAGCAGCAGAAGTGTTTGAGAAAGGAGAGAAAATTATCCAAATCCTCCTGGAAGCCGGCTTCGCCATCAAGAAGAGTAAGGTTAAGGGACCTGCCCGTGAGATCCAGTTCCTGGGAGTGAAGTGGCAAGATGGACGGCGTCAGATTCCTACTGATGTCATTAACAAAATTACAGCTATGTCCCCACCTACCAACAAGAAAGAGACCCAAGCTTTCCTAGGTGCCATAGGCTTTTGGAGAATGCACATTCCTGAGTACAGCCAAATTGTAAGCCCTCTTTACCAGGTCACTCGCAAGAAGAACGATTTCCACTGGGGTCCTGAACAACAGCAAGCTTTTGCCCAGATCAAGCAGGAGATCGCTCATGCAGTGGCCCTTGGCCCAGTCAGGACGGGACCAGAGGTAAAGAATGTGCTCTACTCTGCAGCTGGGAACCATGGTCTGTCCTGGAGCCTTTGGCAGAAGGTGCCTGGTGAGACCCGAGGCCGACCCCTAGGATTTTGGAGCAGAAGTTACAGAGGGTCTGAAGGCAATTACACCCCAATGGAGAAGGAAATTTTGGCTGCCTATGAGGGAGTCCAAGCCGCCTCAGAAGTCATTGGTACGGAAGCACAGCTTCTCCTGGCACCCCGACTACCGGTGCTGGGGTGGATGTTCAGCGGAAAGGTTCCCTCAACCCACCATGCCACCAGTGCCACGTGGAGCAAGTGGATAGCCCTCATCACTCAGCGTGCCAGAATCGGGAAACTAAATCGTCCTGGGATTCTGGAAATAATTACAAACTGGCCCGAAGGTGAAAGTTTCGGTGTCGCGGATGAAGAAGAAGAACCAGTGACACGGGCTGAAGAAGCTCCACCATACAACGAGCTACCGGCAGAGGAAACCCGTTATGCTCTATTCACTGATGGCTCCTGTCGCGTCGTGGGGATGAACCGGAGATGGAAAGCGGCTGTATGGAGCCCCACACGACGGGTTGCAGAGGCCACTGAAGGAGAGGGTGGATCCAGTCAATTCGCAGAACTCAAAGCTGTCCAACTGGCCCTTAACATCGCAGCGAGAGAGAAATGGCCGAAACTCTATTTATACACTGATTCCTGGGTGGTAGCCAATGCTCTGTGGGGATGGTTGAAGAAATGGAAAAAGGCGAACTGGCAGCGCAGAGGAAAACCAATTTGGGCTGCTGAAGAGTGGAAAGACATCGCTACTCGATTAGAGAAACTACCTGTAAAAGTTCGCCATGTAGATGCCCATGTCCCCAGAAAGAGAGCCAATGAGGAGCAGCAACATAATCAGCAAGTAGATCAAGCTGCAAGAATAGGGGTGTCGAAGATAGACTTAGATTGGGAACACAAGGGAGAATTGTTCCTAGCTCGATGGGCCCATGATGCCTCAGGTCATCAGGGCAGAGATGCCACCTACAAGTGGGCACGAGACCGAGGGGTGGATCTAACCATGGACAGCATCTCCCAGGTTATCCACGACTGTGAGACGTGCGCTGCCATCAAGCAGGCCAAGCGGGTGAAGCCCCTCTGGTATGGGGGGCGGTGGTCCAAGTATAAGTACGGAGAGGCCTGGCAGACTGACTATATCACACTGCCTCAGACCCGCCAAGGCAAGCGCTACGTCCTGACCATGGTGGAAGCCACAACTGGATGGTTAGAGACGTACCCAGTGTCTCATGCTACAGCCCGCAACACCATCCTGGGCCTGGAAAAGCAGGTCCTGTGGAGGCATGGCACCCCTGAGAGAATTGAGTCAGACAATGGGACTCATTTTAAGAACAATCTCATTAACACCTGGGCTAGAGAACATGGCATTGAGTGGGTGTACCACATCCCTTACCATGCACCAGCTGCAGGTAAAGTGGAAAGGTACAATGGATTACTGAAAACCACCTTGAAGGCATTAGGTGGGGGGTCTTTTAAGAACTGGGAACAACATCTAGCAAAGGCTACTTGGTTAGTTAACACCAGAGGTTCCATCAACCGAGCAGGTCCTGCCCAGTCTGACTCCCTTAATACAGTGGATGGAGATAAAGTCCCAGTGGCCCATGTCAGAGGTCTGTTAGGAAAGGCAGTATGGGTTAATCCTGCCTCGGGTACAGGCAAACCCATTCGTGGGATTGTCTTTGCTCAAGGACCAGGATGCACGTGGTGGATAATGCAGGAAGATGGAACAACACGGTGTGTACCACAGGGAGAACTGATTGTAGGATGAGACAGAAAGACATATGTAAGTGTTGAAGGTCTGAGTAAGTGAAATGAGAGGAAATGTGTAAGTGATGAAGGTTTGCGGAAGTTGGATGAAAGCTTTTACGTTGTAGTGAGTGGGTGTATATCCCAATCGTGTGTAACGTTCACGATGTGGGATAAGGGGTGGAATGTCCTGGGTTGGTGTTTTGTCTGCTCCTCTCCCGCTCCCACACCTCGCTGTCTGCATGGAGCTGCCGCCGGTGCCCTTTCTCCCCCCTGGGGGGGTGGTGCCCCGGGATGTGCTTGCTTGGTTTGCGCTGCTGCTGCTGCTGCTGCTGCTTGCTGCTGCTTGCTGCTACCCCAGCCCTGCTGCTTTTGCCCTATTGCTTCTGCCCCGCTGCTGCTGCGGCTCTGCCCTGGCTGCTGCTGCCTTCCCCTCCCCCTTCTCTCCTTCAGCTCCAAGATCTGTACCGGCTCCGGACGGGACCTGAGCATCAGAGACTGCCTCCGGAGCCTGCCCAAGAAGCTTCTCGCCCTTCCCAGCAGCGACCGTCTCTCACTTCGGTGAAAACAGTTCTTTTGTCATCTGGGATTGTACTTTCCTGTTGCTGGGAAGTGTTTTTTTCTTGTGTTTGTTAATAAACAAGTTTTTTCCACTTTTCCCCCCGAGTAAAATTCTCTCCGAGCCCAGTGGGGGGAGGAATTGTGAGGGGGGTTTAGTCTGGGGGGCTCCTTTGGAGGCTTTTCCCCAGTTTTGTCCTAAACTTGGACACACATGCTCCAGCATCTCAATGTCCTTCTTGGAGTGAGGGACCCAAAAGCAAACACAGATTTGAGATGTGGCCTCACCAGTTACAAACACAGGGGACAATCCCTGCCCTGCTCCTGCTGGCCACACCATTGCTGGAACAGGCCAGGATGCCATTGGCCTTCTTGGCCACCTGGGCACTGCTGGCTCATGTTCAGCTGCTGTCAGCAGCACCCCCAGCTCCTTTTCCTGTGGCAGCTTTGCAGCCACTCTGCCCCAGCCTGTGGCACTGCCTAGGGTTGTTGTGACCCAAGGGCAGGACCCAGCACTGGCCTTGTTGAGCCTCACACCACTGGCCCTGGGCCATGATCCAGCCTGCCCAGATCCCTCTGCAGAGCATTCCTGCCCTCCAGCACATCAGCACTCCCACCCAGCCTGGAGACTGCAGACTGACTGAGGCTGCACTCAATCCCCCATCCAGGTCATTGATGAAGATATTAAACAGAACTGGCCCCAGTACTGAGCCCTGGGGAGCACCACTGGTCCCTGGCCACCAGCTGGATGTAACTCCAGGCACCACCACTCTCTGGGCCCAGACATACAGATGGTTTTCTACCCAGAGAACAGTGTGCCTGTCTGAGCCACGAGCAGAGACTTTCTCCAGGAGAATATTGTGGGAAACAGTGTCAAAGACTTTACTAAAGTTCAAGGAGAAATATCCACAGCCTTTTCCTCATCCTCTAAGGTTTTACCTGGTCATAGAAGGGTTGGTCAAACAAAATGTACATTTCACAATGCTGTTGCTGGCTGGCCCTGATCTTCTGGATTTCCTGTACAGTGCTTAGTCCTAAGGCCTGTATAGAGTAGTCACGAAAAGTAACAATTTACTGCAGTTTTCTTGGATGAGTGAAGAGTATTAATCTTGAGCTACTCAAAGAAATTTTGTTTAGCAACACACACTGGAATTAATTTTGTCTCTTTGATTCTGAAACTTGGGCTGGGATAGGAAGTATGTGAAGCTATAACTCAATGTTTTCAACTTCTGCTTTTTCCCCATTGATTTTTCCCCATCAGAACAGGCAGACAATATTTCTCTCTTAAAAATGTGTAAAAGGCCAGAAATCAAAATGCTGCACCAACTGTGCCTGTCTTTCAGCATGGTCACTCAAGAAATAATCCCTACAGTCACACTGAATTGAACATTCTGCAGCTGGTGGCTGTTTCTCCATGCGATAGGTGAGCCAGTGCCTGGTTGCCAGGGGATCTCTGTGTAACGTAGAATTCGAAATCTAGCAAAACACATGGATTCACAGCAATTACTTTTCAGAAATCAATCATATTCACAAATGGTACAAAGATGTCAAAGGCTAAACTCATCAACGGGGAGGTCACTACCACACTGGCAGAGCAGAACTGTCAGGCATTCAGGATATCAGGAGCTGAATGTCCAGTTTCTTATCTCAGTATTTCTAGGCAGAAAGTCTGCACTGGGATTATGCTGAAGCTGGAGAATGTCCAGTATTATTATGGCTTCCCAAAAAGTGAGTCTGGAGCATGGAAAGACTCTATCTCAGGTCCGTCCTACAGAGGTCACTGCAAACCCACTTCTGAGAAAACTGCAATGCTGGTTTGTCATATCATCACACTAAATGCAGGCTGGAGTGTCTTTGTCTATCACCAGTATTTATTTATATCTCACATGTTTGCACAGTGACAAATAAAAATGTTATATATCCTTTCAGACAGATTCAATGTAACTTTGAGAGCAAGACATTAGTAAGCATTGTGTTTTGACATCTCTGAATCAGGTAAAAGAAAAAATTAGGACTCTAGCTCACCCTGTTTTTTTATGATGGACACTCAGCTCTAAGTTAGAATAAAACATCATTCTTGAACTTCTGATTTTCTTCTACCTTGAGTAGATTTGCAATTTCACAGATGTCTGTGACATTGTGTCTATGATTTTTGGTGGAATCTTTTTTATTATGTGTGTTAGTGTTGAAGAGTGGTGAAAAAGAGTTTTCAAATTAGAAAAAAAACCTAACAATACCTTTGAAAAACCAGTTTCAACACTTGGATTGAACCTCAGATTGCATTTAGGGAAAAGTTTTCTTAGATGCTAACCCTTATTTAACAGTAATATGATTATATTAAATAACAAGTTTATTTTTTGGATTACTGTTCAAGTACCTGCAATGTTGAAGTGCAAGTGGTGAAAGAAGACGCAGAGGTTCCTTTCTTCTGACACTGTTTTAGGAACATGGTTTCCAAACCACTGAAATAAGCATTAGGAAAAAAGCCCACATCATGATTCTCTCTACATCCTACATTACTATTTTTAAAGTCTATACTCAAGGAGAACATGCAGGCTGACAGCTGGATTAGGAGCTCAAAGAGTTTGATTTAGACCTTGATTACTGAACTTATGGAAGTTCCAGCTTTGGCTGTGGTGGGGTTCTGCAGCCAGTGTTTGGAATCACCGTGTGTCCTGAGTTTTCCCATGGCTTTAGAGTTTTCTACACCTGGGATGGGGCAGTCCTGGATGTACAGACAAATGAGATGTTGGCAAGCAGTGGCACAGAAAGGAGCCTGGGGTTCCTGGTCTGTGGCAAGTTGAACATGGGTCAGCAGTGCCCTGGCAGCCAGGAGGGCCACCTGTGTCCTGGGGAGCATCAGGCACAGCATCACCAGCCAGGCAAGGGAGGGGATTGTCCTGCTCTGCTCTGCTCTGCACTGGGGCAGCCTCACCTCCAGTGCTGGGGGCAGCTCTGGGTGCCACAGGGTAAGAGATATAAAACTATTGGGGAGTGTCCAAAGGAGGGCCCATGAGGATGGTGAAGAGCCTAGAAGGGAAGCCATATAAAGAGCAGCTGAGGTCAGTTATTCTTTTAGCCTAGAGGAGCCTAAGGAGAGACCGCATTTCAGTCAACTTTCCCCTGATGAGGAGAGGAGGCAATGGTTTTAAACTGGAAAAGGGTAGATTTGCTTGGATATAAGGATGAAATCTTTTACAATAGGGTGTTGAGACACTGGAACAGGCAGCTTTAATAAATTGTGGATGCACTATCACTGAAGTATCCAAGGCCAGGTTTCACACTCTGATCTAGTGAAGGATGTCCCTGCCATGGGTCATCATGATCTTTTAAAGGTCCCTTCTAACCATAACTGTGGTATGACTCTGTATTTTGTAGAGGGTTTTAAAATTTGCATTAGAATATGTAAAAAACTCTCTATACATAGTGAAATGCAGAATATTGAAAAAGGATGGTTGAGTATAGACACTTTATTACAACAAAAGGTGACTCAGGACTCAGCCATGCTTGAATATATCCACTGACTTTATGACTGTTACTTGAGGTATCAGCATCTTTTGTTGCCAAAACAGTAAAGGAGTATAGTAAGAAACAGATTATTCTGGGAGTAAAACTATGTTATTATAGCTGCTCTGTCTGAATAATATATTCTGAGCTGGATAATCATAAGAACCTAAAAAATCACCTAATAATCTTATTATGCTAGATAACAAAAATGATCATAGGACTTGTGATTATAAGGGGCAATTAAAGACTGATGTGCCTGTGGTTTTTGCCCTGCTATTTATATTTGTCATTTGTTAGCTTAACCTGAAATTTAAAAAAGACTAACCATGGAATGTTAATAGTTAGACAACATCCAAAAACATCATCCAGGCCAGAATGGAGAGTAAAATTCCATTCTAATAAGACCTGAAGTGCTTGTGGTCTTTCAAAGTAAAGATTTTGAGGAGATCCAGCAAGATCTGAGCAGAAAAATGTGATGCCAAGCTCTAAATAAATAAGACCCAGTGCCTCATTCTCATGTTTGGGTGCCCTTTCTTAGTCTCTCTCTCTCACAATATATCAGAGACTGTAGAACAGTCCTGTTTGGGTAAATATATTTCATGGAATGAGGCACTCAAAAGAGAAGCTGACTGAAGAGGCAGTCAGCAGTTTCCCCTCTCCCAGACACTATAACATCAAAGCTGAGAAGCACCTGGGAACATCTTAATGGTACAGCAGTGAAAGTTAATTAGCATCTACTTTAGAGATTAGGTGTTCGTTTGTGCCTGTACACAAAGGCATATGCTCTGAAAAATCATTAGCTTGAGGAATGCCCTTCTGCTTACCCATGCTTTCTAGCCAGACAGCATTTCTTCTCATATTTTCCTTCTTTCCTAGTGTTCCTACCTTGCGAAATATGAAAAGCCATGTCTGCAGTCCAGCTGAACATTTAAAACTTGTTTAATTTTAAGTATTTTTATATTTTTCTATTTAAATAAAATCAATTAAAGACTTTAAAATGTTTCCCTGTAGTAGTAACAGGCAGGGGCTGTGAAAATTCCAGAAAAAAAAGATCTAAGGAACAGAACAAAAATATTAGTAAGTATTGACAGTCATTACTAGCATGCAATATTGTTTTATTTTAATGCATACAGGCTTTTGTAGATATTGATGTGATTACTTTTGCTTGGATTCTTGAGTGTGCACATGTGCATGAATCTCATAGGTGTATATGTGTGTACATATATTCTCTCTAGCGATATGGTATCTCTTCAAAAAGTAGATGATGCCAAAATTCTTGGATGGCAACAAGAAAGAAAACAGTGACACAATGTTTGATAAATATTTTTTTTTTATATTAAATTTTCTGTTTCACTGTGGTCAAGTTTTCCCACAATTTATGTACCCCCATGCTATGCAACATTTTATGTCATCAGAGCTGTCAGAAAAAGAAAGAACTATATTAGCACATATGACACTTTGAATCTAACCCAGCAACAACAAACAGTCTGAATTCAACTGCACAAGAAATAACTTATAAGTGTTTCTGAAAGCCAGGACTCTGTCTTCGTTACAGGTGTCATCAGGAAGTTAGAAAAGTAAAGGAAGGAGATCTCATTAAGTGTCACAGCACTTCTCTGGAAAGCTTGGGAAATTTTTCTCCTACAGCTAAAGCTCACTGGATTTTTTTTGTCTAATCTTTATATTTTAGAATTTTACTGACAGTGGGATTTGTTCAAGTCAACTCCATTTAAATCCATGAATGCCAGAGATTTTTGTGGAACGGTAAACCCCTTCAGTTACAGGGCACAGAAAATTAGGAAATTGCTTCGAATTGAGAGCTTTTAAAATGGAGATCCTTACAGAATAAATTAAAAATATAAAAGAATATGTTTTTAGCAATGTGAAGGAAATAGATAGAAATGTACCTAAATCACTTAGGCTTATGGAAACATATTGTCAGGCTCCCAGAAGTTAGTGAATTGCATAGGCATACCACAGAGTAGAATTTTGTGTCATCTATGAAATCATATGTAAAAATGAAGCTTATTTAAAAATTTAGATGCACTTGTGGATTTTGATAATTTCTGAGACACATCATATTTCCAGAAAGAATGGAATGTGTGACTTGGTGTTATTCTTTTCTGCTTTGGGTTCTTTAAACTAGAGCAAAGAAGTATAATAGTATAACTGGCAACATTTATAAGGAGTTTTTTGTGCAATATAGACTCTTACAGCTTAGAATAACAAATGGAATTAAGTAAAAATTGTAATATTATATAGATCATCATGGCTGTTTTCATATCTGTTTTACAAATGGATGAAAAGAGAGAAGTTGTTAGAATTGCTTTACCTAAATTCAAGCCAGGAGATGAGTTTTCAACCCACTATACCCCTGTAATTCTTACAGAGCGAATTAAATGTGAAGATATGTTGATATAGTTATATGAAGTAGGCTGGGAATATGAGTGAGTACTGTTGAAAGAACAAGATCAGATAAGTCAGTATTTTGACACTTGGCTAGCATATAGACAACTTTCTTATTTCTTACATCTGTCTAAACACAAACTTTTGAGAATACTGTGTGACCAGCCATATATCTGCACTTTGATTTAATCTCACTAGAGGCTATAGGAGTCCTTTCTGACTCCAAGTAGAGAATTACTATTTTAGGCAGCAAATCCAACGGTACAGAAGCAGAAAACATAAGAAACACATTCGAACAGTGATATATATTATCCTAGGAAAATGTTAGATTTCTATCACAGTGAATTCCATGTAAAATTGAACGAAAAAAAAGGAGTAACATCAAATTAATCATATGTTGTTTTTAAATTGCACATATTCTCATAATGGAAATATACTGAAGCAATGAAAAGAAAGGTGTGTGGGTGATTTTTTAAGGACATGGTAGAGAGTACAAAGTCAAGATACCTTTTACTTGGGCTTCATGGAGACACCTGTTGCCCTGTTACAGGTAATGGGTTTCCTGTGGCAACACCATGTGTGCAACACCATAGCTTCACCCATATGTCTCCCCCAGACCCCTTTCTTGCACGTCACTTTTGGGAAGAGGCACACTGACTGCTGGAGATAGCCATGTTTGGGGTGAATTGCTCAACATCTGATTGATCAAGGACCTGCTTTTTAGTGTGCTTTCTGCCAGTATTTTCTGAACTAAATTAGTTTCTTTAGTAGAAGTCCAAAGGTACTATAATGAAGAAAGCTAACTGCACACATCAGTGACACAGAAACAAGAGTAGGAGAAAAATTGAAGCAGTATGTGCATACCACTGCAATGATTATTAAAATGCTTACTCTCCCAAACAAGAAAAGTGAGTTTCAACATTGTACTTATCTGCTGTTCAATCTAAAATTGCTGGGGCCTACAAAAGAAATCATTATTAATATCACAAGATCTTACTGTAGGACAAACAGTAGTTCCACTTTATCACAGCATTTTCTTCTAAGGTTTCTAAGTGGACTGTGGGAAATTTCCTTATTTTTTCCTTACTTTGCCCTCAGTTAGTATCATACCCATAATGCTATTTCTGGCAGTGTTATTCATCAGTAAATATTAGGGAATGTATATCATGCTAGCCTGAAATCTCTTACACTTTCTCAATGGAAATTAGACCTGTTTAGTTTACTATACTTTGGTCCACATCAAACTCAATTCAACTTCAAACTTGATTCAGGCATGAAAACAGGTTCCCAAGCAAATGCAGTGCCTCTGTTCTCTTCACCTATTTGTTGATGTCCACGGTATTCCCAATTTGTGACCTGAACCCCAGAGTGTGAAATACCTAGAAAAAGTGTCAGTTAAGTATTAATATATCCTAGCTAAACTCCACTGCTGATATTATGTCTTTCTGCTGATTAGTTTTTAATGAGAATTGGAAAATTAATTCTACTCATCAGTCTCAGTTTCAGCTTCTTCAGGTGCATTGTAGGAATGTAGAACTCTCTTGCAATTAATTTTCATCTAATAAGTTTATTTTCTGACCCTAAAGGTATGTGGTATCATCAAATACTGTTATAGATAGTAACTGAATTCACCTGCAAAGGTTCTGCATGTGTTTTTGTGACAATAAAACTAGATTACAATTTAATTAAATTAATCCTGTTTACCAATGCCAGCTTTGTCTGTATAAGAGTGCTGGGGAATCAATTTCTTTGAGGAGGTTAGTAGAATGCATATATTTTTTCATATTTATTCCACAGACAGTTTGCTGTCCAACTAACAGCTTACAGAGTGGGGATGGAACAGCTTTTATAAATCAATTCACAGTGCAGAGTGAGTTGGTGGAGGTGCAAGGAGAGGAACTGATTTGTTATAAGGGTCTCTGGATGCTGTTAGGAGCTTTGACAATCTTAGCAATATGTTCTTAACAAGTGCTGGTTTCTTGCAGCGTGGAAGAGAAATATATTGCTTTATCTCCTGCATAGCAAGTTAAACCCGCTACAGAAGTAATATTTGTGAAATGTGGGTATAGAAAATAAAATAGTATTAGTTTTTCTGAAGGACTAAGACAGCCTTTTCATAATTGGGATGTGTGTTTTATGTCAGGAATGAGTATGGGTTCATACTGATGGATATGAATATGCAATGGTGCATGACAGGCATGAACATGCAGTAGTGTTACCCACTAAGAAAACTTTGGATGCACTTAATTTCAATGCACTTATTAGTCTTACCTGGCCTATTTTACATAAAACTTGCTGTTATTTTGGCACATCAAAAATTAAGAATTATCTTTAGATACGAGTTGCAGTTTCTAATGTTAAATTTGTTAATATGAGGTTCTGATTGTCCTTCTTACTTCATGCTCAGGACTTCTTAGCAGGCTTCATCCACAACAACAAAAACTCTTATCCTGTATATAAAGGCTGCCTTTATTTTGTGTTTTAGACCATGTGTTTCTCAAGGTGGTACATTGATAGGATCCATCACCTCTTTTCATTTGAAAAACTGAGACAATTTACTTTCCATACATAGAAATAACTTGATAAGGCAAACAGATTTTTTAAAATGGTGGTTAGATTTAGTTTCTGATATTGTCGGGGTTTATTTAAAGCAATGTATTTAAAGGAAACTCACCTATTTGGTAGATTGCAATTAAAATGAACACTTTGACAGTTGTCAAAGTTGTTTTTTTGTTGTCTGTATTACTCATTTTTAGTGTGTGTTTCCTCTCATAACCATGGCTATCATGTTAGTTTGGGGATAATCCTTGAACTTTTTAGTGATGACTTATAATTAAATGATAATTGCATAGAAAATTCTGGCATATAGCACCAGTAAAGAGACAGTAAACAAAACACTTATTGAGCTGCTCACAAGTAAATTCTGTGCTTTCATGAGGAAAAGACCCCTTCAGTTGTCAGTTTTTAATATGATTTTTAAAGTAAGACACAGTGTACAAATATTAATGTTTGCTCTAAATGTGCTATGAATAGAAGATTTATTTACCAAGTGTCTCAATCTCTAAGCGTCCACGCACTTAGAAAAAAATGCCAAAAAACTGGAAAGCAATGAAACTTTAAAAGAAAGAATGAAGCCTCAATATCTATGCTAGGTTTTCTGAGTATGTAAAGAACACAATACTGACTTCTTATGAACTTCACAGTCACATTAATTGGATGCAATCTGAATGAATGACAAAGGACCTTTATCTTGGAAGAGTTTATTCAGCTAAGGATCAAGGCTGACCTTGGGGTGCCTAGTGATGCGGACACACTAAAACACATCCCCCTCCCTCAACTCTCCTCCTAACAGCTCTTGCAGGGATACAGGCTTGAAGGTACAAGACTACCCTTCTCCTTGGAAGAAGCAATCCAGACTGCCACAGGGCCATTCTCATTCTCGGAGAATTGGGATTAAAAATTGTTTTAAATGCAGGGCTGGCCATGCTTGGCATGAAAGGCCCACACCTCCTGCACTCTTCAATGGCCCAACCATGCTAGTGGGCTCCATGGCTTGGAGACTCCCTGGCTGACAGGGCACTCTGCCGTGAGGTCTGCATGCTCATGCTGGCAGAGTGATAGGGCAATTTGCTGTTCTCTGAGCCTGGCTTTTCAGCTGCTTCATTCATCTCTAGCTTCAGCTATTCCCCAGTTATTTCCCCAGAGGGAAATAAGACTGACCCAAACTGAAAGAACCAACATGTTTTAGCTTCTGGGCCATATCCTGCATGTGTAGGAGTCTTTTTGAGGGCAAAGGGTGGTCTGCATGGCTGCAACTGTTCCTGCAGGAGCTGATCATCAGACTGGGTCCACAGTATCCCTTCTGCTCTGAGTGGATACTTACCACACTGCTACTCCTGTGCAATTTCCAAGTGAGATTTCCTTCTACTTGAGAAAGGCTCTTGCATGTGCCCATCACAGCTTTCAATGCTCGTGGAAAAGCGCCATCAGACATTAAGCCCCTTCATCCTCTTTCCCCCTCCCGAAGTCCTGTTGCCCCGTCCCGGTTTACCTGCTCCCCCGCCCCACGTTAGGTTTTCTCGTACGCCTCACACACAGGTCCCACCCAGGCGCTCGCAGCCTCCGTGCAATCCCGCACGCATTCCCCATAAAGCCCACGGCCTGTATCCTCCAGGGAGCCGGCAGCCCCTCGAGTTTGAGCGCTTCTCCTTCAGAACCGGTGCAGCCCGCAGCTCGCCCCGGTCCCGTTACACACAGACACAAAATACCCCCTCCTCCCCTACTGCCAGCACCTCCGGGGCACCCCTCCGTTCCCCCATCCCCTCCAGCGCCTTTGCAGCCCTCCCGGCTTCTTCCAGCCCCTACAGGGCCGCCCCATCAAGCCCCCTCCTGCACCTGCGAGCCGCCCGGCTCTGCCCGCCCCCACACAGCCGCGTCCCCCGCTCCCCACGCGTCCCCTCAGGGCGGGACGTGGCTGCCCCCGCCAGGCGGAGCAGGCGCGGCTCGGCGGGGCCGGCCCGGGCCGCGGGAAGGGTTAACGGCGGCGGCGGGCACATGACGGCGGGGCACGGGCGGGCGCGCTCGGCGGGAGCTGCGCGCTGCCGGCGGGCCGGGCGGGAGGTGGGTGAGTGCCCCGAGCCCCGCGGCGGCGCCGCGCCCCGCCGAGCCTGCCCGCGCCCGGGGGCGTGCGGCGCGGCACGGCACGGCACGGCACGGCACGGCACGGCCAGGCCACTCCGCTGCCCCGCTCCCTGGAGCTGCTCCCAGCCCCGCGCCGCCGGCCCCGGCGGGGATAGGGTGAGTCGGCGGCTCACGGCCTCCGTGTCAGCGCGGGGAGGGCGGAGGGGAAGGGAAAGCAAAACAGACGCGCTTGTGGTGCCGTCAGTTCGCGGTTAGTCACCTCGGCGGCCGGTCCGCCGCCGAGATGGGGACGCAGCGCTGTCTGGAAGGACGGGACAGACACACGCCCGGGAGATTTGTCATCGCAGTGGTGAATAACCGGAGATCGGTAGCGCGGAGGGAGGCTCGGAGCGGCGCGGGCGGGAAGCCGAGCGGCGGGTGCCGGCCGCAGTGATGTGCATCCCGCGGGGCTGCCGCGCCGGGGCTCGTGGCTCTGGAGCCGGGCGGCATCCCGCCCGCGGCTTCCTCTCATCCGAGGGCTGTCCCCGCGAGCAGGAGACCAGAGTGTCGTGCTTGGTGAGGTGACAGCTCTGTCCATTTGCCGGCCTGTGTGTTGCTAGCAACTCCAGCCTCTTAAACTTAAAAGACTCGAGATTCGTGGCTTTTAGCTGTGCCCTTCTCCCTTTTTCGCTTCTGGCCCCGGTTGAAGCTGCTCACGCGTTGGCTGCGGGATGTGTGGGGTGAGCCGTGGCTGTGATAAGGGTGGCGGTAGTTGTCCCCCGGGCCACCACCCGCGTGGCGTCTGGTGGCCTCCTGCCCTGCCCCACGAGTGGTGGTCACAGCGGGGACACCGAGGCAGGGCAGGTGTCCGTGGCCCCACGCCTCTGCCTCCGCACTGCCGTCGGCTCACACGGGGACATCGCTCGTGGTTTCCTGTGTCCTGCGTGGACCTAAGATCTCACCATTGCTGACACCGCAGCGTTAGCAATTGTGCCTGCACTCCCGGAGAGTCCAAAGCCATTTTAGACAAGGTGGACAAGGCAGCATTGAGAGTAAAAGGCGCACGGATTAGGGCTTGCAGGAACCTTTGTCTGCTTGGTGAGGATGCTGTGGCTATTGATGGTGTGTCAGAAAGCCTGCCCAGAATCAGATACTCAGTGCTGCTTGATTTGTATTGGCTTTTTCAAGCATCTTGTCTGAAGGTTGTAGCTAGCCTTGCTGAGAATAACTTTGCTCCTGGAAAGCTCATGCTGTTCTTTTGGAGCAACCACTTGCAGTAGCACAGCTCTGATGTTTAAGGTCCTAGTAAAGAAGAAGCTTAGGAGATCTTAATTAGCATAATAAACTTGAGAAGGTTTCTTGGGAAGACTGGCAAAAATGGTAACTACACTAGGATATACATCATCCTGTCCACTGATAATGGCTGCCCTTTTGGTGGCAGTTGCAGCAGTATCAATGACTCTGCTCTGCTCTGTGTTTGTACAGTCCCTTGCACAAAGGCATTCCTTTCTGTGACTAATCTTCCTAGGAATTATAGTGATGCAAGTAATAAGTAATTAGTAGATTTCATTATACTAGCTCTGAGAAACTCATGTTTGGGGGCTGGTTGCCTAGAGTGCTGTGGAAGATCTTTAGCTGTCATTGCCTTGCTTGTTCATGATGTATCAACAGGGCATCCTGATGATGCTCAAGAACTAAAAGCTTTCAGACTGTGTGACCTTTTCTAGTTGTCCTTGGCTGATGACCTGGGCCTTAGAAAAATGTGATACTTTCAGACTACTGCAGTTTGGAATGAAGCCCCCTGTGGTACTTCAAGAATACAACTGTCAAGTAATAGATACAAATGACCAAAACAATGGATGCTAATATGATGTATTTATTATTCTCAATAGTGCATGAGTTCTGAGATGCTGGCAGACATGGAGGGTGGGGAAGATATTCTATATAAATTGAGAGAAAAGCTTATTTTTTATGCTCACATTTGAAAGCACATTGTCTTTATTGCAGTTGGGATTCTTAATGTACCTATTGTTCCAAGCGTAATTCTGAACTCAGTTATTATTTCTTGTCTAGTTAAATCTAGAACCACATCTAAAAATGTGGTTTTCCTTTTCAAGGAGAATTTATTATCATGCTCTGATCTGTGAACTAGAGCCAGATAACTGTACAAAAACTGTAACACTTCCTATGCATGTGTGCTCTATTTAGAAAATGCATGGCAGTTTACCCCTATATTAGGGTCTTTATATTTGTGTCTTTCTCACAAGCAGTTGTGGGGCACAAAAACCTCAGGTCAGTGAGGCTGAGGTGAAGCATCCCTATAGGTTTTGGTGCCTGTTCCTTCCCCCTCTCCACACAGTCCTGTCCACCCAGACTGGCTCATCAGGGGTGTGACATCAATACTTCTGAGTATTCCACTGTGGTGCCACTTAGAGATGATGGTCCAAAAACCAGGGCCATGCAAAGATGGAAGGACTGATAGGGGAGAATAGAGCACAAAGGTTAGGCAGACCCTTTGGGTGGCCATGTGGTTGCTCAACCCTGGGAGGAAGTAAATTTTTTTCCTGGAATTGTGCCAAGGAAATTGTGGAGGGGAACATGGTGAGAGGTGTGGCTGTCCATATGCATGTTTGGGATGAGGGCAGGCACTCACAATCTTGGAACTCTCAGTCCTAAAGGAGGGGTTATGGTTCATGTTTGTTTTCTGTAGCATCTGGTAGCTGTTGTAGAGGTGAGATATGTCCAGTGGAAAAACAGAAAGGAAAAATAGGAGGTTTAGTACCTTGCCTTTCAGTCTTCTCCTTTGGGATAGTGCTTATTACACTATGTGCAAAATGACAGTGTCTGATAACTACTTTCGTGAAATCATCTCCTGAGCTGGATTTACTAGTACTTGAACTGATCTCTGCCGTGGAGTAATTTAGCTTCTGTTGAAATTGAAACAATTTCACTCTTCTTTCAGTAGGTGAAGCAGTAAGCCAGCTCTGATTAAAAGTCTCAAAACTGCACTTTAAAAGTAGCATATGTGCTATATGTACTACAGACATAGATTTGTGAATTATTCTTTTGTTTCACTTTCTGAAGGATTAGTGTTTGGATTTTCCAAGGTTTCAGTTCAGCTTGAATTTAAACTTTATTTTGATGTAAGTGTATTTATGAATCATTGCTATGGATTTTGAGCACTTATGTTGTCATAATGTTATTGATGTAGAGTCATAGAACTTTTAGTAGTGTCAGCTTAGGAAAAAGGAGACTTTAAAAGCAGTGGACATAAGTGTTATTTTGACATCTGTGGAGGCACAAAAAGGGCACTGCAGTATTTTACTGATGGACAGAAATATTGCATTAAAAGATGGAAAGTGCTTCTGTTCTTTTGATAGAACAAAAGAATTTGTCAGCACAGCCATTCAGTTTCAGGTTGTTATTTCTGGAGTTTTTTTGTTCGCTTGTTGGGGGGATTTTTTTGTGTTTTAACTTAGCACATTAAGTTTCAACCCTATTCAAGTTTGCGAAGCTTATTTCTAAATAAGCTATTGTATTTGCTGTACTCTCACCATTTCCAAGATCCCTTTGATTGGAAGTAGATGGGGTTTTACTATTATGGGTAGCTGTTTATGGATCTGGTACAAAAATTAGATGCTTAGAAAATAATCCTAGTCCAATTGACATTTAATTAGTTATATATGATTTAATGCACCTCTAGATAATCTGATGCTTTGGTCTGATTCAGTCTGGCCACTAATACGAGACGGTCTTAATTTCCTGATGGAAATTGGTACTAAAACACCACAAAATAATAACTTTTAAAATAGGGAGACTTACGCTCTCCAAGGTGCTTTAGTGTTTTATATTCATTTGCATGTCAATATAATGCTACACATTTTCATGATAGAATCAGAAGGGGACTAGAGGGAGAAAATGCAGAAGAATGACTTAACATGTTTCTTCTCTCATAAAGAAGTTTGGTTTGTTAGCATGAGAAAAGAAATTATGAGTTCAGAGGCCTTTCTTCAAGTGTATAAACCAAAACAGTAGCTAATGAGAAAAGACAGTAGTCTATAACACTGCCATTCCTTGTAAGATATAATACTGATAGACAAGAATAGCAAGGGACATCAGCATTGTAACAACACAAGTTGTATGTTGACCTCAGTTTTATAGGCCTTGTAGGTCTGTGCAACCTGCGTAGAAAAATTCCGTCGATTAAACTAAATGTACTTTTGTTGAGTAAAGCTAATGCATTCATCATGTTGAAGTCTTTTCTTCATTATGTTTGTACTTTTCTAATGTAGTTGAAATTGCAGACAAGAACTACAGGGAAGAATGATTTTTATTTGTAGCTAATTTATAGTGACATATAAACCCTTAACTCTTGCCAGTAAAACATGGTCTTTTTTTTTTTTAATGTCCTTTTCTAAAGACTTACTCACCTGTGTTAAGGCAAGGGACTTTCTGCTTTTAAAATAAACTCTGAGAATTTAAGAACATTCAGCTCTCCCTGTCCTTGGCTGAATTGGAGAGAGTGATTTATGCTTCACCCAGACATGAACATAAATAATACTGGTTTTTATTTTTGTACTTTACAGTTTTTATTCCCACAACACAAAAATGTAACAATAAAAAATGGTATGTAGA
This sequence comes from Oenanthe melanoleuca, assembly GCF_029582105.1. NCBI lineage: Eukaryota > Metazoa > Chordata > Aves > Passeriformes > Muscicapidae > Oenanthe > Oenanthe melanoleuca. The sequence goes on from NC_079362.1 coordinate 49,762,817, forward strand.
ATAAGACATTCATGACCACTAAAGTGTAGTTAAGGCATATCTCTCCTAGTCAGAAATTTTGCTCTTTCATTTGAAGATAACATGCTTAGGCCTTTTCATTTTTAGTGAGTTTTACCTGGAAAGTGTGTGTGAATAACTATGCATAGATATCTCTGTAGACATTTAGATGACTTTCAGTCTAGAAATGTGCTGTGAATGCAGTTTTGTGAAATAAACAGGACTCTATGTTTTTTGACTGTTCACAGATGGAGAAAATGGAGACACTGCAGAATCAGAGTAAGCAAAGGCTTAAATATGAAGGTTTTACATTAAATTCACTCATGAATATACTGGTTGGAATCTTACTGGCCTCAGTGTTGAAAATTTTGTGCTGAAGATAAAGTTGCAGTTCAGTGTTTTGTTGCAAGAAGGCCATAACACTTAAACTTTAATGTATATGTGAATTAAAGCCATGATTGAAGCCATACTTCAGTTTTGTTTCTGTCAACTTAATTTGTTTGTCTGAACAAGTAAATTAGGCACTGAGTCTATGATTGACCAAACTGCTTAAACATGTGTTTAATGCTGAACAGACGAACCTAGTGATAGAAATTGGGCCTGAGCTGTTCAGCTGAATTAGAGCTGAAGTTATACCCCACCTGTATGTTATCTTAGCCCAGTGACTTACACTGACAAGTGCAGCTTTTGCCTAAAAATCTTTTTTATGTCAGGAAATATTTAGATCTAGTTGATTCTGCCTTGAGGTAGGCTGTGGCTGAGACGATCCCTCAAACCCTTGCCAGTCTTGTCTTTTAAGATTTAAATAATAGAAAAACATAAGTGATGAAAAGTCGGAGTTCAAAAATTATTGGTGTAATTGGAAGGATATCCTTGAAGATTTGCTACTATGTGATTGCATTTCAATTATGGCATGTCTATAGTCTTATAATCAGCATCCAGTTTTGAAGTGATTGCAGTTTATGTATGCTTCTGTGCTGTGCTTTCCTCCAGTACTTCTCTGTTGTGATGTGCCGCAGAGTCTTTTATGTGGTTTTGCTGTTTTCTCTCCATGTTGTTTTATGCATATCCTCTAGAATGTAAGCTGCTATTTCTCCTGTTTTGTCATTATCTATATAGTGCTTCCCTACAAATCATGTGCTTTTCAGCATAGACTAAGGAAATGGCAGAAGAAAAGTGCAATAGCTGAGTTCATCCTAATGACAATTCCCTGTAAGAGAGTCCTTTCAAACCTAGCTGCTTGATTGTACTTGGTCAGCATTCACTTGATGTCATGGCTGATTTAGTTAATGTGAAGACAGCTGACCTTATTGCAAATTTAAGTTTTTTGAAGAGTGGAGAAAGGAGAATATGGCTTTCTTTGTGTCAGAGCTTAAGTCACTGCTTGGCTTTATTCTTTCTTCCTGAGAGACCATATAGAGCTTGTACTTTTTCTTGCAACCAGTAAAATCACAAAATTAACAGTCATGTGCAGTCCTCTTTCATCTGTTGCTTACTACAGTGTAATTTGTTTTAATTTAGGTATTTTTTTTAAACGGGTGTAATACACAGTAGATTTCTCACTGACTTTGGATTGGTATCAGTCATAGCAATGGGTCTGTAAAAGCACACTTCGATTACAGTAACTTCTTAAAAAGGAATGGGAGGTCATACAGTATGAGCCATTGGACAGCACGTATTCCTCATGGACCTAGGATCATCTCTGGACAGTAGATCTCATCTGTCAGAATTCATGCAAGAACACCTTGCCCATCTTCAAATAGCAGCACCCCAATCTCAACTACTGGAAACTTGTCTGCCAGTCCGCACTTCAAAGAGGGATAACTCCTCAGAACAGCATCATTGGCAGTCCTATTCACTCCCTTGCCCTAAATTACAAGAAATGTGTGGTTACAAATGAGAACTCTTTATTACAAGTCTCACAGCCCCCAGAACTGCCAGTCCCACAGTTTTTAAGGCCAAAACACCAAGAATTTTCAAATACTTTCTTGCCATGCAGAGGTGAAGATAATACTTTTTCTACTGCCATCAGTAATAACAATTTTCTTCCAATAGCACATATCCAGATGATATTGGTTTAAGTAGACAGAAGTCAGTCACTTCTTTACCACTCTTTTCCTACAAAGGAAGAGACATTGCAACAAGATATCTTGATATTTTCCATGAAAGAAGCTCATAATTAGATTATGTCAGGGACTTTGTATTACACAGCAGTTGCTTGGAATCACTGAGTTGTCCTAAGATTCTTTATAAAAACAGAATAACCTAACCTTTTGACTCAACAAATCCAGAGAGTATTTTTATGTTATGAATTTTGTCAGTGCTATCAGGAATATTCCTTGGATGCATGAACACACCTTTCCACTGATGACTAACAGCTGCTTACTGATGAAAGCAGCAATAGTCATGCTTTTTTAAGGTGTCTAGGCTGGACATGCTGTAGAGTGCTTTCTCTTGACAGTAGATTTGTAATTGAAACCACTTCTGGAAACCACTGTTTATGCTGTAGAAATTAATGATGCATAACTCTAACAAAATTTGGAGTCCGGTTCTCTGTGAGTAAGTGCTTGTGCATCAGATGAAAAAGTACTTGAGCATCTGCTCTCGAGTCTTAGAAGTCAAAATGGAACATTTAAGTTTGCAATACTTCTTGGCTCTGGACATGCTGGAGATGAAGATACTCCTTTGGAGGAGTTTTTATCATATTTTCAAAATTTAATGCACGTATACGTGAGAATTTAATGTATAGAGAATAATTAAATGGCTCAAAATGGAATAAATTAAATAAATGAAAGAAAGGCTTGGGTTGATGTCCAAGTGAAAGTGGAGAAAAGGAGAGAGATTTCCCATTTTATTCCAAGTGTGTTGCTTCTGTCAATTTTCTGTTTTTCTTCACTACTTCCCTTTGAAAACTTAGCAAGTCTGTCCCTCTTCTGCAAGGCTTGTAAACTTGAAGCCGTATCATTCCAGAGCTGGTTGAAAGTTAACTGCATGTTGAGTGCTCTGCTGAGTCAGAGCAGTGGTAATACATATACATATTCATTGTGTGACCTCTGAGATCACTGATCTGGTGCTCAAAGTGGTGGAGGTGGTGGGTGTAATCCACAGCACACAGAGAGAAAACAGGTGGACTCTCCACATGATCGTTTTGAAGGAACTTTTCTATCTCTCTTTCACTGCAATCAGAGCCTGATTCTTGCTGCCTTCAATATTATGTGTCTAAAGACTGAGAATCATAATAGCTAATCTACCTACAGTTTGTGTTGCAGAGCAGCATAGGAAGGTGGAGGGGACATCAGCCAGTTCAGTGTCCCTGGTTTGTGGATTTTGAACTGGGATTTTTAGCTGCTGTGCCTGATTGCTCTGTTCCTAGATGCTGCCAATTCTGCCTTTCCTTCTTGGCCTGATTATCTTGCACACATGTAAATATAGTCCATTTATTTGGAAGGATAGCAAGTAGAAAATCCAACTGAAGGGCTGGCATTAGGGAAGATTGTGTATAAACTCTGTGGACATGGTAAAATACTGTGGACGTCAGATACCAGCACTGGTCTTCAACATCTCTTATCAATGCAGCTCTTCTGGCAAAAGCTTTGTCATGAAAAATAATACAATTTAAAAGAGAAAGCTTTTTACTGAATGTTCTTCTAAGAAAGTAATTTATTCTAAGGTGTGTACATTTCAAACAGGTCAAATTAGAACTGTCATCTAGTGTAGTGATGTTCAAAAGTTACACATTCGAGGATTTAGTACCAGCATATCTAGACTTTATGCACATCTGAATAGTAATATTATTTTCTAGGAAGTCTAGTAGCTATTCTTATTGCTTGTCTTGTTCATTCCTATGTGCAGGCAGTGGACTTGTGAGTGTGAGCTGGACCATGCTCAGGCATATCTTGATCGTTTCCATGTGTCACGTTGCAATAAAAATCCCAGATCTTTCTGGAAACAGCACGTACTTTCTGAAAGCACCAATATGTTCAACACTTCTACTTGTTTCTCATATTCAGTTAATGAAAAGATATTTTTGAAGTTCATCAAGATGTATTAAAGATAAACCTATCCCTGCTGGTGTAGGTAGTTGCAGGAGGTAGCTGTGGGAATAATTAGGGAGCTCAATTTCTGTTTTTCCCTCAGCATTATTGGTGAGCACTTCCCTGCTGGGGAAGTTGGATCCTTAATCTGAATCACAGGGGTCATACTTAACATGTTATGACAATTCATTCAAAGTTTAGGAGCAGTAATACAATACATTGTAGTCTTAAAGCAGCCTAGATTCTTCTGATGAAGAACTTTTATTGTGACCAAAATGCTATGCTGGCACGCTGTTAGCTGCAGCACCTCCAGCCGCTGTCCTCACAACATGATGGAGAGGTCCAGCATGGACAGGGTGAGGGGAGAAGACAGCCTGGTTTTTGGCCTTCCTGTGGTTGTGGTTTGAGCCAGTGTGTCTGGCAGGATTTTCTGTAATGACTAGCTCACAGTCGTGAGTGCCTCAGCCATCTCCTTGTGTCCCTTGTTCTCCCTGGCAGCAGGTGACACTACATATGGGGGGAATTCAAGCCTTGAAGCCTGTCTGGCCTCTTCCTCTACTTGACTGCTCTACTAAAACCAGCAGTCAACATGTGGCTGTATTATAGTTGTGAAGACTTGACATAAATATACTTGAAATGGAGCTTGAGGAAGCAGATCTGGGCATCTGCACCCCCAGATGGGGCGCTTCAATAAGAAATACCGAAACTTGCGCAGATAATCATGGACTCCCTTTGTTGTCCTTTTCCAGCTATTGAAAAGACACCTGTCATCTTCAATTTTTGAGGTTTCTGTAGTGTTGTTTATTTCTTGACATAAAGACAATTCTATATTTTACTTTCTGCTGTCTTGCAAATGTGTCTGTAATTTTTTTTTATGGTAAAATGAGCTCATTTGTTCGTGTGTAAAATGAACTTGTTTTTTGTTAGAGATCATTAGAGCTCCTTCTTACCCTGGAAATAGGTGACAGACATGACATCTTGGTATCTGATTTGGTTTGATTAGATTTTCCTTCCAGAGACTCTGGAAAAAGAAACAGCTCCAGTGCTAGTAAGCTGTGTGAGAACTGTGAACTTGGTCAGCGAGGATAATTTGTCTCCAGTTGCCAAAAGAGCCTTGTTTCACTTTTGAACAATAACCACACAGGTCTGTGAGGAGTGTTATATGCTGAAGTGTTAATCAGTAAGCAGATTGAGCCACACTTGAAATCTCTTTAACATACTTATTTTGCTCTCTAGTACTTTTGTTTTTTATGTGTCAGTTGGCGCAGTCTGAAAAAAGACATTCATCAGTATTCTGTGCAGTTGCTTATGCAGAAAACTTTACTCAAGACTCACTTTCTTATTCAGTTGTTTTCTATAATCAATAATCAGGCAGTTTTAAACCCTGGTTATTGATGATATTTAAGTATAAGAAGATAAGTGATAATGGTCTTAGTTTAATTCGGTGTGACACATTTTTCAGCTTTTGCATATCTTTTGGTGGCCTCAATATGCTTGAAAAAATAACATAATCCATCAATGCAAGGAATGCATTGGCATTGCAGCTCTGGCAGTTGTTTGGGGAAATCCATTCTGAAGACAATAAGGATGGGCCTTGGTGGATTCTTTTCTCTTGTCTAGGACTTTCCAGAACTGAACAGCTGTGAACGAGATTCCTTAGTTTAAATCTGCAATTAGTTTTACAATTAGTGGATGCCCAGCAGTCCTGGCTGGGCTTGAGCAGGTTTACTGTTGCTGTTGGTATGCCTCTCCTAGAATGTGCAATAAGTTTACTTAACTTCTATGTAAAAACTAGTACATAGATTCCTGTTGCAAACCACTCCTCTGGAGTGCTTATTTCAGGCTTATTTCTTTTCTCCCCCATCTTTCATATTTCAGGCATGTTTCAACTTCTGAACACAAATGATTTTGAGGCAGCTCTTAAACAAAAATGATGGGTGGTGGGGAATGATTTGCATTGACTCTGTACTTTAAAAAACTTTATCTTAAATGTTCAGAATTATATTTAAGAACAAAATGTTGAAGAAAATTTGAAAAGCTAGCGATGCCAAAATGCATATTGGACTATGTGTTATAAAGGCTCCAGGCAACTTAGAAAAATGCCCTGAAGAGTCTTAGGCTTAATGCCAAAAAGGAGCTACTTTACACAAGAACTGTAAAACCACTCAAGAGTATTAGGCATATTGCCAACAGTTACCCATTCTGTGTTGAGTGTATTTTAACTTCTCTCATACTGCATCTTATACCCTTTACCCTCTACTTTGTGGACTTGGACAGTGAGATTTAAAATTAATGGCAGCCATCCAAAATGCAGTATAGCAAAGGTGTTGGTTTAAGTTGACCTAGACCAAACGGTAATCTTTCTGACTGGGGCAAACACAATGAAGGGGATGGGGTGTATTTATTAATAGCTTTATGACTCCTGTTTTCACTATGATGACAGCTCATGGTTTTCTTTCATTGTCACTGATGCTTATTTATGCCATTCTAAAACTGGCTAATGAGTTCTGTATCCTCCAAGTTTACAGAGAGGAAAATTAGATGCCCCAGGTCAAACCATTAGAAACAAGAAAACCAAACCAGATCAAACTATTATATTTTCACTTTATACTGAGACTCTTCAGCTTTAGTAAATGATTTTTCAGTTTTGTTTTATCACCAGGAGATGGCACTAACAAAATCTGTTTTCATACAGAGAGATGTACATTTCAGCCACCTTTTATAGTGGAAATCAGTAATAAAAATCCAGTTGAAGTATGAAAGTTGTGGAAGTTTTGTACCTGAAAATTCTTGAAAACTGTATTGAGGCCACCTGCTCCTCTGGGTGAATTAAGATTTCACTGTTTTGGTATGAATATGGGTAAGTCACATAAATTTCCTGTGCCTCTATTATTTTTGTTGGCAAATTTATGAAAATTTAGTTTTACATTCATAAAGTGATTTGACATCTCCCCATAAAGTGCAATTTATTGTCAAACACAAAATTAATTTTAGATCTGTGTATCTATAAAGAGGGAACAGGTTATCTATGCCTTTTCATAGAGGAGCAGGCTACCAAGAAGCTGTCCCATACACACTTCAACATAGAAGTGTGAAAATACTAAATTGGATTTGGTGTTTTGGCATATTTCTATTGTGTTCTTCTAGAACTATATTGCCTTTCCTAGCAGTACTGTAATATGATCTTCACCATGGTAATGTATTTCTTTATTTGGTCCCTGCTGCTGCAGACTGCTATTAGATGGTGCTAAACAGGAAGCAAACCCACTGTTTCCTTTGGTTTAGCTTCTCTCTCCTAACACTCACCCATAGAAAACAATGAGAAGCTACTCGTTTGACATCTATTCTGTACCTAAAATGCAAAGCTATCTTTTGTTTACTTTCAGGGTCCTTGTACAACTATAAATGCACGGAACGTTCCTGCAAGGAGCAGGGAGTTGAAGTTAATAATTCATATAGGTCCATGCCAGTTTGAAACATGCTGTGATTTTATGATTCTACAGTTCATCCATGAATAAAAGTGGGAATGGTCTGAAGAAATCAGAAATTGTCTGCACCAATGAGATTTTTTTATTTTCTATTTTATTTCTGCCTAGTTTATCCAAAGCTGAATTTGGTAATTAGTTCTCTCTCAGAGTTCAAGGAAGCTGGGGCAAAATATACGACTTTTTAAAAGAACGATGCTTCCATGTTTGAACTTTGGCTTTGCTTGGACAATAAACTGCTTAACATGTACCTGACCAGTTTATATAACCAGGGTTATAAACAGCTTGCACGTGTCCCTTTGTTTATGTTTCTGTTCCTGTTATACCTTCCAGGCTAAATTTCATCTTAGGCCACTGAGGTGTTTGCAGGCATATTACCTTATATTCAACTAGTGGAGCATTCTTTCACTGCTAGTGGTAAGGGTGTACAGAATTTTTCCAGCAGACTTGAGGTACCAGCTCAATATGCATTGAGTGGAGTAGAAGGGGCACTAGGCATGGAACACAGAGATAAAGGTATGCATTTAACTGTCATATATGTGGGGGTAAGTCAAATACTGTCATTTTGTACTGATGTTTGTTAAATTCTGCTTGTGATAAGCATGGCCTTCTGTTGTTTCATTGACATTGGTTCTAGAGAGATTTAGAATGGTTTAGGTGTCATAGGGCTACACATGCTGCTGAAGCTGATCAACTGTTAAATTTTTTCAGAAGCTGGAAATCAGCTCAATAGTCTCCCCAGAATGTGGGGGACCAGAAGTTCCCCCAAAGGGGAGGGTAAAGAACACATCTTACATGAAATGAAGGAGGGCCTGGGACAGGAGTAGGGAATGAGTTTTTTCTTCTGTGAGCCCTTTGCCTCAGTTTTGTGACCCAGAATACAGCTGAATACATAGGCCTTTGTGAAAAAAAAAAAGAAACTACATGTTCAGGCAGTGTTCTCCAGTTGCAGCTCTAAATACATGAAATGGAACTTGAGATAAAAATCTCATCTCGTTGAGGTTTCATGTGGTCAGTTCTACAATACTGTATGGTTAATAAAATCAATGGTTTAAGTGTTTTTTCCTGGGCTTTTTAGAGAGTCTAACTCTGTGTAGTCTAACATTTGACACGTTATTGGTGTAGTGGCTGTGTGGGGGTTTAGTTGCTGGAGTTATACCATGACACTTTGTTAGAAGTTTCAAAGTGTGAGAGGAGAGCCTGTCTATAGTCTATAGGATTATTAAGCTTTGATGAGCAGAGACCACCACCTCCTCAGGTTTTTTTGTTAACACTAAGTCTGACATTTTTGGCTGAGGACAGTACCAAGCTGACAGGTCAGTAGAAGAGATGTGCCTTTCCCAGCTTTAATTATTGCAACAAAGCAGTTGCTGCTTAGCATTTCCCTTGCAAAATCTCTGTAGAGAATTTTGGCCTGACAGGTTTCCCTGCAAGTGTTCACGTGGCAGGCCCATTCTGTTCACGGAGCATCTCCAGGGCATGAATTTTCTGTTGGTGCTTGGCATGGCTGCACTTCAGCCAGTGAGAAGTTGCTGGCTGACCCATGATAGGTGTGTGCAGTAGTGAGGGAGTTCTGGCTTTCCCTCTCCACTTTCCCCTTCCAAATGTGCCCAGAAGCCTAAGGAATTCAGTCCCCTGACATGATAATGGGTCTTGCTTCAGCCGATTTCTTGCTGAAATCAATGGTGTACCCAGAAATTAATATTTGGGCTCTCTTTGCACATTGATGTAACTTATCTACACATTGTCAGAATTGTTCTACAGAGCTTCCTGTGGCTTTGAGGGTAGCTTGGTAAGGTAAAATGCTATTTTTTTTCAGAAGGCATTCCTTTGTGTTCAGAAAAGGTTGCTTTGTCTGACTCTACCTTGGTACTGTTCATTTTTTAATGAAATTAAGCCTTAAAAGTTAGTAAATTTAATTGAGGTGAATAGGAAGAAGAAAATACATTTAAACAATTGTGAGTGGATAGTATACGTGGTAATCACATACTTTTCCATTTTTACTTCCTTCTAGTGTCCACTCATTTTTTCCCTAAAATCAAACAAAAAAAAATATAATAATTGAGAAAGTCTGCTTGGCTACTGCTATCTGGTCTGTGTTTCATCTGCATGGAAATAAGCTCCATCAGATTAAAATCTCTCTCCTACTAAAGAAGCCATATTTGGGTCTCCAGCAGAGCAGTGGGATAATGCTCTTTCCCTGCAGTTTCCCTGCAGGAACTGCTATCACCTACTGGAGATCCTGGTTTTTCTGCTTTTACAAATATTTTTGGGTTATTCCTACATGTATTTAGTGAAAGTTCATTACAGAATTGAGATTTGAAGAAATAATTACTAAAATATGTATCAGTAGATTAAAACTAGTAGATTAAAAAGCACCAGTAGATTAAAATTTGCAACGTGGCTGAAAAACCACTGACAAGTATTTGGACATGGCAAATTGAAAATGACCAATGCCAACTGGAAATGGCAAGCTTCAAAGTGACATTTGCCCCAAAATGTTCTCTCCTTCTCCTGTTGATAGAAGATGATACATAAATCATTAAATTTGACAGATTTTCTTTCCTTTGTCTGTGGTCCCTAACTGATTTAGCTCTACTAAATAGTAATAAGAAGGTTTTGGAAATGGAATCTCCATGCAATGTCTGATCCAATTCTCTAGTTGCTAGTGGAGGTAACAGTTGTTAATGCTGATGGGGAATGCTGGTTTGCCTTTATAAAACAGATATGCCAAGCTGTATATAATTTTGCTAAATTACACTGTTATAAAAAAGAGGGTAGCTAACATAACTAGAAAAGAAACTAGAGCTAGATGTTAACTAGAGCTAACATAAAAAACGAGAAGGGTAAAAGCAGTAAGAAGAGAAATCAAACTGTTTATTCATAAATGCCCTATGGTCTATATATAGAGTCCTTACTGGAAACCAGTGCAGGGGTTTGAGTGCAGTGAGGCACCGTCCCTTCCCAGCCCTTTTGCAAAGTCTCTGTGCCTCTTTCCCCTGAGATGTGACTTTCTGTCCACCCACAGCCATGCTTCTGCTCCATCCTGGCCCTGGGTTGTACCCTGTACTCTCCAGCCCTCTCTCCCTCTACTAGCCCAGCAGTTGCCAAAAGCTGCTCAGCAGCTCCTCTCTTTTCCAGGGATGACCTTGGTGCTGTCCCTTCTAAAAGGAGCTCATGCAACAGGAACATACTGCTCGGGTCAAGCTGTACCAGCTTCTTTGCATTTTCAGCAGCTGTGAGATAGAAGACCTTGAAAGCATGTTGGGAATGTTTCTTTCATCAAGAAAGAAGAAATGTTATCATGTCATTTCCAAAAGAAAGTTTCGAAAAGGTTTTGAATTTCCCTTCAGAAAGGGAATTTTTAGGCTGATTTATGTTTTATTAATATTAAAATTTATTCAGATTTTCTTGGTTATGAACACTGAGACTGATGATTTTGTATTAGCACAGGAAACTGTACAGGTTTTTCTGTTAAGGTGGTACTTAGTACTGACTGGACTGAAGATGGAAATACAGAAATGAAAAAGTTCTTTGTCTGCTTTTCAGTATTCTCAAATCTTGGGGTTTTGATGACAAATGTTTCTCTTTATTTCACCTGAATGTCTCTTTTCATAAATGTTATTTGAGTACTTTCAACTAGTGTTATATTCTGCCTTTTTCACAAGAAAAATTACCTTTACTGTAAGTTAAGCAGTACAGTTTGTCTGAGTCTGTCTGTTTCTGTGAGTTGTATGAGATTTGGCCAGTGTAAAGGCCTTGGGGTTACCAAGAGTTTTACTATGAACTTTTTAGAAATATCGTAAGTACGTGTTTAGAGAAGGAAAAAAAATCTCTATATGCAGTTAAGTAATTTTTACTTAGAAAGTTAAAAAGAAAATAAGTACTCTTACTGAAATGGCACTTGAGAAAATCCAGAATAAATTTATAATTCATGCTTTATTCAAATACCAGTGTAATATGACAGGCAGTCATCATCATTGCTGACATACCACTTTGGCAGCTAAATACGGTTCTTAATTGTATAATATAAAATTTAACATGCTAGTTCTGTCCTCCTGAGACTTTTTTAATGGCTTATTTCAGAGTTCAGTTGTAGCATATTTGACCTAGATTGAACTTGAGTTTCTTGTATACTAGTGTTTGAACATTTGTTAATAAATCTGCAGTTGGCTGTCAAGTTCCAGCTAACCAAACTGTAATTGGCCTGTCAATCAGGATTCACTAATAAATGTTGTTTGTAAAAAAACTACTGACCCAGCATTGATGTCAATTAATTAGTGAAATATATCTTCTAACACAATTCACTGTTTCTTGTGAACGTTTTGACGCTTTTAGCACTAAGAGAAGACTGCTTCGATAATTATTTGCATAAACAAGTAGCTATAAAATTAGTTGAATTTCAAATTGGAGGAAACACTTAAAAATCATTCAGTAATATAAGAGAAATGCTGTTCATCTTGGGACCTCAAGATGGCCTGATGGAAGATGGGTTTGCCATGGTGTACTTTCCCTGGCCAACACATGAGCAGTGGGATTGCTAATGCAGCTCCCTGACTTTTCTTTGTCCAGAGAGGTGCAAGGCTGGTGTGTTTCACCTGCTTAAACTATACTGGGACTCTTGCTAGATTTGCTGCACCACCAGAAGTGGTTTTCTATATTGACTTCTTACTGTGTCTGTATCTTTCCAACCTTGCATGTACTTTCTCAACTAGTTGGCTTCTTTGGTATAAAATATGGTTGCGCATCTTAGTTCCATGTGGGAAGCCATTTATTTTTGATGCATCATGTGTGTTCATAGGAAAGCAGGGAAATTTATGCCTTATTTGTCTTTGAAATTACTGGATTCATATGATGGGAATATTGTTTCTGACGTCTTGATTGGTTGCAGTGGATTTTTATTTAACTGCGCTTGTTTTGCTGTCAAGATGAAAGAAGAAGTAGATAAGTTATAATAAAATTTTTTTTTGGTTCACTGAATGGATTAAAAAAATTAATGGAGAGAGAAAAGAAATGAGGAAATTATTTTATGTTGATTTATGTTTTCTCATTCATTCTTTCATTTGTAATCACAAACACTGGGCAGTATTTAAATCCCAGTAAAACAGTCAGTTTTTGGTCAGCCTCTTAGTCTTAACTAGAATGGGGTTTGAAAGCATTTGTTTCATAAAATGGCTTTGTATAATTAATAGTCAAATTACTAACTCTGCTTAGAAACTTGTATGAGACCAAACCCATTAATTTAATTTTTTTTCCTATGTCTGCTTTGAATTCCTTTCTCACAAAAGTAAAATCACTTACTTGCTGAATAGAGAAACTGCTGAATGCTTTATAACTTTAACTGGCCTCATGGCACTCCTGTGCAGAAATTAGGTAGGTTGATATCTCACTATGATGTTAAACTTACTGGGTATTTGAAATCTGTAGCAGCTTTGAGTCTGCCTGAGGAAATACTTGAGAAACAAATGAGTCAGACCACACGTCCAGTTAGCTGCTGGAAAACTATTCACCCGTCCCTTTTCCACAGAGCCTTCTGTGTGGTGATTCCAAAGGCCACTGCTCCCTACCTGCTGGGATGTGGGCAAGTCCTGGGCACCCCAACATGACAATTCTGTCTTCCTTCCCTCTATGACTGCTCTTTCAACCAGCATTTCTAGAAACCAGCATGCTTGTGCAGTGTGTGCCTTGGAGCTTCATCCTGTACCTCACGTAACTGTGTCTTCCCCTTCTCATTTGTTTCTTCTTGGCACTCCTCTTGACTTCCTGCAGCTCAGCTTCTTCCAGGTGTGTCAACAGCAGTGATGGAAAGGAAAACTAGCTTGTACAAAGAGCAAGTGAATTGTAATTTTGAGAGGTGGAGAAACTGAAACTTGGGGCTTACAAGAATTCTCTCTTTCACTTGTGTGGGAAAACACCAAACTCCCCAAGTCCAGTGAAGAGTCTAATATGAAAAACCAGTCTAAATAGATACTGATTTTAAATTTTGCCTTTGACAGATGTAAATATTACCTGATACAGGTATAAAGTTAAGGGCTAGTGGAAGTAAAGGATCATCATCTGGACCACAGGAGATGAAAATGTCAGTGTACATAATTCAAATACAGACATAATTCTTTAGGAATGCTACTCTTGAATTAAGTTTAGCTTGTGATTGGCTTCAGTTCTTGTGTGGGGTTTGTAAGTCTGTTTTTATAGCTTTGGTCTTAATATTCAAAATACTTACTTAGACTTGTGGATTTTCTTATCATTGTGCACTATCATTCTTAAGAGAGAAAATATTTTTTTTTAAATATTTACTTTGAAAGCCAGATGGCTGAAGCCTTCAAACCTAAAACACAGTGTACAAATCTTCCACCTAGTAAAAGGAAAAGGATTTTTGTGCGCATTCTGTGGAAGACTGATGTTCCATCAATGTGACAACTTCGATGACTATGGTACCTCACAAGAGGACTGAAATGAGGAGTGGATATGGCTATCTATGGGGTCTGGAGAGTGGGAAAATAATCTCCATTGATCTCTCAGAAAGTTCTGAAAATATGATCTGGCAGGTTTTCCTACACAGCTATGTCCTCTGTTGGCCATGAAAACAGGATTTTTTGCGTTTTTATTGTCAGATATTACCGGGTGAATATTCCCTGTCTCTATCATTAGTTTCTTTTTTAATCTAAAGATTTTTAAAATTAACCTTTTCCATTGAGAGAGGTGGTAGGTCTGTGTGGTCTGTGTGGCTGGAAAAACAATTTCTTTCAGATTGTGACAACTTCTCCTTGTCAAGGTGATGTTGAAACTTTGAATGAAGTGTTGCTGGAGTTGTTGGTTTTTAGCATTTGTGGAGAAGTGTAGAAGTTTTATTAGAGAATGCTGATACTGGCTGTTTCTGTGGAAGAGTTGAATGTATAGAAGAAAAGTTTGTATTGGATTCCGAATGTGTAAACTGATTTACTTAATTTTAATTAAACCCTGTAATATGGAATTCCATATTACACAGAACCGATTTTGTTGAAATTAATATGGTAAAATAATGTTAAAAGTAAGCCAATTGAGTTTGGATTAAAAACTGCCAAAGACAGACAAATCACTCACAGATTAATGGCATCTTTGAAAAATGAGAAAAAAGGATACATAGGACTTTTTTGGTCTAGTTGCCTTCTGTAAAGTTCCCAAAAAAACTTGAGTTGTTCTAGAAAAGAAAAAACAAGCCATTAAAGTAATAATAAAGCATTTTATTTATGACTGCAAACATTTTAAAAATTGTTTGAATTATTGAAAGAAAACACTGAGCATCAGTATTTTCAGTTATTCATACATGGTTGTGAAAGGTACAGGTTCAGATAACTTCTTTCAAATTAGTCAGTTGTTGATGCTAATGCAGTATTCAGTTTAGGGTTTTCTTCTTAGAGTCTATTCTCATCCATTTTCCTGGTGGGTATTCTAATCATTTACATTATTTCTGCTTATTATCTATTTACATAGTATTATATGCACATATCCTTATTTTACATGCCATTATTTGTGCATCACAAATTCAGAATGCGAGGTGCAAATGTCCTTTATTCCTATGTGCAAATGACTCAGATAGTGTAGCTTTCTAACTTGTAACCAGAAAAATAGTGGCCGCTGATTACTGCTCTGTGTGTGATAATACTCTCACCACCGAAGCAAAAAGCCACATCAGCTGCCTTATTTATACTGCAGTAGGACATGAGGCCATATTTTCCTCCCTATATTTAAAAAAAACCCCAGCCTACTGCACATGAAAGGAAATATCTGCATTGTAATCATGTCTATTACCTTTTGTGAAAAACTACTGTTTCTTTCCCTTAATTCCAGTTCTGCTGTCTTCTCACTCACAATTCCTGCTCTGCGTGCTCTGAGTTGCTGCTAATACTCTGTCAAAATCTGTGACTGTTACAACACAAAAGTGCAGAACTGCAAATTAAAGAAGTGTCTCAGTATCTGCATAGTGGTCATACCTCTCCCATACCTGCCACTTGCCTTCTGTATGTGTCTTTTTGTCTGATAAACATCTTGATAAACATTTGATCTTGATAAACATTTTCAACATGCTACTGAGTCCAACTGAAAATTTTACAACTTGATCCTTTGCTTTAAGCCTGTAATTGAATGTGGAAGGTGAATTCCTGACAATGGTGACTAGTATCAATTCTAAATTAGTGCTTGTGACAGGCATGATAACTCAGTGAAGACTCCAGTTAGTATTTCTCATTTCCCCAAACTGGTAGTGCATGTCAGAAGCACCTTTGGGCAAGAAGTCCTTTAACGAAGGCAGTGAACTCAAATAAGGTGAGGGCCTTAAAAAATGTGACTTTTTCTTTTCAGCTGTCTGTGGTTTTGTTTCTAGTTTGTCTTCCACCATCCTGGTTGTGCTCTAGTTTTTTCCTCATCATTGCTACCTTCTATTTTTAGACTTTTTGAAGCAGTGTTCAAATCCCTTCTCAGTCTCCAGCTTCTATATAAAGTGATGAAGAGCTGTGACAGCACTCACGATAAACAACTGTGTTCTAGTGTTAAAAATACATAGTTTATATACAGCTACAGAAAAGCATACATACAGAGCAGGTACAGCTGCAGTGTGAAATGTCTGGCATATGAATGACTGAAGTCTTCTTGCACAAGAAGGTAGTATGTTTAGTTGATGCAGATTTCATTTTGCCTTTGACTTTTGGTAAAACCGATACTAATTGAAATTGTGTGTCAGAGCTGAAAGTGTGTGAAGGGATACCTGTGGGAGGAAGACGGAGAACAAAGTGTACATGCCCCATGTTTACTTAACCGTAGTAAAGTTCTGTCAGCTGGACAAAGGGACTGTGCTGCTAATTGCCCTGCTACAAGCCAAGTGGAACACCCAGGACCAAATCTGTGGAAATGACATTCAGGTTACTTGAGAAGTCTTGCAAAGCTGTTCTTCCTGGAGGAAAGATCTGGGAAGTATTGTGCCTCAGAGTTCACAGGTTTCACTTGCAGATGCAGTTCTGATTTACTTTCTTTTCTTTACTCTTACTTTACTATTGTCTGTTTTTTCTAGACCAGCACTGTAGGGTCAGCCTTCGAGTGTGCATTGTCCTGTTGCTGTGCCCTGAGCAGAGAATAGCTGTGTTAGTCTGATGTTGCTTGTTTTTAAGCCTTCAGAAGTGGTTACACTTTGCCTGATCCTGAAGTCTTAATGTAGGTGTAGCTGTATTAGAAGCTTTGCTGGCGCATTTTGAAAATCTCACTTTACATTTGCAGAGGTGGGGATTGGGTGCAGTGCAGGTGTAATGAGGAGCTGTAGCTTGGGAGCTGGACTGAGCAAGTTCCCTGCTGTTGCAGACATCATGGTAATATCTAGTTGGATTCTTGCACTGCAGAGAGTAGCTGCAACACCCTGATCTTGGTATTCTCATATTGCCAGCTGATAAACATGAGCTCAGGGCTCTTGGTGTTGAGGGTGGAGAACAAGCAGGGTCATCTCAGCACCCTTGCCAGTCCCCCTCGGCTTGACTGTGAAAAGAAAATGCACATGAGTACATTTACAGATGGCTCTGTGGTTAAAAAATGTTGTTGAATGTCAAGTCACTAATGCCATTTGAGGCATGCAATGCTTTCTATCACTCATTTTATGTATAATAAGTAACTCAGCAAAAAACTTCAAGGGGAAAAAAACATGTAAAACTAAGTTTTTTTAGCAAAAGATATGTTTACAATCGGGGGTTTTGATGTGGGGAAGAATATGTTTAGTGTGATCTTTAACTTTCTTTCCTCACAGTTGATTTTTATAAAAGTAAATTTATCTTTTATAGGTGTTGATTTATAAGTAGAACTGGGACTATTCAAGAATACAAGAAATATATATTCCTATTCCTGACTAATAAAAATTCTCTTCAAGAGCTCCAGCAATTAGCCTGCTTTTGTACAGTCATTATAGCAAACATCAGGACATCAATTCTGTGCACACAATAACCACGATTTTTTTGGTAATCTTTATTTTGCATTTATTTTATATGCAGTTTTAGGGATTCTGGTTCAAGAAAGATTGTGAATTCCTCAGTCTCTGAGGAGACCTAAAAAGCTTTGTAGTATATTAAACCAGAAAGAAGGAACCCACATTGATTGGAGTAAAAAAAAAAGTGCTGCAAAACAAGAACAAATAGTAGTCATGAGCAGTTTCTTTCCACATGATTGCTTCTGTGAATTCCTTCACTGTATACTAACCTATAAGTTCATTAATGGTCAAACTGAATTATTTGAATAGTTCTTCACCCACAGATCTCAAAAATGAGACTCTTAAATTAGATATTGGAATCTTTTGCAAGGGGTTTGAACATTGAACATAATGATAGTAATCTCATTTTTCTTCATATCTACTTAGCATGTTATAACATGACTAAGATTTCTTTCTTTCAAAAAATTAATAGAGATAGAAATTTTTTTTTAAGACTTTTAAACTGGAAACCAGAGGCTAAGCTTTGGTCCTAACAAAAGTAAAGTGACTTTTTTGTTTCTTTAAAATAGAAAACTTGGGTGCGACTATTGAGATTTATATTATTTAATTGAAGTGTATCGGTTTATTCTGATCATAGCTGTGATCCAGTGCTGTAAATTTAGAATTTACACACCTTTACTGATGTGAGATAGCCTATTCCCAAGTATTTACATCACTGTACCTGGGCAGTTTGTTGGGTTGTTTATCCTTTTGGCCAACTGTGTTGTACCTTTTCAAACTAATACCACAAAGAATACAGAATCACAGAATTTTCAAGCTTGGAAGGATTCTTGGGAGATCATGTAGTCCAACTCCTGTGCCAGGGCAGGGTCACCCAGAGCAAATCTCACAGAAACATATCCAGCTGAGCTTTGAATATCTCCAGAGCTGGAGACTCCACAATGTCCCTGGGCAGCCTGTTCCAGTGGTCATGTTGAGGCGGAACTTGTTGTGTTTTAGTTCATGGCCACTGCTCCTTGTCCTGGCATGTGCACCCCTGGAAAGAGTCTGGCACCATCCTCTTGACCCGCCTTTGAGATATTTATGTGTATTGATGAGAACTCCTTTGTTCTCTCTTCTCCAGAGTAAACAAACACAGCTCCTACAGTCTTTCCTCATAAGAGAGATGATTAGAAGGGTAGAAAACATGGGGGACATCAAAACGTAATCATGATAACTTCAGACTTCACAGATATCTGTTTGAATTGCTAATTTAAGAATGGTTTTTTCTTTTGAAAGTCTTGTTCCATGAGCAGAGGTGCAACACAATCAGCCTCACATAACAAATAGCTGCTACAGTAATGATGTCATTGTTTCTCAGCAGGTATTATGGCTGGGTATGGCTAAGAATGCATATTAAACAAATCTTATTGTATTTAATCACATAAGCATGTTTCACCACCTAATGGGTACATATATAGGGGGAAAAGTACTGTAGGCATATTTTCAGCTGAGCCTTCAGGATTCCTCATTTCTTGGGTTTCTTAGGTCAAAACATGGTTTTAAAAGAACATCTGCTGATAAAAAGAGCAACAACCTTTATGTGATGGAAACAGAAACTAGCTTTTAATTATTCAGAGTGAATAAAATTAAAGAATTCATACTCAAAGTTCTTGTTTTTTTCTGAAACAAATAAGACATCTCTGGATTTAAAACAAATTATTTTTTTTCCTGAAAATCTAAGTTTTATGAAATTCTACAACTACATTATTTCAACAGAAAGCTGAGTGTTTAATATTTGTTCAATATATTCAATTTTTCTCACATATTTTAAACTAAAATCACAAAGGGATTTCAAAATGATAATGCTTTTAAAAGTAAATTTGAATTCTATGGTGATGCTTGAAGTCTGGACATTCCCTGGGAAGTGCTTCTCCTCCTTATCCCTCTGAGCTGGTTCCCTGTGTATTTTACTTTTCCAGAGGCGTCTCCTAACATTTGTTTTGACTTTTCTACAGGAAGTATACTGTGTCTGTCTGTATGCAGTTAACTCTCTTCGTAACAGCCCATGTGGTGCTGGAGTTTGCATTTTTGACCAGCCTTGATAACAAATCAGTGATAACACACTGGTGTTTTGGTTCTTGGTAAGCAGTGCTTGCACAATGTCAAGGTTTTCTCTCCATCATCTTACCAAAAAAAGGCCACTGGAAAGGGGGTGTGCAGGAGGCTGGGAGGGACAAACCAAGACAGCTGACCCTGGATAACCAAAGGGATGTTCTGTGCTGTATGATGTGCTCAGTCATGAAAGCTGAGAGAAAGGAGGAGGATGTAAGGGCATTTGTGATGATGGCATTTATCTTACCAAGCAGCTTCTACACAGACTGAGGAAGTGGCTGGACACCTGCTTGCTGATGGGAAGTAGTGCATACATTTCTTATTTTGCTTTGCCTCAGCATGAAGTTTTTGCCTTTAACTATCCTTATATTGACCTAGAAGCTTTTTCCATCTTTTCTTCTCCTGTCCTATCTGTGTTGTTGTGGGTGCAGGGGAAAAGACCAGCTGGGTGGGCATCTGTCAGCCAGCAACTGACAACATCTGGGCACTCACTGAAAACTCTTGTAAAACCAGACTGCAAATACATACTCTTTCTTCTCTCAGCCTGCCCTGCAGACCTGATTCTTGAGTGTTGCTTGAGGAAGAGAAGCTAATCATATAAAGGATAAAGTACTATAACAATTTGTTTTGGTTATTGCCTTTTCTTCAGTTATAAGGACTTTAAGTCTTCTCTGTTTTAGAGAGAAGTGGATTTCTGATTTAATCTTCCGTAGTCTTTTGAAAGTGGAATGGACTTTGCTTTGCATTTTCAGCATGCAATATGCATTGTAAGTATTTAAAAAATAAACATGTTTTTCAACATAGAATTTCATGAACTGTATAATAGATTGTGAATTTCAGCATTATTAGGATACAATGATTTATATCCCATTCACATTGACTTCAGGGAATTGCAGTCTGTGAGTTTCAGGGAATCAAATCCCTGCAGTTTAATGAAAATCACACCAGAATACTGAAAGAACACACACTAAATTGTATTAAGAACATGAATGCTTGCATATAGCAGAAGTTTGAAAAATTACTTAAGCAGCTCATAAGGCCAGGTTCCATTTGTAAAAAATTACTTATGTACTTGTGAATTTAAGGTCACTGAAGTTCATTACGATGATATCCTCAAAAACCACATGATCCATTTTGAATATTTTACTCCTACCTATTTAGCACATTCTCTCTCTCAGACTAATGTGAAGATGGGTGCCACTTGATTTTTTTAGAGGTATGGAGGAGAGATACACAGTTGTTTGACCAGCGTCTTAAAAAGATTTCTGTGTCCATCAGGACATTTGTGTGGGTTTCCACCCCTTAAGGAAGGTACTCATCTCAGCAGAGCACGCAAACACTTGCCTTTTTTATGCCTTTGTCTGTGAGCACTTCTTTCCGCCGTTCAGATGGCCCTTGCAGACACCGTTGCATTGGGATACCACTGTGGTTTCCTGTGTCTTTACCTCAGACCTTAGTCAAGAGCCACCTTTGGCTGCCAAACCCTGCCAACACGGCAGCCTCCTCTTCGCAAAGTAATAGCTGTGGTTAAGACGTCATTCTTTGTAAATCAATTTTGGCAAGGATGACAGCTAAGGGCATGAGCAGGACTGGTATTTAGGGGCTTAAGCCATTCAATTGGCCTTAATCCTGCCTCTTATTAGCTTGGCTTTGTGGAAGGTAGATGGACTCACTTTAAAAAGATGAAACAAGCTTTCATTTTGGTCTTTTCTTTTTGTTCACAACAAGAAAAGACCTTGGAAACTCTGATTAATTAGTATGGCTTGGGCTGATGAAAAGAATAAGGAATGAAGAATAAAATTGAAAGAAAAATGTCTAAAGCTTTGAGAGGAGTGGAAGCAAGTAGTGTCAATACAAATTTTAAATACTTCTGTCTGTTTGTATAATTTTCCCAGGATTTGCCTCTCATTGACATGAAGAGCTAAGGTGGCAAGACAAGTAAAGAGTTTTGTTTGGACTGCGACGATGCTCATAGTGGCCTCCTCGTAAAGTCAGCTTGAATAGTAAGAACCTCTGTAATTCTATTATTACAATGGCCACATATTTCGCAGAATGGGATTGCATGTGAAGATACTAGTAGAAATTTCCAGAGAATTTGTGGTAATCTTTCAGGTGGACTTGTAAGGAATAATTTCTTGGTCTAAAAAATGTTCTTCCAAATAGCTCTGACATATTCCTATATCCTGAATTGAGAAAATTCATACTATGCATAAGTAAGTAAATCTTTCTTAGGTAGGACAGATGTTCTCTTTGTTTTATGAGTTGCACTTGGTTTTTGGCTTCTACATAGTTACAACTATTAGTCTCCTTAGTCTTTATGCTTCCTTAAGGACATGATCTTCTGACTTTATGAATTGAGGACTTTTTGCAAGGTAGTTACAGTTACTGAATCCAGGGTATTTTTGACCTGATTGCTGTGATGGTGAAACAGCAAAAGATCATTGTGAGAGCTTTTTAAATGACGAAAATAATGTGTGTCAAAATAATTTTCTTGATGAAGTACTTTTGTTTCAACAAAAGTACTTTTGTTTCCATCATGTGTGGAAAGAAATTTCCATAATGGTTTCAGATACTGCTACTGTAGCAGTTCAGACTTTGCTAGTGTCTGATAGACATGCTTGTAATATATATTTCAGTTAACAAGATTATCACTTGAAAATACAATTGTGTTTTTACTGAGAATTTTTTCTGAGGTGATAAAATACATTGATATTTAATGAAGCATGAAAGACTTAAATGAACCATGAAAGCAATAGTTAAACTAATTAACTGAGTATAAAGCCTCTTAGAATATGTATGTTATATGGGCTGTATGCTTGTTATTTCTGCCTGGTTAAACTGACAACTAGGATAACATTTTACATTTTAGGGGAAGCAGCCTTAAACAGTATCTTGTTTTTTGTTGTGTGAGGAAAGAAAAAAATGTACTGCTCAGAATCTCAGGGACAATACTGTTTGAAAAACAGTGGTGTCCTTGAACAAATGACTTCATCTGGGAAACAAAAACGTACTGAATGTGACTGCAAGTTGCTTACTTCCTGCTTCCATACTGCAGTTTCTGAAGTTCTTTCCATGTTAACGTTTATCACCTGTTTTAAATGGGTATCACTATTAAACAGGTTGGCATTTATCTTCTTTCTTTTTCTTTTTCTTGGACATTTTGGTCTGTTAAAAGAAGAAAGATGCTTCTCTGAGAAACAGCAGTCAAATACCTCGGATTATCTGTAAAGATTTAGACAGGGAGCCTTGTGTGGGATTAGAGTGTAACATTAAACAATACTTTCATTGCATGCTTTTTGTGCTGAACTCATGCTATTACTGGATCGTGACGTGCAGCACAGTCTGGCACTGATGTATGATGTGCCAAATAAAGCAGATATGGGCAAAGACTGAGGCCTGGCCCATGCTGGAGGTAGAAGGCAATCTTCTTGCTCTTCTCTGCCCCGGACTCCTGCTCGGATGGTGGCAGGTTTTGCTTGGAGGGTGTCTTCATAGAGCACTGGAATTAAGGCAGCCTTCATCTGCTGAGAATCTGTCCGCTTACTCTTGGTGCTCTGCTGCATCCTCTTTCTGAGTGAGTGAAGGAGGCAGAAGGTCTTCCCTTTTCCTGGAGCCTGGAGGAAGGAAGAGGTCTCCTTCTTCCCATCACTGCCCATGCAGGCAGGCTGACAGAAGAAGCACATATAAGGTGTGCCACAAGGAAGATAAGCAGCAGTCCAGTGAACACAGCAAGAAATCAGAAATTACTGTCTGAACAGAGTGCTGTGCTGATTTGCTTTGATACCTGGAATGATCATGTATCTTTCGAGTAATGGATCTGCATGTGCCCAGAGTTACAGATAGCAAAACTCCTATGTGGTATTTTCAAAAACACCAAGGGCATTCAGGTAGCAGAAGTTATCTAAGCATGTTTTAGCTAAAGTTGAGGGAAAAGAAAATCATTAATTAATGGAAAATATTCTAAGAATGTGTTTCTAACATGAATAAAAGCACAATTGTGCAGTGAAGGTTGAACAGTGCTAGAAGCTGTTGCAGCAGATGAAATGTTACATACAGAGAATTGTATTTTCTAGAATGTTTTCTTATTGCCCCTCCATAGGTGGCTGGCTTGCAATCAGATAATATAAACAAAGGAGTATTCCAACAAAATTGCTGGAATCAATTCACTTATTTTGCAGATGACTGCAACACGATTAAACACTGGGCAAAGTGTTTCCCTATTGATTTTTCATTTCAGTCCAATAATTCATAATGTATGCGAAAGTTTAAAAAATTTGATTTTTATCTGCTTCCCAAATAATGCCACATGTAAATGAAATGGTAGTCTATGCTCTCACACACATACTGATATATGCTCTGTTTATTTAAGTCAGGTTCAGGCATTAATTTCCCAGTGGCACTGTAGCTGGAAGGTATTATCTCTTATTAGCTCTAATTCAAATACAATTATCTTCTGTTCTTTCAAAACCTGTAAATTTCCATTTTGATTATAATAATACTGAAACTTAAAGCATGAAACTTGTTGTGTTTTTTCACCTGATATTATTCACCATTCGATTCATATATCTATGACTATATCTATATATGACATATATCTATAATTTCTAGTGGAGTTTCTCTTGATTTATACGTTATTTGATTATGAGGCTTGCATAATGTATTAATATTTCAGAAGTACAAACTAAATAGGCTAAGTTTGGTAAATAGAAACTGTAAACAGAAACTAATACTATGGAAAACTAGTAGCACAAACCAAGGGTATAAAGCTATAAGTTTTCTGCAGTAGAAAAGCACATACCACATTATTCTAGTAAGGACAAAAGCAGAAGTCATCTAATGTTACTGATAACAAATAGGGAGTTACCCATTGCAGCTAAAACATTTATATTTTAGTTCAGTTAAATATTAACTTGTGTGTGCACTAGTTAACTGATAACGTCTTACATTTTATGCAAAATAAAAAAACAAAGTAGCTTTCAAATAACTTTTTAATAAGTGATAGGTCTTCCTGATGTAGATAAAACAGATTCAAAATTGGTATGAGATATTAGAGATGTCTGTAGCCTAATTGAAAATCTTTGTTTTACTGTGTTTGTTCTTTCCTGGAAGTTTCCTGAACCTGACTGTTTCATAATATATTCTTAGTTTAGTCATTACAAGACCACTGTTTTCATTTGTTTAAATTTAGTGGTTAAAGTGTTCCATAGAAGTAGGTGATCTCATTGCTGTCTGCTCTAAACCAGCTAAGTTAATCACCTGTGAGGTATTGTTTTCACTGGTCGGTTCTGGATAATTTTTTACCTTGGTTCCAGTTGAAGGGAGACATTGTTTTTCATCGTGCTTTGTCAGTCTCTTTTGTCTCACAGTAGGGTTGCTGAAAGTACATGCTTGTTTACTTCATACAAAGATTGCAAATAGCATTGGAAATTTGTGCAAGTTTATTTACCGAGTGCATTCTGGTAATGAAAAAGCTGCCTTTACAAGATTCAAAGTATGAGGAATCTTTAAAGTGCATACACAGTACTTTCTCTTAATACCATGCCATCATAAGATTCTGTTTAGTGTATTTTCTTGAGATTATTTTTATTGATTATAAAGATTAGGTCACTGTAAGCAGTTAAGAACATGGGTACACATCCAATACTAGTCAGATTAATGGTATGTCTAGCTCAATGTTCAGAGTGAACACTGACAGAGGATTTGGAGAAAATTTGTTACTAAAAAGTCATTGTTGATTGTGTTAAGAAAACCATAAGCTATGATCATAACCATGATGTTAAAACAGTGAGCTTTTGGAATTAATCTTAATTTCGGATTTTCTCTCTACAAATCCTTGTTTTGTTTTGTTTTGTTTTTTTTTAAAGATAATAAATGCTAGGAATCTCTGTTTCACTAGTATGTAGTGTCTGTGTGGTGTATTGTAGTTGAGAAACTACAATACTTTGTAAGACTTGCAACACAGATGATAATTCAGCAACTTTTTGAGTCATAGTTTAATAATTTACTTGTACTCTGAAAAACTCTAGCTTGCATGCCATAAAAAAAGCTCATAGCTAATGTATTTGTGACAGAATTTTTGTCTAGCTTACCTAGAAACTTCATGATCTTCCAAAAAAGATTAGACTCGGGATGCTATATTGAAGAAGCCCACATTTCCAAATCAGCAAAGATTTTGTTTGATCATATGGTCATAGAAGCAAATAACAATATTACCCATATCCTGTCTTCTAAAAAAATATATTTGTTTCTCTTTGAAGCTCCAGTTTAACTCACTTAAAGAGGGTTCAAAGGGGGGTTTCTGAGGGTTCGCTGCTCTGCAGCTAGCATCTCTGTCTACATAGTTGTGCAGTAGTGTCTCTGAGGTGACTGTAGAAACAATAGAAAAGTGGCTGTTTAGTTTAAGGATGAAGGGACAAGTGCTAGCTCTCTAGCAGTCATTAATAATATAACTAAAATTGCTGCAGGGGAAGCCTGAAAACTTTGGCAGGCTCAAGGTGAGAGGTACTGAGATACTACCATTGGGAAGCAAGTCTTCTGTGCAAACATTTGAGTTTTTTGAGTTACCAGCTACTGTGAGGCCCTTGCCCCCCTCCAAATAGGGTGTCAATAACCCTGCAGAGATGGTGACAGACAGTCAAGATGTATGTGGTAGCTGGGGACTGCACCATCCAGAAGATTAAATGTGTTGTGAAAAAAGGCCAAATGTGTTTTTAAATAGCTTTGGTGAGTTTAATCTATATGAAGAATACACACCATCTGCCTTTTTCCTTTGGGCCTCTTCTGTATTTATTGTCTTACAACACACTTTTTTTGCTTGTGCCCTTTTCTCCCCATTTTGGTGAGCAGAGAGTCCACACAAACAAGAGTGAAAGCCCGATACAAGGGAAACATTAAAGCCAACCTCTTCCAAAGCTCTTAAATGTATACATTTTCTGTGTATGTGGACACAGAAAATTCTCTAGGGAAATTAACTTTTGCTCTCTTGTTGCAATTCTTTATTTCTAGCTGTTGCTCTAACAGTAACAAGAGACAGGTTTTCAGTTCACTTTGGTAGTTTGTTTCATAGTAATTAGTAACTAACTATAGAATTTTTTAATCAGAGATGTTTGAATTTGATCTGATGTTATGTATTTGGTATGTATATAGTGTGTTTCAGAACACCTAACAATTAAAATTGATTTTGCTTTTATATGTTTTTGTCAACCGTGATTTATATATGGAGAGCATAGTTTACAATTTCAGAGATTTGGTGTAGCAGTTTTGTTTGTCATCCTGAGATACTTGACAGAATTAACAAATTACTGTTTTTGACATGAAGAAGTAGACAAAGAAATTGGTTGATTTTCAGTCAATATCTGATAAAAGGATATGGTTTTTAAATTAAACTGATTTCATATTGGAGTCTTCCACCAAAAAGTAAGAGAATTGCATAAATTAAGAAAATCTCATCTGAAATTCTGTGTGTCTAAAGTAGTTGTATTTTTATGCATTCTTTGAATGTTCTTCAGAAGATTGCAGTGAAATAATTTTGCATTTCAAGGTGAAGCTTAGCTATTAATCAAATGTAGAGAATAAACAGAGAAAATAGGCAGCCTAGTGAATGAGGAAGTGAATGGATTAAAATATTTCCATAAAAATTTTTTACTGTTTCTACTTGTTAACTATTACTTATTATTATTTGTTATTTGTTGATAAGCTTTGATTTATGTGTCATTATGTTTATTTGGAATGAAGTACCCGCTCTGGTCTGTAACTGTAAGAGCTGTAACTCGTACTGTCAGCTACTGCAGGACTGATTCTACCTCCTTAGTTGTTGGCTTTATTGGACTGTGTCCTGATCTATATCCCAGTATAAAAGAAAAGAAGCTACTTCTTTTGCTTATTTAAAATACTAGCTTACATATTTTTCATAGAATCTACAGTGTCATTTAAACCCACGGGTATCCTCCTGAGAGTTTCCTGTTTATCTCAGCTGATGTGGATTCAAGGCTTTGAGGAGTTTTTGGTCATCCTTTCACCATTCTGAAGTTTTCAAGCTTTGGGACAATGATACAGGACTGAGGGCTCCTCTGGCACTCTGGCTATGTGATGCCAAATGCTCATGCTGGACATAGTCGTTCTGACAGCTGACATTTATCCAGAGCTTTTGAACACACATTCTGACTGCTTGCCTTTAAGCAGCAGGCTCATGACAGGCTAGATGTCCATGTTGCCCCCGTATAACTTTATGCTAGTTCAAATATGATCTGTACTTTAGTAATGGGCTTGAAGTCAGCTTCCCATCTTGTGTTCAGACTTAGTTCAGCAGAGATGGGATTGTATGCTTCTGCCTGATTCAGATCAGATTGATGCTGTTCAGTGACCTGCAGGGCACAGACAAGGTATTAATGATCGTCTTTTGATACATTTATGCCTATATGAAGCAGCTGATGCTTTTCAGAGCAGCAGCCTTTTACTTTGCTCTTTTAGTCTCTTTCAGTGGAGGGAGCTGATGATTTATTATTCCATGATAATCTCTCCTGCCTTCTTTCCAGTGGAAGAATTGTTATTTTTCCTTATAACAGCAAATGTTTGTCAGTGATAAAAATAACAAAACATTTTGTTTCTGTTTCTACATCAGAGAAAAGTCCAGACAAATGTTCATAAGAACTAGATTCTTGGATAACTTTTGTTTATCATTCCAGTAATACAGTCCCACCAAATGACATAATTTCTCATGTTTCCCTTTCAGTGGCTAGCAACCAGGCCATTTTTGGTCATCATCCTTACCATAACACCGCAAATTGTCTTACCTGTTGGCATCCCTGAGGTACTGTTTATACACAGATAATAATACCAGACCCTGTAATTGAAAGGGAAACCAGGATGCATTAGGGATGCAACTTTCTGTTTTTAACAGCACTGGTTTGGCACTACTCCCTTTTCTGGTTTTTCTGCTGGGATTTGTTTTTTTCCAACGTGTAAATTTCAAGCAGCTCAGATTATTCGTGAATAAATAGCAATTTCACTGTATTGTTGCAGATTGTCATTTGAGATGGCAAATGACCTTTCCCTAATGGAAATCTGACAAATGCACAGTCCTTGATTCCCTGATACGATAAAGCAAATATTTTTGTTACTGCTGAAATTTGTTTAAAGTGGCCTTTAAGTGAAGGGTGTTAATGGCATCACCCAGGAAAGGATCAGGATATATTCTCCAAGCATTACAACTTTATTTCAGTGTCAAACCTAATTGGGTTTCCAGTATTGTTATAGTACACTTCTCTTTTTTATGTGGTGCAGAATGTCTTTGGTTCTTTCTACATACTAAAGGCACTTTTCCAAAAAATAGCTAACTGAACATTTATGATACATGTACACATATAGGCATATGATGTTGTATTATTTATTTTTTATAGTGTGAATAGTTTTTATTTCGCCCCATCTAGCTTTTTGCTTAGAGGAGTAATATTCATTTTATTATCAGAGGCAACTTACATTTGCTACTTGTTACAATTTAATTCACTGTAACATTATAAAATCAACTGCTGAGTAGCACATTGATTCAGCTTTAGTGAGTTCAAAATATGTACTTTCCTGCTTCACAGGAAAGAAATTAAAATACCTTCTCTTTTGCTTTAATTGAACATCTGTAGTGGGAACAGACAGTAATTCTAGAAGAGCTTAAATGCTTTGTTGTGGTGTCCAGAGTGGAGTTGAGTGCAGAATAAGGAATTTTCTTTACATGTTTGTCTTTGGAACTATTTGATCTGGAGGGGATTGAAAGATTTGGACTTTTTTTACTTTGACTGGGAGAGCCATAAATGCCTTAATGTACTTCTCTCTGCAGTCCACAACCCATCTGGAGAATCTGGAGAAAAACTTGTATGAGTTGTATGCCCATATAAAGAGTAGATTCAATTTAGGAAAATGGTTTACACTAAATACTTTTCACTTTTTGTCCTGATGTTGCTGTCCTACTTTGTGGAGTATTCCTTACATAGGGAAGCAGCTAGAAATGTGAATTGTCTAATTATTAATTTTGAACTGTTATGAGAATTTACTAGTCCAACAACTTCCATATTATGACTTGCATTTTAACTTTCTGATCTCGGTGTGTTTTAATGGAGGCAAACTTGTAAACCGCAGTCTATGATCTAAATCACAACACAAAGTACACTGGGCATTTTGAAGGTGAGTGCTGGTGGCCAGCTACCTTTTGTGCTTCTGTGTAATAGCCATCAGTTTGAGTCATGGCAGCAGTGGTTAAGAGCAGATTGTGGCCTTTAAAGAAAGTCCAGAAGGCTTCTCAGTTTGATTCAGCTCATTTCCCCTACCTAGACTGAGAGATCTGAGGAATGCTGGGTTCTAGCTGTAACTCTGTCCTGCTAGTGAAACTGTGCAGCCAGCACCACAGTCTGTGCGCATATTGGTGGTCTGCTTGCTTTTTGCGTGGGCAGTGGTAGGAATGATGGAAGGGCTTGCAATGGATTGCAGCTGCAGGGTTTGGAAAGACTGGGGGCATGGTGCTGTTCTGGCAGCACTTGGGTTCTCTCTTCCTGCCTTCTTCATAGAGAGCTGTCCCTCACATGAGGGCTCTTTCACGTGGTGTTTCTCTGATGTATTTCCATCATGCCTGGTCTTTAGTTTATGTACTTCATCACATGTTTTAAACATGCATAATCTATCAATTCCCCTGTAGAATATTGCTGTTTATGTTTTGAGAAGTTTGCAAAATTCTTGTGTTGGTCCCTTGTTTTGTCCACATCTGAGGATTCACATTACTTTCAGGAGTTTGCACAGTGATGTAAGTTCTGTGCCTCATCATGGGTTCATAAGAGATAAATTCTAACCTGCTTTGTTTATTTTAGGATGTCTTGGTTATGAACACAAGTGCAAGTCCATTGGAAAAGGCAGCGGCACCAATGCAGTAGTCACCAGCAGTCCCATGACAGTTCAGCAGCTGGGACCTCCTTCTCCTTCAGAGAATCAGCTCTCAGCAGCATGCAGCCAGACCAGCCCTAGCTCACTAAGGTCTATGGATGCTTCCAGCCTGAGTGCTTCTCCATCAGATACAAGGTCCTCAACTACCTTTCCGTATTCAGTACTTTAAGAGGAGGGGGTTTTAATTCTTCTGTAATTAAAATGTGATATTTCTGATTATTAAGATCAGAAAATCATTCTCTGTAACACCATGGGAAATTGCATTCCAAGCAATTTAATTCAGGTAGTACTGTTATAATCATACTTCATTCAAATAATGGGTGAAATTTTGCCACACAAAATCTGTGGATGATAGGACTTTTCTATTAGATAAAAGCTGTTCTGTAGTCACAAATTACGTTTTTGTACTAGGTACAGGTAGTGTTATGGACAATGAAAGCAGAAATAGATACATCTACACAGTGCTAAGAGTGCCTTTCAAATAACACCAAGGACAGACAAAAAATCCATAAATGCTCTGCACATGTTCCTCTCTCCTTATCAGATGCTTTTGCTTTCAAATGGTTTGTTTACATAATTAATCAGATCAATTGTCCTTGAAAAACTTGTTAGTTTTCCTAGTTCTGTTGAGTAGGTAAAGGAAACTATGACCACTTCATGTAAATGTTGCCTTTTTATATCATTACCCCACAGGTAAATATTTTCTAATTAATTTTAAATGCTTAAATAAGTTTTGAGATTAAGACTTTGATTTTTATGAACAAACATGAATTAGAGGAAGACAGATATTTGAGAACCTCCCTATAAGTACATTAGGCACATCCCTGGATGTTAAACATACAGTGAGAAAATATTCTAGTGTTTTATTTTGGAATCTGCATTCCCCCTTGCCTACCGAGTTGAAATGTAGTTTCTTATTTACAAAAGAGCACAAGAATTTTCACTCTCAAAACAGTTTACATTTACTGTGTTACTTTATTACAAGCTGAGGAACATTCCTGAAATAATTAAAATTGGTACTGTGCAAATGTAATGAAACCATGCTTTACTTGCAAGATAATTTTTTACATTTGTCGCTTTATTTGTGAAGACTGAGTCCCCTGAGAAAATTTACAAAATTAATTACGCTTCCTATGTAGACATGTCAGGTAGCATCAGATTCTGGTATATAGACTATGTGGGATAAAACTTTCCCCATCTTTTTTGAGTTTCTGCAAAACTTTTTTTGAGTGTTCAGTTGTGTTGCATGAAACCAGATGTAATACTGCTATTTACTTTGACACAAGTCAGAAAAAAGAGCAAAGGCTTCTTGACTAGTAAATAGAAGAGCACAGTTTTCACTCTTCCATTTTTATGTTTTAAGGTTATGGATTATACTCTGACATTGTGGCCTCTCTACACAAAGGGAGAATACAATGTAATTTGAAATAAACTCTTGTAAATGTTAATGTAAGATCTGGTCCGAACTCAAGCTGGTTTAGTTTACAATAAACATATGCACCAATTAATACCATCTGAGAATCTGGCACACTGATAGATCTGGTCCCTCATTTTCATATTAGGTGTATTTATTTTCCCTCTATTAGAAAACTACTAGTCATATTGTATGCTGAATTTTAAATAAATCTTCATTTTCTTGGGAGCTGGAATTTTTATTATTTTTAAATTTAGATGCTGAAGGGCTGCAGCTTCTTCAGAATAACTGGCTCTTACTTATTGCATTCTTGAAATTCTGGGCCAGCTTTTTACTTCTGTCCTATTACGAGACTTTTAAAAAAAAGTTTTTCTTCAGGTTCACTGATGGATATGCCCCTTTGTGTTAGGCGTTAGTAGCTTTTTTTATGACACTGGTCCTACTATGCATCTGATTAAAATTCTTGTCAGTACATAGACTTTTCATTGATACACAATTTTTTTTCTTTATTCATAAAAGAGAAAATAAAAATTTAAAGAAAAACTAGCAAAACACCCCCACCTCTCCTTATACTTTCCAGGTGTGAATATATACATCATAGCATATAGAAATAAAACCTTAATTACATGTCTTTCTTTGTTTGAAAACTGTGGCTCTGTATTTGTGGTCACAAAATACTAGCATGATTTAATTGCCCTATAATGACCTGTGCTTTAACAAAGCTCATTGACAACAGCCTAAATCAACTTTTTCACAGTCACATCTTTAGATCTAAAGGTACACACGACTGACCTGATAGTGCAGTCTCATTTTTCTCATTTCTCTCAATGCAAATTGTAGTCAGCATGCTAACTGTGCTTTTCGCCCATGGTCTATTTTGCAAGTGCCATTTAAACCCTGATGGAGTAACATAAGGTCCATGACAGAACCCTGCACTGACACTGAATCAGAACAGGATGTTTCTTATTCTGATACAGCAGACCAACCATGCGTTGCAAAGCAAGTGTCTTGTGCAAAGGGGCATTTAACCATCTCTCCCACTGGTCACCACAACAAGGCTTCCTGTTCTTTTAAGCTACATTTTCCCTGTTTATGAGCTATCTCACAGATACAGAACCTTCAAACTACTTCCTCTCTCTCTCTCAGGCAGTACCAAGCTTCCCCTCCTGTGTCCTTGATCCATCGTTGAAATTTTGTGCTTCTTCAAAGTTGTATTGTGAAAATAATAAACCAAAGAATTAATCCTTAAAACATAAGATGTAGAAGCTTCTGTGAGATTGTCAGGTTTATCTAGATACATAGCCAGCTCTTCCTATTGTAAGAGCTCCTCTTATAAAAATAGAAATTTATATACTGGTAGCACCACTAGCTGGCAGGAAATCAAAGTCTGCCTGGCTGTGAACTGGAAACAAAGAAATAAATCCAGTTAACCTTTAGCCAGTGTTTACAGCCCTGAATCAGGACCCTTGATGTCCCTT
Organism: Oenanthe melanoleuca; assembly: GCF_029582105.1. NCBI lineage: Eukaryota > Metazoa > Chordata > Aves > Passeriformes > Muscicapidae > Oenanthe > Oenanthe melanoleuca. The sequence continues at coordinate 49,796,185 of NC_079362.1, forward strand.
TTATTTCCTTTTCATCCCTTTCTGTAGAAAACAATACTTTTAAGAGCCTATATGTTGAGGGTTTTTAAGCTATCCAAAGAATATTTGCAGCATAAAAAAGTTTCATAGTATATCTGTGAAAAATGAATGGTAACAGTGAGATTACATTTTTGTGAAAAACTTTGATTGCTGACTTGGAGGCACATACATCATCAAATCAAATCTATGACGCCCCTTCAACCAGTTCTCGTACATTACTCATTTATTTTGTTTGTTTTATATAAAGTTAAGTGTTATCTATATTTATAAACTTGATATATAAAGCTTCTATAGGGAAGTATTTGTAGTATTTGTATTCATTACAATTGACAAAGTCATTCAGGTTGAATATTTATTTTCTGTGGATTAGTTTTCTTTCTGTTTTTTCCAAGCTAAAATTATAGCTGACTCAAATCAGTATGAGTTTCATAGAAGACAGGAACATAATGCTTTGGCTTCAGAAGTCCAAACCTACTTACACCACAATTGATGAAGAGACGTGGAATGATTTCTGCAGGGGTGGATCAAGAATCTTTCCAGTAACTTTCTTTCAAAATCTTGAGGTTTTGGTTTCCCAAGCCCTTTTTACATGTGTATTGTCTTTGTGTAAGTATGGGTACATTAAATGAGTGTGCTAAACTTGAGTACCTAATATTAGGGAGAACTTTTCTCACATGTAGCCTTTTCTTAATTTTAAGTGTGTGTGAGAAGGTAAAAGATCTATATCTGAACTATCTAACTGCTTACTTTATCATGCCTTTATTTCAGGTCACTCTTGTCATGTGAGTCTCTGGCCTCTACAACGTTAAGCTTGTCAGAAAGTCACCCCCCTTTGAGTGTTGAACAAGAGTGGTCGCATAGGTACAGGACACTTTCTTCTGTTCCACCTGACCATGGTTTACAAAATGGCACTGAGCTGGGGGCCTTAATAAATTTTTTGCCTGAAGCATCTATATCTAGTAACTCATTACCATCCTACTTTTATGGCATGGAAAATAAGAATTCCCCTTATTCTAGTCCTTGCCAGTCCTCAGCCTGGTCTCAATCGGCCCGCTCCAAAAAGAGAGCACTTTCTCTCTCTCCTCTGTCTGAGGGCATTGGGATCGAGTTCAACACAATCATTCGTACATCCCCAACTTCTCTGGTGGCCTACATCAACAGCTCCAGGGCATCGCCAGCAAACGTCTCCCCACAGCCTGAGGTCTATGGGCATTTTCTGGGAGTGAGAGGAAGCTGTATACCCCAAAACTGTTCTGTTTCAACTGCCCAGAAAGGCTTCCACATGGCGAATGGCAATGCCCCTTTTCCAGAATATGTTGAGAATGGGACAGGTGAGTACCACCGGATGCAGCAGCTGGAGCAAGCCAGCTTGCAGATGGTTGCCACGAATAACATGGTGATCCAGCAGGGTGTGCTGCCCGTGGACAGCCAGGTGATGGACATCCTGAAAAGCGAACGGCTGGATGACTTCTCAGGCGCTGTTGTTGACGTGCCTGTTTCCCCGCTGGCGCTGCCCCCGGCCCCACAGGGGCCGCCCCCGCCGTACCACGCTCACCAGCACGGCCTCCCCAGCCGCCTGCAGCCGCTGCCGCCCGCCCCGGGCGCCCTGCTGGATGAGGATGGCGAGCTGGACGAGCTCGGCGGCAAGCACGGCTGCTGCTGGGTTGACTGCGGGAAGCTGTACGACCATCGAGAGGAGCTCGTGCGGCACATAGAGAAGATCCACATTGACCAGAGGAAGGGAGAGGACTTCACCTGCTTCTGGGCTGGCTGCCCTCGAAGGTTCAAGCCATTTAATGCCCGCTACAAGCTGCTGATTCACATGAGAGTCCACTCAGGAGAGAAGCCGAACAAATGCACGGTAAGTCTGAGTTCTGTCTTTCTCACCAACTAAAGGCTGTCTGTTGCTTAGGAAAATACAGTGAAGTTGTAATTCTGCCTTTGTTTCTCCCATTTAACGATGTACTTTTTAAACTAGCCCGGGAGAATGAAAGACTATTCCATCTTCCCACATAAATAGAAAGAAAAGGTGTTCTTTAATTCGATACATACCAACTGATAGGATTAGACAAAATATTGTATTTTCTACATTTATAAACTTTTACTGTAGAGTGCAACAAGTGACGTGGTAAACCTTCATAAGGTAAAATTGAAGCACATTCAGTACTTAAGTATTTGCATGAAGGATACATGCAGGAAAAGTGCTGCAGAATAAATGTCACAATTGATCCTGAAATATTCTTGCATCAGGTTACACCTTTTGGACTTGAGGAATTTTCAAGACCTTGCGTAATGTTACCACAAGAAACTGAGAAAAGTTGGGCATTTTTTAAGGCCATTGTTTGTTCTACTAATAAAAAACCCAAACCCACATACCTGTTTCCATTAATACAGTAGGAATAAATCCCATAATAATTTTTCTGTTCACAGATTCTAGCAGTGAGCATTCAACCCCCGAAGTCATGTTTTTCTTGCTGTTTTTCTTAGGGTCACTGCAAGTCAGTCTAACACAGGTAGTAGGGTTAATAATCTGGCTGTAATCAGTTTATTCTTTGTCTCCGGTGAACCATCTATAATCTCTGTAATTCAGATTCTTGAATTGCCTTACATATGGCCTGTATTTCAGATAACAATTAATGTATGACAAGGATGACACCTCACTAAGTGCTTATTTAGTGTTGTCAGACAGCAGCCTGACCAGTGCAGTTTTGAGTCCCCATCATAAATGATGATGCGTGTATAATTTTTCAGGAATAACAACTGATTTAAAAAATAGGTTTACATGTGGTGAAATTTAGATTGGTGCTTGGAGCCTATATCAGTGTATGCCTTGTTGAATAATTTTTTTAGCATGATGTAGATGTTTGCTTGTACAGTTAAGAGAAAAAGTTTTTTCTTTTACTTTAGTTTTTTCAAAGGGCCAGTGTCCTGCAGGATAGAGCGGATATCTTTCCAAATTTCTCTCCTGAATTTAAAAAATCTGGTAGAGATTGTATCATGACACTAGAAGGGGTTTTTATTATTTCCTTTTGTCACACCAGAGCCTCTGCTCTCTGAACATTTTTTAAAATTCCATGATATTATTTTTCTGTTCTCTGGGTATACTGGGTCAGGGTTTGCCGTTAATTTCAGTTCTTCCTTAAGGAAGAGAGAAGAATGAGGAAAATTAATAATATGAGTCTAGAAAGGTTTTTTCCAAGGAAATATCATTTGTAATTAAAGATATGGAGATAGACATCAGCAGATGAGAAGGATGGGCAACAGGATAAAGCAGGCAGGAGTGATGAAAGAGCACAAAAAAGAGTAAATCCAACTATCCATGGTCTTCATAATAGAAGAATTATGATGAAGGATCCTGTAATTTTGGGGAAAACATTGTGTTGGCAACACTCTAGACTCCCTGCCCTCCCTGTTCAGAAAGGGTGCTTACAATGACGTTCTGATTATAAAGCCTCCTCGAGGAGTCCTTAGCTTTGAGGATCATTCACTGATGATAAATAATGTGTTAGTGGATACATTATTTCATATGACAAAGTTTTCGAGATTACTAAGCCAAAACTAAAGTGGGCACTAAGTTTTGCTGCGTCACCAAAAAATAAGAGGTCTCTCTATCAGCTTCTGAAAGAGTGGTTGCTTTTTAAACATTAGAGTGTGATTAATTTTACTGAACTGAAGCAAGAACTGCTGGATAGCACCAAGAAGTTTTCATATTAGAAACAGTACCCACGTACTTACCTTTCTTTCATGTTGAGAATTGTAATGACATGTGGAAATATACTGAGGCTGATAGGATAACCCTCATAATGTCAGTGTAAATCTGGAGGATAGGTCCCCTTTCTTGGGATAAACAAGCAGAAATTGCATTCATTAGCATGGTTTGAATTAAATAACTTGTTGCTTTATTCCTTTACCATTTCACAAATGGTGTGAATTTGGAAAAACGTATTTGCCTTTCTAATATCCAGCAACTATAGTTTCTTGATATGTTTAGAAAATTTACTTCAGTCAAGCATCATACCTTTCTCACCAAGCAGTGAAATTTGCATCATATCCATGACATGCAAAGTTTTGAACAGAGATTTTAAGTGAGGTATTTGGGAGAACATCTTGGGCAAGATGATAATAAAGAATGGTTTCCCAATTAACAAAAAACTATGCAAAAGTAACCTGAAAATTTTCATGAAACCTCTACAAATTTATGCTGTTGAGTACAAAATCAAAACAATCCATTCTTAATCTGTATTTGTCCATCCAGGGTCTTTCTATAATTTATTTTCTGGTTCTAGGTGTAACATGCCTGTTTCTCTGAAATTATTATAAACTAATAGTTTCTATGTCCACTGCAGTTCACAGTGTAGTAAGAGGCAGTCCAGAAGACCAAGCAGGAAAAGGGAAGGAAAAATGCCAAATATACATCTGTTAATTATTAATTAATTATATTAATGAACCAGATTTACTGTAAAGTATGTCGCAGAAGTAGTAAGCCATTGGGAGGAACTATCTTAATGTAATCTGTCAAGACACCCTGTCATCAAAGGCAGGCGGTTGCAGCAGTTATCTTAGTGCTGTCACTCACTAATCATTGTGTAAGCATTGCATGTGTTGATGGTTCCCAGCAGTTTGCAAGACACAATCTTCTCATTGAGCATAAATTACAGTGGGTCCTAGTGTGGGCGTATTTACTTGTCAGTATTGTTTATCTTTGTACTGCTGTGTATTAAAAATGCATTATTACATATTGTTTTGTGTATCCCTACAATTGCTGTGCTAGGTCAGTGAACTTTTACATCAGCAAGATTTATGAGATTTCAGTAATTTTTAAGGTGAGGGTTTCTTCTAAGCTGCAATGTTCTAACAATAGTTGAGATAATGTGAAATCAGATACACAACTGCATAAGCTGAACTTTATAACATAATTTTATTCTTCTCTATTATTGCTTTGTGACGATGAAATCATGTAGTTTGGAAGAGACTTGCAGAATAGCTAGCACTTCAATACTAGATACGCTTATCATTAAAACCAGAACCATGCTTATAGTAAAAATCAGTCAGGTGGCCTCAGCATTTGTTTTGCCACATCTGAGTTACTATCTATTTATCTATGTGACAAAAATTTGGGGCAATAAACTGAAGCTGCAAGTGATATTCTACTCTTTAGTTCCTGCTCATTCTTGATGAGCTGTCTTCTTTGATTCTGAAAGATACAAGTGTTGAAGGATGAATAGTAATCAAATATCAGCACAAAAAACATGCGAAAATCAGGATAATCAGGTCCAAATTAAAAAGAATTTTTGTTTGAAATAGCAATTTTTTAAATAGTTTTTAAAATGCATTGGGCTCTATTACTGTTCATTAAGCATGTTTCATGTTATGTTCTAACTTACATCACCTGGGAAGCATTCTTTTCAGTGACCTGGTTTGGTGACTAAAAGAAATTATTCATGACATGGTAATGGATATTTAGTGTCTGCTCCTAAACTTCTTTATATAAAGTAGGTATAGCAGGTTCTTTAGCAGGTATTTATCTTTTAATCTGTGCATTAGCTTGTACTTTGTAGGAATAAGACAAATAAGAAAAAATGTGAAAAAAAATTCATAATGAAACACAAATAGTAAATACAACAGTGGTGGAAATATAATCTCTAACAGCAGAGATTATATGCCTCACAGTGGCATTTAAGCCTTCTACAGATTTTGTTTTGATTAGAAAAGGCTGAATTCACAGTAGCTGTTGAAACCTCAGAGTAGCAATTGGCAAATCTTTGTCTCAATCTGTGAGCTTATTTTCTACTCATGTTCCCTTCTTTTATGGCAAACATTTTTACTTTTAAAGTTCAGCGTCAATAAGAGGTATTTAGCCATATTGTCCTATGCGAATATTAAACTTAACACATTTATTCTGGTATAAACAGCAGCAGCATGATTTTATAGATAAATTCCAAGCTCACACTTTACAGCTTCATTCAGATGCACTAAGAATGGTTCCCCTTTGGAAACTCAGTTCAGTCTTGTTGCTTTCTGTAAACTCTGAGCTATGCTTCAGCCTAATGCCTTTAGTATTGATAGTACTACGTGACCACATTTTTTAGTGCAGATGTTTGACATGATATAAACCAATAAAATTGCTAGTATTTCTGTCAGATTCGAGGTAACATTTATTTAACATCGGCTAAATACCTGAAATTATCCCACAACACATCTGTCTGCAAAGCATGTAAAACAGAAGGTATGTGAAAAAAAGAACAGGAAATTTAAAACACTTTTTCAATGCTTTTCTTTTTTGAGACACAAGCAAAGCTTCCTTCTTCCTTGGGTGAGCATGAGTATTTGGATGGATGGGTGTGTGTGTGCTGTTTGAAGAATATGTCCTTGGAAAATTGTGCTCAAGTGGAATTTTTGATTAAAACCAGAAATGCATTCTGTAAGAATGATTGGGAATTTTTTTCTGTCTTTGGGCATTGTATCTTCTTGTGGTATCTTATATATAGCATGTGCAAATATTTTATTTACAGTGTATGCGTATGCCATATTTCTTGATAAGACCACATCACATTCTATATTGCACTGAATATTGCATTGTTGATAAAATAGAAGCATTAAACATTTTTGAATTTGTTTTGCCTTATATGCTTGTAGAAGACTTTTCCACTATGCTAAAGTAGCATTTGAGCACTTTGTCTTAAACAATGCCACAAGAATGTTAGTTCAATTGTTGAGTCAAGTTGCTGAAAATTAGAAAGAGCTAAATTTGTATTTGCCTGTTACTGATTCTTTCACTTACTCAGTAATCAAAATGAAACAGAAATACCACAGAGAAAACAGAGATGTATGATTAATTACACTATATCATGGTATATGGATACAGAAAGCTGGGCTTTAGTTGTCAGTTATAAAGCTAAACCTCTCTAGCTCTCACACGTTTGTGCAATATTAGTAATCTTCTGGTCATGGTTATGATGTCTTAGCTGTTTAAAGAAATAACTAATTATGAATTCTAGGTGTGCCTCCACAATCAGCTCAAGCTCACGTGATCACATCAGATGGCATCCAGTCCAAACTAATGAATTTTGCCTCTCAGCAATGGTACTAATGGTCTTTAAATATTGTCTTTTCGTATGAAACATATACTGTGTTCGTAGTTCAAAATGTAATGATAGTGCTTTTTCCTTGGCTGCTGAAGATGCACAACTTGCACTTGAGTTCAGTGAGGATAAGAGGGCCTCTGGTACCCAGCATATTGACCCTTGATAGCAGAACGTCTCCTTAAGCAATCAAAAAATGCAGAGCAAGCACCTATCTTCATGTGGATGTAGAACTGATGATAGTGAAAAATGATAGCCAGAGAGCCATATTTTAGGTTTCAGATTAAAATGCTTATGAAACATCTGATTTTATTATTTTTCTTTTAATTGATAATTTGATTTTGATATTAAATATTTGATTCAGCTTTTTTTTTGCCTTTTGACTTAGATAATTGAAAAATTTGAAACAGAACTTTCATGAAATTTTGCAAACAGGCATATTTTTGTTTTCATTGTAATCCAGAACATGAATGCAAAGTATCCCAAAATAAAAATGAACATTCCTAATTGCACAAATACTTATGTTTGTGTGGAAAGATTTTTAATTTATTGCCTCTCTGTTTGTTAGGCACAAAAAGTATATTTTATATATTTTTATTTACCTGTGGCATAATTTTAATGAAATATATTTTAGATATTTTTCATTGCTATACCAAACTATACATAAATATAAATAAATTCCTTACTTGAAGTAAGGAATCCTAAAACATACTTTACATTTGCCAAAATTTCAGCTGCAAGAAATTTGGTATTCTAGTGTATTCTAGTATTGGGTTTTTGGTTGGTTGGATTTGGATTAGTGTTTTGGGTTTTTGTTTGTTTTTTTAAACTGGTTTTAAACCAGATAATTACATCTCAAAGCTGAGATGGTGGGGGGTAAGGGGTAATGTAACTGTTGATATTTTGGACCATGTTAGTGTGAAGACTGGATTACTCTCCAAGTCAGGAAATCTTTTTAGATAACATCTGCTCTTTCCTGCTAATTTTCTTTTGCCTTTCCAACATCTCTTTTGCCAACAAACATCTCTGTTTGGTTGGTGGCTGGACCTGTATCAGGAATAGAGTCATTAAACTTTGAAGCTTTCCATTTAGTGATAGATAAGGCTAGCAATATCTGACAGGAAAACAGAAAATGCAAGTTATGATACAGCTACAAAGAAACAGACAGGGTCCTTTCCCAGAAAACACGATTCTGTTTTAAAGAAAGAAAGAGAGAAGCAGAGGGATCTAGTTAATAGACTGTGCCATTGCAATGTTACTCCTTCAGAAAGGAAATACAGTTTTACTGAAAAGTAAACACACTGTCGGCTTTATTCAGGTGATTGACACTGATTTCCTCAGGATTAGGGATTTAATTAATGCTTCTGGTGTTCTGTGGAAAACTTCTCAGACATCTAAGTCTTATGGTATATCTGTGAACATAGGCTTTAATTACAAGTGTTGAGCATTAAGCTGCATAGAACAATCATTGGATTATTTGTACCAAGTAGTTGGGAAATGGAAAAATGCCAAATAGCTTTTTGCACTAAATATGTTTAGTGCACTACATATGCTTAAGTATATTGAAAGCCAAATCCAAATGTTTGCTGAAGCATTTGTACACCCTGAGGTACTCTTTGACATTTTTTTATTTTTCAGATTTAGTATAAGATATTGTTACTGACTAAATTCTTAAAGGACTCAAGGGAATGGACTGCTTCTGTTTTTAAGGATAAGTTGCAAAGTTAAAAAGACTAAAGTCTTGTAGACTTTAGTAAGATTTGTCCAGGCAGAATCATGCACAGTTCAGTGATTCCATTGATTTCTATGACGCATCTGGAATCACAGAGCCATTTAGTTTGGAAAAGGTCTTTAAGGTCACAGAGTCCAACTGTTTACCCAGTACTTGGGAGAAGACAACAGCCCCTCTTCATTACAGCTTCATTTTGGAAGTTATAGAGAGCAGTAAGGTCTCTGATGAGCCTCAAGCACAGTAATCCAAACACTGAGAAAACAAAATTTGTCTTGATTCACACTGATCCCTGAAGCAATTCTGTCCTATTGCTGTTATAGTCCCACCTAACTGGGGGGGCATTTAGCAAATGCTGAAAGCCTGTTTGCTAACACAGATACCTGCTTGTAGGGTAGGTTTCCAGTGAACTTGGACTGGAAAAGGATTAAGCACTGTTCAGAATGTGATTGTAGTAGACTCTCCCTGTAAGTGGTTGAAAGAGGCACCTTGAACAAGGATGTTACCAAATACAGCATTGGGGTGCTCTGTCACAGAAACACGGTTGCTGTTCATTTTGGATTAACAGAGCTTGAATAACTGTTGAACAAACCTTTCTGAGCAGGGTGCATGGAAACAGGGTGGACTTTTTAGAGCTAGTCGCTGTGAAGGTTCATTCTGTGTCTGTGTCGAGTACTGGACTAATTAAGGAAAGCAAATTCACAAAGGAGTTAGTGAGGATGCTGTGACTGTTGTCTCTATAACTGCAGTGGTCTGTTAAATGCATCAGGGTTTGCTAAATGTTTTTATAACCACCTGGTGATTGCTTTCTGATACCACTTTTATCCACTGAGAATGCTCACTGTTTCAATTTAGGTTTGATATTTTCTTACCATTGTTTTTATGGATATACAGCAATTTTATTCCATGAGTATTCAGCTCTTGAGAATTAACACTCATAATTGCAAAGTTCAAGATCACAAGTGAATCATTTTAGAGAAATGCCACTGTGGTAAGAAATTTTTTTATGAGTTATTTCTTCATGAAATGTTGAAATGTAGTGTTACTCAGCTGTCCATGAAAGAGTGTGCTTGATACAGAGTGGTTATAAATAATTTCCCACTATCTCTTTTTCTCATTTTGAATGCTTACTATTGGTCATCAAATGGCACAAGCTCAAGGAAGAATCACAGCATGCCTTGATGGGCATTCTTGGTTGCAATTCTGTAAATATGTTAAAACAGAATTAAATTTCTTTTGCTCTATACTATGTTCTTTGCAGTTTAACATTTGCAAATTGCCTCCAAGGTTAGTCAGTTGTTAACATCAAGCAATGCTACTTTTCTTCAAGGTCTGCTGTACTGTCAAAAGATGTCTTTTCCTAATAACATTCAAGTTTCTGTTTTAAGAAGTTGCAGCTATGCAAACAAGCTTATCTGGGCCAACAGTAAAAAATCATTGATTTTAATTAGGAGTTGTCACATAACAGAAAAAGACAAGGCTCCTTTTGTTCTATGAAAAGCCTGCTTTGCCTGCTTGCAAAAATGCATGGATTTCTTTCCAATGGCTTTACATAATTGGTGTGACAAAGTTTCGGTCCTGTGATCCTAAAGTTTCCAAGGGATTCAGATACACTTGTCCAACTTTGTTTTAGGTATTTGATGGTAATCTGTTGCAGAAGTTGGTAGATGGCATGAACATGAGGTCTGCTTTGTTTGTTTAAAGGAGTAGGATAAGCCTAAACTGAATTAGAGAATATTTATGTTGAGACTGCTGAAATTACTGAGACCGCATTTTTTAAAATGAGCCACTGTTGAGAAACAAGGTTGCTCAGCTCTGACTGTCACAAGGACTCTTGAGTTTTGAATGACTGGATAAATGTGGTCTGGATCCATTATGTAAATTAACAATGAGAGCTGCTACGTTGTGGTGCTGATTTTATGTCTGCACCAGTGAAGCAGGTCCAGTATCACATAAGTTGTCAAGGAGACATACAGATTGAGCAAATACTGTAGAAATCATTATAATTGATAGCCTTGTGGGCACAGTAACTGAAAATAAGCAATATCTCCCCAATTAAACTCAGACCATTAAAGTTAGTTAAATGAATCTCTGTGAAGCCTGGGTTGGAGGACGTGGCATTTCAGGGAATCAGCAGAGAGTTTGGTTTCAAATTAAAAGCAAGCTGTCTGAAGGATTGTTGACCTGCTTTAATTGTGAGAAGGTTCTCAAAAGTCCGTCATACAAATTTGTGAGCGCTGACATTTTCTCTGAAGGCAAAGGTTTGCTAGTTCCAGTTCTGATTGTTACAGTAGCTGAAGGGCCACTGAATGCAACACTAATCTTGCATAATGAGTCTGAATCATCAGGGATATTGAAAAATGGTGATGGCCACTTTGGACACTCATCTCCCATCATCCTTCAACTATGTACAGTGAAAAGCTTTTAAATAGTCTTTGTAAGGCTAAGAAGAGAGCAGAAATAAACATTATAGCAGGTTCTGTTTACTAAGTTAGGTTCTTATACTTCTGTCATAATAGTATCTGGGTACTTTATTTTTTTCATTAGGAAACGGTAGATGGGTTGCTGAATCCATCAAACTGGCTTTTGAAGCTGAATTAAGGTTAAAATGTTAACATTGTGCTACTTCATGTTGTATTTTGCTAGTGTGACAGACCCTCTGTTACCATTAGGCAAAAATGCTATTTGGTCAGCAAGGAAGTGGTACACCTGGGCACTCTTTGAGCCTGAGGGAGATAGAGAAGGCTAAAGTGACCTGAATAAGGAGAATTCTAGGTTGCTTATATGGAAGAGGACAGTGATCATCCAGCCCTTGAAGATTTACATGGCTGTGAAGTTCTGATACAATTTTATGTCGAAGATGTTAGGAGTATTTGAAGAGGAACAAAGGATAGAAATGAACTGCTTTGGTAAGGATAAATAACTATGAGAACTTGTTGCAGTAAAACCACAATCTTTAATCATGGATAACTAGCAGGTTGTCCATCTCTCAGGCCTTACCCTGAGATAATATTTTTTTCTTCAATAGTGTATATGTGATATAACTGAGAAGCATGAGGCCTTTGGTGGCTCAGAGAATTCAAAACAAGCTTGCAGCAGGGTGAGGCAGCTGCATATTCCTTTCAGAGCTAATGGTGGAGTCACGGCTCAGGTATGCATACAGAGAGCATGTCCAGGGGTGTAGGGATGTTGAACACTTCTGCAACAGACTGCTGGTGGCAGAGGCTGGAAACATATGCTGTGGTGTGTCCTCTTAGATAACCTGCTGCTTGTGTGTGGTGGTATTTCTTGCTGCTGCTACACTTTTCTCCAGAAGATGAGATGGAAGGACGTGGTTGAGTGATTTAACTTTGACGTGTTGTCACAAGGAGGAGGAGAAAATTAGGCTACTAGGCTTTACCTCATGTTTGATGAAGACAGATTTGACGCATTCTTGTTTTATTCATACTTAAAATTTGCATTTTTTTTTCTCAATTTTTAATCTTTATAGAAAGGATCCAATCCCTTTTGAACTAGTTGCAAAGATTCTTCAGTCCTTGTGCAATTCTGTGTAGAGAAAGCAGGCCATAACACTAATTCTTGGAAATGTGGTATTTGGATCTATCCTGGTATGTATCCAGCAAACTCAGAATTTAAGCAGAGTCTTCTCACTTGTGTCTCTTTAAAACCTATAGGTATACAATGTTAGTGATCCTGACAGCCTCCCTGAGTGTACTGATGACCCATACAAACAATAACATCATTTCTAAAATGATGGAGGAATTCAAAACACAAGTACTTTGTTTTACCTCTAGAGTGACTCTAGGGAAGTTACAAGAAATATTCTGTAGATGTTTGAGAGTCTGACTGATTGCTGTGTGTATGGTAGATACACCTTATGATGCTGTGTATTCTATTAGTTTTCATTTTTATTGAAAGGCTTTTAAAAACAAACAAACAAACATACAAACCCTACTTTTAACAGTCCCTTTGTGTGGAAAGAGAGGGCTGAATTAAATAGCTTGAACTCTTTAATTTTTGAATGGTACTTGGGGTTCTTTATATTCAGTTATACAGTACTTTGGTTTGCCTGGCCAGAAGGCTTCCCAGAAACTGAACTGAGCAAGTGCAGTAATTTTGCTGCTGAAGTCCAACGTGTAGGCAAAATGCAGCTTCTCTAAATGGAATGAGGACCTAGTTTACTAACAGGTAGCCTTTTCTTTTAAAGTTGAAAATATTTACAAAGAAAAATATTTGGACTTGAGTCTCAGAAAAATAATTATCCATTCTATACATTCACAGTAATTTAAATTTTTCAAGGTCATGATCTCATAAAACATTATGCCCTTCTCCCCAGTCACCACTTCAAAAAGAAATGCAGAGGAAGAAAATAATTTAAATGTGCTATTTAAGGTTGCATAGGAAGTGAAGTATTCAATCAGTGTAGAAAAGGCACATATATTTTGGGAAAGCTAAAATACTAAATGGAACATATCAGTCCCTGTGAAATAACAGGCACATTAATTTATTAATTATTATTTATATTTTTTTACTATCTTTATCTATATCTGTCTGCAGGGTGAGATAAAACGCTCTATTCTGAGGTTCTGTCTTCTGGTTGTGGTCATACCAGGTCTACTAGTGACTTTTGGTCATTCAAGCTTGTTGGTATGAAAATCTGAAGAACAATTTCTTAAGTTAGGGAAAGTATTATAGTTTTCTTCATTTGCTGATAAAATTATATGCGAGATTTTGTAGTGTGAGAAGATGAACTAATCTACAATTATGGGCACTCAGTTTCAAATTATTGTATTACCTGAACTTTACGTGTTGCTGGCCTCCTGCAAAGCCAAGCTAAATCATAGTTTCTGAATATTTAGTCTGTTACTTCTCCTGAGTTTACACATGCATTTTATTTCCCTTTTGGAGTCGACTGTTTTATACATATAGTACACAATAATTAATAAGTAGTAACTTGTGAAGTGTTAGTACCTTGTTGGCTTTCAAGTGTCAGAATTGTAAAACATCCTGTGTAAATTTCAGTAAGCGTGGTCTCTAAAATATTTGTAGTTCATAGAATCACAGAAGGGGTCAGGACACAAGGAACCTCAGTGCATTGTCTGGTCCAACCTCCCTGCTCAAACAGGGTTATCCCAGAGCACATGGCACAGGATTGTGTCCAGACATTCTTGGATATCCCCCATGAGGAAGACTGCACAACTTCTCTGGGCAGTCTGTTCCAGTGTGCAGTCACACTCACAGTGAAGAATTTATTCCTTGTGTTCAGGTGGAACTTCCTGTACACCAGTTTCTGCACATTACTTCATTGTCTTGACACTCTACATTCAAATACATAAACACATTACTGAGATCTATCATCCGTCTCTTCTCAAGGCTAAATAGGCTCAGCTACCCCAGTCTTCCTTTTAAGAGATGCTCCAGTCTCTAAATTGTCTTCATTCCCCGCCTCTGGACCTGCTCCAGGCGTTCCATGTCTCCCCTGTACTGAGGAGCTCAGACCTGGACACAGCACTCCGGTTACGGCCTTATCAGGGCTGAGAAGAGGGGAAGGATCCCCTCCCTCAGCCTGCTGGCAGTGCTCCTCCTAATGCCCCCCACTGGCCTTCTTGGCCACCAGGACATTCAGGTCCTTCTCCACAGAGCTGCTCCCCAGCAGGTCAGTTCCCAGCCTCTCTTGGTGTCCAGGGTTACTCTTCCCCAGGTGCAGGACTCTGCATTTGCCCTTGCTGAGTTTCAGGAGGTTCTTCTCTGTCCGTCTCTCCACCCTGTTGAGATCCCTCTGAAGGGCTGCACAGCTCCCTGGGGCATTGGCCACTTCTCCCAGCTTTGTGTGTTGAGTGGACTCACTGAGGATGCATCTGTCCCCTTATTGAAAACTGGACAAGTTTTGAACTTGTGGGGGCACCACTAGAGACAGGCCTCCAAACAGACGCGGTGACACTCATTATGACTCTCTGGGATCTACCATTCCATCAGTTCTCAGTCCGCCTCACTGTCCACTCACCCAGTCCACACTTCCTTTGTCTTTGTCTTTGAGGATGTTATGAGAGACAGTGTTGAAATTCTTGCTGAAGTTGGCAATATCCACTACTCTTCCATCATCCATCCCTATACTTGTTTCATTGTAGAGACAATCAGATTGGTCACATTGTTATGAAGACTGGAATGATGTTTGCTTTCTTCCAGTCCTCAGGCACCTTTCCTGATTTCTATGACCTTTCTATGACCTAAGATGATCATGAGCAGCTCCACAATGCAGCTTTCTCAAAGTTCATGGATGCATTCCATTAGGGCCCACGAACTTGTGGATATCCACTTTACCTAGGTAATCTCTAACCCAGTCATCCTCAAACAGGAGAAAGTTTTTCTTGTAAAATTCCTTATCCCGGTTTCCTGGGTCAGCGATTCCTAAGAGCTGGTCTTGTCAGTGAACAAAGATGCAAAGAAGGTATGCATTATTTTTGACTCATGTATGTGATTAGCTGCATATTTTGGTGAGAAAAATTTTGAAGCACATTATAACTGGTAGAAAAAAGTAATTGTTGAAAACTCTGAGTACTTTTTCCTAGTTAATTGTGGCCTGGAATCACTCAAATTTATACTTTGGTCCTTATGATGCTAAAACTTGAATCTTACAATAAATCAAGTGTTTAATCACATATAAGAGCTTTGTGACTGATGTGGGAAATTAGAGGGAAGGGTAGGGAAGTAGCAAAGAGCCTGATCACGTTCCTTACATCAAAGATACTCAAGGCATTTTTTTTTTCGTATTTTCTGTGGGGCAATGAGCACTTCGCAGAGAAATACCCCTCCTACTGTCCTTGAAGCTGGCCTCTTAGGAAAAACATCGTTATCACCCAGAACAACTTACTGGCTGTATTCAGGAGGTTAGGTGGATTTTATCATACCATTGTTTCATTATTTTAGGGAAGTTGATGAGATGCATCCTGATAAGCATGCAGGTGTATGGTACATTGCCCATACACCTACGTCCCAGGATATCCCAGGAAATGTGAAGTTTTTCCTCACTGGCTTTCGCTGAGTCCAGAGCTAGTTGCAAATTGTATTATGTAAAGAAGCTGTTTAAAACATGTTTTGATTAGTTTTGCTTCATATCGTGTATATAAACAGACATTTTGATTTTTGAGAACTGCATTTTTCTGAAAGCCCAATTTTTGTTTGTTATAAACAGCTCTTCATAAAATATGTCTTGTGTAAAACATGCTGGCTCCTTTTGCTGCCTGTTAGAACAGCAAATGAAGTATCTCAGTCATGGCTACTTGACAAGTGTATGATCTTGATGATATGTATGGTTTTGGTAATAAAAATATGATAGCCTTACTGTTTTGTAAGCCCTTTGTTTTAAGTGATGATGTATCAGAATACCCACGTGTTAGGGAGGATCAAAAGTTTCTTTCTCATCTGTTACGAGGAATTACACCATCTCATATGTGCATGGTGGAACATGAATTAGATTTCTAGAGGTATATTGTAAAACAATACAAGTTTGGACCACTACAAATAGCTAAGTTGCAGGACTCATTCTTTCATAGATTTATTTTGAGAAATTTGGGTGATTCAGAAATATTTGAACAGAAATAAATCAGAAGTATCACCATAAGTAAGTAAGCTTACTTTGCTATAGCTGTAAACAAGAGTCTTCTCTGGCTAAATATGCATCAAAATTCCCACTGGTAGTGGGAATTGTATGTTTTAAATGAAGCTAAAGTTAAAAAACTGCATACACTGCCCTGTCATTTGACTTTTCCTAATAAAAATGGCTGTTACTGCTTAACATAATTAGGTTTTTATACCAATTCTGGAGTATCTGCTTAACAGCTCTTCATTTTATTAAGATATTAGGCGTACATTTTCCCTTGATTGAACACCTGACATCAACAATGTAATAGCTCTCTGAAACATGGATGCTTTTAGCATTTCTGTAAAAACCCTCAAATGCTTTTAAAATTCCCTTTTGAGTTAGTTGTAAGCAGAAGAAAATACCTCTATGTTTCAAGGGCTGATAACCTCTCAAAGAGAGGCAAAAACTGATTTCTCACTTCAAGCAGGAGACCATTAATGGGAATGATAGAAAAAGGTATAAGCAAATTTTCCTCACCTACAGTGTAGAAGAGTAACTACAAAACTTGGCTGAATCTGGAGTGGTATTGATTGCGGACTTTTTTAAAATGCATGCCTGCATTGTGTTTTGTCTGTTGAAAGAAGCACTATTAAAGGCCTTAGTTTGCAGTCAATTAATCTCCTAGAGTAATTTGTTTGCCTGATTCTGTTGCCAGATGTGCTGTCCAGGTACAAGCCACTTTTTCTGGTGGCTAAAGAGACTTAGCTGATAAAGCAGTTTATTATGTTTTCTGCTGTAAAGTACATTGATCTTGCTCATGGAAAATGTTAGTACTTTCTCCTTTGTTTGAACTGTACCTCTATTTTTTCAGTAATTGTTGTCTGTGACTTAGATCTCATTAGGATTATGCCAAGGTCACTGAATGGCATGTCAGCTTAATTACAGCTGCTTTCAAGCTGAACAATTCTGACTCACAAATTGGAATTCACAGTTAGGTAAATGAACAATCTGAAATCTCCAAGCTGTATGCCATGCAGCGCATAGCTCCTTGCAGTAAGATGCTGAGTGAAGACTGTATTCCTTGACTTCAGTGAACATCAGCTAAATTTAAAAGGTCTTTAACTTGAAATGAGATTGAGCACCCCAAGGGGTGGGCTCTAATTTGCAGATTTTAGCTGTCTTATTTTAAACAGGTTAAAAATAAGCGGTTTGCTCTCCTTATGTTATCCCAGTTGGAAAGTTTTTTAGCAGCAGTGCTGTGAGGTGACTGGTACCCTAAAGGAAAGGCATCTGTTAGCAAGAGTGACTTGTCCTTTGCAAACTGTGCAAAATAGTGCTCTTCACAGAAGAAAAAAATAAGCCCCATGCATCAGGTTAAAAGTCCAGTTCTTAAGAAAAGGCATAAACAGCCTGCACTCTTTTGCACCCAGAAGTTTCCACATGTTGAAAACCACCTTCTTATAATTACGTCAGGGTGTATGTCATTGAATGTGTTTTTGCATCAAAATCTTATGTCTTTCTGCAGCTGAGTGATGCATAAGAATTTTGTTTTCAGTTAGATGCAGTTCCCATTTTTAGTGATCTCTATTTCTTTTTGTGCTCTGTTTTACCAAACTGACATCCACACATCTTATAAATCAGACTGCCATGTGCTTCTAAAATATAATTTGCTTTATTTTGTACTCCAAAAGTCATTGCAGTGGTGCCTGTCTACATCAACATCAGATGCATCTAATAAAAAATGTCAGAATACAGCAAGAAACAGGATCTTCTTTCATGCATTCCTGAGTAGATATATCAAGAGTATTTATCATTGTGTTGATAGTCAGTGTTTATTCAGATTAGATAGGATTAACTTAGGTGTTTTTGAGTGTGACAAGCCAAAAGTGCTTTTTCCAGTTAAAAAAATAAAATAGTAATGTACCTTTCATGTTGTCCCTAAAGTTAAAATAACTGAAGTGTCTGAGAAATGTCTGTAGACAATACGTATGGTCAGTTCTAATATCCAGACCTAGGCCATGATCAAGGGTAGAGTTCTGTGCCACTATCAGGTAAATTATGGTCCAGATCAAAGAGGCCAAGAAATGCACTATTTAAAAAAACTTACCAAGAGCATCTGGCATCCATTGTCTCAAAACAGCAGTCAGAGGAACCTGGGCTAAAAATCTGGATTTGGGCTAGACTGGAAACCTAAGTCCATGAGTAAATGGTTTAAAAGCAGTAGCTGGAACAGAGCATTGAAGACTAAAGTTTTTGTCTGATACAGAATACTGGTGCAGGATTTAGGACTGAGCAGTGTGTGAGGATCTCTGCTGTATCCTAGAGGGATGATCTGTTGGTTCCAGGCTACTCTGTCAGCTTCACAGTCTTGTCTTTCATGTCCTGGAGTACTGATTTATGGAAACACAGAAGTGGCCAGGTGTATCTTGGTTATTTTATTTAAGCTGAACTGTTTCTAAATCAATTATTCCTGAACAAAGAAGAACAGTTGACATGTGGCATTGTTGCCTGGTTGCCTGACAGGGAAAAAAACTTCCTGAGAGGCTCTTAAGTTTTGTGGCAAAACGTAGCTTCCACCTTGGCCTCAGTTATTCAGGATGCCTGAGAATCAAACTTTGCTGCAGTGGTTTGCAGTCTCTTAAGTGACTAGTTAGGGGAGAGTGAAGGAGCCCCATGGGTCATGTGCCTTAACCATTTACAGAATGTTGTGCACATGTTTGTGTGTTCTGTGCAATGTATAGAGTATATATACTGTAAGTACAATTACTGAACATAATAAAATTAATAGACCATTTTAATGGAGGGAGAAGGATGACATGGGTAGGCTAATAGGTTTTTAACATTTAATTTGTTTAATTAATTCTCAGTAATTAAACTCATAGGTTGACTATAGAATGGAAATGAAGGATCACTAAATAGAAGTAATGTGTCTTTTAATCTAAAATGTGCATGGCTGTTGACTCAGACATTTAAAATACAGAAATTTTTCTGGTTAGTTTGAGATACATGTTTTGAGCTTTTCTTATGAAACCAGCAACAAAGCAAACCATTAACATGCGAATCATTACAGTCTCTTTTGTCAAGATACTATGGCTTGATTTAATTTTCTATGGAATTACATTGATAGATGAAAAGCCTCACAATTACTTCAATACAAATTAAGTAGCTAAATTCCTAGTTAGCACATCAGATATGAATGGTTATTACTAGAACGTATTTTGCTGTGGTTGAAAGGGCAATTGTCAGCAGCAATGCTTACATGTAGAATGATGATGGTTGACCCTAATCAGCTTGTATGGTTCACAATGACCTGATGCTTCCTGGGACAGTGATCAAAGTTCTGTGAATCTTTCTAATGCTAAGAGTTACTCATTATACTCCCCAGCAA
Source organism: Oenanthe melanoleuca (assembly GCF_029582105.1). Lineage (NCBI taxonomy): Eukaryota > Metazoa > Chordata > Aves > Passeriformes > Muscicapidae > Oenanthe > Oenanthe melanoleuca. The sequence goes on from NC_079362.1 coordinate 49,815,984, forward strand.
ATTCTTTGAAGATTTGGGATTTCTGTAATAGACTTGAAGCATGTAGAGCAACCCCACAGTCAGAGGTGGTAAGCTGTTATTCCTTCATGATGGTTTTTAGGAGACTAGTCACTAGTGTTCCATAGAGATATGGGACATCTTCGTTAGTTTTACATCACTGTAAAAGTACATTTCATTACTTACATTGTTGTAGTAGTCTAGATTTTAAAAATCTATGTTCAAAACTTGGTATCTCAGGAGTATCTGTCTGAGAACTCCACTATGGAAAGATATGTAATAGGCAGGGAGAAGTAGCCGATGCTCATTACTGTTTTCCTCCTTGGTGTTTATGACTCAGTTTATGAAGTATTAAGACAGGAATGAACATTGCTTAAGACAAAAATCTTGAGTTCTCTGAAATATTGTCATTACACCATTTAGTTGGACATGTTTGGCTACATAATTTTCCATCTGCATAAACAGAATAATTTAGAACTCATTGTGCAAGTGATGCAAAGAACAGGATATATAATTTTTAGAATCTCTTCCAGATTTTTAAAGTACTTAGATTGGCTAAACACCAGGCAGCATCAGATTATAACACTTGAAGGGAAGGTTCACTGTATACCTTACATCACTGCAAAACTTGGGTAAAAATAGGTGAGTTTTTGGCTTACATAATTTTCTTTGTCATTCTTAGAATTTTATAATCCAAGTGAATAGAATATGGTCTCTCCTAGGAGACAGAGAAGGAAAATATTTTGAATAAAACTTTGACGTTTTATTCATATGGGTAAAACAGTGACTTTACAACTGCACTACATACAAGGTAGTTCAGCCCTGCTGTCACAGCTGCTCCTTGACTTCTGAAGGCAGCAGTGGAAAGAAAGATTCAGAAAAGAGATCTGTGGTTCTCTGTAAGATCAGGGAATTATTGCAAGTGCAACTCCCTTGAATGACCTATAAACAATATAAAATTTGCACCCAGAACTCATACTCTGTCTCTTTGATGCTGCTTAACTCTCTGGGAGAGGTTTTGTTCCTTAGGCTCTGACAAGAGTCTTTTATCTGCAAAGACTTCTTTTGTGTACCTCACAACCAAAACAAGAACAAACAGGATATACTATCTTTATGGTAAAAACTTGCTCACATGCTTGGAAGAGCTTGAAGACTATGTTAATAGTGCCCTCTGGTGACATTTTATGTAGCCCTATGCTATTTTTGAGACCATTCTGTATTTTAACCTTTTTTTTTTTTTTTTTTTTCTTTTTTTCCCCCATGGATATGAGAACATTTTCAGACATTTTAATGAAATAATCTGGAGTAGGTCCTCAGACAGCTTTTCCTCTTTAGTCTCATGAACTGCTTTCTCATCTTGAAGGCAGTTCTTTACACATGATGACAGAACAATGGGTCTGCAATGTTGTTTTGGCCAGGAATTCCCCATGGTAGGAGGGATCTTGGACAGTATCAATTGGCAACTGCTATTAAAATAAAAAAAAACAAAAAACAAAAACAAACAAAAAAATTTGTTGTTGCTAGTTGCTACGGTATTCTGTCCTTCAATTCTACTTCTACCTGGTTTAGTGCTTGTCCTGGTTTAAGCCCATCTGGAGATAAAACACTGCAGAGCTACTTGCTCAGTCCTTCCTCTCCTTCCCCCCACCCCAGGAGAATGTGAGGAGAATTGAAGCAAAACTTTTGTGTAAAGATAAGAACAGTGTAATAATTGAAAATGAAGTAAAATATAGTAATAATGGTAAATGATAATAATGATATTAAAAAGGGAGGACACAAGTGATGCACAGTACAATTGCTTATCCTCCACAGACTGCTGTCAGACCCCTCTTCCTGAAGCCAGACCAGCCCCTTCCAGGTAACTCCCCCCAGTTTATATACTGGGCATGGTGTTCTGTCGTTTGGAATATCCTTTCGGTCAGTTCTGGTCACCTGTTTCTTCTGCTCACCTCCTCACTGGTGGAGCAGGAGACAAAGAAAAAAGATTCCTTGACTAGGGATAAACACAACTTAGCAAAACCCTAAACATCAGTGTGTGACCACCATTCTCATTCTCTATCTAAAACACAACAATGGAACAGCTACTGAGAAGAAATCATCTCTAATCTAGCTGATACAGTGCTGGATCAGTTCTGTGAGGAGGAAGCCAAAGAGCAGACTCTGTACTGTGGTGGGATACATCAGCAGAGATGCACATGTAATCAAAGGTTCCCAAGATCATAAACAGCACCAGAGAATTTGCAATGTGCATGAAGACACAACATGAAATTAAAACTAGATAAACTGAGAACCTGTGTGCTTTTAGCAATTTTTTTTTGCTAATACCTACTTCTAAAGGTCTTATTTAAATTGGCAACAGCATTAAGATTAATGTCTGCAGTTGTATCACAGAATGGGGAGAAAGGAGAAATGTCTGAACTCAGCAAACAGATGACTGTTGAATAGTATTCCTTAATGACTAACTTTTTTTTTTGTCCCTAAAGGATCTAACCAAGTTACATTTCCAGAATGCTGACTGTGTAGTATTCTCTACATTAAAAATCCCCTCTTTAACATCTGACAGCATATGAGCATAACAATCTGAAGGTGTAGAAGAGGGCAGAAATTACTCTTTATGTTTACACACATACATACATACATACATACATATATATATATATATACACTACTATTATGCTACTCTCCTTAAGTGCATAAGGAAGACTATAAATCTTTACCATGCCTTGAACAGACCTGTTACTGTTAGTATTCAGTGAAACCTGAAGAGGGTTCACAAACTAGGGTTTTTAGTGAGATCAAGAGTTCAGCTGATGTACTGCTGATGTGCTGAGTTCTGAGTAAGTACTGTCTGTGTGATACAGGCATGATTCACATGTGTGAAGCAATACAGCAGACTCTCAAATGAGTAAACATATTTTGAAGACTGCAGGGCAAAAGAGACATGTCGCTTCTTTTGATGAGAGGGACTTTATTTTGAGATGCTGTTAGTCTGTTAAATAATTAGCCTCTTACGAGGACTTCTATATTTTATACAGTTAAACTTTGAACTATTAATTTATGAAGAATGGAAATAGCCCTTACAGAAAGACAGCCCTTACAGAAAGATCCCTCCTCAGGAAGGAGGAATCAGTGGTTATGGTAGTAACTCATTTGCATGATAATTTAAAATTTCCTTTTTAAGTTGCGCCCTTTTGCTGATTTTTATTTGTATAGTTTCAGCTTTTGAGCATTAGATTAATGCTCAAAACATCTTTTCTACTGCCAAATCAATCAAATTAAGTGTTAAGCCTGATGTCCTTTAAACACCAAGTAAATATTTACAAAAATTTAAAACCAAACAGTAAGCATTATATTGTATTATTAGTCCTGTATGATGTAGCTATAGAAAAACACTACTTATGTTTGCTCAAATAGAGGCATAAAATAAATTTCTCTGAAGAAAATAAAATACAAAGCAGTTAGAAAGCTTCAATTAAATAAGATATGTGGGCTACAGTCTGTATTTAAGAAGAGTGTTTTCATTATTCAGAGTGGCTTACAGTTTTCTGTAATCTCACTGCAGACATTAAGTTGGATTCTCTTACAATGGCATTCTGCTGAAAATATTTTAACATCTATCTAAATACCTCCTTTTTAAGCATGGTTTAGCAATGTTTTGTCCTTAGCTATTAGGTGAAGTTGAAATCTGATAGTTTTTAAATGTTTTGACCTCTGAAATAATAAAATAGTTTAAAATGTTTATTACAGATTTTTAATGTTCAAGAAAAAGCTAAATGATCCTGAGGTGTACTTGTAAAATGTGTCAAAGACACCGCATTGGTTTTTTTTATGTGCTGGAAAGAATTTTCTCATAAGAGAGTTATACAGGATATGTAGCTTAGTGAGATTTGTCATAGGAATGAATAATTGCAAAATTCTGACTTCAGAGGCTAAAAATGTTGATTATCAGGGTCAGAACTCTAGTATGTTGTTCATTGTTCTTGTGGAAGGTTGATCTGTACCATGAGAGGAGATGGGGTTTATCTGAAGGACAGGGACCTTGTCAGCCTTGCCTTAGCATCCTCTAAGGGGTTTAGTTTCTGTACAGGCTGTACTCACAGCCTGCCTGTGAGTTGGCTGGATCAGCACAGGGCCTAACTAGCAGTGTGGTTTCTTGATAATGTTCCCTTCTGTTTCTAAAGATGTTTGCAGTATCCATTGAACATGTGTTGTAGTTCTCTACTTGTATTCTCCTCCACTGTCATTTCACTTCCAACTAATTTATCTGTGGCTTCCATGAAATTTGCATCCGTAAGCAGCACGCATGTATTTGACCCAGTAATGTGACTGATACTAACACCTTTCAAACTCTTTCTGTACAGCTGGTGTCATGAAGCAGAATGTAGGCTCACCCTTCTGTTCCTTTTTATATCCTCTTGGACTTTGAAAAAAGAGCTCACAGCCACCTTCTCTGTGTACTATCAGCCAGGCAAGGGCATTTTTCAGTGCTAACCTGCAAGAATGGCAGACGTAACATCACTGAATCCTGCTGTGGGAAAGTGAGCTCTGGCACTTCCACATCTTTGCTCTGGCACACTTCCACTGTTGTAAGTCAATATTAGGTAGCAAATAAAGAATAAAAGGCATGCCATGAGGAATTCTACCTGATTAAAAATAGAATTTATGTTTTCATTTCTAAAGTGAACTTGGAAATCGGAGAGGGAAATATTTATTTATAGAACTGTTTAGATTAATTTCCCCTTTGCTTTCGTAAATCAACACTGATGTTGGATGTCTTTTAAAACCTTTAAAATCCTACTTAAATCATAAGTTACTGGACTACATAAAATTTACTTTAAATGTGAGCATGAGTCATTTCCTATTCTCAAGATTACTGATTATGTTTGGGTTTTTTTCGAGATGCCAGTCCAGATGAAGGTGATTGGCCCATTATACTTTAAAGAACAGAATTGGCTCAGCTGGTGTTCAAGGGGTCTGTGCACTTTTTAAACACTAATCTTTACTTATTCTATTTTTACACACATAAAAGAAGCTGGCAGCATCAGAAAATGAACATTTAAGGTACTATTATTTGAAATTTTATTCCCATATGTATTATTAAATTATCTTTATAATACATATAAATCTCAGCCATATTTTGCATACTCCAAAATGCCTACCTTGAATACTTAAGTGTTTTTTAATTGCACATCTTTAGTTTGTTTCCTCATATATATTGGAAAGTTCTGGCAGGACAGAAAGGAGAGATTTAACCCTTCAGCATATCAAAGTATTCAGTAAGAATAAGAACAAGACCACTGCCAGACCACATACCAATAAAATAAGAGGCAAAATTACAAATGAATGCAGTCAATTTTGCAGACCACCTTAAGCTCTCAAATCGGGTATTTAGCTATTCACTGCACAGAGCTGAGACTTCAGCTTGGACCACTTAATTCTAATATGTGCGGTGAAGAGCAGTAAACCGAGGCACACTTGGCCAGTTTTGTCACTTTTGTTCAGAAGGAAGATCATGCTAACAACCCCTGATTTTCAGGCTCAAGGGACTGTACTGCTTTCTGCTGGAAACACTATCCCATTTTGCTGATGAGGAGTCTTTGGGCTCTGTGACGGGCTCTGTACCAGCCTTGCTGTCCGTGTTGGACCACTGCAGACAGGTGTGCTCCTTGTGGCTGCACACTTTTTACTGCTGCAGATTATGTGTGGTCCTCAGAAGATAGATGCACATTCCCAGAAAAAGCCAAGTAGTTACCTGGTTGTGTGAAGCACTGAGTCACACCCACTGCTGCCTGAACCCCCATCACACTTTCAAGACACAGACTGGGAAATGGATTCCCCAAGACCTCTTTGTTTAAGTCTACTCCAGTCTTGCATTCTCTTCCCATGGGGCAGAGTCCATTGATGTCCCATCAATGCTCAACTTTTTTTTAAATCTTCTCCCATATACCTGTGTTAAATTGTACAATGCTGATAAGTATTGCACTATTTCTATTTGACGGACAGGGTGATAAAATTTTTTAAACTTCTGAATAAGTGTATCTTATGTTTTGCAAATACGATTGGCTGTTAGTGACCATTCAGAAAAGGCTGAGGAAGCAGCTAGTTTTCTTTCCCCCACATCTTTTTCTGTGCACCATGCACCATTGTTTCACATGTGGGTGTATTTTTATGCATATGTGTTTACATGCATGCTGCTGCCCCTCCCCCCAGTTCTTATTTTTCAAATTGGCTCCTGCTGTCCCCAAGAAGCTGAAGACACATTACTGTTGTTCAGGTGTACTTGTCCTGGCAGTATAACCAGGTCTGCATATTGGATATGTTAATTTCTTCCACATCAGACATAAATTTTTTGCCTTTGATAGATTTGTCCCTCAAATTAGATGTCACTACTGCTGTTGCCCATCTAGGGAATTTTTCAGGCTCTCCTCCTCGACCAAAATTACTATTTTGTTGGTATAAAAGTACCTTGCTTTTAACAATGTTATCTTGTTTAATGGGAAAGTATTGTTAGTACAACTAATCAATATATGTCACCGTCATGCAGATATTCCACACAGCTGAGCAAATACTAAAAATGAAGGGAAAGAAAAATCATTTATACTGTCATGTCTGAAAAGGCTAACAAGTTTCCTAAGCGGTTTGTCCCTGACCTGCTGTAAGGTATGTGCTGTTGTATGAGAAGAGCCTGAAGCACCCTGCTGTTTTGTGCAAGCACTCTCTAAAAGGCCAGCACAGCCGTAATCCCACCATGACCAGAGCCTAGTGAATGCAGAGAGAACATTTGAAACTATGGAGCATCAGTTATATTCTGTTTCTGTCTAAAAATGTGGTGAGAGAGCAGGATGCTTTGAGAGGTGGTTCTTTGTTTAAAGTTTTTCAGGCCACAATAGCACTCCTTATCCAGAAATGATTTCACCATGCATAATTCTTTCCCAGCTCCTTCTGGTTGATACAGGTGAGCTTATCCAGATACTGCAGAGAACAGAATTCAAATGGGAATCAGGTGGGTGAGATTTTAGCTTTGGTTTATTTATGGAAATTTGAGAATATATCTTGTGATTATTCTCTCTGAATATCTGTCTTTGCTAGCACATGGAAGCCATTGTGGTTCACACTTAAAATTTCTTTTTCATTTAGAGAAAATGACTCTACTACTTAGAAAAGTTTACCAGTATTGAATATAGAAATGGTTTGCTGTGTTTCATACAAATTACATCTTTAATTATGGACAATCACCAAACAAAACTATTTCTGAGCTGAGTAATTTCCAGACTGAGTAATTTCCAGACTACTTAGATAAAACATAAGACACAAATTGTACATCTCTGCTAGGACTTTTTCTAGTGCTTCTACCCAAACTTACTTTTGTTGAAGATGATGCTGCATAAAAATAGGAGCTTTCATCTTGACTGTTCTCATTTTGCATAGAAGGAATTAAACCAAATTTTAAGGTAAAGTAATTATTTTATATATATGCATCCCTATCTCTAGTTAATGAGCAAGTAATTGGACAATTAAGGCTCACTTCCTTTGTGCAGTCTGTTAGAAACCGATGCAAAGACAACTAAATGCTTTCTGTAAACATTTAAATCTTAGTATATGTTTGAGGAGGTAGAACAAAACTATGTTTGGTGCTTGAAAGTACTGGAGAGACATTAAAAGTAGGAGAAGACAGACATTAGAATTTATTTCATATTTCGCCAAGGAATTTCAGATAAGAAAGGGCAAGGCAACTTGTGTAGTTACTCTCTTTAATATTCAATACTGCAAGCAGAAGTACTTGCTGTTATGTACAGCTGGTTCATCTTCAAAAAAACCCAACTAAACCAAACATCCAATCAAAAAACAAACCTATCCAAAAAGATATGGAGGAATGGGTAACATACAAGGGAGAAAATAATATGAGTCTTGAGAGGGGTGGTAGTGGAGTCAGATCTCCTAAGGTTTCTTTTTCCAAAAGATCTTTCTTACCTAGAAGGATTGTCTTTCTTATCCCTAGAAGTGTTCAGTGTGAGTTTGGATGGGGCTTTTGTGCAACTTGATGCAGTGGTATGTGTCTGTGCTCATGGAACACAGGTGGACTAGATGATCTGTAAAGGTCCCTTCCAACTCAAAACATTCTGTGATTTCATGAAAGGTCATGGTCATTTCCAGTGATGCATCTTATTAGCTGAAGCTAATAAATTTTTAATAAAAAAAATTTTATTTAAATTTTTTATAAAAAAACCTAATTGTTCTTTTTTACAGTCTGTTTGATTGTGTCCTTATTACTCTTTTTCAGCTTTCTACATAATTAAACAGAACAGCATTCATGTGCATCCTAAATAATCTCTTCTATTCACTTACTGCATTTATCTCCTGTATTTTGCTTTATGTATCTTAGAGGGTGTCTTCTTTTTTACCAGTTCCAGGGAGACAAAGTATAATCTTTGCATAAGGGGAAGAGCAGTAAAGTGCTGAAGGAATTTCTGTGGCACTGTTGGCTTTTTGTGGGTCTCCTGCAATGAGTCAAAAGGATAGAAGCAGAAACAATTATGTGCTTGTTCAAATGGATAAGTATTTTTCCACAGTTCAGTTTTAGAGAAGCAGCACTACTCAGGATGTTGAGGTATGTGAGTAAAGCATATACTTAAGTTTTTGTTGCCTCCATGGATAATCCTTTAAATAAACAGGAATTTCATAGTAGAAATTAACTATTTCTTTGAAGATTGATTAACCATTTCTACTATAAATTTTAGAGATATTCACAAAGGAAATTCTCAAAAATTAGAAAATCTGAAAATTGCTTCAGTGGCATGAATACAGTAACCTCTTGAATAGCAACTTTTCTGCCTGAAAACTTTTGAGGATAAATTAATCACCATACAGTAGCATGAGGATTTATAGTTTGATATGCAAGAGGCACTCTTATACCAAGAAGCTGTAGTTGTCCCATGAGCATCAACCAGTCCTGCCCCAACCTGCAGCACTTTGACTTCCTGTGATTTCAGTCTAGGGTGCATCTGGGTGCATCCTAATTTCTCAGATAGGAGCCAAGGTTTCTCTCCTGGGTGAGAGATCAGGATGCTGAAGAATGCTGATCTACCTTTGGCGAAGTTTTCAAGTGTCCACAGGACTGTACAGCCTGTCAGCAGCAATGGAAAGTATAATAAAGTTTGCAAAATCAACTCTGTGGCTGGGCATGTAAAAGCACCAAAGCCTGATTTCTCTCTCATTTCCTCAGGAATGAGGGATATCTCCACAGAAGTCTCTGCTTCAGCAGGATCACTCAGATGTTATGAAAGTAGCATTTTTCTGTATGTCTTTGTGCTTGCCTGAAGTACATTTGGAGCAATGAATCACAAAGGAGACAGAGTCACTTTTTCTGATGTTCGCTGAATTCTGTATTACCAGAGGTAGCACCAGAACTGTTACCTAAAGGTAGTAGATATTATGGGACTGTACATTTTTTTCTCTGTGTGATTTGAAAGTAATCCACGGGCCCTCCTACCATATTAGATTTTTCTTACTAGTTTATTTAAGTTTCAGACACTGTCTCAAATTTAAATATATTTGTAGCATATCAGGCAAATTTCAAATAAACTTAAAACATACCTCTCGAAATATATTCTGAATAACAACATTATGTGTAGAAACAACACTGATAGTGTACCTAAGCTACAGAAATGTACACTTTGGCCTTTCTCCAAAGTTAAAAAAGTACAGTGAGTGATCTTGGAAGGTCCTTTTGGATCACTATTAGTAGATGAATCTTTCCTAGAAACAGCCTGGGTAGGAGTATGCTTTTTTATTTGCCTGTTTATTTGCAACTTTTTCTGTGCAGTTATTAGCAACCAGAGCTCTTTTATTGCACAGATATGGAAGAAAACTGCTGTGAAGATGAGGCTCTGCTATTTAGCTCTTGGTTGCTATTCCTGCCCTGATTTCTGCACTCCATTGATGGGATTTGACTCTCCTCAGGAAGTTGTCTAGGCTGTCCAAATTCTGTAGAGGGAGGCACACATACAGACACAAACATTTCGAAAGGGGCAATTCATCTGATCTGAAAACAGTCACTGGATGGGATATCTTAACTTTTCTACAGTGTCTCTGCTAACTTTTTCCGGAAACAGGTGGGTAGAGGAGGTGCTGGCTGCCATGAATCTTTAGCTTTTTGAGGTCATTTGTTGCCCAGTGACTATTCACTGGATACTGCTCTTACACTGCCCACACACTACTCAGACTCGTGTAACTTCTTATCCTGCTACTAATGCTTCAGTCTTTTAGCAAAGAAAAAGCCAAGAGGAAAAGAGTCTTTAACATGTGCTTACTCTTCTAACCGTGTTCCCATCCAAGCTGGGATAAAAACAGTCAGGCACGGTTTTCTCTCCCATTTTTTCTCAGTCCTTGTTAGCTGATGGCACGATTATTAATTTGTGGCTGCTGTCAGCTTTTAGAATTTGTTTCTTACTAATTAGAACATTTAGATTTAGAGTGCTGGAAGTCTCAGAATAGCATTTATGCTTTTCTGATGGCTGCCATCACTTACAACAAGGGCTAATCTGGGGAACGCTGAGGTACAACGTGAGTCAACAGCTCATCACAAAGCTCATTCTTGGATTCTGACTCAGTCTGCAGAGGGGATTACAAAGGGAGCATTCAGCCCTCACTGTCCAGTTGGTTTGGTACTTCTCAGTGGTAGCTGAAAGGGGGCTTGCCTCATTAAAAGGCATGAGCTCCTGCAGAACTGGGTGACCATCCAGCTCCTCGAAGTAAGGGCTTGATGGTCCCGCTTCCTTTCTAGTGCAGAATAGGGATCAGTATCTGCAATGAGTCATAAGATATTTATTTAGGCTTGTTTTACAAGAACATTTCTGACTTAAAATGTATTTCATGTCTTAGAAATGTGAAAGAAGAAGAAATAAAGTAAAATGTGAAATAGGAAGTGAGATGAGATGAGATGAGATGAGATGAGATGAGATGAGATGAGATGAGATGAGATGAGATAGATGAGATGAAATATTTGTTTGAAAGGAAAATTAGCTTACAGTAATGAAGATACAAGTTAGAAGGTTGAGATAAAAATCTTCTAATAAAGAAAGCTAAGGTTTTTTTACCCAAGACAGGTATTCTATAATTAAATAAATGCAGAAACCAAATAGGTTTTTAGAACACTAAGTAATTTAGGAAAAAAAATTGTTTATAACTTTTTTTCCTGTCTTGAAAAATTTCTGATAGGTTGATCACAAGTTGCCATTTTTTGTGTACAATTTCATTTTTTAATGTATATGCCTTTTGCAAGTGTGTGTCTGAGGTGGTGATGGTTATAGGCTCCCAAAGGTTTAGTTTAGGATTTTTTTTCAGGGTCACCTTTTATAAGTTGACTGTAATAGAGTTTTTAGTTACTGTCCTTTTTTCAGATGTAAAACATTTTTTCTCTACACCTAAACATAAACCCCCCTGTTAAAAGCTATGTGCAGTCTATTTTCTGCGAGTGCTGCATCCCTTCTAAATTGAGGGAGATGTTTATTAATTTGGAGTCTCATGTGTTCATGTATTTTTTGTATCTACTGGCTTTTTTAACTCTGGTGAAAGGACATATAGGCATGGAAGAGAATTTGTTATAGGAATGGGAATTTTTATTTTAAGTAGAAACAGCTGGGTAGTTGTTTGTAATTGGGGAAACAGTGCAGTTATGCTATTCTTGTATTACTTTGTCTAAGTATATTTTAGTCTTTTGCTGTTTGTCTATGTAAATTAGTCAGCATCTGAAAGTTTTGGGGTTTTGTATGCCTCTTGCCTTTCCTTTGCGTGGAAAGTATGTGCAGTTTAATTTATACATCTTCTTCAAATTTAATGTGGCAACAATTAATACCTCATGCACCAGACTGGATGTATCTTCCGACTGTCACTGTGTAATTCAGTAACCAGGGGATTAACTCCTAAGCCTGGCTCCTGAAATGCCAAATTTGAGTACTGTAATGGAGGAAAAGGTAGGGAGGAAGCTGCTTCTCTTTTATGGATTGGAAATGCTGTGTCACCTTTCAGTGCAGCTGTAAGGCATTTACTCAGAGGGCACAGACCATTGCTAGAGGGCAGGCCTTTATTTGTTGCACAGAGTCAGAGCCAGAAGAAGAAACCCCATGTCCCTGCTGGCACTAGAGAGTCCTGAAATTCCTTCTTTAACTACTGGCTTTAGGCAGGTCCATAAACATGCAATTTTTTTGGACCTTGAAGTCCCTTGGGCACCTGCAGTTCTGGGTGACGATGTGTGCAAATATTTGGTGTTGACAGAGCTGAGTGACTCAGCACAGTTTTCACTCTTGACTCCCAGTCAGGTCATAAAATAGTTGTCTTTCTGTCTGTTCCTTGAGGGCTCAACCAAGCTGGCGTTTTTGGGAAATACCAGTCATACTTATGTACGAGTCTGATGGAAAATATGATGGCAGTGGCTTCCTTTGCTTCACTTTTTTTCTGTGTGCCCTGCATGCAACACAGAAAGTCCAAAACTTAGCATTGTAATTGTTAAAGTATTTATGTCCCTGGTTGAATTTAATACTAAGTGACTTTCTCAGTGTCCAGTAATATTTTGTTTGCAAGGCTAAGGTTGACAAGATTCTGGCTTTTGACCTGTGCTTTCAATATCCAGTTTTGCTGTCTCTGACAAACTGTTTAGATTCAGCTAATGACTATTTCTGCGAAGGAAAAACATGCTACTGGAGATCTGGGATCTTATTATTTTTAATTGATTAAATGCACTACTCTGTCTGATTTAGAGTCTTTATGGCAGATGGTCACATTATTGCAAGTAAAATGCATGACAAATAGTAATCATTCAAAGATAACATGGGGTTATTTTAATGCCTAGGCAAATATATTTCTCTCAGGCACAGAAAGTTTTACTAAGAGAGTATGTGACTTTGAAACACCCAAAAAAGCACTTCTGAATTGCACAGTATTTCCTGAAGAGTGAGAAAGAGCTCTTGTCTGTATCCCCCTCAGCACTCAAGACTAGATAACATGACTGTAAGAGCAAGCTCACGTATGCTCTTTCTTCAACAATAGAAATGTGGCTTGTTGAGAACTGTAGCTGCAGATGATACACCAGAAAATTTCCTGAGCTTCATTGTTCACCACAGAGACTTAATCAATCCTTCCAGTGTAAGTGTTTCTGTGTGGTGGTTGTGTTCTGTGACCATCTGCCATCTGGCGATGGGATTGTAATGGCTTTGAACAATGTTGTAGTCATCAAAACTCTCAAAGAGTATGACAAATACCACGTAGCAGTGTCCTTCACTGTTTCATGCAGTAAGAAAAGAGTGATTTAAGACTCCTTGTGTGGGAGTTTTAAAGTATGCACAGAACCACGCAATTCTCAGAAAGGATGATCTGTGCTTAAGCTGGGGTCACTATAAGGGATGCTGCAAGCCCACATTTTCATCCTCTGCTTGCATTTTGCTGGCTCTCTGAAGAATACATAAGCACAGGTTTATTTAGGAAGGCTTAATTTGGTAGTCTATCTTTCCTGTGTTTAATACTTTAGATGCTGAAAAAACAAGCTGCTACAAGACATCTTTATTTAATATATTTTGCATCAAGGGGTAAAATGACATGATAATTAAAATGGGTTTTCCTGAGTTTCAGGGTGAACAGTTACTTACAGATATGCTAACAGGGCACCTGTTTCTGAGGGTTTAACCTGTGAACAGCAGCACAGAAGCACAAACATGCTTTTGTCCTAGCCATATTCTGCTGATGTGACTGGAGAGAGGCTGTGCTGGAGCAACAGGTAACAAGCAGCCAGGTGAGAGTACCAGAGGAGAAGGAGGAAGGAAAAGCTAGAGTGATCATGTCTGGGAGCCTCCTGCTGTGCACAGGGGTGCCACAGGACAGGCTGAGGTCAGTGCACATTAAACACAGCAGTGAGCACAGATTCTGGCTCACCCTTGGCTGGGCAAAGCAGCTGTTTGCAGTTTGATGGCTGCACAGTGCCCTTAAAATGGGAGATTAACCTTGTTCCCTGTGAAAAACTGAGTATGATCCCAGCATATTTGTCCCAACTGCACCTCAGATTCTCCCATAAGAAGAGAGGGGGTGGCTGGAAGCAAGACCTAGATGGCCCATACCTCTTGAGCTGAGTCCTGTATGCAGCTGTTTATGGGGTAAGGCTTTATTTTTGTATTATGGTTAGCTTTACAGACATATTTTGTTTCACTTAATTTAGTATCTTATATATGCTGAACTCCAAGCTTTCACAAAACTACAAACCAGTAATTTACTACATACATATATGGAATTGATCAGTAGATATTTCATTAGATGTTCATTAAAGTTAAAATAAATGGATGAAGACTAGTTACAAAGTGACATATAGGACGATGTTGCAATTGAAATCTAACCCCAAACTTGTCTTCTCCTGCATATGCAGTGCATTAATTTTACCTTCTCCAGGCTTCTAGAAAATCACTCTTAACTTTGTATTTTGATCTATAGGTTCTAGAGGTTTTTTTCCTTATGTCTATCAAAAGTCTAACAAGCCTTCATGTATAATGAGCTCTGTCCCACAAGTAAACAGAGAAATAAAATTTGCAGGTTCGGATTTAAGTGCCAGAATTGAAGAGAGATGTGATGCAAGAGTGACATGCAGCACTACATTCCTTTTTTATTTGGAGTTTGTTTTCTCATCAGGACAGCACCTTTTAAAGGTTTTTGGTGGTCTTTTCATGTAGGATAAGCTAGCATCATAGAAAGTTAGTAAATACTTTTTCAGTGCTTGTCTGTAGCACCTAATATTTTACCTATTTTGCAATCAATCCTTAAGTCATCACAGTCTTGCCATGCTCAGAGATCTTGCTTATGCTTTGCAGAGTTTGCACACATGGAAGAAAATGCTGTAAGTCTGGGCACAGCAGAGTGCTTCAGGAGGCTTCAGAGCAATCCTCCTGAGACCTAGATATGGGCAGGGAGATCTGGCTCAGGGTGTGCTTCTTACATCCCCGTCTTTGCCAGATATAGTCAGTGGTTAAACTGGTGTTTTGGTCCACACCTCTGTCAGGGTAGGGGCCTGTACTTAAGTCAGGAATGGGGCTGTCTGTCTGATCTTTGATCCCTCCTGTTGACTTTCCAGAACTGTCTTCTTAGTCATGTTCTCTGCTAGACATAACCTACAGCAGCTATGATTAGCTGCTCTCAATTTGTGGCTGAGGTTATACACCTTATGCAGTTTAGCCAATATGATTAGGTATGACATGGAAATGTAACCTAAAAGCCAAGAGTACATGTTCCTTACACAAACAATATAGTACAAAACCCATTCTGGTCTATATCAGGCCATTGCAGATTATATGCTTTTTCTGAACAGCTGCACCTAAAGCTTAGATGAAGCATTTGAAATTCAGTAAATTTAAAGGTTTTTAAGGTTTTAGACATTTCTTCTAGTATTCTTATTTTGATATATAATAATTTTATAGATGTTAATTTTATAGAAAAATGTGGCATGAGGGTGTGGAAGCAGTGTATATACAGCTGGAAAAATAGGAGTTTCCATGTGGGTGTTTAGTCAGACTTGCTTATTCTTGCGAAAAATTTGTGTTAGCTGGCCATGCCTGACTGTTTTTTCTGCAATTTTCCTGACCAGCCTGGTTGAAGCATGAGATACAGCAGTGGTGTTCAAAACATGTTCAGCATACAGGACTGAAACACTAAAAAGAGAACATCCTTTCTGAACTAGCCTTTTCTGTTCTCCTGTCAGTGGTTATTTTAAACCAAAATGTACCTTACATAGTTAGCCCATATTTTGAAGTTTGCTATGTGGTCATTCATCTACCCACCCACATAACAGAAATTTTAGCCAGCCTGTCCTTGAAGGCTGTATTCAGGTTCCTGCTGGGAAGCATGGTTGAGAGAGGAGGCTGAGAGAGGCAGGGTCATGCAGCCTCCCCACCACAGCTGGGACAAGCTGTGCTGTTCTGGAGTGCCATGGGGTTTCTCATTGTTTTAGAGGACACAGGTCTCATTTGAGGTTTGATTTTTTTTTAAAAAATACAAAACCATCCAAACAGCAGAAAATAGAAGTTGTGTGTTTTCAATGTGCGATTCACTTCAGGAAGCCAGTGCTCCTCTGTGTTTCTGTCAAGGCTGCTGAAGAGGGACGTCAAGCCTGTAATCACAGGCTGTGTCTCCTCCCATGGCCCTGTCACCTCATCCCCATGCTTGGGTGGGAGCTCTAGGAGCTGCTGAGGTGTCCGTGGAGTTCAGCAAGACTTCCCAGATGCTGCACAGGGTCAGTTACTGGGGTGTAAGTCAAATGGCACTTGCATGAAAACCTTCACCTTTCTGAATACCTTTGCTGCTTTTTTCTGTTATGTTAAAACCTGTGCATGCTAAGGGCATAATTTTGCAGGATTGACTAAGAGGTAACAAGCAGTTTGTTTTTATTTGTGGCTCTCTAACCTTACCCTGCATAGTAATGTAAAGAACAGATTGTGTGCATGTGTCAGATTGTGTGTGTGTCAGATTTTGTGTGCGTGTGTGTGTGTGTGTGTGTGTGTGTGTGTTACAGGAGGTTTCCCAAAATTGTCAGCACAGATGCATAGGTGAGACCAAGTTACAGTGCAGATTTCAGGCAAATCCCTAGAAAGTGACAAATTGTTTTTTCTTAACTTTATGAAGAACTCACAGAGTTTGGGTAATGCAAACTGGAAAACACTGAAGATTGGAAAAAGCAAGCTGCACATATATGTAGTGCTGTTTGTGGGATATCAGTACTTTCCTTGAACTGCTCGTTACATGCAGCAAGTAGCCCGAATAATATTCTGGATCTGATGCCTTTGTTAGGAATTACTGCCCATTCAAGATTTTTGAATTATAGATCAATGACTTCTTCAGTTATGTGCTTTAACTTTCTTTCTTTTCTTTTCTTTCTTTCTTTCTTTCTTTCTTTCTTTCTTTCTTTCTTTCTTTCTTTCTTTCTTTCTTTCTTTCTTTCTTTCTTTCTTTCTTTCTTTCTTTCTTTCTTTCTTTCTTTCTTTCTTTCTTTCTTTCTTTCTTTCTTCCTTCCTTCCTTCCTTCCTTCCTTCCTTCCTCCCTTCCTCCCTTCCTCCCTTCCTCCCTTCCTCCCTTCCTCCCTTTCCCTCCCTTTCTTTCTCTCCCTTTCTCTCTTTCTTTCTCCCTTTCTTTCTTCTTCCCAGCTCTATGAATTTCCTAAACTAACTTTATTAGCATTTACTATAAGCTCTTTTCTATGTATGCCTTTAGATCTGGACTAATCTATTAAGATCATCTTGAAGATCTGCAGTTCTGTGCAGTTGCTATTCTTTAATCTATGGTCTGCTAGGAGTGATTTGATTTCCACTGGCATTTTTCTTTAACCTTTAGAAAATCCTATATCTGACCTGGAGCTCTTTTCTGAATTAAAATTGGAGTAAGTAATTATTTCATTCTCTAGAAATTTACATCCTAACTGACTGATCTTCAAATTACTGTTGTAATATATTTGAGATTCTAATGTTTAATATACGCACCTTTTGATCTTTGAATACATAAAAATTACAGCTTATTTGAATCTCGCAGGTAGATTTTTTCAGCTCTTACACAGGAGATGAATTGTGTCCTGAGTTTTCCCCATGGTTTTTAGAAGATTGTATTTAGAGGTGCTGACTACAGACCCTTATTTCACTGAATCATGTTGTACTGATTCCAGCTGTGAGCTGTTTGCCCTAAAGGATAGGTGCTACTCAGCAGCAGTCAGCTGCAGGTATCAATATCTGTTTGCTTCTCATTATATGATTCACAATTTATTAATTATTATCACACGAAAACTACCTGGATCAAACCTCTAATAGCAACTTAACCACACTCATAAAGCAGTTAGGAACAAAATATTACTTTATATGGGAACTGCAGTGTAGCAGATGGGACTTTACAGTCAATTCTAAACACTGTCAGTTCTGGACTTCAACTGGAGTCACTTTTTACTTTTTCAGGGCTTGCATGTGTTTGATCATGGAGAACCAAGGTTAAGAAAAATAAAAAAATGGGGATTTTTATACTTTCAGATTGTATGGTTAGGTAAAACTGAAAACAAAATGAAACAAAACAAAACAACAAAAAAACCCCAACAAAATAAAATAAAAAACAAAAACTCCAAACCAAACCAACCAATCTGAAAAAATCCAAAATAGCCCAAAACCAACCAACAAACACAAGCCAAACAAAACCTCCACTATTACTAAATGATTGCAGGTTTAAAACTATTCATCATCATGTTCCCTTATGCTGAAACACAACAAGGGGACATCCACTCCAGTCTCATGCACCACTGTACAGTCATGTCAGAGAGAACAGACAGGGAGATATTTACTACAGAAACCATGTTTTGCCAATTGAATGCCATTTAGCTGTCTACAGAAAGTTTTCTTTGTCTGAGGTAGCTACCAATCTGTCAGCCTTCCCTCTATGCCTGGGAACATCATGGAACAGATCCTCCTAGAAGCTGTGCTAAGGCACAGGAAGGTGGTTTGGGGCTGCCAGCACAGCTGCACCAGGGGCAGGTCCTGCCTGATCAATCCAGTGGCTTTCTGTGATGGGGTGACTGCATCAGTGGACAGGGGAAGGGCGACAGATGTCATTGATGTCATTGATCTGGACTTCTGTAAAGCCTTTGACACAGGCCCTCACAAAATCATTCTCGTTTAAAATAGAGAGGGGGATTTCATGAGTGGACAGTTACATGGATAAGAAAGTGGTTGATCAGTGGCATCCAGAGGATTGTGGTCAATAGCTCAGAGTCCTCATGGACATCAGGAACAAGTAGTGTCCCTTCAGGAGTTTGTACTCAGACCAGAGTTATTTAATGTCTTCATTAGTGACACAGACAGAGGGATTGAGTGTACCCTCAGCAGATTTGCAGATGACACCAAGCTGAGTGGTGCTATCGACACACCTGAAGGATAGGATGGCCAGTGGGACTTGGACAAGCTCATGGAGTGAATCTGTGGGAATCTTATGTGTTTTAACAAGGCTAAATGCAAGGTGCTGCACCTGGGTTGGGGCAGCTTCTGGCATCAACACAGGCTGGGGGATGAACAGATCAGAGCAGCCCTGCCCAGAAGGGCTTGGGGGTGCTGGTGGGTGAGAGGCTGGACATGACCCAGCCATGGGCACTCCCAGCCCAGAGAGCCAAACGTGTGCTGGGTGCATCCAGAGCAGTGTGGGCAGCAGGGCCAGGGAGGGGATTCTGCCCCTCTGCTCTGCTCTGCTGAGACCCCACCTGCAGTGCTGCACCCAGCTCTGGGGCCCCAGGACAGGAATGACATGGACCTGCTGGAGGGAGTCCAGGGGAGGAGCACCCGGAATATTGGAGGGATTGGAGCACCTCTCCTATGAGGAAAGGCTGAGAGAATTAGATTTGTTCAGCCTGGAGAAAAGAAGGCTTTGAGGTGACCTAATTACAGCCTTCCAGTACCTGAAGGGAGCCTAAAGGAAACATGGAGAAAGACTTTTTACAGTGGCATGTAGTGACAGGACAAGGAGGAATAGCTTCAAACTGAGAGTAAGTTTAATTAGATACTAGGAAGAAATTCTTTACTGTGAGGATGGTGAGGCACTAGGACTGGGTGCCCAGATAATTTGTGGATGCCCCATCCCTGAAAGTGTACAAGTCCTGGCTGGATGGGCCTCTGAGCAACCTAATCCAGTGGAATGGTGGGGATTGGAACTTGATGATCTTTAATGTATGATCTTTCATTTCCTTACCAAAGCATCTGAGTTTTTAATTTCAAAAACTCATTCTTAGAAACAAAAGAAAAATTCATTGAAAATTTATGGAGTCCTAAAACAGGCTAGTAATTGACACTGTATGCTCTGACACTAAGTGAAAATAGAGAACTTGACTCATGTGCTTGGTCATTCTGGATTTAGTCAGACATTAGATGTTGAGGTAGGAAAAATCCTAATGGCATGAATAATGTGCTAGCAGACTAGACAGACAAGGAGGCAGTAGAGGTTATCACCAGAAATATGTAAATACAGTTGAGTTGAGACTTAAGGAAAATACAGTGAGTAGCTGTATGGATGATGCCCAGTCAGCCTGCATGATTCAAGTGATTCCTCCCTCCCAAATTCCTTTATCCATGAGTCAGTCTGTATAAATAAGGACTCCAGCCAGACAACTGAAGAAATAATTTGGATTCTTTCAACTGGGCAAAGACATATTCATGACATCATCCTTGTTCTCAAATATCTGCTCTATTATTAAAGGCTCAGCTTCATTCTAAAGAGCACTTTCTTGTCTGGTTTTAGTTTATATCTGACTCCAGTACTCCTCATGAGAGTTCTTTGTGAAAGCTTTTGGTGACTGCACATGATACATATTATAAGCATCAGAGCAATGTAGTCAGAACTTGAGTCATCAAGATCAGAATACAAAACTTTTTCATTTTGTTTTGTTTTGGTTGGTATCAGTAAGAAAAAAAATAAGAGGTTGTACTTAGGCAGTAATAATGAGCCATATAGGAGCCCAGTAACATTGGCCAAGTAACAGATTTGTTAGGGAAAAAGAAAGAATACAATAATGATCTTCAAGCTGAATTTCATTAAGCAATTTTATTGTGCTGCAAATGAGACTTTTAGGACACAGGGATTTGTAGGTACTAGTACTGTCTGTATAGTACTGTCTGTATAACATGGGATATCATCCCTAATTTATTCCTAGTCCAGTTATAATCTCTCCAGTTAAACACTGCAGTTCAAGTAGACATGAACCAATTGAAAAGCCTCACTCCTAGGGTCCAGGAAGACCATTGTGAATGATCAACAAAACCTAGACAATACACAAGGGTTATGTTAGCTCTGTCTAAAAAATAGTAATTGTTCAGTCCCTCACAAATATAGAGTAGCTCTTCCAGGCCAACCCTGGCAGGAAAAGTCGAATATGTCACTCATTGTAATGATGTAGAACTTGAACACAGCCTGAAAGAAAATGCTTGTGAAATACTGCTTGTGATGGAGAGAATGAGGCAGAGAATATGACTTTTTCACAGAGAGAAAAGAGATTGAAAGACCACAGCTGGAAAGAGCATTAAAATGTTGCATGATCACATCCTGAAGTTATCCATATAAATGAATATTTGGGATGACTCAGCAAGCTAGCAAAATCTAGCTGACAAAGTAAGAATGTCATTTGGGTTCCGTAGCTGAACCTATGGAAGCTAACCCTAAATGAGTCATTAATGTGACTGAGGATAAAGGTGTGAATAAGTACTTTACTGATGACCACAATATCTTCCAAGAAATACGGAGTTTTTAAACTACAGTTTGATAGCTCTCTGAAAGATATGCCTGTTTCAGTTTATAATTTTCTGGTCTTGACCCACAGAATAAAGATCAGTAGATTGCAGATAACCCAAATGGTTTTAAGATGTATGTAGCACAAATACAGGAAATCTGATACAAGTGAAACGTGAAATTTCTGATACATATATGAAACAAACTTACATTAATCCAAGCGCAGACTGAACTTTTGATCCTTTCTCTCAACTTTTTCTTTTCTTTTGTTGTTGTTTGTTTGTTTGTTTTTTCTTTTCTTGTTGGTTTTATTTTTTTTTTTTCCCTTTTTGCTTTCTCCTCTTTGATGGAGGAGAAGCTTCACTATTGCAGTTTCTGGCCATAAAGAGAAACAAAGAAGACAGAGTCTGGTCTGAAGTGCATCTGAAGTTCCTGTAGCTTGTGTGAAAATTGGTAACTTGATCTAGTAGGGGCCTAAATTATCACTTCTGTTAAGGGAAATGCAGTTACAATGCAATCATTCAGATTGGTGGCAACACTCTGTCAAGTCAGTGCCCTTTATTCCAACCTTGCTGTGTCAATAGGTTGCTGTTTGTCCCATCAGTAGCAAGGGGCAAGTCCCAGGAGAGAGCTGGAGTTGTAGGAAGGGCTGAAGAGGTGAGGCAGGGTAGATATGAGGGGGAACTATAGTAATTGCAGGCTCAGGAAGTGTTATTTACTGACACAAGCTGAGGGGGAAAAAAATAAAACCTCTATGGAACATCTTGGAAAATGAGAACACTTACTAACAAAAACACTCTACTGGTCTGCCTGTATGGGCAATAAATTTTTTCTGCTATGTTGTTTACTCCACAACTCATACTCCTGTGCTCAAACTGGACACTTTCCTTTTGCACAATAGTTATTCAAATGTCTCCTGCTTATATTGTTACAAGGTTATGAAGAATTACTCCTTTTTCCCATTTAGTATTTTTCTTCAATTTTATGAGCTAAATACAACCTATGGATTGATAAGATTGTATAAAATTCTAGCCCAAGATATGATCAAAGATATTTTAGTACTAAGCTTAACTATGGAAATTTATTGCACTATTCTCTTTAGTTTACAAATTATGCTTCTAATTGAAATACTTTTTACTTTTAAGCACAGAGCTACATATTTATAAGTCTGACAATGGCAAACCAACTACACACCTGAGCCAAAGACATTAGAACTATCAATGTCATTTCATAAATATAATCTTTAGTTTTTCTCTTTCTTTATGGTGAATAAAGTGTTGCTTTGTGTGTTTGTTGAATGAATAAAACTAGGCTGAAGAATGCAGTTGGTATTTTTAAATTTTATACACATTAAAGATATGAAACAGAAGAGGACCCTCAGCTTAGGAGTTGGAAGGAAAAAATGCACATTTCAGCTGTTGGCACTGAAGCAGGCTCGTGTTTAGACTAAAATACTCTTAGCTTTAGGTAGCTACTGAAGAAGTTCTTGGGATGCTAATGATAAAATGAATCCAAACTTGATGCTTACAATATTCACACTTACATATATAAAGTACCACCAACAAAGTAATTCCAGAAAAGGAATTCCTCAGTTGCTTGGAGGGTTTTTTGAGCTTTTTTCTTTAATTATTTCCTGAATGAGTTTTATACCATGACTGGAAGGAGAGGCCCACAGAGCAAATGGACAGATTGTCTTTATTCTGTATAAATGGACACTGAAAAAGAAGACAGTTAACCTATTAGTGTGAAAGAACATATCCTCTTGCAAAGTTTTAAATTTTTCACTGCAAGAACAAATGGAAAAAATAGATGCTTCTGGAAGTGCTTGGTAATTAATATGCCAGCCTTTTTTAAAATTAATACTCTAATAAACATTCTTCGTTTATTATATATGCAGCTGTATTAAAATTCAGAGTAGTCTTACCACATGCTGCTAGAGGCAGAACAAATTATGAAAAAGAATGCATTTTTGAATGTCATGTTCTTTTCTGTAAATAAATACAATAGTTCTGCAGCAAAACAAAGGAATTAAAGTATACTGTTCTGTAAAGTAGTAATGAACTCACAGAAGAAAATTCAAAGTAACTTAAAAAAAACCCCAACATAAGCCAAGCCAGTTAAATTGCAGTTGAAATAAAGATTCACTTTTTTACATGAGCCTAGTATTACTGAATTAGAAAGCAGGGTGCTGGAACAAAACGGAAATGTTTAAATGCTGATCCTTCATGGATACCAAATGGAAAGCTATTTTCACACATGGTATTTTGAGAATGACTAAATGTGGAGTCTGTTCTTATTCCAGGGCTGATTCTGCTAATCACAGTGTCCAAGTGTAGGATGTTTGTACCGAAGTTAGACCTGTATCACTGACTTTTTCCATCTGTGAAGACAGTACTCCATTCATGTGGACTGTTTGCACCCTAAGCTGGGTTTATATTGACCCTCTTTTTCCACAAATGCTTCATAAATATGCCAAAAAACAAAACCATGGTGTTTCTCTTTCATTCTGTCTCAGTTATAGTCAGAATTACGTTAAAATGAAAACCCATTCATGATGTATCCTATCCTACTAATGACCCAGGATATACACTGGAAGCTTATGAAGGTTGTTTTATTTTGCTGAGCGTGACAGCAGAAGATGGTTGTATTTGTCCTGTCATGGAGTCTTAAGTATCCTGACCAAGAGCAAAAACTCTTTTTTCCAAGTCAGTATTGACATACAACACTAACATATAACAATAACATGTAATTTTGTATCAAGTTTATACAAAACATGCTGAGAAATTATTTTGAAGAATATACAGTGAGAACATTATGTGATTTGATAATGTCTGCATGATATATTACTTCTGCTGTCTCTTGTGTAATTTGGAGAGCACAGTGTAAATAACCTGTTGCTTTCATGTTCAGTATATTAGAAAGAAAAGCTGCCACTTAGCAAAGTGCTTTTAAATCAATGAAAATCACAACAAGGAACATGAGTGAAAGTTTTATGGCAGGCGTATCACTAAAAGAATCAATTTTGTCTGTTCAGGAGCATGGGTGCTCTTTCTGAACAGTAATTTAAAGGATTATACAGAATCTGTGTAGCAAGACACTCACAAGCAGAGCATGTAAAAGAATTCATCCTGTAGCTTCTCAGGTATTTAGAGAGGCTCTAAGTTCTATTTTTATTCCAAGAAACAACTTGGAGGGACATTGTTTAGTTGCAGTGCAAAGACAAAGAAAGAATTTTAAGGATTAACATCTCATTTGTTCAGCTCTAAAATTATTTGTATCTAGACCCTAGTCAGATCTTTGAGTCCTGGAAATGCTAATATTTACTTCCTGAGAAGGTTCTAGTTTATGAATTTTAAAGTTGTGGCTGTTTCTTACTCATAAATGTGATTCTGCTAATGGCATAAGAGCCTTATATCAATTTATAAGTAACTTGAGGATAATTTATCCTTAATTGTAGTAGGTTTGTTTGTTTGTGTTTTTAAATTTCATAAATAGGCCAAGAAATCTGACCAAGAAATTGGAAGTGGATGTTTCTATTGTCTTGATTATTATTCAT
Organism: Oenanthe melanoleuca; assembly: GCF_029582105.1. NCBI lineage: Eukaryota > Metazoa > Chordata > Aves > Passeriformes > Muscicapidae > Oenanthe > Oenanthe melanoleuca. The sequence goes on from NC_079362.1 coordinate 49,840,801, forward strand.
CTTAAATTAGTGTTTTTCTGATATATCAAAGATTCATGGATGTGTTCCCACAGAATACTGTTGAACACCAGGTCCCACTCAAAAAGGCATGTAAACCCAAAAACTATGGGTGTATCTGTGAAGGATCCAAGATCTTGGATGTGAATGCTTCCCAGGCTTTGGAACTTAGAAATGTGGTTTCAGAGGGTTGCTGGGTCTCCAGACCAGTATTCCCTAAGTTCTCAACCTCTGTGTTGATCACTGGGAATAAACCATGGCTCAGACAGGGTTGTCTTTGCCTCAGTTTTGCTGTCTAAACCCATCTCTGCAGTACCATCACTTTGGGGACACAAAGTTGGATAGCAGCTTTTCTCCAAATTCAGTTGAGAAAACAATTTAAATAAATCTAGGTCAGGAAGCAGTTGCTTTCAAGTACTCAACCTGATAGAAGCATCCACTGGAACCTCTAAAAAAAAGAGCCTTTTTCATAGAGCATTTTCCTGGATTTTCTCTGCCCTGCCCGTAAATCAAAAGTTTCCTCCATTTTTCCATTCTCTACCTACACTGTTGCTCCTTCGCATGCTTCAATTTTCTTTCTCTTTAGCTTGTCTCCTTACTGAAGCTTTTCCATTAACTGAAAAGAGTAACATCTTTGCAATAGTAGTATTTTTTGTTTGATATGCCACACCCTTTTCTTTATTGTTTATTTTCTTCATGGCAAGTACTTGAAGGGGCAGTTACCTGCCTTTTCTTACAGCATGAAGTACACTGCTGACCCATGTTTTACTGAGCCAGTGAGCTGTTTGTGCAGAAACATAATGAACTTGTTTCAATTGTACAGCGAGAACTTCTCTGGTGGCTGAGCTAAGAAGCTGGCAAGAGTCCATGGGGCTATAACGTAGTACTCATTGAAATTCACTGTCACCACTGTGGTATTTAATTAGCTGAGTTGTTGGAAACCAGCTACAGGGAAGTGAGAATAAAATTCTGAAAGAAAGCAAGCAAGAAAAAGGAGAACAAAAGAACCAGACAGTCTGTACTGATTCAGACAAAAGATAGGGTCAGTAGTACTTTTTCTATTTTTAATAGCCTTGATTACAGAACTTGAATTAAGAAATATTTCTTACTGAACTGGTGCACACACACTCCACAGTCTTTTACGCAACCCTTCTATATATTGATTTTGAGTACAAATCATATTATGATTATGGGTCTAAATAATACTGTTCTCTCCTGTTAAAGCAGTGACCCTCATTTTTCACTGTTAGCTGAGGTGAGAGTTAAACTGCTGTTAATAAGATGCCCTTATGAATTTCCCTTACATGCTTAATATATGCTAGAAGTCAAAAATGTATTGTGCTGAAAGCATATTTTTATGAAATTTAAACATTTAGCTTGCAAGATTGTGTTCTTTTATATAACTGATAACTTGAAGAAAATTTGAATTGTGATTTCAGTTTAGCTCCATCCCAAATTCTTTGTATCTATGAAGCTCCTACAAGATCCTGAATACCCCACAAAACCTGCCTAGTGGATGAGGGAAAGGCTGTGGGTGTTGTCTGCTTGGACTTCAGCAAAGCCTTTGACACCATCTCCCATGGCATTCTCTTGGAAAAGCTGGCAGCCCATGGCTTGGACAAGGTGCAGTCTGAGGTTAGGAGCTGGCTGATGGCCGGGCCGGGAGAGTGGTGGTGAACAGTGCTGGCTCCAGCTGGAGATCAGCCACAGTGGGGCTCCCCGGGGCTCAGCATTGTGGCCAGCTCTGCTCTGTGTGTTTCTTGATGATCTGGATGGGGGGATTGACTGTATCCTCAGTATGCTCGCAGACAAAGCTAGGTTGAACAGGATTTTTGATGTGCTGGAGGGCAGGAAGGCTCTGCAGAGGGATCTGGGCAGGCTGGATCATGGCCCAGGGCCGGTGGTGTGAGGCTCAACAAGGCCAGTGCTGGGTCCTGCCCTTGGGTCACAACAACCCCAGGCAGTGCCACAGGCTGGGGCAGAGTGGCTGCAAAGCTGCCACAGGAAAAGGAGCTGGGGGTGCTGCTGACAGCAGCTGAACATGAGCCAGCAGTGCCCAGGTGGCCAAGAAGGCCAATGGCATCCTGGCCTGTTCCAGCAATGGTGTGGCCAGCAGGATCAGGCAGGGATTGTCCCCCTGTACTCAGCACTGGGGAGGCCACACCTCAAATCCTGTGTTTGCTTTTGGGTCCCTCACTATAAGGAAGACACAGAGGGGCTGGAGTGTGTCCAGAGAAGGGCAGTGAAGCTGTGAAGGGTGTAGAGAGTAGCTCCTCAGAGAAATCTTATGTATTCTCTATTTACTTTTTGCTTGAATGTGATGATGTGCTCTCAGCACATTTATGTGTTTTATAGATTTCTTGTATGTTTAATTATAGGAGTTAATCTTCAGTAAATTTTGCTCTTGTATCTATTTCATATTACTTTGCTAGTTGAATTCCAGCTCTGAATTTTTTAGGTTTTGGTCCATGTTTTGTGAATTAATATTGTTAGTAGTTTTGAGCTTTCAATTATTCACATTTTGTTTACTTTTGACTAATGATAATTACCGAAGAATTTGGATCTTCAATTCTGTTATTTTGTGTGTGTAATTAGTGCCTAAAAAACAGGAAAACTTCATTGTGAGAGTAATTTTGGTGATTTCAAAGATATCAGCTGTTAGTATGAATTTACCAAGGTTTCTATGCCCTTCGGTTTTACTGGGTTTGAATGAAACACAGCACTAGGCCATGATTTCTGAGAAAGGAAGAAAGGTTTCTCTGAGAAGTGAAACAGTGAAGTAACTGAGTATAGTGCTCACAGCAAAGAACAGGGCTGTTTCCAAGTCTGTTCTTTCTTGTTACTCTCCAAAAGCTCAACTGTTCACACAAACATCCTTTACTGCCATTACCCAGAGAGCCGCATCACAGTATTGAACCAGATCGATGCAGAGATGAGTCAGAGATATCATGATGTTGTGCACCATTTCTCACTCCCACAGGTGTGATGGTTGTAATGAGCTGTTTCAACTCCTGATTTCCATAGCTGTGAAAAAAAGAAGGCTACAATCCGCAGAAAGCCGTTTTGCTTCCTAGCTCTGCTGAGCTTCAACAAATGCTACAAACTTGCTTGAGGTGCATGCACAATGTGTGAAATCTTCAACAATGCCAATCATGTATTCACTTATGTGGAAAATACAATGCATACAGATAAGGAAAATGCTTATTCCTAAAAAAAATATTCTTAGCATGGCTGCAAGCACCCTTTTTAGCCTTGGAGGAGGTTTCCTACCCCCATGGTCAGCTTTTTCTGCAACAGGTGGGAGAATGATGATGTTTTCAGCCTGCTTTCATTCTAGATTATTGTCATGGTCTTCCTCTTTATCAGCTCATGAGGTACGTGTCCCCTCTTGTTCTTGAGTGTCTATCTTCTCTTTGTCCTCTGAAAACTGGGAGGGTTCATCTGTTTCCTCTGTCATGAGAAATGAAGTAGTGAAGTACTTAAAAAAACTCCAAATGCTCCAAGAAGTAAGTGTAAAATAAAAAGTTTTAAAACTTTCTGTATGAAGTAAGATAACACAATTTTAAATGTGTTTTATAGCAGAAATACATTTTTGCATTGTTGCTTTTGTCATATTCAAGATTTTAAAATAACATTTTTTTGCATTTTTAGCAAAAAACTAAGCTTGTGTTTATGCTTTTCTCATGATCAGCCAAAAGAATTTTTGAAATCAAGATTAAAATTTACAGGCTTTGATTCAAGCTAACCAGTAGTCCTGGAAATAAGCATATCATGGGTTTTGACAGTGTCTGTTTTATTTTTAATAGAAGTTTCCTTCGTCTCTGCTGCACCTTTCCAAAAAATACACTAAAACTCCTTACAGCTGGGAATTTTGGTAGAAATTGATCAATGCTTGGAGAAAAAAGGCAACCAAGTGTATTTAAACAAGACAGGTGAAATCCTACCGTAGGCTATGCCAGCATTGAGGAAAAAAAAAAAAAGAAAATAAATTAAATGTTACCTCCAAAGCAGTTTAAAAAGAGGAATACATGCTGTGTTGGTATAAACTGTATTCATACCTGTTAGTGTCCATGTTTTGTGGTATTTTCATGAGAAACTGGAGAGGAGACCCTTTTCTGTGCTAAGTGTTCACTTGGTATTGCTGCATTGAGTCTAAAAGGAGAGTAGGAGCATTGTAACATCTGTGTGAGGCTCTGGCTGTACTTGTCACTCAGAGACTTGGATATAAATCATTGTAACCATGCTTCATGTTTAAATAACTTACTTTGCATGGAACATTTTGCAGCAACTAACAGGAATTCCATTTGCTGTTTTTTTCCAGTAGGGCCGCATAACTGTAATGAGAGATTTCTCTGTTCATTTTTAAAGAAATTGTGCTTCTCTAGGGACTGTCCAGCCAAATCAGGCTGAAAAGTGAGGCAGATTTTACAAAGCTTATCCACCTGTTAATAACCTGAGTATGTACAGCCATAAACCTTGGAAGAAACTGTTTTCAGAAACTCTGTGCTTCTGTGGGGGGTCATAAAGGTAGTGGTGGACAAGGAAAACCAAGAGTATTATTTGGAGGGACAAAATTACATGTCTTCCGTCATCAGCACTAACTTGTGGAGTTTTAGCTCAGTTTTGTCTGCAAAGTGCTGTATCTTTTTCCATTTGGATTAGTTTTTAATAGCTGAAATATACCTGATCAAGAGCGCATAATCCCTTCCTGTTAGTGGGACCTTTCTTGAAGGAAATACCCCGTTGCTTTCTCATTAGAGGGAGAAAACAGTGATTTGTAGCTCTGTGGCATAGGTAGCTGTAATTAGAAAATTCTTATGAGTCTTTTTTCTGTGGTTTGCAGCACTGTGTAATTTGAGGAAATTTGTAAGTTATTATAATCCTGTTTTTGAAAAGTTAATATAGCTTGTTTTAGTCATGATTTTCCAGTTGTCTTTTGACATTGTAAAGACTGGAAAAGTATACACTTTATTTTTCAAGTAAAGAGACTGCAATTAATTTACCCTAGACAAGGTGAAATTGTTTCAGTAAATTAGATTATTTTGCTATTTATATCCTTGGGTTTTATTATGTCAGACATATTAAAATTCCATAAACTGAAATTCCAAGAACTCATTCACCTGCAGTCTGCACTGGTTCTTTGAAGCCTTATAAAAATCTTGTCCTAAATTCTCAGTGAATTGCTTTAAATTTTGTTTTCCATTACAAGTAGATAAAATACATGCCAGGAAGTCTAAACACAGATTCAAATTTATTTGTTTCTCTTTCTCAACTTCTTCCAAAGGAACCTCCTTTGGGATCTTGTTTACTTGTTTATTTCTGCTTTTCAGGGCCAGAGCACTGCTTATGTTTAATGTCTTACTGGAAGACAAAATTATGAATGCTTTCAAGTTACATTAGCAGCATTCTCTTTACAGCAGAAAATCAAAATTAAAATTGACTTGCTGGCTGCTAAAGAAAGCAAGAGAGGGAAATGCTGATTATTAAACATAGAAACCTGTGGTAAAAGTATAGAATTTCAATATGTAATGGCATTTTGATAAATCATATTGATCACTACCAAAGCAATTTTAAAATTTAAGTGGAAATTAATACAATTAAAGTGGAAAATAAGAATGAGACGTGGATTCTGTGAGACACAACTGGAAACCCAGTTAATATTAGTATAATAATTTCTGTTTATCCAGGTTAGAAGTGTATTAGTCTACCTCATGCACTGGAAGGGATGGGTGCTGGAACAGCAGAGATCAATGGGCACTGTGGCTGTTGGGCTGAGCATGGAGACTGGGGGTGACTCCTAATCCTACAGGAGTAATAGGCTGTGCTCCTCCACTGTGGCCGGAATATCAAACTTGTCAATTCTTCCACAGAAATTATATTGTGAAACTGGGATGTACAGTAAGCAGAAATATTCAAAGAGCTCCTAATTTGAACTTCATCGCTGTTGGTTTTGCTCAGCTTTCAATGCTGAAGACCTGCTTTTCAAAACTCTGTGATGCATGTGTGTCTTGTCAAGAGCTCAAGATTTACAGCTGGCAGGCAGCAACTAATTTGTTTGCATACGCTATATGATTCAACTCAACGTTGAACCTTTTTTTTTGTTTGGTTTGCTTTGCTTTTGATAGTAAAGCACAGGATCAAAACCAAGCCAATAATGAGTCAAAATTTTAACTGAGCTTTCACACAAAACATTGTCAAGTCATGCAAACTTGCATGCAGGTTTAACCAGCAGAAATAACACTAGAACCATCACTGTCTGTGGTCTAGAGAAGAGGATCCTTGCAATAATTTCACTGCATTGCTGATGCCAGGGTCCAGCTTTGAGTGAGTTGAAGTTTCTCTGCTGACTTTTTAAAAAATTATTTTTGAGAAATTCTATTTTGTATTTGAATGAGTGAAAACTTAGATAGTTACATTGAAATCTGAGGATGAACTGTAGAGTTTCCCTGGAAATAAAATCTGCAGATTTTTCATCCTCCCTCACTTTTTCTCCTTTTCTTTGTTATCATATGTAGAAAGATACCTGACATTCTAAGGTGGCTGTGGATGAAGCTGTAAATTCAGACTCACCAGAAAGTTGATGAAAAGCTCTTCTGACCTTGTCATTTGCTTGAGAAGGTTCCACTGAGGTTTTTATGAGCTGACAAATTATTGGAAAAAGTGACTACAAAGTACTGAGGAACAAATTTTAATTCCTTTCTAATACAAGTATTTACAGTTTGAAAAAAATCCAGACTACTCAGCCACAACCATAGATACTGTGTTTTTTGAACAGTGGAATGGCACAATAAAAAGCTTTTCCCAGTAGCTGGTTTCTGATGGCATTTATTCTTACTGTGTTTTGCTGGCTTTGAAAGTTGCATAATAACATAGGTTTCCCCTAGTCATATGCATATTTTTTAAGGCTTCTTCCTTAAATACTAATAATAGAAGCTAGCCTACCTGACTTTGTAGATGAAAGAACACTACAACATCATCACTTCCATCAGAGGTGTTGGTGGAGCAATTAGAAAACCATTTGGCATCATTGTGCTGTTAAAGTTGGAGTCAGCTTTGGCTGGCACCAGTGCACATCATGCCTTATCTTATTGTCCTGTTCCCTGGGTCGATCAAGTGACAACAGTGTTAAAATCACTATGTTAAATTAACTAGCAAAGTGTATTTTTGATTCAAAGCTTTAGTTAGCTGGTTTCGTAGCCATAGAATGCTTTGTGTTGTAAGGGGTGTTGTAAGGAGTGTTGAAGATCATCTAGTTTCAGTCTCCCTGCCATAAACGGGGGCACCTTCCACTGGACCAGGTTGCTCTAAACTGTATCACACCTGGCCTTGAACATTGCCAGAAGAGTGCAAATACAACTTCTCTGTATAACCCTGTTCCAGTGCCTGGCCACCCTCACAAGGATTTCTCCTTATCCTAATTTATACCTAATCTAAGCATACCCTCTTTCATTTAAAGCCATTTCTGCTTGTCCTGTTGCAATATGCTCTGAAGCTGTAAACAGCATCTCTTTAATGACAAGATCTTTAACACATTTTCCAATCCAGGTCACTACTAAATGATTGATAATCTAAAAAATGCAGGTCTAGGTTTTCTTCTATAGCTTCTAGCTTTTCTTCTATAGCTAAATATGGACTGTCTTGTAAGCACATCTGTTTTTTCATATTCATAGAACACCTTATTCCTGTAGCATATTCCAGCCTTGGATGTACTTTGTAATAAGGAATATCAGACAATTTGCCTTAGGTTTGATTGTTGGTGTTGCTGCCCCTGTGTGGGTATTTATATTTAATTAAATTGAATGTGAAATGCCACATCTTCTACAGGTGCTTTTTTATCTTATTCACATTAATTTCTCACTTGTGAAATTCTCTGCATAAAAAGAAACCAGTAGTGTCTCACAACTCTTAACATGTGTTCACATACTATCCTAACACTTTTCATTGAGCCCTTTACTCTAAATCTTTTTTATATTCTGGATGGGTACACAAGCTGTGTTTTATTATTTAAAATTATCCATGTTCTTGTATGAACAGCACAAATACTCAGGAATACTCTAAAAGTGACTCGTGCATGTCAGTTTGAAAACAGTTTTTTAGAAAACTGTGCTAAAATACATAGATTTGCAGAATGCTCAGACTAATTAGAAATGTGTTTTAGACTTGACTAGAAACAATACTTGGAAACCTAATTCCCAGTCTTTACATGCAGCTGTACTGTGCTGTCTTTTACAACTTTGCCATTTTAGTCAGCTTCTGCCCATGCTAAGATTTAATAAGCATGATTTCTGATAGAAGCCAGATCCATATACCAGTTAAGGGGATAGTTTTGGAGGAACCTCTAATTTTAACACTGAAAAATGTGCTTTATTCCTATGAAGAAAAAACAAGAGTGTTTCTGCAGTGCAGAAGGTCAGCTAGGCATAGCTATCTGACCTTAAATTTTAAACTGATAAGTCTAGTTGTGGGATGAATGACTACTCTGAAATGCTGCTATCAAAATGCAGTTTTTCATCGCTGCAGTACTTCTCTGACTGTGCCTTCAGGAGTCAAGGGTCACAGATTTCTGGTCGAAATTATGACAGTAATCTGAACAAATCTGATTCCTTCCTGTTGGTTCCTGGAACAGTTATAAGTTCTGGGCACATTAAAGGAATGATGAGAAGATGACAGAGGATTATTGACATGTGGATGGTGTATTGTTTACCTTTTGCATGGTACATTTATTCCTTTTCTTTTCTATTGTTATTCCCTGACACCTGTTGGTGATATATGGTATGTTACACTTAGTAAGGTAAGACTCTGCATTTGGTGAGTATATTTCATAGTTTTTCAGAAAACAAAAGCTTTATAATAATGGGTTTATTTTCTTATTTTTTTAATGAAAATCTTTAAAAAAAAAAAAAAAAAAAAAAAAAAAGGCTGCTTTACAACTTAAGGAGCTGCTTTCCTAACTTTGAAGCTTTGTGGAACTGTTCATATGCCTTTAGCCATTATTTTTGCATTGAACTTCTACTACTTCTTCTACTACTACTGCTAGTGGATAATCATAAAAAATTCTAAATTAAGCTTTCCTGATGTAAACTAGGAATATTGGGTTTGGATATTTACTTGGCCCAAGTAAATATCAACACGTTGACTCTGTAAAATTTTGATGTGCAATATCAAAAATTCTCAACTCTTGACAGCAAGAGTTCATCTGGCTATGTGTGAATTCTAACCTTTATAGCAAACAGAAAGAAAAAACATTTTTTCCCCTTTACTCTGCATTTACCAACTCTTAACATCAATGCTGTTCCATGAAATAAAAAGCATAAAAAAATAATGTCATTTGTTTTCCATGAGGAGTACCTCACTCTAGAAGTGATCAACAGTTAGGAAATATGAAGAATGTCACATCCATTTCTTTCCCTGGTCTTATTTTCCTCTCCCCTATTCAAATTGGTTTCATCCTTGCCTGATTTTAACAACGAAATTTTCCAGTCAAGCAATGTCCACGTTTTAAAAACTTTTGTCTGTGATGCTTGGCAAGTTGCAATATTTGTCATTTCTGCAGCTCTTCATACTACAATGACCATTTTTTTTTTTTTTTTTTTTTTGCCAATGAATGTAATAGTTGATTTGTACAACCCCATCTCAAATATAAATTAAAAATGAGCTCAGAATAATTATGTGACTTTTTCAAGCATAACTTTTTGGTTGTGGCTACTCTTTATGTCCAGGGAAAGGGATAGAAAAGGCTAGGAACAATTTAAGATACACATCCAATCTTGGCTTCAGATACAGGGCTTTGTTAATGTTGAATTTGCTTTCTTGCTGAAAGGAGGGAAAAAAGCCTTCTTGTCACCAGAGATTAATACTGAATGACATCATTAGGACTACACAGAATCCTGGGATCCTATGAAGCACTACTCCGCTTTTCTTTCTTCTTTGTCTCTTTTCCTCTTCTTCATTTGTTTTCCTTTTTAAAATGGGAACAGTGATGTTCAAAGTCATTACACTGCTGATGAACTGTTAAGTCACTCAGCCTTGTTTAAATAAGTGTACTTCACATAGACATATAATCCAACAGCAGTCATTGTGTTTTAAGACTGGATCGTGTTTGCTGAGCTACATTGTATATGCCTGTTTTCATTAAAAAGATACCTTTCTAAAGGCTTAGAAAAATAACTGCTTTACAAAAAGTATGGAGAAAAGGTGATGGAATTTGAAGGCTTCTAGGGGGAAACTGAACACATATTGCTGTTATTGTACTTACAGAACTTTTCTTGCATTGTAGGGTAGCATACAGGTGAAGGTCCTGAAACTGCAAAGATTTATTTATGGGATGAACTTATGGCAGTACAAATCATCTCAACTAAACCAAGTAGGAGCTCTTATGGTGCTAGGGATAAAGGCCCTTCCAGAACTGGTGCCTTGAATAGTTAGGAATGTGATGAGAGAACATATTCATCTGAATTCTCATTTATTTCTCTTGTCCTGTCAAGTACCCTATAGCATCTGAGGGCATGGTGCTAATTCCAAGTTACCTCATTAATATATAATGTTGTGAATACAATCACGACAATGAAGGAACAGGTTATGAATTATTTGCCACCAAAATAAAGTGATATCGATAATTACAAGGGATTAACTTCATCATAAGATCATATCTTTTACTTTCAGTGAAGAAAATTCTAAGTATATGCAGATGATTTAATGGCAAATTTTACCCCACTGTAATAAATGTGGTCTGGTATTAAGTATTTAGTGGATAGTATTACATCAGATAAAGAGCCTGCCACTGGCCTGATTCATATGTTACTTGGGTGGCCAAGAATATAGGGAGGATTCCTTGTAATGATCTGCTGGATTGGGCTAAAACTGCGCTACTGCCAGCTGCTCTGTCTGATCAACTTTCCAAAAATATGGTCTGAGTCAGCTGGTAACTTCTTCCACAGAGTTTTGTTTCAGACTAAGTGACTTGCATCATCTTTTAACTAAAATGAAAACAACCCAATGCCTAAGTATCATCCATGTAGGTCAGATACTGCCTTCAAGCATTCCTCCTCTTTAGCTGTGTGAAGCTTTGTTTACTTATTTTACAAAATGATTAGTGGTATTGTTTGGTGACCTCATGTAATAGAGTTGGTACTGTTTCCACCTCTCTTGGTGTCAGAAGGGCATGCTGTGGCATATGGTCAGGACTCTTGGTGAGCTCTGATCAGTCCTGTTCTTTCTTGTAATGTAAAGGCCTCTTTAGTCTGACACTTGTGCTGCTGTCAAAAGCAATGAGGGTCAGCAGTTGTGGTGACAAACTAGTTTTGACAAGCTTAATGACCCCAATGAAGAAAAGTAGGCAGCCTGGATAGCAACTGCAGAATAATTGGTTAGCTCAGACAAACAAGAAACATGTTAAAATACCAGATCCTCTCTGGCAGGCCAATTACATCATTCAACAAAAGAGGTGGAAGGTTTCCATTAGCTTCTAAAATGATACAAAAGCATCAGTAGGCTGCATTTCAATCAATTCAGTTTGCTTTGGTGAGATATCAGGAAACTGTGGAAACAGCAGCCTTTCAAACAGTGTTCATGCTATACATTGTAGAAACCAAAGACGAATCTTCATTAGAGCCTCTGGACTTTTATGAACAATAGTGTCTTTCACTGTTTCAGGTAAGTATGTGTATGTTGATTCAGCTAGATGCAAAAGACTTATTCAGGCTTTCACTGGGTTTTTAGACTGTAGGACAAAGCAACCAAAATAAGGAAATATAAGTAATGTAAGTAACAAAGTAACAGCTGGCAGGCAGTTAATGGAGAGTATTTAATGTTTGATCTAAACGTATATTTTTCTAAAGAGAATGGAACCACTATAGGGACATAGCCCTACCATAAGCATCTATAATGTATGTTGTTTTGTAATTACAGCATATGCTGTTCATAAGCATCAAAAGGTCACTGCTAGCAGAGGCTATCAGATCTGCAGCCTTCTTATGACTAAATACTAATGCAAGAAGGAAAAGAATCTGTATCTTACCAGCAATATAATCACCAACATTCTTCTTCATTGCTGAGCTCTACTTCCCCCTGTGAGTAACAATGCTGAAAGTAAATAAATGAAATCTTCACTTTTTCTGCAATTGGTCAATTTTCTAGGGGTTGTGCAAGTTGCCAGTGCAGTACACCCTCTTTGAGTTATCTCCAAGGCCTGAAACTCGATCTTCAAGGATAAACCATTCCGGTTTCAATGCTTTATTAGTGTATAATATAGAAAGGGAAGAACAGAATGCAGATATCAGAGGTGTTTTTCACATTTGTGCTGGTATAACTGGAGACAGTAAGTGCTCCGTCCAGCATGATCCATCCTGAGCCTGCCCATTCACTTCAGCTTCTTGATTCTTCCAGATCTCTAAAACCATCCCAGTTTACCTGTCACTGCTCATTCCCTCCTTCCCGCACACTCTTTTTTTGTGGTTGTTACCTGAAAAGAATCAGGCCTCTCTATCTGTGAAGTTATTAACTACAAGTGCCTATCAGACTTATCAATCCACTTAATGTATTTGTAATATGGATACCAGATTTGCTTACCCTGCCTTTGGACCTCTGTCTAGCAAGATGGTAACCTTTTCCATAGCAGTGTAAACATGAAGTTATTTTGAAACAGAAACTTCAAAAAGGTGAAGTGCAATAAAGCTCTTCTGCTATGTTTTTAACTAATTTTCTGGCATACATCAACATTTGCTTTTAGCATTGCACTTGATTAGGAAATGAGCATAATCCAGGCTCAGAGTTAGTCTTCTCTTTCCATTAGCTAAACTAAGCTTCATCTGCTATTCATTCTCAATTAGTCCTTGTGTTGTGCACTTATCTGCATTTTTTATCATCTGGCTTTAAGTAATGGTACAAACAATTAAAATAGAAAATAAAGTTTGTGTTGTCAGTTAAGAAAAACCAAGCACGAAGACTTTATCCAACAGTGCAAGAATAGCTCAGATATCTGTTGTAGCTTCTCTAAAACATGCTTTCATAGTGGGAAAAGATTAATGTCAAAGACTATTGAATGCTGTAATGATTCACAGGGAATGAGGTAAACATTAAGTTTCCCTGGGGAAATACATATTAAGAAGAATGTAATGTCCACCAAAAAGAAGAGAAAAAAAATCCATAATTTCACAAGGACAGTTATTTACTGAGTCATCCTTTTATTTTCCTTTGATGAAATTTGAAGTTTTTTTATCCTTGCTCTCAAAAAATTGCAGAGCTCATCCCCTGTGCATTTGAATATGCAGGTATTTGTGGTTTTTGTTCTCTTTGGCTCCACTCACAAGCACGAAAAATAGGCACTGTCACTAACCTGCTATTATCTGAAATGTCCTCTGGGTATTCCACAACCAGTTGTAGTGTCAGACATGCCACTTAAATAAACAAAGTCTAGTTATTCACCCATTGAGAAAGTGTGTATGTACTTCCCCTTAGTAATTATGCCATATGTACTGATCTTAATTTTCGTCCTGGCCCTATTTTATGCATCTCATTCTTCTGCTTGGCCCTGCATGTTTTGGACTGTCTTCTGTCATCCTAGCTTTGGATTAATTCCAAAAGTGTTTTGCTTCTGTAAAGTCTGTAAACCCTTTGAGGCTTCCCTTGAAAATTATCTATTTCATGATAGAAACAAAATCATTACATAATAGGAGCAAAATCATTGAATTTATCAAGGCTTGTGATTATTCCACTGTCCTCCTACATTTATTACTGAATTCGTGTATTCACTCTATTTTGCCCTTCTGTAATGATCACCTAAGGCTTATTGTAACTGAAACCTCAGTTGTATGGTGAGAACCACTTCCATGTACAATGTGTAAGAGACATATCTCCTCATACTGTGAGGGGAAGAAATACATTTCTATATGTAGTGGACAATCTATGCTATAGAGCAGAGTACCTGATTTAATCCTAAATTACATAGGAATTCTTTTTCTGAGTCACTGCCATACTACTGTTCTCAGGAGCCCCAGGAAAAGAAAAAGGTTCAACACAGATCTAAGATATGCCTGATGTGAAATACCAGCGTGCTTATATTACTGCTTAGAAGGTCTTCAGTATTTCAAAGGTTGGTTGTGTGATGTAATGTTGCATGAATGATTTAACTTTATTAGAAAGATGGAAAATAAAAATATCTTCAACACTGCAATGTCCTTATTAGCTTATTCCTCAACTTTTCCTGTATTAAATATTTCGTTGTTGAGCAGCTTTTTTGGCTCACCCGAGGGAACTGTTTTGCATTTAGCCTTCTCAATCCCTTCACCACAGGTCTTTTGTCACAAGGATTTTGTTTGCATAAGGCACCATCTCACTAGATGGAACCAAAATCCCTTATTATATGAGTGACTCAAATGAGTACAGGGATCCACATAGTTTTTGCATTACCTTATCTTCTGTTTTTGGAAACTTGAATCTTTTTATACCATCTATGTGAAGAAATAATGACCCTGTATTGAATCAGAAAATACTGACATTGGCATTTTCCTAGGCCAGAAGCTGTTGGCTGCTGAGCTCTTTAGAAAAAAACAACATATTGTGCCCTAACCAGAGTTTTACAAGCGGCAAGCATGTGCCAGCAGCTCTGCAGAGCACAGTCCATGTCCAAGCCTGGCCTGGCCATTCAGATGTGCTGTGTGTACTCAGCCTTGCTCTGAACCCTGAGTCCCGTCCCTGGTAACCAGACACATCTGTTGATTTAGATATCGCCCTGCCTCCTTCCAAGCCAAGGTCTAACCCAAATATTTGTGCTCCAGATTCTGCCTCGCATTGTTGTCTCAGCCATCAGCCGTTACTCACTGGGGACAGTCAGAGTGACTGCCGTTTGTCCTGACTGCAGCCCTGGTCCAGCCCACACTTGTGGCCCTACTCTTGCCTGTGATACAGACCTGATTACCTTCACAATGTGATTTCTGAGCACTCCAAATGTTTTCTTCTCTCTGCTGTGAGGCATGTCTGCAAGAGGCAAGAGGTTCTGGTGCATGTAAATTGAGTTGTAGGTGATGCAGTATATACTCAGCTTGTTGGAGCCAATGGATGAGCTTTGCTGGAACGTCAGAAAGCAGTAAACCCTAGCAATTACCTGAGGTTCATGCTTCTTCCTTTTCTATGGGTTTTTTTGGTGTTGAGAGGGAGGAGGAAGAGGAGGAACAGCAGCCTTATTTTCTTTTCTCTTATATATACATACTGGTTCTTTGCACTTGGGTACAGTGCACCAAAAGGTGAAAAATAACTTCTAAGAGTTTATCTTTTCTTTTTCGGGCTGTTTTTACTGTCATGGGATCTGAGCAAAAATCTATCTCAATTTGACGTGGCACAAACAGGCGAGAGGATTTGCTATCCTGGAAGAATGATGGTGCCTATTTCTGCTTTCAGTATTTCTGTTCACTTCCATCTTTTTCATCAAATTATCTTCGTTTTAATTTTAAATTCAAAGCATGACATTTAGATTTTAGTAAAATACTCTGCAAAGAAACAGTGAACAGTAAGCAACAGTTCTACCTTGTCCAACTGTTAACGTCTTCCATTAGTTTTCTTATCCCTAACTCACACCCATCAGTCAGTTCTGTTGGTTACCTTGAAATGTATTTTGCTTATGAAGCCACACCACACTGAAGAGCTGGATTGCTGGTACATGAAGTCTTGTCACCATCTTCTCAGAGTCATGGCTTCTTTGCTTCACATCCACATGGCCTTCTGTCTTGCCCTTTGGAACATGGAGAGCTTGCTCACCAGGTGGGTTTCTGCAAGCTCTCCTAGCTCTCTTTTTAATGCACAGGCTTATAAAATGTAGGAGTATTGTCTGAGTTGTCATGAATTTTGAGATTTAGTTGCAGATAGTCAAAAGCATATATTCCACTGAACAAATTCAATGAAGCAAAAAAGCTTCTTTCTGCCTTTATTCTTATTACACTTCGCAGCAGGGCAGAAGATTAAAGAATGCATACTCCAGATTTGAAAAGAATTTCTAATTTATGTTCTCTCTCCATAAAATACAGGGCTTAATCCTTTCTTTAAGGCTTTATTTCTTTCTTTTTTTCTTGCCTTTTTAAAAATTTTTTTTAACTAATTGAACAGACAGGCTCTAATTGAAAAAAAGCCGAGTATTAAGGAGTCAAGAATAGAAAACAGTTACTGGGCTGAAAAGTACATTTTGAATGTTGTTGTAAATTTTTATGTGGTTTATTTGTGGGGCAAGAAATAAACCTCCTTGGCTGTTTGCTATTGTGATGGACTCCCACTGATTAAAATGCAAGTGCTTTTGCCTTTTTTTCCACAACTGTTCTTTTCTGCAAGTGGTCTATGTTTTGCTGTGAAAAGACAGCTGTGTAAGTAGCTCTGCTCAGAACAGGATAAAATGAGGATCTTAAATGTTGAATTGTATTATTGGTTTCCCCTTTAACAGGGGACAAAGAGGAAAGAAGAGGTAAGGCTACATTGCTAAACAGCTCAAATACATTTCACTCTAATCTTTTTGGTTGCTTAGTTTAAATTACCTATTACAAATCAGAGTGCAGAGGCAAGTTCTTGATATGAATTTTAGACTAATTCAGCAGAATCCTGCTGTTAATGCCCTAAAAGGTGCTGCAGAGGGGTTCAGCCAGCAACATTATGAGTTGAGGCATTATAATTATCTTGGCTTATGACCTAAGGATTAGGAAACTGCTTGTAATTCTACATTCCTTGCATAGTCAGAATTCTCATTGACTTCAGTGTAAGTGTGGTATATTAAAGCAATGCAGAATTAGGACCTGGTTATTATGACAACTGTTTGAGTATGGACTGGCAGTAATGCAGCCATGCTAAGGTTGTTTACAAATTCGCCTTTGCCCCATTTTAATTTGCTTAAGTTCTTGCTGAATAGTAGATTTTGCAGAGTTTTCTGGTCCAAATTTTTTCAGTAGCCATACGTACTAATCTGGATGCTTTTCAATAAAGCACCAATTAATCTGATTTAAAAGTAATTGAGTTGTTTTAAAAAGTTCTGGAATCAGAAAATAAACATTAAAATATGAATTTTATTTACTTTCTAATTACTTAGCTTTGGGGTTTGTGGGGTAGCTTTTAGGTATTACGAGCATATTTTGATTAAGTATGCTTCAGACTGTTCAACTGAGTGCATTCCAACTGAAACCCCAAAGCAGCCATTTCAAGTATTTGAAAATGTTGAATATTTACTGACGTATATGATTTACTTGCATCCAAATAATTTAAAGTATCACAAGGTAATATATTCTTGTGTGCTTCTTATGTACAGTTATCAGAATTAAAATTTCTCATGAATATAAGTGAGTTTGCATTATCATGGTAGAGAATGAGCATTATGAAACAGAGGTAGAAGAAATCAGTAGGTGTCATGTCTGTTTTCCATAAGGATGGAAATTGGAAGTTAGTGGTATAGTTAGAGGATGGTCAATTAATTCTTATAACTATGTATACAAGTATACTAGATGGCCATGGCTATAAAGATGCACATGCTATATTTTCAGGAAAAAAAAAAAAAACTATTAAAAAGCAGTGCAAGAAATAAAATTTTGAAATAATATCTATAACATTCTTGAACTTATTAATTCCATAAGAAACATTCTGGAAGCACTATCTCTCTGATAGAAGAGTTAAAATAAATTTTAACATATGAAATTTGCAAGAAATTCTGTCCTGTGATGAGGTTGTTGTTGCATAATGGAGAATATCAGACTTTGGTTCTTGAAATCAAACAATGTTCTTCCTGTGTATCCCTGTGAAAGAGCATGCTTTGAGAAAGGTGCTTCTTAAACCATTACATACTGGCACATTTTAATCCTGTTATTTTAGCGATAAAGTATTCTACTTATATCTGTAAAAATTGTGTTTATGTTAGGGGTTACATTTGATTGAGCCAATTTGGCAGAAGAAAATAGTGCAGCAGGGATGTAAATATTGTATTAAAATTAAGATAATTGCCTTTTTAGTATATTGTTTGGTGCATTTTTTGTGAAAATTGAAATTCTAAATTCAAGTCCAGGTTTGGCCAAGCAAATTTCCTTCTACTGATGATGTCTCTTCCTGTATGCATTGTGCTTTTTGTCTCAGGCACTTCAAGCTGCACACTGCTTAACATAAACAAGTAACCCATGAAATTATGCCTTATGCTTCTGCTTTAATGAAACCACTTTAACCAGGCCCTTTAAGTTGTATCAGTGTGAGCTTGTCAAAATTGGAGTCAATCAAGTTTTTTTTCTTCCAGGATAACAAAAGTACATAAATTCTCTGGACATGAAAACAGCATTTTTAGAGATGTTCTATTGTATCTTCGGCATGTTTGCATTTGAGTGCAAATGCTCCACTCTATTGAGTGGATTTCTTACTGCCCATTTTGCTTTTGAGAGTGATCTAACGACTTTTTTAATTTAAAAAAAACTCAAAAAAACAACGAACCAACAAACTTAGAAAGTTAAGGCTTGACTTTTTAAATAATAAATAGAGTTTACCAAGAGATCCTGCGCCAGATAGCAGCTGGCCTTATGTACGTTTACTGGGAATAAAAAGAACCTCCTATCAACACTGTGCTGAAAGTTTTACAGTATCAACTGTGAGCTGTGCACCATAAATGAGGGTTACCTGAGAACTGTCCTAATGCTTTTCCTTCTTTAATATCCTTGTATCTGTGAAAATGGCAATTTGGTTTTAATATTTTCAAATAACTGTAAGAAGAAATATTTTTTTGGTGTTTGTAGAATGACATGCATGTTTGTTTCAGTTTTTCAGTCTCAATTTGCATGTTTATAAACAGGATAGGATATGACATGATTGGACAGGAAGGAATGAGATACTCTTATTTCTATGATAGAAATAGATATTTGTGTACTATTTATAGAAAACAGAATTAATCATGAATTATAATCTTGACATGAAGTATAGTGAGGAAGAATCCTCAAAACAGTTTCTTTCCCATTTCTACTTCCTGGTTTCAGAGCTTTCCTGGTTATTTATTCCTTTTTCCCCCAAATATAATACAGATCAGATTTTAGTCCTTTGTGAAATTCACAAAGAGCAAAATCTAAAACAACAGAATGTTCCTGGTGAGAATGTGATTTACACTACTCATCTCCATATTTGAAAGCCTATGATCTCAATGTATAGTGTTCCTCTGGCATGAAAATCTGTAGAGAACAGAGCTACAGAAGTGAGATGTAGCTATGTGTTGGCTTTTTTTTTTTTTTTTTTTTTTTTGGCTTTTTTTTTTTTCTTTCTTTTGAAGACAGTATTCCTGCAGATATCTTTTTAAATACCTGAAAGGAAATAACTGGTTTTTTACTTGACAAAAGGTTGTTTAGTTCTTGCATGTCTACAAGATGGAAAAAGTGTTCAAATATATAGGACTACTCTGGGGCTTAACAATAATAGCAGCTGCCTTAGCAGTGAACATCTTTTAGTAGAGAAAGCTGCATGATTACAGATGATAGCTTCAGTTACTTGAGACTCAAAGACAACCTTTTAGAAAAGCCAAAGAGAAAGAGAAAGAAAGGAGTAAAATCAGTTAAAAAAAAAATAAATAAAATGCAAGCACAGTCTTCTAAAAGGAAGCAAAGAAAGAATTCCCAAAATGTTCATTTTTCCTCTAATAGTTTCCGTACCATATGGTTTTTGAATCAGTAGCAGCTGATGTATTCAGTAATAGTTTCTTTTGAAGGGACTTGTCATAATATTTACCTTCTCTACAGCAACAGAAATAGCTTCTGAGGCTGAAATGGCCATGCTTACTAAGACTGATGGAAACAAGAGACATTACCATGGTGAATGAATCTTTTGACACCATTATTTCAGGCATAAATAACATTCATTGCACTGTGCTTAATTTCAGTTGAGGTATTTGTGTCCTTAGGCATGGTGTTACCTAAAAAATAAGGTTACATTGTGCTGCAGATCTCTAGAGCTTGAAAAGTATGAACACTTCTGGAGATCTAATATGAAAAGGGAAAAAAGAGCATGCTACATTTATCAAAAACAAAGGAATAAAAAAAGCCATCTGTAAGGAGAGTTTTTGCAATGAAATAGTGTAGTAGGCAGGGACATTTACTTACTCATATACATTTTCTTGTACTTCAATTTGATGCCATCCTTTGTCCACTGTCCTAACAGAACTGACATTAGAATACTGACCTCCCTGGAAAGGAGATTAAAAGTAAATTTTATTGAGGCACTCAAGTAATCTGTCTATATACAGTAATAGTCAAGTGTGTACAGTGTGACCAAAAAACGTGAGAATTGTTCAAAGGGAATGCAAGAGCCTAGCCTTTCATGTGCATCTCTCTGAAAAAGTAGCCTGGTTCAGTTTCCCATGCGAACTGATGTGTAGATTTTTGCTCTGGATTGATATATCTTCTTTTCCATTGATTTCATTTCCTGTATAGTAGCATATGTCTCTTCTTAAAATACCCAAAGAGATGGATGCATTGAAAAACTGAAGTCAGATTAAGATGTAGTCTATTAATCTTGTTCAATCCCTACACAAACAAAAAAAAGCATTATGTGCTGCTTAGTCAAAAGCTCTTAAAATATGAGCCCTACAGCTGTATGCACTAACTAGTCTCATAAGTCTTACGTCTGACTAATAGTATGAACTTTATTCTACATCTATTGGGTATAATAAGCCTTTAACTTAAGGTAGGAAGTACAACAAAGCTAAATAACAAATTACTTTATTTTTTTTTTGTCATGATCTGTAATTATCTTTTTTGCTTGCATTTATATTTATGCATGCTGGATCATAAAAATTTAAGGAATCTATGAGAAAAAAACATGAAGGGAGGTTGTTGTGGTGAAAGGAACCTTCTATTTTTTTCAGAGGAACGAAAAAGAGGCTAATTACCTCTGGACCAAGTTGTCGTTGAAAGACTGGGCAAAGAAATATCTTCTATAATCTGTGTAACACATATAAACATAATCTGTCATTATTTACTGGAACAATAAATTCCAAGACATTGTATAATTTCATAAGCCTAACTATAAAAGCAAAATAAATGCCAGCCTTTGCACAGTTTTGGGGAAAATATATGACCTTATATAAGCTAGTGCATTCACAAAAGCATTCAGCCACCACATTAGAAAATGTGTTCTGTTCAGATAGGCACTAAGGTGAAGTGCTGCTCTGAATGCTACATTTTCCCCATTTAAACACTTCAAGGGTTAAAAGCACAGCACTTGTTTTGCACTAAATGAACCTGGACCTTTAAATCTCAGCTGTGACTGCAGCCTCCTTGTCAGTGAGCACCTGATGTTAGCAGTTTGAATGATGTTCTGACACTAATTATGTGTCATCCACAAGATTGCCAGCCTGGAGAGTCTAGGGGTATAAAAAGCTATTTAAAAGGTTTTCATATGAGGTCTGACTCTCATGTTTTTGAAAACCCATCTTTTGCAGAGCAGCACCCTGCTAATACTGTTGAGGAAGCGATATGGTTACAAAACTATTAATTAATGCTTGAAATGCACTGTTTTTGTTTGAAAGCTGTATAAGGAACAGCTTTTACATCTGTTTGTGGGATAAATCCACAGCTGCAAAGAGGTATCTTGTCCTTGTCATACCACCCGCCTTGGTGCTGACACAGAAGAGCCTACATGGTCAGTTTTTCAAAGCATTCAAAATTAATTGACAGATGGACATTGTTAAATAATTAATGTGCCTTTTAGCTGATAATGAATCTTAGAAAATGCTGCATGGCTATTGAATAATTCAAGGATTTGTTTTGGTACCTTACGTGTATGCTACTCTAGATTTTTTTTCCCTAGACAGTTTTTAAGAATACCATTCCTTCCATTGGCACATAGGCATACATGTATGACAGGATTTCCTAAAATCTAGGAATGGCTTATATTTTTATTAAGATATCTCCCTTCAAATTTTAAGATTTAGAACTTTTACCTGTCATGCTCATGGTCAGTTTATGCATATTACAAAAGTAAGCAAATCAAGCAGCTTGCCAAGCCAATCTCAGACAGTAATTTGCTGTTGTAACTGGGTATGAAACAACACATTACATGAGTTGGTACATACTGGGGTGAGTGTCCCTCTCTTCTTCCAAGGAACAAGTGTTAGGATGAAAGAAAATTATTTCCAAGTTGTGCCAGGGAAGGATTAGATTGGATACTAGTAAAAAGTTCTTCACTGAAGAAGTTGTCAAGCATTGGAAGAGATTGCTCAGGTAAGCAGCAGTCACTATCCCTGAAGATACTCAGAAGACCTGTAGATGTGGTGCTTGGTGACATGGTTTTGTGCTGGTCGTGGCACTGCTGGGGTAATGGTTGGACTCCATCTGATGGTTGCACTCAATCTGAAGGATTTTTTCCAACCTAAAAAATTCCATAGTTCTATGATTTTAAGTTTTTAGTATCAAATTTCATTAGAAGGGCACATACTAGATGAAGAGTGCTTCACTTGTTCTCAGAATAGTGGTCCTAGGTAGTTAAACTAACTTTGTACTTTTAACAGGGACTAGTAAAGCTACAGATACTAAGAATATCCCATTGACAGAGATTATCTCATTTATTTTGCTGAATTATTGCATTAGAAAAAGGTACATAGTAAATCAGCCAAATGCAGAAATGAAGGCATATAGCTTATAACTACAATATGAGAAATTATGCCTAGAAAAAAGACTGAATCAGAATTTAATCTTACCAACTGTAACCAAAACTCTCTGTAAAATACTAGGATGTAAAGAAGGCTAGGATGATCCTGAAATATGTGACAAAGAGAGTTTAATTCATGTTACCTGAATACCTAACATTGATAAGTCTACCACTGAAATACTGATCATGGATTTTGTATCCCAGGTGAACGCAGATGTAGTCAGAAGGGAGCCAAATCATATTGCGTGAGAAGTTTTTAGAGCATGTGTCTGTGTGGTCGTGTGCAATTAGTCATAGATTAATGTGGGTTTGCCATGCATTGACTGGCCAATAAAAAGAGCTAGGTCTGATTTGAGCTGTGTATCTGTGAAACTGCTGGTTTTCTTACCTGTGTGATTGTGGGGAAAGCACAGTCCCATATCTATGATGCTATGTATCCTTGGACCACTCTGGCATCCATTGTGCTTAATGAAGAACAGGCATGGAAGGTAGATTTGTTGATTATTTTCTTCTGGTTTTCCATGGAAAGTGTTTTTGCCAGGGTAAAATTTCTAATCTTGTTGGCCTTTTAAAATCAGTGAGGAATTTCTCCCCTCTGATACATATCTTAGTTTCTGGGTGCGCATTTTTCTCCTCATTTTGCATCATGAAACATTCCCCACGACGCAACAGATTACTAAACCAAATGAGCTGGTATTTGGCAACTTTGGGCATGCATTTGAACCACTTGATTATTACATCCTCTGTGTGTACTTAGGGTTGGGTTGATTTCTCTCAAGTCAGATTGACAGTAATTTGAAGAGTTTTTCACCTTTCCATCAAGCACATGCCATATCTAGCTTTCTGAGGTTATTTGAACATGGCTCATGTGTTTCCCTGTATCAGAGCCTTTTGAGCTCTCAGTGTCGTTTGCTTCTTGCCTAAGACATGTGTTCTGTTTTATTAAAGAAAAAATACATTCTTTCCCTGATGAACCTAGGTTTGTTATTGAGATTTTGTGTGGACAGTAGCTAGCTCTTGTACACAGAAAGCCAGGTGTTGCAGTTTAATGGTTATAGGCAGGCTAATGTTTAGCAAAATCAAATTTAAAAAGGAAAACCACCCCTATCCCTAAGTAAGCTTAGAGACAGACCAGATGAGGAACATGTAATAATATTCATTATAATATCCCATAAATATTTTCTCACACACGACAATGGAGAAGGGAAATACTTATCCCTCAAACTTCAAAAAATAAAAGATGATCCTTTGCCACATACAGTGGTGAAATATTTGTGGATCACGGTATAACTGGTTCAGATGAAAAAAGATACTAAAAGGCCAAACTTGAGGACAGTAATGTACGTTGTATACTGGATTGAACATTTCTATAAAATTGAAAATCAGTATTTCTAAAAGCAATTAATTTCATTTCAATGTTTTGGAGATTTGGAATCAATTTTGAAGTAGGTCTGAGAAAGTATTGTGTATAGTGGAACAGCAAATACTTTTGATACGTATAAATTTTTTGGGAGAAGGTTAAATGGTTTGATAACAAAAAATAACTAGAATCAAAAAAGCTACTTTTTACATTGCTTATAATGTTAATACAGCAGAAAAATGATGAAAGAAAATACACTGCCTGGGTGCCGAAGCAAAGCCAATTCAGACAGGAAAACATGAATATATTTAATATCAGATAATATTAGATATTGGATTAAGAAGAAGCTAGGCTGGCTGTGTTTGACTTTTATATGAAAACTACATATTTTTCAGTGAATGGATCAGAGCTCAGACACATGTCTGCCAGAACAAGTATTTCAATCCTTGCTGTACTAGTGATCAACTGGGATAATCAGAACAGTTCCTTTTGCAAAGAAAACTGACTAATTTCTTAGTCACTTAGCCATTGACTATCTGCTACTGATACTGCAGTATTCACACAGGTATTACCATGCTGTTCTGTAGTTCAGGAGTCTAAATATATTTCATAGTGAATTCCAGTCAGGGCTCAGAAATGCATGGTGCATCTAGCAGGGCTTTGCATGTTGTGCAGATTTTATTTATTTATTTTTTTAATATAACCTTTGAAATTACATTGTCCTTTTGCAGGAGGGTTGCCTGGTATGCTGAACATGATCTCTGTGTAAACAAGGATGAACAGTGCCCTCATGAGAACACGGATGTTTTAAAGTCATAAGACTGCTTTTTCTTTCTGTTGACATGTATTACCTTTCTCTGTAAATGTATTGTTTTTGCTTTTCATAATTGTCCTTCTAGAAGGAGAAAGTAAACATGAATGTATTTTAAAAACAACTCTAGGAAGTACAGAGAGAAAATTTTCTATATTAACTACTTAAATGGTTTCAATTTGCATGCAGCAGTTAAAATAAAAGCTCAGCAACTGATTTCTGAATTGCAGTTTAGGAAAACATTGCACAATTAATTTCACATAAGGCTTGCAAAAAATCTGGTTTAATCAGGATATGTTTAGGACTGTTAAACAGATTCAGAATGCTAAAGGTATGGCATATATTTACGTGACTGCAACAGTTAATATCTTTGAAAACTATGAATTTCATTTCAAAAACATCTATCAACTACCTGACTTTTTTCCCCCATGAGTGGTCATGCCATACTTCCACTGTAATCTGTTTGTCGGGATAGAGAGTATGTCCTGTGTTGCTGAAAAGAGTATCTTTTCATTCCTTTTATCTTAAGTATCAGAGATTTCTAAGGCTTTAAAATTTATAGAAGAAACATTCATTAACTGCTGAGTAAATTGGTCTTTTTAATAATAATACAGGCTTGTATTGTTTTGCTGGAATGACCTTTCCAGCAATATACAACTTTCTATTTCCTTGTGAATACAGTAATTTAAAGCTGTGGAGGGAAGAGAGAACTATCTTTTCTTTCAATTTATGCTCAGCAATGCAGATGTCTTCAGAAATAATAATTCTTAAATTTGTATATTAAGATTCCCCAGTTCTGCTTACTTAAACATTTTTTTCCCCATTTAAAATTAATAGTACTTTTACAGCTATGTAAACAAACATTTACATGTTTAAGTTCATTTGCATACTTGAAAATTCAAAGTTTAATAAGCTTCAAAATAAACAAAAGAGAATCATGCTTGTTCAACAACTTGTTCATTGGTTAAGTATTGCCCTATAAAATTAATGGCTTCTTGAGATACTGCAATGATTCTTATTTCAGGCATAGTTACAGTCATTAGAATGTATGGTTGTTTTTTCATTATGTTATTACAAAATAATAACTTGTCTGTATAAGATAGGCTAATCAGTAAATTTCTTTCTAATTTTAACAGAGGTATTCTTGACTTATTTTGCTTTTTGAAAGTCATTTTTTTGAAAGCTTAAAACTGAAAGAGTACATTTATATCAAATGTCAGAAATAAATTCATTATTGTGAGAGTGGGACAGGTTGCCCAGAGAAGTTGTCTCATCCCTGGAAGTGTTTGAGCCAAGGCTGGATGGAGCATTAAGCAACCTGTTCTAGCAGGTGTACTACTCATGCCAGAGGAGTTGGAGCTAAATGATCCTTTAGATCCCTGCCAACCCAACCCCTTCTATAATTCTGTCACTTTTGTGATTCATTTATTGTATCAGTTTTTTAGCTCTCGTATTTTTATGCTGTCTCCACTCTTTACTCTTTCCTAGAAAAATGTGATATTCTCATCAAGGCAATTTTAAGATACATTGGTGTATTTTTTTTAATCCTGTAATATTTTCTAAAAATATATCCTTAAGAGTAAAAGTATTTTACACTCACAACAATGTTTTGTATGCATGTTAAAGCTCCATAAAGGCATAAAGGCAACACTATTTATACAAGCATAAGTTAATGTTCAGTGATCAAGACTAGATAATCTGAAAAACACTGGTTTGTTTTGGATAAAGGGATGCAATAGAAATAAAAAAGTTTCATGGGTTGAGACATTTTCTGCAGTGCATATGTAGGAAAGACAAATTGCAATTATGGTGTAGCAGGCATGGTTCATCCTCTATATCAAGCTTTAATTAAGCTTAATTTTAATATTTCTGGTTTATAGGTAATAAATGTATTTTATACTTTAATTAATAATTTGGGTGTTAAAATGTGTTTTATACTTTAATGAATTACTTTAATTAATGTGTTTTATACTTTATTCTTCGAACTTGAAATGTTTTTTGCAGTAATCCAAAATATGTGCTTAAAATTAAGTGCTACAAATTTTGTAAAATTCTTTTATCTTTTTTTTTAAATTTGTAAAAAAAAAGAAATTTTGAAGATTTGTAAGAAAGCCATGCTAATTATGACCAGAATTATGTCAGTTTTCCTACTTGTGCTTTTGTAAACATACATGCACTGCATAATATATTATAAAATTTAGTTGTCTCATTCTGACACCAGTGAAAAATGGCCTGTTTCTTTTCAAGTGAATAAAATTAATAGGTAGTGAAATGATGGAAATTTTTGTGTTAGCTTTAAAAATGTTTGATATCTCTGCTACGGAATTATTATTTTTGTGAGCATGCAAGAGCCACAAAATAGCATTTTGCTATGCATCAGAAGCTTTAGATGTTGCATAATGGGATATGCAGCAGCTGAAACTAATGTGATTAATTGATCCTCACTGATAGAATTTTAGAAAACTTCTTGTTTTTCTTGTCTGAAATCAGAAACTTCTGATATTCGTAAATATTTAGGTCTTATTGAAATCAAATATATATACAAATGCTGGTGTCAAATAGAAGGGATTTTTTAGTTTCCCTTAGGCTACAGTATAGTTAGTATAAGAGCATGATAGATGAAAAACTTGTTTTCTCTTTGTATGAAGATAGATTTCTCTCACAGATGCAGTAATTGATTTGGTATAGAAGCACTATGCCACTATGATTTTTGGCTCCCCATAGGAATTACATCCTATTTTAACCAGTTTATATTATTTTTAGTACTTCATACATTTACCTATAGCAGAAAGGTAAAAAATATATTTCAGAAATCATTTCACTTTTTGCATCACCATTAGCAAGGCAGAGCAGACTGAAATTTCCCTGCATGTCTTTGCTGTTGCTCTTTAGGTTGGGTTGGTATTGAGAGATGCCTCTGTTAGGCTCAGTTCCTAATATCCAAAGAAGTCTGGAGGTGAGACAGGATAGTTAGCAGAGGTCTTGGGAACTTCACAGTGACCATTTTGTTCTCTGTGCTACAGGGAGGACAATCATCTGATGCTGTGTTTCCCAGACAGGTGCTGCACTCTCAGCTGGTTGATCCCTTTGGGTCTCAGTGTGCCATCTGCAAAATGTAGGACATACTCTCCTAATTCAGCCCTGTACAGGGAGGATAGGTGCATTTTTGCAGGCTAAAGGTTTGAACCCTGCAGCAGCACCCACATTGAGAAGCCAGGTCCTGCAGAGCTACCCGGCCATAGCAGGCTGGAGGTCTCCATGCCCTTTTACCCTTCTGTTCAATGTTTGCTGTTGCAGTTTACTGTGGGCTTTCCTTTCAAATAATTTCTTTCTCTTTTCCAGTTTGAGGGTTGCAAGAAAGCCTTTTCCAGACTAGAAAATCTCAAGATCCACTTAAGGAGCCATACGGGTGAGAAGCCGTACCTTTGCCAGCACCCTGGCTGCCAGAAAGCCTTCAGCAACTCCAGCGACCGTGCCAAGCACCAGAGGACACACCTGGACACTGTAAGGACACAGCAGTCCCTCTGCACTCCCCTTGCTTTAGACCCTCTGCTCCTTTCCTCCAGCTTGGTCACAGCACATAGCCCAAAACCTTAGAGGCAGGAGGGTGGATAGCCTGGTGAGGCTGTTGAAGCTGCTTCAAAAATGACCCAGTAATCTAAATATGCAAGAAATGGGACCAGGCTGGTTGGTAGAAAGACCACAGTTCCATGGTCTTTGCTGCAGGTAGACACAGTAGTTTTCTCCCACTTAGCTGATCTTTAGGGAAACTGAAGCTATCTGCAATATAAAGTGCTTTTCTTTGATGAAAAGTTGAGGCTGGGGCACATACCAGAAAGTCAAGAGAGGCAGAATAATTTTGCAAATCTAAACATTTTCATGCCAACGGATTGTCCCTTGTAAATTTGAGTCACAAATGAGATTTGATTAAAAATCTCTGTTTCAGAAACAAAGTTTTCTCGGAGTTTCTCAGTTTCCAAAGGGCAGAAGTCCAGAAATACAATTAAAATAATGCCATTTGAATTATGTCATTGTTAAAAAAAATAAATCACCCATTTTGAATAGTCAATATTAGACTGGCAAGTCAGTAATGTGTACAAGGTGTTTTCAGCAATTCTTTGTAAAACATAAGTGGCTAAATTGCTGAATAGCTACTTTCAGAAAATAGTTGGACCTAATGTTCATTTTATACTTAGTATAGGATTAGTATAAAATATACTATATAAATATTTACAAGTATAATATAAACATTAAAATATATTATATATATAAAATATATAAAAATATAATTATTAAATATAAAGATATTTAAGTATATAAATAATATACTTAGTGAACCTACAATTCTTCAGGGAAGATAGACAGATTAGAACAGACAAGATGAGCTATTTATATGAGTTAGAGTTTACTGGGCATTCTTTTAATAAAACTGTAAGGATATTATAGGATATTTTACATGCGTTTTTCTAAAATGAAGTATTATTAGAAAATATGAGCTGAAGGAGTTTGTCAGTACTTCACATTAAAATGCATAATTATTTTTTTGTATGTAATACTTCTGAACTTCAGTATTCAATGCTTGATTGGGTTTTTGCTTGCCTGCTTTGTAATATAGTAAACTAACACTTTTTCTTGTTCTCTTTTTCTGAAGCAGATCCTTCTGTAATCCTAAACAGTCTTTCTGGGCCTTTACTGCAGTTTCTTTACCTGATTCACTAAAGACTGTAATTTCTGATTAAGTCAAAGATTGCTCTGAGGGTGGAAGAATTGTAAGTATATCTAGCAATATTCACTGTACTGCTAAGAAAAAAAGGTAATCATGAATGATGCTGTAAATTAAAGCTTTCCTTTTGTTTGTCTTCCTTTAAAGCTTTACTTCATCCTTTCCTTTTCTAACAAATTGCCAAGCATTCTGTTTGTAATATGGTACAACATTTTTGTTCTGTAGTAATGTGGTTTGCAGCATCCTAAGGTTCAAAAAGGATTACCTTGAGTTAAAATAGTCTGTGATACAACAGTAGCTTTATCCTTTTTCTTTTTAATTTAGAAACCTTATGCATGTGAGATTCCAGGATGTACTAAGCGATACACAGATCCAAGTTCCCTGAGAAAACATGTGAAAGCCCATTCTTCCAAAGATCAACAAGTCAGGAAAAAGGTAATTTTTCTGCTTTCTTGACTGGTTTAAAGTTTATGTGAAGAAATCAGTGTTATAATATTAAATGTTTCAATGCATCTTCAAGTACTTGGGTTATTTCAGACTTTGTATTAGAAATAAGAGCTAATTATTGATAGATGTGGGTCCTATATAGATAAGTTAATCTCTGACTTAATGAGGCTGCCTGATTTAATGCTTTATGTTTTCTGATGTGATGGTTAATCACTAAAGGCCCACAACAAGACAAATAAAAATAATTTTTGGAAACAGAAATGCTTGGTTTCAAATTCCACCACTTGGTAAATACACAGAATTGCAAAATACTGGCCAGTCTCAGATGGAAGGATGGATATTGAGGGCAGTGTTGTGTTTCCATATTCCAGGTGCTTCCAAGATATTTCACAGTGCTAATTCCCTGTAGATGTCAAGTCCATGAGTCATCAACTGTTTATATGTATAAGTGCATCTCTAAAGAGCTGAGTTGTGACCTAAGGGAATTTTTTTCTTCTAGCGTTTTTCATCTTAGCTCCTATTAGTCACTGGCATAATGTTTACAAGGTACAACATAGATAGTTGCTGGGCTTTTGTGAAGTTATAATTACTAACTAACATTATGCTTTGGTATTTGAAATATTTCCTGATGGTAATAATAACAGTAAAATTAAGAAAAACAGACCTTTTAATGAAGAATTAAGGTTATTTATGGATTTAATTAAAAGTGAAAATTGGCTTAGTGCCAAAAAGGTAATTACAGAAATGTGAATTCATCAAAAATAACCATAAAAATTCCAAGGTGATAAAGGCACAGTGGACTAATACTTCAAACCCTAGGGATCTTTTCTGTTGAAAAGAATGGAACCCTTTGCTGTCACACCCCGTTAGTCATGGATTCCTTTAATATATCATGCCTGACTGGTTTTAATCCTTCCTTTAACCTCCCCCTGCATACCAAGTGACATTATTGTGGCGTCTTAAGTTGCTGGCTCTCCAAGACTGTACCTGCAAATGTGTCTTTGATGTTGCATAGACTTAAATAGCAGGATGGAGCATATTTACAAGAGTGGAATCTTATGTACTGTGCTGATGTTTACATTGAGTCTTCGCCCCAGATTCTGTAGATGTTTCTTCAAAAATTTGACGTTTTCCATGGCTCTCTAAAATAGGATTATGCAATGGGATATAGGTAAATTTCCAACTCTCAGTTATTTTAAGCAACTTCTGTTGATGTGTGTCTATGACTTACCATATATGGCAAAATTCCTTTTCTGCAAATCAATAATGCAGCCACTGTTCCCCTTCATTTCCCAGGCCCAAGATATCCACTAAATATATTTAACTGGGAATCTCGCCGGATAATGACATGAATTCCTATATACCAAGAAGATCCCAGCACAAATGCATTTAGTATAAGTGATTTAATGGATTCTACAATAAAATTTCATTTATTCATCAAAGGAAAGCAGACCCATGAGAGAGTAAAGATAGTCATGCCTGCTTTAATCACCTTTGTGTAATTTGAAAAATTCTTCATAAAAATGAGGGCAAACATATACCCAAATAGCATATATATAATAGCAGATATCTGGCAACAGATGCTGAAAATGTTAATTAAAACATTTTAGGTATAGTCTCTACATATCATAATATTCAGTCTGTAATTTTAAAATACTTTGGTGAGGTGAAAAGCAATGTTTACTATCATGTTTTTAAAAGGAAAAATTGCTGACTCTGCCATTGGGAAGATAGATGAGATTTCTTCTAAGCTGGCAAGTCAGTGAAAAAAAACAAGGCAGTTCCCAAAATTAGAGATTAAAGTAATGCTGAGAGGAATGTTAATGTACAACATGCCCCTCAACTACAATTACTTTTGAAATGTGTTCTCTTTTTAATCTTGTTCTCATTTCAACTTTGAAATGACAACAATTTACAAAATTTTTTTTGTAAGTTGGCTAGACAAGTAAGCCTGTTTTCATTTGGCTACAGTTTCTTGATATTAGTAAAGCACAAATGTCTTTCATCTGTGAACTGATAGTATTGTATTCAAAATCAAGAATCCATAGCTCTTTCAGTTTGTCTTTTTATTGAAGATAATGAACATGAAATTATGGAACGTTGTGATACCACAGTCAGCCGGATAGAAACTTTCTAACATGGTTTTGGGTATTAGAGAGCAGGAATTCTTTAGTGCAGTGTGCTGGTCACTTGGAGGATCCTGTCTCCAATAGAATGCCCAAGTGTCGGGTAAACAGTGTTTATCACACAAAAATGATCTCTGATTCATTAGCTATCCCCCCTTACTGGATCTACATGTTTTACTTCATTTTACATAGTCTCACCCCTTATCAAGTCCTTATAAGTTCCTTAGGGATCTGTCTTCAATGTCCCATGTCATTTTAGGTGCCTGTTCCTTGACCCCTGTTTTCGTGTAGGTGCAGTATCATTTTCTTGCATTGCTTCTGCTTTGTCAGCCTTGCAGAGCTGAGCTGGCATCCTGCTTGCGTTTTGCATGGGTTCTATTTGCCTAACTCACATCCTTTATCTATTTCTCCAAGGCTGTGCTGTTCTGTTGTACTGTCCTTGATAAGAGTAAAATGCTGTTCTGTTCTGCTTATATCATTCATATCATTCTACTCATTATATCCATATCATATCATTAACAAAATCCAGACCCTGTGCTATTAGAACACATAATCACAGCATGGGTCAGGTTGGAAGGGATCATAGGGGTCATCTGATCCAACCTCCCTGCTCTGAGCATCCCAGAGCACATTGCACAGGACTGTGTGGCACAATTCTTGAATATCCCCAATGAGGGAGACTCCACAGCCTCTCTAGACAATCTGTTCCAGAGTTCAGTCACAGTCACAGTGAAATTCTTCCTTGTGTTCAGGTGCAATTTTCTGTGCATCAGTTTCTGCCTGTTGCCTCTTGTCCTATTGCCTGGCACTGCTGAGAAAAGTCTCTGGCACCCTGCCTTCAGAGACTTACAGGCGTTGATGAGGTCCCCTCTCACTCATCTCTTATCAAGGTGAGCAGGCCCAGCTCCTCCAGCCTTCTTTGCTAGAGAGGTCCAGTGGTTTGAAGCCTGTACAGACAGTCAATACCACCATTATGGTCTTCATGTTGGGTAAGATGGCACTCAGCCCTGTACAAGTATGAGATCATTGTCTTTTCCATTCAAGTGTACTGTGAAAAGTAATTTACTACTTCTGTAGCAGTCATGCTGAAGAAATCTGTATTTGTAAATCTAAAGAAAATATTTAATTCACTTTCAAATACTGCAGTGCAGTTCCCACTGGGAATGGAATGGAATGGAATGGAATGGAATGGAATGGAATGGAATGGAATGGAATGGAATGGACTCTCCACTGGCATTGTGGATGTTGTCCTGAATATCTGCAACGTCTATTGCCTTTCTTAAAGGTTTTCTCTTTTCAAAAGTGCACTTTCAAACAGATAAGAGATCATTTTAAAAGGACAAAAGATGGTTCTGATTTTGTGCAGCTGTTTGGCAAAACAAGATCAGTTCAGTAACATTGACCTTATCATCTGAACAGTGCAGTGGCTGTGCTTTTAGATAGTTTTAATTTTATCCATACTAGTGAATAACTGTTGTCATATATAATAGTACTTTAAGCCTACATGTCCTGCCAAAAAACCAGAATCAACAAAGATTTAAAAGATGTTTCTATTTGATTTTTAAAAAGTGAAATAATTAAAGATACAATCAGTTAGCTCCATCTTTGTGAAAAAAGGGAAGAGATAATTTGAACAATTAGCATAAACAAGACAAGCTAAAGAGATTGCAAAAATCTTAGTTTGGACTTTGAATTGAAGGATGATTTATATGAGGATAATTTCCTCATTCAGCTGACCAGCCTGTGATTCCTTGGCAGTTCCAATAGTGACCAGATCATGTCTTTGGTCTTTTTATTAAAATTATTTATGGGTCAGATATATTCTTTAGATAAGCTTCAAGGTATTGAATGCTTACCTAACAACTGCCTCTAAAAGATATCTGTCCTGTAAACCTGTACCATCTTAGATCTTTCAAATAGGTCTGGAGGAACCCATACAAGGATTCAACTGACTCAGCATGATGCATCATGACTCCTAGGTCATGACTTAGTCTTAGCCTAGCACAAGAGCTCTATTTATTTTTCTGGGTTTTTTCCGGGGGAAAAAAAATTTTGTATTCTCGCTGTCAGAAATCAAATATCATAGAGGCATGGCTTCAGGAAAGGCAATCCAAAGGATATTTCTGAAAATTATCTAGACATGATGGGGATTTTTTAAAATTGCCGTTTATATGGTATATGTACCAAATCACTAAGGAATGGAGGGAGTGGTGAGACTGGAGGAGATAAGGGTTATGTGCAGGGCTTCCAGACTGATTTATTTCTGTCCGATAATCTTTCTTTTTCATACAGAATGGTCAGCTGTAAAATGATGGCTAAACAGCCACTTTTGGGAAGTTAGCAAAACATTATCCAAATCATCATGGAATGCTTCCATCATTTGTTCCTCTATATCTGACTGGAAGGAGGATTTTTCAGGTATTATTTTGCTGTGCAGGAGTAAAGCACAGAAGACAATCAGAATTTCTCTAATCCTGGTGCTATTTATGCATGATTTCTTCCTCATTACATTTATTGCTCTTCTGAGATTGATCAACTAGCTGTGGTAGGGAGTTTTCAGAATACTATTCCTGATTAATAAGAAAAATTGTTATAGACTGCACTGCTGAGATGAAGCAGGCAGTGTGATACCTCAGCCATATCCACTCCTACTTCAGACTGTGGTGGTGGCTTCTAGTAGAGCAGACAGACCACACTAGGTGTGGAGCACACTCAGAGCAATGGGACAAGGATATAAATCATCTGGCCAAAGCAATTATTGGCATTCCCTTTCCGAGTGGCCTCTGCTGATCTTGATGAGGGTTCCCACCTGAACTGTGGGGGCTTTACAAAAGCCACCTTGTTTGTAAAGATCCTACGGGTATTCCTCTTCTCCACTGTGCAACCTTCATATTAGCAAACAGGGAAGATAAAATCCTCACCTTTAGAGGCAGTTCTTAATAATTTAATTCCTCTGAAGCCTAGTTATTTTATATTCCTTTTCTAAAAGTTCACCTCTTCTCTCTTAGAGCCCTATGAAGTAAAATGTGTATAGAAAATAGAACGGTTTGGCTTGGAGGGGCCTTAAAGAAGATCTAATTTCAATGCCCCTGCCATGAGTAGGGACAGCTCCCTCTGGACCAGGTGACTCAGAGCCCTATCCGGCCTGGTCTTGAACACTTCCAGGGATGAAGCACCCACAGCTTCTCTGGGCAACTGGTTCCAGTGTCTCACCACTCTCACAGTGAAGAATTTCTTCCTCACGTTTAATTTAAACCTACTCTCTTTCAGTTTTAAGCCAGTCACCCTTGCCTGTTAATATAGTTCCTGAAAAAGGGGCCCTCTCCCGCTTCCCTGTAGGACCCCTTCAGATACTGGAAAGCTCCTATGAGTCTTCTCTTCTCCAGGCTGAACATCCCCAACTTCCTCAGCCTGTCTTTGTACGGGAGGTGCTCCTGTCCTCTCATGAAATTTGTGGCCTTCTCTGGACCCAATCCAATAGCTTCACATCTTTCCTGTGCTGGGACCCCAGAGCTGGGTGCAGCACTGCAGGTGGGGTCTCAGCAGAGCAGAGCAGAGGGGCAGAATCCCCTCCCTGGCCCTGCCCACACTGCTCTGGATGCAGCCCAGCACACATTTGGCTCTCTGGGCTGTGACCACACATTGCTAGCTCATGTTGAGTTTTTTGTCAACCATCCCTCCCAAATCCTTTTCCGCAGCACTTTTCTCAAACACTTCTCAGCTCAACCTGTAGTATGACATATAGACCTGTCCACCTTACAATAAAAACAAGAAATCAGAAAAAACCCAATTGCCTAAAGACATGATGTTCTCCTATTGAACAATATTTCTGTCAAACTAAGACATACAGATGTTTTCAAAAGGTTAACATGGAAATTTCTGTTAAATTTTGAGAGATTGACTGGCTTTCTATTATGTGGGTTATGCCAGCAAATATTTTATTCCCTCAGCAGAATAAAACAGACCTCTTACAGAGCTGCATACTTCTTGATGGTTCGTTTTTTAATTCCCTTACAGTACAGTAGAAATCAGCTATTTATTGTGACTACATATTGATTTTACCACACAACTGATGAAGCTACCAGTTTGTTTAAAGATTCTAGAAAAACCAAAATTTTATACTAGCCTTTGGATTTTGTGAATAACATGAGAAGAAAACCCATGTCTGGGGAATTTTTTTAGCTAGTATCCTTTGTTTGTTAATTTCATGATGGGTCTCCAGCTTTTTTCTTTCCTTTCTCAGTATTTGAAGAAAGGGTTTTTTTTGCAACTCAAGAAACGCTGTGCTTATTGTGTTTCTTACATGGAAGAATTTATTTTTAAACATTTTTTTCTAACTCAGAATGGTTAATTGACAAGGAAGGAGGGAGCCAAGGAGGGTTAGAGCATTACACCACTGATGTTTCAGAAGGTCATCCAGGCACTGAGCTAATTACCAGTGACATTCTCCATTATGTGACTATATTAATCTGGAGAAACTGCTCTGTTTGTGAAAACTTTCCTCATGGGGAGCAAACATACAACCACATGAGATAAGGCTTCTGTGTCTTTCAGTTTTTGCTTGACCTTATTCAGACTCTTGTTCAGATTTCACTGTTTAAACTGCAAATGGGAGAGAATGGGTTGAAAGAGAAGCAAATCTATTTTCTTGCTTCTAGAGCAGTTGAAAATAAGGATATTTTCCCTCATTTGTTCTCTATGAAGTTCACTTAAAAGATGTCACCAATGCAAAAGGAAGTGCATTCAGGGCCACAGGGTCAGTGAGCAGTGCCCATGGCAACTAAGAAGCTATTCTGCAGGAGAAAATGCAGTAAGGAGTAAGTGTTTTAATCCCCAACTTTAATCCCTTTGCTTCCTGTCTTCAGAATGAAATATAAATCAGACACCATGGCGTTCAGCAATTTTTCATGAAAGGCATGTTTGCAGAAAGGGATTACAAATGGGCAGCACTCTTTAAGGAATTTAATCATACAATTTGTTGGAAAACTTTTGAGGCTAGGAATGACCAGTTCTTTAGAGTGTGGTCAGGGAGACCCAGGAAAACAGGCTGTGAAAGCAATGTAGCAGTGGCTGTGGCTGGCTGCCCTGCGCTCCACCAGCAGCAGTGTGTGTGCTCTAGTGGGGTGCACAAGGCATCCCTCTCAAGGAAGAACCACTGTGGGGGTTTTGCTTTGCCACATTTAGAACTTTGTTCACTGGGAGAAGGAAAAGGCAAATCCCCCAGTGGTTTTCATGGTGTTCTGACAGCTGTGGCAGTTTTATAAACAGGAGATTGTTGGCTCATTTTACTTATGGGTTAACGTTTGCTATTCCATGTTCTGATTCCTTCCTGCACTTGGATTCTGTCCTGAGCTTATATTCCTGTGAGCTCTGGCAGTGTGGCGTGTCGAAAAGTGCGTAAGAAAGAAAGAATAAATGCTGTCACCTTCATTACATCTACACCTATGGCAGAAAAAATAAAAATCCAGATTGTCTCCAAATTCTGTAAACAGCTGTCCGTTCATGCTCATAGCATTTTATGTTCTTCAGGTCCATTTTTGATATCAAACAATATCCTTTTCCTATTTCGTAGTCTTCCCTGCCACAGCATATGCATGACCATGTTTCTCTCCTTGATAGAGGAGAAATCTTTCTTTCTTTTGGTGGCCTGGTAGAAAGAGTCCGCGGGTGGACTTGGCAGTGCTGGGTGTACACTTGGACTTGGTGATCATGCTGGTATTTTTCAGCCTGAATGATTCTGTGGTTCTATAATTCTATGATTCTCATTAGCCTGTCACACTTCAGTCTGGGCTTTGGATGCACAGTCCTGCTCATTATGCTCCTTAAGCAACATCAGGGTCTGAACAAGCAATATTAAACTGTGCATGGGATGCCCAGGAAGTTGCAGTTCAGCACCCTGACACCAGCACAAATACTCTTCAGGTCTTTAGCACTGTCCTCAGCGAGTGTTCCTGCTCCAGGCTGAGACCTCCTCTGTGATTTCACACTGTTGGATATGGGTGTGGGCAGCTGCATTGGCAGGTGTTGATTTTGGAGTTCTCTGTACTGCTCCTGAAGCAGTCATATGTTGCCTCACTTGCAGTGCCCTTTTTAGGATGGCCTTCATCTGCCCATTTGTTTCCTCCCTGTGATGCAGAGCTTTGCCCTTTCTCTGGCACAACTGCTCTGTAAGATGAATTATGGAACAACAACAAAAACCCAATCTGACACAGAAATGCCCCACAGTAAATCAGAGGCAGTAGAAACTTGGAAAGTTAGTAGTGCCAGCCTAGCCAGCACTTTACATCATTGTCCCACTGATAAGAACAGTAAAACAGAACAGCATTTCACTCTGATAAGGAGACTAGAACAGCACAGCCTTGGAGAAATAGATGAAGGATGTAATTTAGGCAAACAGAAGCCACACAAAATGCAAGCAGAATGCCAGTTCAGCTCTGCTGATGAAGCAGAAGTTATGCAAAACAGTGATACTGCACTTACACAGAAGTGGGGCTTGAGCCACATAAAAAGGACATTGGACATAGAAAACCACCAAAGAAGACCCCAAAGAACCTATAAGGACTTCTGATAAGGGGTGTGACTATGTAAAATAAAGTAGTAGATATACATCTAGTCGGTGGGCATAGCTAAAGAATGTGTGATTGGTGTGTATGATAAACACTCCGTTTAAGTGATGCTCAGGACACTCGGCTGAAAGAAGAATCCACCGAGTGACCAGCACACTGCACTAAAGAATGCCTGCTCTCTCATAGTCAAAACTGTTAGAAAGTTCCTGTCTGGCTGATTTCATGCCATGTAGCTCACTAAACAGATAGCTCACAGACAGCGAATAAAAATGTACAGGCATGTCCTGAGGAAACTTTAAAAACTAAATGCCTGAAGGCATTGGTAGTAGAATGGTAGTTTTTCAGTTCTAGTCCTAGACTCTATTATCTATATATCTATCTAAGATATTATTTTGAAGAGAGTATTTTCATGTATGACATGGTATATGCATGCATTTAGGTTCCAGTGGAGTTAAACAAAAAAAAATTTAAAAATGAAATCTGAAAACCTCTTTCTGTATACTAAAAACTGTTGATATTATCTCCAGATTACCATGGCAATTTTTGGTAATCTGCAATACGAAGAAAAATACGTTTGTGCTAAATGAAGCACCTGGTGGATAAGTATGTGTTTATTTTACACATTTTTCCTCTCATGAAGTGAAAATTTGCCAAACAGATGTATTTTCAGAAAGAGAAAGCAAATAATTCTGCAGTACAAGTGTTTTCTTTGTCAGGCTGCATTTACTTGGAAAAACTGAATCTTAGCAATATCATAATAATAGCTACATCCCCAAATCAGTCTGGCATGAAACAGTAGGTTTTTTCCTGCTTTTTGAATTGAACAGGTCAGCTGTTAGACTAATGTTCACACAAAAATCAGATACAAGCCTCTTGAAACTGCCTGAAGAAGAGGATGAAATAGAAAAGTTCATATGTGTAATTTATATAACATTTCATATTTGATACAACCTGATGTGGGACAGGAAGAGACGTTTTATATATATATATATATATATATATATATATATGTATATGTATATATATATACATATATATATGTATGTATGTGTGTGTGCGTGTTCAAACATCTGTATGCTTGCTTTCTAGTTGTGTAGAGCAGAATAATAATTTTCAACAGAACTGTGGCTCTTCTGTTTATTTTAGAAAAAGGCCACTGCACTTACTCAAACTGTTCTTCCTTTCTTTAAAGTAAGATTCTCAGGTTGTTGTTTTGGTTTTTTTAAGTTTCCTTTCAGATCTGTCCCAGCTGCAATTTTTCCCCTTAAAGTGGTCTGTACCATTTTAGTGATGATATAATCCAGAATATTCCTCGAATTAGTGTAAAAACAATCAAAAGAAAACTCTCTTTTCTATATATAATAAAAACAAAATTAATTTTAGTGTTATCAATCTTAATGGGACAGTATTTTCCTCTTGTAATATTGCTTTAAAACCAGAATTTCTTCTTGATTTGAAATCTGCCAAAGTTACATAATTGTATGGGTTTCAGGTACTTTTGATTTTTAAGACACTGAAAAGCATTTTTTATATGTTTTCCTGATCTGTGCTAGAACATGAAGAAATCTTTTTTATATTGAACTCAAATGTTCAATACAGTAAAACCTTGAGACTAGGAAAAATAATTGTTTCTTGCATAGAACCTAACATCACTACTGTGCAGGTAGGCTAGTTTAACTTGATTTTTATTGTTTTTCTGGCCAAGTGCTTAATTGAAATAGGATCTAAAAGCAATTAGCAGAACATTTCTCTCTAAAAGTCCTGCACAGATGACTCACTGAAAACAAAGAGCATAGAGAAATCCCTTCTGTCTGCATTGGTTCTTTGCCCCAAGATGTCTGTGGCCTCCAGAGGCAAGAATTAGGACAATTTTTATTGATTCTGTGTCATTGTCTGTTGTCAGAAAGGTTTATTACTGTGCAAGAAAGTGCTGGACCTTGAAGCGGATCTTTGTGAGTAAAAGGATGATCTGTATCTAGCAAGAAAAACCGTAATATGAGT
This sequence comes from Oenanthe melanoleuca, assembly GCF_029582105.1. NCBI lineage: Eukaryota > Metazoa > Chordata > Aves > Passeriformes > Muscicapidae > Oenanthe > Oenanthe melanoleuca. The sequence goes on from NC_079362.1 coordinate 49,881,461, forward strand.
AAATACTGTCTTACAGCATCACTTCATAGTGAACTTCCAGTTTTCTGGTGGTGACATCTGTGTACTCTGTACTGTAATGTCATGATACTAACAGGACATTATTTTACTCTAACTGTACAAGTAAATATTAGATTCTGGGTACTCCTTCAGAAAAGCTATTAAATAAATATGTAGCTCTGCATAGACTGGTCATTCTTTGCTCTCTCAATGCCAGCTTAAATTACAGACAATGAAAATGAGTAAAAACTACTGACTTACTCTGTACTTGATATTAGTAAACTTAGTAAGCACAGACTATGTGAATAGCAGAAATTCCTCCTTGTCTTTATACACAAAACAAAAACACATCTCTAGAACTATTACAGTTAGTGCAGAAATATTCCTGCCAATGAAACATTTTTAGGGGACTTTTTTGCTGGTTTTAGACATTGCAGACACATATCTAACCTGCATAAAAATAAATAGACTATAACTAATGTCTCGTTTACATATGTAGATACTTTATTAGGTGCACAATATGCATGTACATTAAGCACACATTTATGTAAATGAGATTTAAAATGTGATTTGATGAGATAAAGGGCATGTTTGAATGACTGAAGGAGTCTAGATTTTGCTGAAGAATTAATCAAGTCAATCTGAATACATGCAGGCAGGTTTTGGAGTTACTGAACTATTTAGTGTGGTTTAGGATCTCTCAAGTTATACTGCTTCTTTTCTTACAAAGTGTATTTATTCATAAAGACACTTATCATATGTTTTCCTTGATGGTGTCTGACTTCTGTACAGGAAACAGTGCTGAAGAAACTAGCCAGGTGGTACAAAAATGTGCAGCTCTCAGATAGAACACACATTGGTGAGAGAAAAATGAAAAAAAAAAAATTTTTCTTGTAAGGAGACATTTTCTCTGGGGTTATGTCTTGCATCAAATCAACAGCACGCCTCTGCTTTTGAACTCAAATATAATGAAATTGAAAACTGAGGGATAAGAATCTTATTCCCTTCTAATTATTTCTGCTTGTTTCATTTAATTTGGGTAATTACTTATTCATGTGCAAAACGTACAGGAGTACATCCATTGCTCTGAAAGGTGATAAATATTATCTGATTGTCACAGAAGTAAAACAGTTGTAAACCATGACTGAAAAGTTATTTGTTTTGGATATTATAAAAAACTGTCATGTTGTGATAATGGAAGCGCTTCTGTATTTCCAAATACAAAACATCACAAGCCTTACCATAAAATTGAACTATTAAATTCAAAAGCTACTATTTGGAACAAATATCAAATACAGGGAAGTTTTAAGTGAGCAGTGCAATTGATTGTTAGCTTGCACTTTGGTCAGCCATTAGTTTAGGTTGCATTACAGCACGCAGAAAATGGCTGCGCTCAGCATGGCAGACTTGTCAGTTTTTGATTTCACCACTCAGTGAGGCAACTTTATAACCATACAGCTCTTAAAAAGAGATTGCCACGTTTTCAGTCCCAGCATGATTTTATTGGTGCTCAGCTGAGTGATCGTGAGAGAAGCAAGATGGTCATGGAGAAGTGAAGAATTTCAGTCACAGTGCTGGGAGATCTGTGCTGGGATACAATTCATATAGAAGTCAAAGAGAATATCAGCTTCCTTTTGCACTTGGATGGTAAATCTACAGTCCAGGCTGGAAAAGAAGTGCAGTGTTGTTAAAACAGAGCAAGAAATGCATGGCAGTAGTTATAGCTGGTCAGTTATTTCTCCTTTAGAGCCTTTTAAACTAAAGATAAAATTCTACAGTTGCAGTGAATAGTTTGTGGATTTTGCTTTAAGATCATTTGTCTTTTCATTGTCTGTTCTGTGTTTCTTGACGTACTAAAGAAGAATCATAGCCCTGATTTCCCTGCATTTGTGAAAATGCAAGATATTGCTTTCAGTTAAAAATTTTAATTATAAGTTGTCTGTGAAATATGTAAAAATATGTGACTGAGATAGAGTGGATTTTTACCCTCAATGTCTTTACAGGAAGAAGAAATGCCTTAATCAGCTGTGTTTGAACCAGAATCTGTGTTTTGCCTTCTATTTTGTTCCAAAAATGCCACAGTTTATGCCTCCTTACAGAGAAAAGATCTGGGCAAACATTAGAAGGATGAGCTTTAAATGGCAGAGGAAGGAGGAACAGTAACAATAGAAAGCATTGTTACAGCCTCTGTCAAGAGAAAATGGTCATGGTTGGAAATGGAGTTTTCTAGTTGTGATCAGTTTGGGAAACAGCTGTCATTTAATGGCAGGCTCTGCTGAAAGAAACTGACCCACTTCTGGTCCTGCTCCTCAAGGAGCAGAGTAGGGAAGGCTCCTCTAGCTCTTGCTCTTCTCTTTTCACTGGGACCAGTAATTACTCTTGAAGAGCAAATTACAGGCATTCCTTGCCGCAGGAGACAATAAAGTTACTCCCAGCATCTGTTATCTAGGGAGAGTTTATGTAGAAGGCCTGTGGTAGTATTTTTAGTGTAAATTTGAATTAGCAGTGTGCATCTGCTATTGCACAAGTCAGTGGAGTTCCCACCTCTTGCTCAGGATATTTCATCATATGTACATTAAATACATACCTTGTCATTCTAAAATTGCACATTTTATTAATATATTACATGTTGTAATACATATATTTACACCTATGTATGCATGTTTGTTTATAGCCCTTGTGATTGTATTTCTAGCCCTTGTGATTTTAAATACTAATCAACTATAGCCAATGCATGAAATAAGAACTATCCTCAGAAATCAGATCACAGCTGTCTCACAGTGTTTCTTTCTCTATTTTTGTTTTTCTCTTGATGATCCTAGGTTTTCTTCATTTTTATAAGTTTTGAAAAGCCAGAAAATTTATGCCAGCACAGATTGTCAGGATAGATTTATTCTAAATATCAAAGCATTTGTGAATGCAAGATTCCTGAACAGTGCAAATTAGAAAAATCTGTGAAATAGGTGGTTGCCTATTCTATTTTACAAGAATTACTTAATATTTGTAACTAATGCGTAAATACTTAGTTCTCCTTTTCTTGTTTTTCTCACTGTTTAATCCGTGAGTACCATCTGATATAGAAAATTGATCTGTTTCTTAAAAAGAATATTGAGAAAACTTTACATAGGCAGCTTCTGTGATTGTGTGTTCTGTATGATAGAATACTGATTCTTCCATAGAAGTCAGATTTTTCATTTTATGTTCACTTTAGTTTCCATAGAAATTTAAATTCACATAAAGTTTATTAATAATGCAGCTGTAAGGACATGAATGAGGACATATTTGACATTTAATTTCACAAGCACTGAGTTTCATGAAAAGGAAGTGTTATTAGTGATAGCAGCAAACCTAGCATGATTACTGGATACTAGCAAATGATGACGAGTGCCAAAGTGGAAGAACCTTTGTTTGCACTTTGATTGTAAATATGGATAATAAAAGCATTTGGGGTATTTATTCCCTTCTCCCTCTTTCCCATCCATTCTTCCCCTTCCTACAATTTTAGAATAACAAATGCACCTCACAGAGGCAGTGTAACTTCGGGCTTAATAATGACTGGCTAAGTTTTTAAGAGAAGGAATCCCCAGCACACAGAGTGTGTGCATAGGTATCACTGGCTATGTAGTCTCCAGCTAAAGGGTTGGGTGCTTGTGATGTGTAAGAACAACTCTCCTCTCAGTTGCCATGGTTTTGCAGCAGTGCATATTACCAAAAGTAATTGGACTGTTTATCAGCATTTTGTGGACATGGGTCATCTTGTGGCAATGGGTCTTTTTATGGTTGTGTTCAGAATCATTTCCTCTTACTCTTCTTTTTTCATTTGCCCTGTCCCTGGGGTGTTCAAGGCAAGGTTGGATGGGGCTCTGAACAGCCTGATCTAGTGGAATCGAGTGTCTCTGCCTGTGGCAGGGGGGTTGGAAATTGGTTCCTTCAAATTAAAACCATTCTGTGATTCATTTCTGAGAATAGTATGAGCAGAAATTTGTCCTCTTGTTCCTCTTCCTCCCCTTAAGAGGTTTTTAGAGGTGCTAGGCTATGTTATAGTTACTGTTACCTGCTCACCCCTCATGGCACCTAATAAGAGAGGAGAAGCCTCTGTGGCCTCTGTGAGATTTGCTTCTTGGGAAAGTGCAGCATCCATCATGCTGCATGAACCTGGATGAAATGACAGTGCAGACCTTTGTTTTCCAGGCTTTTAAATGAATACACCACCCAAAATAACTTTAAGGAACAGGCAGATTTTTTTATATATAACATTAACATCAGGCAGCAGATCAGGACAGTCATCAGTCCCAGCAGCCTGCAGCAGCATCCATAACCTGCCCTAAACCTCAGGGTGCAGTAAACCTCAGGCATTACATCTGTGCCATCCTTGTTAGGGTGCTGCAGCAGACTTTCTCCCTTTTCCTTAATTTGGTGTTGGGATTTTTTTTTAAATTGAAGTTTTTTAACTGTATTTTATTGCATCCTCATACTGAGACTCACCACCCAGTTTCATCCAAAGGAAGACTCTTGTTATGAATTTGTTTATTAGTTGCTTTTAAAGTGAATTTTCTGGTGATGAGTCAGATTAACAGACTTGCTGTTAATCAAGTGATGGTGATGGATCAGGTACCAGGCAAGTGGCCATGGATGCACCTAGGATGACTGGCAGTGACAGAGCACTCACAATTCTGCTGTAATAAGAAACAAATGTAGTCCTAGCCTGTTTAAGAATGGGGTCTCAAGATCACTTTAGTCCATATGAAGTGGTCCCATCTCCATCCTTATTTGCCTGTATATTACCTCTCCTGGCTGCTTGTTCCAGTTTCTCATTTCTAGTGTTATGAGCACCTTTGCTCTTCTGGTCCTGTGGTGAGGCAGTTCAGGGCACTAAACCAGCATGAAAATATTTTTATTCATTATAGTACCCCTCTACTGATAAAAGCAATGTCAGACATCTGATAAATCTCCAATATCTATTAACTAGGCCACTCCTCTCTTTTGCAGTGTGTACAAAAGAACACACTGAAGTTCTTCTGCCCAAGATCCTACCTGTACAAGTAGTCCTTGTCCTAATTAGTCTTGTTAAGTAAGCATCTGGAAGTGTTTTCTTACCTGGATTCAAAAAGAGCCTGCTAGAATGAAAAGATGGTATTAATGTGGGTTTAAAAGAGAAGACTTCTGGTTGTGCTCCATTTCTTTCTCTAACCTCAACATTAAGATTTTTGTGGTTATTTCCATTATTTTGTCCATGTCCATCTTTTGTTACAATTTCTCCTTTTTTATCTCTTGTTTTTCAGTTGCGATCAAGCTCAGAAATCAGCCAGGACATCCTGAATGACTGCCTTGCAATCCAGCCCCTCCAGCCAGCCCTGTCACCACATGATGCTGTAGATAATACCATGGGACATTCCCCAGGGCCTGCTTGTGATATTTACCCAGGTATAGAATAAGACAGATAAAAAGCTGCTGTATTATTCCTCACTTAGGAGGAATCATTTTCTAAGATTAGAATGGGCTCTGAAATCCATATCTATCTCATAAGAAGGATAGAATATGAAAAGTAACATAAAAAAATATAGATTTCCAACATGTTTTTATATGTTTTTTGGAAGGAGGCAAAAAAAAAATCATACTATACCCATGAAAAGATCTAATGCAACAAAGATGGTTATTTTTGCTCTATAGGCATTTGATTCTGCTACCAATTTACTTCTATCATCCCTTGTAGACCTCTTGAATACATTAAGCATCATTTAAAATCACAGTATTTTACCTCTGCCTTATTCATGAATCATGTATCAGTCTGCATTAAGGAACTGAAATGCTGCATTATGAGTTCACATACTTTGACTATAAATATACAATCAACATATTTACACTATGAATGTAATTGTCCTAATTTTCAGTTAAATATCTGAGATTTTCCTACTAAGATATCTTTGTCATAACTGCCTACATGTACAATTTTTGTTAACATTTCAAATAAATTTGGAACAATTGGTAAGTTATGAGTGATAATAAACCTTAATGCTCAGGAGAGCAATGGTATTTTTCAATGCATTATTTTAGTTGTTGTGAGGGCATCTCTTTTTAACTTTCAGGCAAAATGCATTATGTCTTTTATCACTTCAGCTTTTAAATGAGAACCAGATGTAGGAAGTGAATGAATTGGCTTCATTGATATTATCTGCAGTGATGAAAATGACATTATATGAAGTGGCCATTTCAATAAGTGGTTTTATTTTACTGCGAGGCTTGTGAAGCTATCAATCCTATTTCATGTTTTTTGTCAATGCTGCTGTGAGTCTCACAATAGTTGGTGATGATGTAGGTTTATATGACAAAAAATCAGGACATTTAAAGCTGTGGTTGGTTGTATTCTAGTTTATTAAGTAATGCCTTTTAAATGCCTTAGTGTGAGTACAGACTAAGTGTGACATTTGTTACATGAAAAAAGAGAGACATTTCAGATTTTAAAAATGTGATTTTGGCCATATTAAATGATGTCCAGCTCTCTCTGCTGGGTCACTCCAAACACAGGCTGACTGTGGCTTGAACAAGCTGCAGCCCATGAAGCTGGGTAAAGCTGTTGCCTCCAGCCAGCCCTCAGCTGGGATTTGTCTGCCATCTGATGTCTCACAGACAGCTTCTGAGACTGAGACATTGCTTTCTGTGGTCTCATTCATGCATTGTCTTTCAATACTTGATGTTTGCAGCATTACTGACTGTAACCTTCTTGGATATAATAATTTATTTATTCTTTCCTGGCACTGCTTCTTATTTTAATGGTAAGTTAATTTTATGGTAATTAATCAATGTACTCTTATCAGCATTAATTTCTGTGTAAGTAATAATTTGCTTTCTCTTACCTGTGTTCCCAGCTATCTATAACTTGACATATTTCTTGTAGTTCCATTCACTTGTGTTGTTTCACATCAGTTAACCGAGTCAGGTATATGTCAGGTATAGCTCAATCCATGTCACTCCATTTTGACAACTACCTTATCCAGTGGAAATAAATTGTTTCATTAACTACACATCAGGGCTGCTGCAGGATAATATACTATATAAACAAATGAGATAACTCCAACAGGCAGGGAATTATTTTATTGAAATAGCAACATGAAAATCATTCATGTCCCATAGAGAGAAAACTAAGATACACAAAAACGTAAGTGTCTTGCCTCTACCCTTCAAAATACACTGAAAACAAATTTTTAAAAAATATAATTAACAGCTTTGGAAATTCTGAAAAATTAAATATATTATATTTACTGATTAAATTTGAGACAGCATATCATCTGAAATGTCTCTCTGCTGCTTTTAAAGTAGAAGGAGGAATAGATGTTCATTCTTCCAGCGGTGTCCAATCAAACTTTTCTTACTTGAAGGTGACTTCACTTATTATTGTAATGATGCACATTTAAAGCAAAGGTTATTTTTTTTCTTGTAGAAGAAGTCTACAGAATAAATGTTTGAGAGCAAACTATTAGAAATCTGTAAGAAATGTCAAAAGTATATGTTTAGATGCAGGTGCATTTTTACTTACATTGCAGAACACATGCAGAGACCACTGTATAGTTTCTCAGTACTGTTAAAATACAGAATCTATAAACACAGACACATTTAAATAAAATACAATAATCTTTTTTTATTACACATCTATTACATGGAGTTAAGTCTCCAAAAGTGTTTTTTCTTATCTTGTAGTCTTTATGACTTCATAGAAGAAATCCAAACTGACTATAATCTTATTAATACAGTGAGGTAGCATGACAGATTCTTTCCTTGAAACTAAAACAAAATTACATTTATAGGTCTAAAGCAAGCAGATAGACTAAGGGCTAAGCATTATGATAGTATCTAGGTTTTAATTTTGAACCTAGGAATTTGGGTTTACTCGTTTCACAAAAAAAAGATGTGAGCAATGCACTCACAATAGCAACATGAGGATGAATTTTTTTTTCTACTGTGAAATAGTATGAACTTACTTTGTACAGAGAAATCTAGAATCACTAAAACTGGAAGAATCATAAATAATGCAGCAGAAACAACCCCCATCTTTTTACTGTGCTGTTTGGATAAACTTGACCATTTCATATTTAAGCATAAGCAAGAATGTGTAATTCATTTGTAAGCATTTACTTGAATATCACACTGAGCTCTGCTTCAGAGCAAGCAAAGGATCTTTCTAAAGCTTGTCAAGTGCATAATTTTCTTTGCAAGTTGGAATTTAAAAATTGCATCATTTCTTTGAATTCTAAGTATTTTTAAAATAATGTCTTCTGCTGTGTTGTGAAACTTTGACCTAACTACTTCTATGCATATGACTTGCTGTGCTTTGCTTGAGTAACACTTTTCTTTGGGCTTTTACCCCACTGAAATAGTACTAGGCTGGGCTCTCTGTGCACCTAATAAGAAAAAATCCAATCCCCCAGGAGTTTGTATCTAAGGTAATGATAGGAAAGTAAGTAGATACAACAGGTAGGTAGAAGGTAAGGACACATACAGGAATAGATTAATGAAATTATTAATTACTGAAATAATTTTGTTAAAGCAATTGTCCTAGTGAGTCCTGAAGAGATGTCTGAAAAAAAGCAGTCTGGGGTTTTTTTTGAAAAAAAATGGTCTGTTCTTTTCTTTAGAGAGTAGTTTGTTAAGGATGACAGCCTTGGAAAGTAATTACAGCTCAATCCTATAAGAAAAAAAACAAGAATGAGAAGGAAGAACTGACACATGAATGGCCCTTGCTGTGAAAAACAGAATTGTATTTGATGCATAGGGAATGGATGCAAAAGGAGCAGTAATGTAGGACTACCAACAATTAAGAGGATCTATGTTTTCAACTTTTAGAATGAATTTATGTATTGCATATATATCTAGAATTCCTGCTTAATGTGATGTAGTCCCAGGTAGGATCATATACACATTACAGGGGGCAAAAAAATGTTAATAATATTATGTTAGCTTAAGGAGGGTAGTTTGCTTCCCCTCAGACTTACCCTTTTATTTACCAGTTTTACTTAGGAGACTAATTAATGGTAGTCAAAAAATTGATGTAATGTTTGGGTTCCCGTTTTTAAGAATGTTTACCAATGGACTGCTGAATATTGTAGGCAACACGGTCACTTGCACCATTTATAGTTGCATTAATCATGATGAGACTGAACTTCAGAAACTACAATCCACTAAAGGCAGGGATGTGATCTACAGATGCCATTTCAAGAATGGCTTAAAATACTAGTCCAGACCCTGCTCTGTTGCTTCAGTACTTTAATGTTTTCCAGTATGTATGATCTGCCTGCAAAATACCTGAAAAGAGACAAAGGCCATCAGTGCAGATGGTCCTTGTGGCAGACCAGCTTTGGAAACAGGCTTATTATGTTGAAAATGCAATTTTTACTTCTACTGTACCTCTTAACGCATGATGGCTTCTTGAGTTTCATGTTCTCTGTAGACTTCAGATTTACAGATGAGCTGGGGATAAAGGTAGATCACACAATAGGTTTTTCATTTGCTGGGCTTACCACTTACAACTCAAGCCAGCACAAATCCACAAATTCCTGGCTACAAAATCCTGTGGGGAAGTGTGGACTTCCTAGGGAAAGTGAAAGGGGGGAATATATGCAAGTGATGCTTCCAAGTGCAAAAAACATTTCATATTTTTCCTTCTGTGCAGTAGTAAATCAGTTGTTGTCAAGGACCTCATAAATGTTCCTCACAGAAATAGGAGACTATATTTAGTAATTTAAAAGGAGCAACATTACAAATGTATGTATGTAACTAACTGAGCTGCAAAATTAAAACTTCACACTGTCTTACTCAGCTCTACCCCAATTTCATACTGTCAGTAATTAGAGGGGAGGTATTTTGGTGGCAGGAATTGTTTTTAAGAGTGCTGATTTGACGATACTAAGTCCAATATGCTCTTCAATTACAGCATTTTTGGTAATTTTCAAATTTCTGCATTTAAATATGTTTCATGAAATTACAGGTTTCTGACTAGAGTGAAAAATAACTTTTTGGGGCCTTAGATTCTGTGACACTATAAGTGCTACTTTTTTGCTTTCTTTTTCTTAGAGAAACTTTATTCAGAGGCTTATTTTCTCTTGTAAGTGCCTAACTTGTTTCTATGCATTGTGAAGATCCATGTGAATTTACCTTCCCATAAAGAATTGTTTGCAGAAATATTCTCATAGAAAATTCTTATGTACTCATAAATTGGTATGTGATGAGACCCAGAAGACAAAACATGACTCCTTCCTCTCTTTGACTGAAACTTTGTGCCTGTCACTGAATCTGAGGTTCATAGTCAGGACTAAGTTGGGACTACGCTATATCTATCTTGTAAATAATAAACAAAACCTCCCTTAGCATCCTTGAGACCATTTCCTTTTGTCCTGTCACTTGTTACCTGGGGGAAGAGGCCAAACCCCACCTTGCTACAACCTCCTTTCAGACAGTGTAGGAAGCAATAAGGTCTTCCCTGAGTTTCCTTTTCTCCAGGCTGAACATCCCCAGCTCCCTCAGCCATTCCTCACAGGGTTTGTGTTCCAGCCCCTCACCAGCCTTGTTCCCTCCTCTGGATGTGCTCAAGGGTCTCAGTGTCCCTCCTAAACTGAGGGGACAGAACTGGACACAGCACTGGAGGTGTGACCTCACTGTGCTGGGTACAGGGGAGGAATGACCTCCCTGCTCCTGCTGGCCACACCATTCCTGACACAGGCCAGGGGCCATTGGCCCTCTTGGCCACCAGGATACACGGCTGGTCAAGTTTGTGGTCAAGCTATTATTAAAATAAGGGTCCAAAGTTTTTTGTCAGTCTTCACTAGTGAAGTAACCTGTCACTGACAGTATTTTTGGACTGCCATGTGTCTGTACACTGCTAATGACTGACAATGTTTCCCTTCAGGGTGGTAATTACAAGATTCAGGTAGTAGCTTGGACCAGTGCTGTGTTTATGCTGGGAAGTTTTAATAGTTGCATTTTTGCCAGGCAGAAGCTGCTGGTATTGTGATTTCACTTCACTGGGTGCCCAAGGAGGTGCTTTTATTAACACAGTATCTTGAAAGAAGTTGCAGTGACTAAAGTTGTGTTGTGCTGCCCGTAGGTGTTCCCTGCTCTCCCACACTGCTTTATTACAGAGCAAAGTGGGAGCCCAGATACCCTCTTTGGGCATGCTGTGAGCATTTAACATACCTTGGATAAAGGAGTATGTTTTTGCAGCTAATACATATGTGTTTTTATTCTTAAATATCCTATCTGTTCCTCTAGTGCCTGTTGTAGTGCATCTTACTTTACATTGTGTACTCTGTCTTCATCAGAAACAGAAGAATAAAGTACTGCTGGGAAACCTAGCCAGAAGGCTGGCAGTGGCTGCCCATGCTTGGCTATGGATAACCTTTTCCCAGAGACAGAGCCATCACATCTTGGGCACTGCTGTGGGAGCCTGTGCTACCACAGCCAGAACCAGCTAGAAAATATGCAGGCATGGCTTGCAAAACACTTGCATGGAATGCTAATAATGGTTATGGTGGAGAATAGCTACATCAGGAAGAAAAACTCTTGCTACCTTTGTGCTGAAGACATAATCCAGTCATAATCCAATCTTTTTACTCCTGATCCTGAAGAGGTTAATTTTAAATGCAAAGATCACACTACTAGTAAACTAAGCCATTGTATATTTTTACAGTTTTATTAGTTTTTGTCATGATAAAATGCAAGTTACCCTATTTTGCCAAGAAATAATTTAAATAGTCTCTTTTTACTTAGACAATCAAGGCTTTCCTTTTCAGTGTCCTGATTCATTAAATATTCTCTCTGCATTTACTGTCAGAATGTGTGCTTGGTTGTTTTTCTGTGTTGCATATAAGATAAAATAAGAATTTCAAGAGTTCATTCCTTTGTTTTTTTTCCTTTTGCACTTTTCTTGATGCTACCCTGACATGGAAGAAGTAACTTCTGTGGTGCATAAGCAAAGTGGAATAAAACCATTCCCCTGTCTTAGTAAGAAAATGTCCTCAGCCTTTTCTTAGTGAGTTACTCTGCTGTCTTAAGTCATGTCTCATCTTCCTGTGGGACCTGCCTCCTCTGTTCCTCTTTGAGGTTTAAATGTCTTCTACTGTCAGATGTTTGTTGTCACTTGGGTTGTGATTTGGGGGCTCTGGTGCAACAAAAATTAGGAAAGAGCAGAGCCTGGCACCAAGGTCAGCCTCCACTCCTCCAGGTTTGACCACCAGTGTCAACTTCCCTTAAACTTTGCCATTACCTCTACAGCATCTGTATTGGATGTTTTTATTTACTAAGTGGTTTCCTCTCTGTCATCTTACACTGTGTGTCATTTCCACCAGCTGAAAGATGTCCAGGACTGCTCATTAACGAGGCTACAGACTCATGATCAGACTCATGAGCCTTTTTTTAACTCTGTCTTAGCTTGGTGAATACCCAGTGTGTCACAAAGGTGGGCTTGTAAGGATTAACAGAGTCTTTCTAAAAGCAAGCTGAGGAGTTGGGAGGTGAGGTGTCTAAACAAAAAGGTGAATTTTCACCCTTTTGATCTCCTGTAGCAAAATTCACACCTGTGTATGAGAAAATTATGACCTGTGAAATCATTTTCATTAAGACTTATCTGTAGTGAGGCTACCTCTAATGCAGTTTTTCGTCTGCTAGGACTGCAGCATCCATGCACATATTTATTTCAGCCTAGCAAAATGTTTTACTAGTGACAGTGCCCCCTGGGGAACTGGTTTAAACTCCAGGATTTTATCCAGAAACTTAAATCATTAGCTCCAACATATTCACTAACATAATGTAAATATTATTGGTAGAATTTTACTCTGTAAACTAGGCCTGAACAATACTTTTTTAAAAAGAGATTGGAAGATACAAAGGACAAACAGGAGAGGAAATTTTTATCTTTTAGACAGACTATCTAATTCATTCTCTGGGTTCATAAAATATTTAAGAGCATGTATTTGTCTGCCAGTCAATATCTGCATAAGCTACCTGACACAGATGTCAGTAGAAACAGCTGGGTAACTAGATTTTCAGAGATACAAAGACTTAAATTTGTCTGATTTAAACTTTTTTTTTTTTTCTTAGAAGGGGTTAAAAGAAAATAAGGTCACAGGATTTTGGATCAACTGATTACAGCATTCAAACAAAGTACTGTATTGCTTTTTGTTTAGTCAGGAAGGAAACGGGCAGGAAACTTTCCTTATTGGAAAGAATACAAGAGAAAACTCATAGAAAATTATTAAACTGTTAAGGATGGTTAAAAATTTGTGTATGTATTCGTAAGGAATCTGAGACAATGATAGCAATATTGCTTTTCAAGAAATTTGTGACTTTTACAGCTGAGGGGGAAATGTAGAAAGCATTTTATATTTTTTGAAACTGTTCTTTCTCTTCCCTAGTTCTAAAAATACATGTCTTAGGAAGTATTTGACACCTCTTCTACAATAGAAAAGTATGGAAGATTTGCAGCCTTATTCAGACAAAAAATTCCAAGACAATGAGCATGTCTATGATCATTCATGCCTCGTTTCATAGAAATGTCATTTGGAAGCAGTAAAGAACACTTACTTATTTTCATGTGGTTTTCTTCTTCCCTTTGTATGGAAAACAACACTTCAGAAAACTTTTAGTTTTCTTAGTTGCTAAGAGTTGGCACTTCAGCTTGAGGGGGCTGCGTGTTGGTGTTTGGTCATTTGTCAATATTGTTGTTGTTAGGTCAGTTATCAGTGTTGTTTCCTGCCTGATGAGCATTATTTCTCTCTTACTTTCAGCAGCTGTGATCCCCAGCACACAGATAAATCAAAGTGGAATAGCAGCTGGGGCAGTGTCCTTGTCCCACCCCAGCAGCCACTCTTCCCCAGGACATAACATTCAGGGCAGCCCTCTGCATCCTCCCCAGATACCTCTTCTCACAGCTGCAGACTCAGAGAGGTAAGTCCCTGTGTTTCCCAGCTGGAGCCTGGGGCTGGAGTGTCTTCAGAGCTGCCAGGATGGGGGGAAATGGTAATTGTTGGTGTGCAGAAAGGCACTGCTGGCAGCCCTGGCCTAACAGCTGCTCTGGGTAGGGGTTTATCAGGAGAAGGAGAGGTGAAATGGACAGTGTTATTCCAGCCTGAGAGGGAGACTTTCCATCCATCTCCATTTCAGGGACTGCCTCCAATCCCTTCTTGATCCCAACAAAGGGCCCAAGCCAGAAAACTGATTCCAGCTGGTACACTGATGACTGAAGCCATACTTTACAGAATGGGGGCTCTGAGATTCATGTTTCTGTTTACTTTAGGAGAAGAGTAGTATTCTGTCAATATTCTCCCAATAGTAAGCATTTCTGAAGGAAGGCCTTGCCTTGTTTTCTTTAATTGCCATATTATGAAGAACAATAGATAATGAGCAAATTTTTATTTCACTAGTTTCAGAGTTTGATTTATAGTCAGGATTTATTTTATGACAGTTCTGTATGTTTTATTATTTGCTGGTTAGGTATTTTAAATTCTGTGATTTTAGATATTTCAGTGGCATAAAAACCAATTGCTTGGATGTGTTTTGATTTTCATCATTAAACATTCCCTAAATTATTTTCGGCAATCTTTCCAATGATTTAGGTACTGCAGATCTGGAAATCTATAGCTCATTAAATCAGAAGTCTACCAAAGCACAAGTCAGAAAAGGCCTAAGTACATGCTTTTTAGTGAAAAAGTCATGAAGATAGCATCATCACACAAAATACTAAACGGTTCCTATCTGCTCATGGATACTTAAACATTATTTTCTAAATTTCTTTTTCAGTGGTCTAAGTGATAAATTGCTGTATTTCACTAATGTATTTCAAAGTATTTAATTTTCTTGAGTGACAGATAGGACAGTAATTTGAAGAGTACAAAGTCCCCAATTAAAAACCTGAAAACAGCATTCACTAGATTTCAATTACTGGTAAATGAGCATAATTTCTTTGGATGAAAGCAATATTCACTCTGGCTTGTATCAGGAAGATAGAACATAATCAGGAAATTAACGAAAGGTGAAAGTACATTTTTATTACAGACTTCACATGGGAATTTAGCCAGTTCTGGAGCCACTGGAAATCACTGAGCTTTTTGCACATCAGTCTGAGATGCCTCATGATCACTGGAGCTCACTTACTTGGTTCATTCCTGTCTCCCCACTCCTGCCCCCATGATCCTGATATTTTTTCCTTGTGCTGGCTCTGGCCCTCTGTGCACCCTCTGGGACTGTCCATTTTCCCTTGCCTGACACAGAGGCTTTTCTGTCCCAGTATAGATTCCTCTTCAGTTCATGTCCTCATCCAAGCAAACCCAATGACTGCCAGAGCATGAGGTGACAGGCAGGGACACATTAATAGTTGTTATAGGTATAAATGTCATTATAAAAGACAATGATCTTATTTGCCCATTTCTGAGGTTCTTCTGCAAAATCATAGCAGAGGTGCCTAGACTGAGACTTCATTCACTCAAGTCATTGCATGCATTTCAGATATCAAGATAATAGAGTACTCTACAGAATAATAAAAACCTTACATGGTGTACTCCTTTTTAATGTGTTAAATGTATACACACTCTCTAAAATGGCTTTAAGTGCTAATTCCCATATGTTGAACTGCTTTGGATTAAAAAAAGTTCCAGTGACTTCATTTAGGTATTGTGACAAATGGCAATTTAAATTCAGAAAAGGGAAAAAGTATTACAGCAGTGTTGGTTTGATTACAATACATGAGGTAAAAATAAGGGAAATGTTTAAAATAAGAACTAAGGCAGAATTTGCATCTTGAATCTAACACATACACTCACCTAGGGACCTTGTGAGTAGGCTCTCACCTCACTTCATGGGTGTGATGAGAACGGTGAAAAGGTGAACAGACCTTCAAGGGAGAAAGTGGCAGAGATAGTGTCTTTGATGGTGTGAATCATCCTGTTTATTTCAACCTCATTGTTGAGAGGACTGCAAGATGTAGAGGATTTGTTGCCCCACATGCTCATAAGGGCTGGACTAGATGTCCTTTGAAGGTCCCTTCCAGCCCAAACTATTCTGTGGTTCTATGCTGTGTGGTTCCTGACACACTGTGCATGCCCAGGGTCATTTCAGAGCTAGGAAAGGCTGGCCAGCCCTTGCTCCAGCAGAAGGCTGTATTTGTTGGACTGAAGCTGATCCAAACTGGTCTGTCTGTCTAATGATGCTGAGAGCCAAGTCTGTGCCACTTTTTGGACAGCAGACTCAGATTTATGAGAGACAGAAGCAGAAGGAAATAAGCACTTTCTCTACATTTCCAGATATGATGGGGCAGAGAAATGATGGGAGGGTTTCTCATGTGTCTTTCCCTTCTGGGTGGTGTGAGGCAAAGTGTAGACTTGATTAAGCCTTATTAATGTGAGAAACTGACCCAAACATGGAACACATCTTACATTGCATTCATTATGTGTACAAAACTCTGAGAACATACAGTGCAAGATGGCTAGAGAGTTTGAATCTAAGAAACCACTTCATTTATCAAAGGAGAGAGCATAAATAATAAAAGTGCAGATTTACATTTTGTCAGTCTTTGGTACTAAGCTTTGAGTGCTCCACTAATATGAAGTATTGCAGCTATTCAATGAAGGTACCAAATGTGTCCCTAAAGGCATATATATCTAATATATAATATCTAATATGTACTTCACTTCCTTTTCACTCACTTCCATAACACAAGAAGGCATAAGCATACAAATAAGCTGAAAGAACAATCTAATTAGAACTCAGATCAAAAATTATGGGTTTATATGGCATATTTAACATATGTGGCTGAGTGCCCCAAAACTGGTGGTGCTAAATATTTGAAATTAATATTTTTAAATTCTTTCTTTATATAATGAATTATTAACATATACAGCTTACTTTTGAGCAAGAACTGAACAGTGTTAATCAGTGTGAGACATGAACAAAATTTTTCACGGACTTGATATTCCAAGATTTATTTTATCCACCTGTGAATCACAGGTGTGGTATGTCCCTAAAGCATGATGTATCCCAGCCTCACAGGAATTTCTAGAGACTGTGTAATGCTGGCAAGAAGAACTTGGGGCCAAAATGTTCAGTTCAGCAGTACCATTATGCTATAAGTTCTGCAACAGTGATTCTTTTTGCTTGAGTGTGTAGTTATATTCCCTTCATGATTTCACTGTAGAATAGTAAGTAGCTCCAAGCTAGACTTCCAGAAGCAAAAGCCTCTGGAAGTTCCACCCAAGAAGCCGAGACACCCAACCTTCACGTTACAAAGCCCTTTGTGTGTAGCATACAAAGGGCTGCCTCGAAGGTCTCTAGTTAACAGTGTGGTTTCTAAATAAGTACTTTCACTTCTTTCTGGGCGTGGGACACTTCCGAGGATCGCCTGTTAATTACGTTTTCTTTTTAGTGGGCAAACGACACTTACAAATGACAAGTGCTTGAGTCGGAGATGTCAGTGAGGCTAACTCTGAACCTGAGCCATAGAGTCACAGATTTTCCTAATGGCTCCAGAAACATTCCTGCTCAGATTTTACACCCGTCAGACATGGGGAAGGGCAACTTTCTGCAAATCTGGCTGGTTCCTGATTGGCTTGACACCTGGGCTTGACTACAGCTCTTGATTGCAGTTTCCAGGTGGTTACAAGATGGTCCTGAGTGTTTCAGGAAAAAAAATTAATTAGCTGTTCTTCCAGGAATATAATGAGATTTGTTCAGAGACAAATCTGGGCTGCGTCAAGTATGTTTCTCTTTTGTTAAGCAGAAGGAAAGAAAAAGGAGATGACTTGTCGTGGATATGGGTAAGCCAGGTTGATTTATGAATAATTATAAGGGCCACCTATATGTTATAAAGTTTATTTCTATTAAATCATGTCTAATAAAAAGGAGTCCTCTCTGGCTGTAAAGTATAGTGCATTATTACTGGGAGGAAGTTTTTTGGATGTTAAATCAAAGGTAGATGTGTAAAACTGTGCTTTCCAGTTCAAGTTTTGAAAAGGATTTTTCCTGTTAGTGGCTACTGGTTAAAATAATTTTTCAGCAATTAATTTTCACAAATTAATCCTGAAAATACAAAAGATTATATCCCATGAATTTTAAAATAATAAAAGTGTTTAGACTGTCTGTGCTTGGATCTCAATCTCTGGCAGGAGATAACAGTCTATGTGACTCCTATACAAAAAACTAACTCCAGTTATTACTCAGGAGACATATAACCAGGTTGTTATAGCACCTTTTAAAAACCTGATATTTCTATCACAAAATAAATACTGATTTTTCTTTCTAAAAAAGCTGTTCTCTAGTATTATTGTGAAATATGTGCATGCTTTGTTCTCTTCATCCCTGGTATATCTTTCAGTCTACTCTGCATCAGTTATCTGGAACAATGAAATATTTGACACATTAAAGACTCAGTGGCTCAGTAGTAACATCTTTATTTCCATGTAGCATTTCTGAAGTAATATATGTTTATTAAGTTAATATCACATCACAGCAGGACCATCCAAACCCTACCAAATATGCTTCTCACAGAAAACTGAATAGGCAGTACATCATCCAGAGTTCATCTTGATACTTGCTACACCGCAAATATAGATAATGGTTCACCAGAAAGGTAGTAAATACCTTTCAAATTAAGTCAAAATCACATAGGTAACATGTGATAGATACAGGTTCTTAGCTGCAGCATAAAAGATCTCAAGTGACTTGGATTTAAATACAGTTATAACCAGTATGATCACCCTACTCAGAGGGGTTCTGTAGGGCTACTACTGTAGTTGCACCTTATAAAAACTTCCTTACAGTTCTTTAGGAAAAACATGCTTTTTCATTAAGTTTAAAAAAAAAAAAAGTTATCTAGTAAATTGAGGTCCAGTCTCAGGAAACAGGGACCAGATCCATATTTTATTACACTGGCAGACTATTGACTGCAGGCACTGATCCCTCCTGGCAGCAGCCACTGAGCACAGAGAAGGGTATTCCTCCTTAGCAGACCTGCAGCTTATTGTTAGTGGTGGAGAGACAGGATCTGCAACAGGATTACCATGTCACTTTCCACTCATCCTCTTGCAGAAATATCATGTTTCTTTTTTGGTGTTTGGGAACATGCCCTTGAGGCATCTCCTCCAATTATGACTTAAGACGCACACACAGAAGGAGTGGGTTAAAAGTAGTTTTCCATGATAACACACATCCCCAGATGTCAAGTCTAATGATATGTCACCATTTAAAAATATGTCATCTGTATTTGGGCTGCTCACTGTTATTCTAGAAGTCTGTATCTGTGCAAATAACTAAAGTGATCTAAATAAAGTAAAAACCATATTTAGCTCTTATGTATCAGAGATTTTACAGTTTTTTGGTTTTGAACTTCTAGGTTTGTTACTCCAGCTCCTTCTCCTCATCACATCAGCCCCCAGAGAATGTCCATTCCACAATCTATGATGCAGAGACAGACTCCACAACCTCCTCAGCTTCCACAGCTTGCAGGGATGCCTCTGAAGACATACCAACCAGCAGAAAGCCCTTCTTTTCAGCCAAATGCCCTTCACATCCAGGGTAAGAAGGAAGAATCTTCGTCACTGATGTTAGTTGTTTGGTGCTATTGCTTATCTTCAAATCAAGTGCTTCAGGGACTGGCACTGATATTTTTCAGGCCCTTTCCTTGAAAGACCCTGCCTTCAGGCTTCTTTAAAATTCTTGCTTTGGCTAGTTGTTATTCATCGTAGTACGGAGTTACAATGTTTCTCTTCAGACTGATTTTCAGTGCTGTTCCTGAAACAGAATGGCAAAAAAATTCTGTGATGGCTTTTAATTTTCTAATGTTACACTTCTAATCCTTCCTGATTTAGCATGCGAGTGTTAACCAGGTTTTCAGGAGGTAGGATATTTTTCTCCCTTGTATTTGTGGGGAGATGGAGAGCTCTTATTCTGTACGCACGGAAGACTCTTGCAGCTGCGTTTGCACTTGTGCTGTGTAATCAGCTATTATAAGACCTCTTTCTCTCTTTTCAATCTTGTATATTTTTCTGTAACCAAGAAGAAAATAATCAGCTTGTGGGTTGTTTTGTTTGTTTGTTTTTCCTAGCTGGTGGAGACTGAATTTCACATTTCAGGAGTGTGTTGACAGCAGTATTGTTGTTTTCTCTCAACTGTTTAAATATATGGTTTCCCATATTTGTAGACACAAGGTATATAGCAAACTGGACTTTTAAAGGTCTTAGGATTCTGCTTATTGATCAGACTTCCAAAGAATTACCATTGTAGATATTACAGGAAACATGCTGGGAAGAGCAAGGTATATCGGTTTTGCACAGCCTGGTTTTTAGTAGTGGGGGGGTCACAGAGGTGGCTTCTGTGAGAAACTGCTGGAAGCTTCAATCACTTCCAGCAGAGCCAATCCTTGATGGCTCTGAGGATGGACACACTGCTGGCCAAGCCTGGGCCAACTAGAGATATGGGTGATGCCTCTGTCATAGCAGATTTAGGAAGAAAATCTAAACAAAGTAGACACAGTTTTGCTTCTAGCTAGAGAGGAGGAGGTGAGAACATTTGAGGGAAACAACGTGGAGACACCAAGGTCAGTGCAGAAGGAGGGGAGGAGCTGCTTCAGGCACTGGAGCTGAGATTCCTCTGCAGGCTGTGGTAAGACCATGGTGAAGCAAATGTGCCCTGCAGCCAAGGGGATCCATGGGGATGCAGAGATCCACCTGTGGGGGTCGGGTTGTTGGACGGTCGCTGGACAGACTCACGAGCTTACTATTATCTGTTCTTCAGGTTTGCAGTTTATTATGAGAGTGTGGGTATAAGAAAGAGTGTGGAGCATGGAGAGTAACAGATAAGAGCAAGGGTGTGAGAGAGAGCAAGAGAGAGCTTAGAGATCAGAGCTAAGGAGTAAGAAATAAGAGAGCGATTTCCTGTTCACAATACAATAAGTTCTTCTACAATGAATATTCTAATTTTCCAATAACCAGTCTAATACAATATACTAATTTCCTAATATTTGCATGCAACCTATAGGAACTACTAAATTACCATGTTTTATGGCTTTCTTATCTGTAACCCTTATCTTCAGACCTTTCCTGCCAGGCTTGGGACAGGATGTCTGTTGGTTCTTTGGTATTTGTGGCATTTGGTATCATCTAAACAAAGGAAGAGGCCTCAAACCTTAACATGACTGTTTTCAGCATCTATATCAAAATATGCTAACATCTCTATTTCATCTATTGTTTCAGAACTACTTGCTTGGCACTTATAAGATTTCTCTGTTCCCTCCCCAACATCCACCCACAGCCATGGGGATCCATGGGGAATGCAGAGATCCACCCACAGCCCATAGGGATCCATGGGGATGCAGAGATCCACCCACAGCCCATGGGGATCCATGGGGATGCAGAGATCCACCCACAGCCCATGGGGATCCATGGGGGATGCAGAGATCCACCCCCAGCCCATGGGGATCCACAGGGATGCAGAGATCCACCCACAGCTCATGGGGATCCATGGGGAATTCAGAGATCCACCCCCAGCCCATGGGGATCCACAGGGATGCAGAGATCCATCCACAGCTCATGGGGATCCATGGGGAATTCAGAGATCCACCCACAGCCATGGGGATCCATGGGGAATGCAGAGATCCACCCACAGCCCATGGGGATCCATGGGGAATTCAGAGATCCACCCACAGCCCATAGGGATCCATGGGGAATTCAGAGATCCACCCACAGCCCATGGGGATCCATGGGGATGCAGAGATCCACCCACAGCTCATGGGGATCCATGGGGGATGCAGAGACCCACCCACAGCCCATGGGGATCCATGGGGATGCAGAGATCCACCCACAGCCCATGGGGATCCATGGGGAATGAGAGATCCACCCACAGCCATGGGGATCCATGGGAATGTAGAGATCTATCCACAGCCCATGGGGATCCATGGGAATGCAGAGATCCACCCACAGCCCATGGGGATCCATGGGGATGCAGAGATCCACCCACTGCCCATGGAGGTGCCCATGCTGGAGCAGGTGGGTGCCTGGAGAAGGCTGTGATCCTGGGGGAAAGAGGGCCCTGCTTCCAGACTGGAGCAGCCTGTCCGTGGAGGACTGCACCCTGTGGAAGAATGACCCACATCACAGCAGCTTTGGGAAGACTGTGTGCCCATGGGAGGGACTCACATTGCAACAGCTTTGGTAGGACTGCTGCTTGTGAGATTGGACCCACACTGGAGAAGTTCATGGAGAACTGTGTCCCAAGGTCAGGACCCCATGGCCTCACAGGGGATGGACTCTGCCTGAGCAGCAGGAGAAAATCTCAGTCACAACTGACCAAAACTCTCATGCCTGTCTCCCTGTGCTGTCAGTGGGATGCAGGGAGTTTCCTGGGGTGAAAAGGTGTTTTAATGGCTTATTTCACTTCTCATTATCCTCCCTGATTCTGTTCACTTTGCAACATTAAGTTGAGTCTGTTTTGCCCTTGAAGTGTTTTCTCCTGGCCCTTATCTCATTCATGAACCCTTCATTAATTCTTTTCTTTTTTTCCCTCTGCTGCCCAGCTGTGGAATTGGAGGGTGAGTGAGCAACTCTCGTGGGTGCCTGGCATTTGGCCAATATCAAGCCACAACACAAGGCTTCTTTTATTCTCTTCCACTGATCTAAGCAGTCTCTCTAGGCAAAGAGAGGAAACAGGCATCTCCCTGAGTTCATGAATGTGAAGCAGAGAAAGGAAAGTGCCAATTCTGTTACATTCTTCATATTGTACTGGCCACAGAGAAGCAGGATCTGAGACAGGTGGTTTTCTCCGCAGAGTAGTAATTCCTTACATCACTGATAGTACTAGAAGAACATGAAATTTACCAATGGGCGTAAGCAGTTACTGTTGGCTTTCTATATTCTCTGATAGAAGTTTCACTAACCCTGGATGGCCAACAGAGTACAGAGTGAAATTTCTAAATATACAGTTCATTGTCATATGACATATGCGAAAACATGCCAGAACAGATCCAGTAAATTCCTTGTGCAAGACTTGAAGGGATCAGGTTAGCCCTTCTGTTTCCACAGTACAAAACATTTTATTTATTCCCTTTTTTGCTGAAAATTTGGCAAGAGCTCATATTCTGGAAAGGCATCCAGACATTATGATCTGTCTTCCTGCCTGGAACAAAAATTGTCTTTCAGTTACACAGATGGCTTTACCACATTCTTCCTCTCATGGCCATGGGAGTTTTAGGAACCCTAGAAACTGGGAGCACAACCAGTTGCTCCAAAGTAGACTTTCCAAAGAATCCTGCTTCCCAGGGGTTCACAAATCACCCTGGATTAATTGTTGCTCTACACAGGACTTGCACCAGCTTGTACAGCAGCCTTCATATCTCCTTGGTCATCTTCTCTTCAGGGCAGGTCAGAGCAATGCTATTGTGTTCCCATCTCCCTCTCCTACAGTTCAAAGAGGATTTAAAAGAATAAAATATGTGGGTTAGCATTCTTTACAAGAAGAAGGCCCAGTGGAGACCCTCATCTGAGTGAATGTCACATTTGAATTAAAGTCCTATTACACGTCTGTCACATCCCAAGGTGTCTCCTTAGACCTGAGATCACCTCTGGAGGACATGCAGGTGGTCTGGAACCCAGCTCTTTCCAATGCCTGCCGATGAGAGACTGCAGGAGGCTGTTCTTAGAGGTTTTCATGGTTGTTTATTCTTCCTTATCTCAGGAATGCTTTGTCCAGTGAACAGCGGTCTGCTCACTAGACGTCCAGGGCAGAATCTGCCTGGCAGAGGCAGGACTTATCTTTTATACTCTAAATTACCTACTAGGTGTTTACATTTGACTCCCAATACACTTCAGTCTTATAACATGGTCCAGCTTTGTTCACATCCAATCTGAAAGTGCCAGCATGTCACCCAGCATGGATGACACGGAGAAGAAGGAGGAAGAGGTATCCACACCCCAAATTCTCCATGTTGGCAACAAGCCCCTTAATATAAACATTCTAGAAATCTACTTATTCTACATCCTAACAGTCTAATATACACTCTGTTTATTTTTGCAGCTTGCATTTCTTCTCTCAATGTTGGTAAATTGTTCCAAGGAGCTAAATCCAGCCCCTGGGACACCTGGGTCTCATTCCAGGGTCTTTGGGGACCCCGCCAGGAGGGTCTTAAACCTCCCAGGGAAGCCAGAGGAATACTCTGGGCTCCCACACACGTCCAAATTTAAAATTCAGTTTAATACTATCTTCTGAGATTAAAAAATGGTTGACTTTCAAGGGCTTGGACCTTAAGCCTGTACCATAGTTAGTCCCACATTAGCATTATTGTGTCTGCCTCACTCTCCTAGGAAAGCCTGTGTAGAAAATAGACACTGCTGACAGAAATTATATGCACACATATGAGCTAACAACTGAAAGTTCAAATTCTAAAGATCTTTGCACTTAAAACTGGTATGAAGACAATGTAGACTGAACTTTAACCCACAATGTGTGCATTAAATGTTTTTTTCAAAGATCAAGTAACCTGTTGTCACTGTACAAGGTATTTTGTCAGAATGTTCTCCCTCCAGCTTAAGCACAGCTGTCTCATCCTATACGCTGCACTGAAAGCATTGTCCTGTGTCTTAAAGGCTTACCTAAACTCTCTCTCTCCAAAGCAGATGCTTCAAGAGTTCATGTTTTCCCAGTACCAATACAAAGATTGCTGTCTTCCTTGATCAATTCATTACAATGCAGAAAAACACCTGAGTTATCTCCACACCATACTATTATGTATACAAGAAGTGGCTGTGGGAAGTTCTGTTAATTTCTGTCTCCTGTGGTTCATAACCTGCCTTTTCAAGATTTAAAGTGTTGTAACTATAGCCGCTTCAGCTCAATCTGCTACCAGACAATAGTGACAATTTGCCTCAGTATGTAGTCTTAAACTTGTCAGTTCCATTTAAATTTGCTTTATCAAGGAAGAAAGAGTTTCATTACCCAAAAGCTTTTTGAAGAAAGCAAGTTCTAAACAGATGCAGTTTCTGAAAGCCTGAACATCTTAAATGATCATGGTGATCTCAGAGTACTGTCCTTTAGAGAGAAATATGTATGAGATCTAAGACTGACAGCCTTCTTGTATCTACTAGCTACTTGTATTGTGAAACGTCTTTTTCTTGGAAGAACATTGTCTACAGTTCAAGTTTCATTATTTGTTCTGAGTAATTTTCAACGTACACAGTAGTGTCAGAGAGGGCTTTCTATTGCCTCACTTAATATTACATAATTGACTAAATATTCCCTTTTCTTGCTCTTGTGAAATTCACAATATCCTTTGCTGCATGGAATGTTTGTAAGTGATGATGCTAGATGCCTCACTGAGCTGTAGAAGTTAAGCTCTTCTTTTCCTTTCATTAGATTGTAGTATCTTTTGCTGTATTACCATTCCATAAATCTGAAACTGTCCTGGCCTGGAGACTGGAATGACAACATCCCAGCTAAATGCTGTTGCATGCCAATGTAATATGTTTGTAGACAGAAGACAGTGTAGGTGCTGGAAATCTGCAACAATTGGCCCAGCACCTGCACTGTACTGGTGATTCTTTTCAACCATGAAAAACTACTCTAAGGAGAGGTGGCTGAAGACACAGGCAGCCACAGTACACAGGCAACTGCAATAGTAAAGTATTGCTTGCTCTGAGACAAGCCAGAAGTGACATGCTAGGTATGAAAGGAAAGAACAGCAACAGAAGTACCCTTTTCACAGTGAGAAAGTTTTTGTGCTGTATAGTATAGACTAAGGTAAAGCTTCTTTGGGCATGGGCACAGCTGACTTTCTTTTGGATGCATATGATACTGCCAACATTTTTGCATCAGAAATCTGGTTGTCCTTTAAAATTGTGTCTGTAACTCTGCTCACATGTGTTTGTGACTTAAGCTGATGACCAGAGCTGTCTGAGTTATGGAAGAAATAAAAAAAAAAATATGCAAAATATTCATTTAAAGAAAATAAAAAGTTGTCATTTGTTTAAAAAAAAAAAGTTAGCTGATAAGAGTTACTTATATTACTGCCTCTACACAGACAGCTCTACTAGTAACAGCTATCTTTAAATTCCAAATAATAAGATTTTAATAAACAGAAACATTTCTATTTTTTCACATTTGCAAGTCCAGTATTAGTGATTTGCAAATTAGTACAGTATATGACTTGTATCTCACTCTTTCTTTTCCTTTTGTCCTTCACAGCCAGATGGTACCACATGATTACTTGGTGTTTGTGTAATTTGCCTAGTTGACATGCAGAAATATGCCACAAAGAAACACTATCTTGAAGTATTTCAGGCCAAAGACAGCTGGAATTTTTACATGTCACAGCAGCAAAGACTACTCACATATAGCGTTTATTTCTGAATGGCAGCTATAATGATTTTCTTGAGAAAATATTCTTTTTCTTGTGACAGGCAGAAATATGACTGAGGAGGAAATAGATGTCCATCAGAAACTTCCTGCCATATGGAAACAATAATTGTGGCAGTCATTCATTACATATCCATAATGAAATCTCTGTCCACAACAGTTCAATAGGATAAGTACAAATTACAAATCCTCTTACAAATGTAGGTGGAAAACTGTATGTGTGAATTTGAGCTGAGCTGTCTACCAGGGCTTTTTAGATGTTCAGTATCTTTCAGGACAAGGTTCTTTATGTGGTAAAAAACAAGAACTTCTTGTTTTCAGAAGCAATTCTAACAGCTTACAGTTCTTCTCTCATATTCAAAAATATTTCACTTTCCTAGGGAAGTAATGCTATCATGTCAGAAGAGTAGTTGTTTGTTCTGTACCTTGACATGATGAATCTTGGCTGTAGTGTACTGATTCAAAGAAACACAGCTGATGTAACCTGTGCATGTGTGTGTTTTAAATAGTTTAATAAGAGACAAATGTACCATCCAGAGTTGGAGCTGAAATGTTCAGTTGCTGGAGCTTTATTAGCCAACTCATTTGCCTGGTTTTTTTTTTTAGTTTTTCCAGTGCTGCATGGAAACACAGAAAACTGATGGTACAGTTAGCTACCTAACAGATATCTCAAGTATGATCACGGTCTACTGCCTGAGTTGGATATATTTTCATGTTATCCTACATTCAGCTGTATTGTAGATTATCTTGGGCATGGCACTGTGTGAATGAAGACACCAAGTTAGGAGATTTTGCTGTGTCATGTTGGGCTCCAGTTCTAATACCTCTGCACTGTACCTTGATGCACTGCAGATGCACACAAAGACATTTAGAACAGTGCTGAATAACTGACGGAAAGAGAACTACATATGCTTATTTCTTGTTTATGACTCCCTATTTTAAAAGATGGATAATTGATACTGAATTGTGAAAAGTACTTGTATCTAGGAAAGTTACATTAATTTTCTGTGCTCTCTTTCCATCATAAAAACTTTTTGCTCAGAGTCCCTATGTCTATAACCCTACTATCAGCCATCTGTCTTTGCATCAGTGATGTGTCCTTGGATTTTATTCAAACTTTACTTGGGTAATCTTTTGAATTTAGCATTTTCTTAGATTTTCTGGCAGATGCACAGTGTGACTCTGTAGAGTAACAGTTCAGATACAGAATTGCACAGTATAGGGAGAAATTTCTGAAAAAATTCTGGCCAGTCAGTGCCTCTCACAGGTCCTGCTGGAATCAGAATGTCCACGTAGTAGATTGTGTTTGAAACTAGTGGCAACTTGAGGAAGTTTTAGGGAGCATCATATCAATGCTGCTTTATTTGTTTAAAACTATTGAAAACCGGGTGGTATGGCAGTTGAGGTTTTCATCATTCTCATGGCCATGGTTCCACAAACTATCCTTTGTACCTCTGTCCAGGTCTTTTATTGATGGCCTTCTTCTCATTCTAGGTTTCTATGGGCAGCTTCAGACTTTCTGCCCTCCACATTATGCTGACATTCAGAAGAGCATACAAGACAGTGTTTCTTGCGATATGGTTCCTCCTGTTGACTGCTCAGCTCTTACATCAGTGGGCCAGGCAGGGCTTGGCATTTTCCATCAAAGTTTTTCAGATCATTCTGGTATCAAAGGTAAATAACAGCTGGTGGCTCCATGTGTGATTGTGTACAGTTTGTGACCATTGGCAGATGTGCCCGAGCTCTGTATTCGGGTGGGATGTGTCATGATGGATTTGACTCTTTACAAAGAGGAAGTTGTTTCCAGACCTTCGTTAGTGGTTGTGTTGAGGCTGGCTGTCACTGCAAGTGGCAGTAACAGCCATCCTGTGTGCAGTCTGCACACTGCCAAAGGCTCCTCAAGATTCTAGCCTGTGGGGCTTGGACAGTCTCTGGCTTGTGTATTTGAAATACAGAAATACAGTCCATTGAGCCCTCTGTGATATTTGTGCAGCCACTCCACTCCACTGCACATATTGTGGCAGGGACCTGAGATGATTCAAACTACTGATTTTGTTTGGTCCATGTTTGGTTTATCAGTCTTAAATTTCATTTATTCACGTTCCCATGACAAAAACTGCCTGGATGCACACTCACCTGCGTGCACTTAACTTTGTCTGTGCCTAGATAAAAAGTAAGGGGCCTTGCATGCTGCACTGGAAGGATGAAAGATCTCCATGCAAAGGACCAGTACAGGACAGTGAACCTAATCTTAGCACTTAACTAATGCCTAGGTCTTCTACTGCCCTTCCACACAGGATGAATCCATTTAACATTTCTTGTGCTTTGAAGTGCCTTTTATGTCTTGCTCCTTCGAACTGTATTGCAAGGCCATTGAACCTGTAGTTAAAAAGAGGCATCTCACAGGATGTAAACATGTTATCCAAAAGATGGGAGTGTGTCTGCAAACAGTTACTCTTGGGCTTACTATTGACACTCATAAAAGGTAGTAATTTCTATGCCAGGATCTACTTTGCTTTTATATTTTGTTGTCTTTTATCCTGTGTTCAGTATGATGAAATTTGTTAAACAAGCATGAAGTTTATTTTTTTAATGATCACAGTTTTAAGACCCATTAATGGGGAGGTGTTAGTTGCAATGAAATCTGCTCTACTTCAGAATTGATACTGACAGAACTGAAAATTCCTCCCTTGGTAAGCAGTAAGTCATGTAATTAATTTCGTACATATATTGGCTTATTTATTTTATTTGTGTATTTGATTTAAAACCATTTCCAGTTCTATGCATTAGTATTAGGACATATTTAATTATATAGTTATCCTGCTTATTAACTGTGGGTTTTTTGTTTTGTTTCTTCTCCCAGTGTATGACTTTCCAGCAGGGTCTGTAGGTATCTTTGGTGATTCAGCTTGCAGCATGCCAGATGACAGCAGTTTCCTACAAGTAAATGCAGTGGATCATTGTTCCAGCCAGCTTTCTTCTGTATACACTGAAGGCTAAAGTAATGTATATCTAGTTACAAGAACTTGATTCTGTTTCATTTTGCCCTTCTTTTATTTCCCTACAAATTTCTTCTCTCCATGAAACTGCCATGTATGTATGGGGATATGACTAAATATACGTACATAATGGAGAGGAACTGCAAGCAGCCAGCTGAGAAGAATGTTTGGATAAAGCAAGCTTTGCCACAACCTTAGCAATTGTTTCTTTTCTTCTCATCTGTGGTTCAGCAACTGTACTTTAAAAATTATTTCTTATTTTAATTTCTCAAAGGGAATGCAGAGACCAAATAAGAAAACTGGTTGTTGGCTATAATTCTTTCAAGCTGAATGGGTGCACTTACAGAAGAGCACAGCTTTAGAAAATTCCTTTTTCAAAAAAGGAAAAGAAGCAAAACCAGAGCATACTACAAACAGTTCAAAGGTATACAGTTTTTGCACAACCTGTCTATATATGATACTTCCAAAGTTTAACACACACCACTATCCAGAAGGAAGAGAAATTTTAATATATGTTGGCACTACCTGTTGGAGGCATTGGCATGGCTTCTTTTGGATTAAACATTGTTGGTAGAGGATTTTTTACAGTCCTCAGGTTAGGTGTTCTTTCCTTCCCTCTTTATTTTATGCCATACAGTATGGCTATTACTGTTTTCCCAACATTCATTCTGACCCTTTAAGCATTAATAAGAAGGTTTAAATACACAAGAAGTTATGTGGACTTTGTCTCAATTTAGCACATCTGCCAGATAAGCATAAACGCATTTTAACTTTCAGTTGCTTTTTAGTTAGATTGTAGAGCATTGTTGCTGTATGTGTTATAGTCTTCTGCAGAAAAGTTTAAAATATTTTGTAGGAAAGATTCTTCCTTAAATCCCACATATTTTTTTAAAAAGCTGTCTGTACTGATTCAATTAAATTTTGTTTGTCCTAATCTTTTTCCATAACACATTTTCAGAAAGAAGAACTACTCTTAAGCGTACTATGTTTCCTCTGGTTACTTAGAGAGATAAAACTTGGTGGTTTTGGTTTTTCTGATCAATGTCAGGCTCAAGGTCCTCAAATTTAGTCCAGGATGCAAGCAAATTAGGTTGTCCTTCATAAAACATACAGGGTTATGAGTTAAAACCAGTATTTTGCAGTAGAGATGTCATCACTGTGATCCTGTATACTTTGAGAACAACTCTTACAATAGTAAGACCAAGTTTTTAGTTTTAATTCCTGTTCATCCATTTTGTGGACTTCTTACTGTGTAGTGTACATCGTAATATTCTCATGACCTGATAAAGACAGAAAAGTTCATTTTTGCAGGCTGGACCATAACTATGCTTCTGAAATCACTCTCCTAAAAAGATAAGCTTAAAAAAAAGGGTTTATACAAACTCTTTTGTTTTCCTGGCAAGCTTTTGAGAATTGTTAAGTCCAATTTGGCTCAAATTTAATCTGAAATTATGTGGATGAATTTATGTCCAGATGTTTGTGAACACTTGCAATCTTTTGAGGTTTTTATTCATGAAGTATATTCTTATGTGCAGTCATGTGCTTAAATACTTAATGGAGAGATTTTCATCCGATACATAGAATATATCAATAAATCATATACACATAAATGAAGTACAACAAGAATTGACTGAAACACAGCTAATTCTGTGCCAAGTCTTCCCCTATACATTCTACTTCTCACATCACAAGAGAATGTCCCTCTGCTCCAACTTGCACAAAGAGGTCTAGATGTTACATATGTGATTTGCATTGGGTTAAATGACACCATTCATCCTTCACAGCTATACATGTGCAATCAAAAAGACAGTCCTTTTGCATTGACCACAAGTTTTGCCTTTTCCTAAAGCTTTAATTTTGTACTATCTTAAAGCCCATTCCGTGGTAACTACACAAGTGTAACTTGGTTCAGTAGGAATAGTCACACTGAACACTTCAATTTCAAATGTGTGGAATTGTGTTTTGTTCCACCAAAGTCAGCAAGGGCAGGATCAGACTATGTGTGGACATATGCATGTACAGACATGTATCTATATACTTCTGTATATATAAATCCTTCAAAATTCTTTTAACCACATGATTGTCCAGAATTTGTCCACTGCAGTTTACAAAACTGAAATACTGTTGCTGTCTTCAGATCTGTACTGCCTTGACTTTTAAACGTTTTGAAATAATTTTTTCTTGTATCTGAATGTTCAAGTTGTTCTGTAGAGTTGGGGGATTACACATTTTGAAACACACTGACCAAAGGGAAAGTGAGAGTAGAGAATTCAAAAAGGGCATTTTTAACTTTGGGGTTCATCAGTTACGTTTTAAAAAGGAAATGTTTGCAAGTCATCAAGTCATTCTTTCACATACATATAATATATATATTGACAGCTTTCCATGAGCCTTAATCCTAAAAAAGAAGGCCCTAGAG
The DNA here is from genome assembly GCF_029582105.1 of Oenanthe melanoleuca. Classification (NCBI taxonomy): domain Eukaryota; kingdom Metazoa; phylum Chordata; class Aves; order Passeriformes; family Muscicapidae; genus Oenanthe; species Oenanthe melanoleuca. The sequence goes on from NC_079362.1 coordinate 49,913,249, forward strand.
AACAGCCAAAACACATGAATGTGGGCTACCAGTCTGTAAAAAAGTATGCCTTTGTTTACTTCTCATTCAGAGACAAAGAGGATTCTTCACTATTATTTATTATTCTCTTTGAAGTTGGACTGACTTCAAGGCATCAATTTAATCACTGAGGGCAGTTGCATAAAAAACCCCATCGTATCCCAGGTATATTGAATATTTAAATAGGGAATCCTGTTTGTCACAATCAAAAATGGTGCTTGATGAAATACAATTTTGTGGGTTATCTGCATAACTGAGTTATTTGCAAATACTTGTGCCTCAGTGAGTTTTGTGTAGTTACTCTACTTGCTGTATTGTTAACTTTCTAAAGGGATTAATTTCTAAGAGATGAAGTTATTTTAGACTATAGACATTAAACCATATTCAAAAGAAATTACTTATAATTTTCTTTTATACAATTCAGCTGTGTCCCAACTCAGTGGTCTTTTTATATCTGCATTAGAAATGGTTCTACACTGGAGTTTAAAATAGAAAGTGCATGTGTATAAGTGGAAATGCATGAGTGCACGTGTGGATTTGGGTCTCCCTTTCTATGTGTGTATCCACACAAACAGGCATTGTGGATTACCACTACAATGCTGAAGAATTCAGTGCTAAGGCCATCTGTCACACTGTATATTGTTTTCAGCTTTTCTTGAAAAGGTGTGAATGAGTATAAAAATTACATTTTAACGGTTTAGTCCCTGTTTTCCCTGTGTAATTTTATAGCAGATTTTTTTAAATGGCACTTTTTTTCTTGTTTGTATGGAATTTTGTTCTTGGTTTGGGGCTTTTTGTGTGTGTATATATATTTCCCTGAAGCAGGTAAAGCAAAAGAAAAAGACCACAAATTAAAATTAGCTGAGTGAGTTTTTATTTAAGAAAAAGAAATTCTTTTTGCTGTACAGAAAGCAGCATCTGTACAGAAAACAGCATCTTGTGTAACATTTTTTACACAAAGCACTTTGGTGAGGAGAGAAAGTGGGATTATGTTTTTCCTAAACCTTACAGAGTAATCCACATATTTATACATGCTTATATATATACATAGAATCTTAATTTGCCATACTGTATATCTGGCTGATATATCTTCCTCTAAAGAAATGTCTGTTGCATGTCATGAAAAAAGTAAAAATTCAAAAGAATTAGTTACACCTTTTGCTCTACTAGTATGTGTGATTTTGTGATTTTTTTTACAGTTATTTTTCATACAATCATAAGTTATTTTTGTCCTGTTTTATAACATTCTGTTTTATGTAAAAGGTAAAAGTGAAAGGTGTATGTGCATGGTACAAAATAAAACTGGAAAATTGTAACTCCATTACATTATGTGTAGAACATAATATTGTGATATGCCTATAAAGAGAACTGCTCTAGCCATTGTCCTTCACCATAAAACTACTACTATTTGTATTGATTCATATAATTAGAAATAGAAATAGGAAATAAACTCTTGGAGATTTCTCAAAAAAACCGACTCGGCTCAGAGTTTTAAGTCTGGATTTAATTCTTGTTATGATAAGGCTACAGATTTGTAGGGATAAATGAATGCCTCAGTGTGTGTTTAGACCCTGGGTGGAGACACAAATAAAAGAAAAAAAATTAATGACATTTTTGTGCTGTGATAATTTTTAATTTTTATGGGTTTCTTTGGTCATGTGATTTGACAGTACAACATATCAAAGTTTTTTGGTTTTTTTTCCTGGATATTGTTTCTGACATACTCAAACAATTAAACTTTTTAGAGCACTTAATGTAAGGAAAAGAGCATTTTTTAAAAAGTCTGCATTAGACAAAATAAAGACAAAAGACAGAGACAGAAGTTGATGCATGCCTATTTCCAAAACACACCCTGAGAACCCAACAGGCTTAGGAGATAAGAAATTCCTTGTATCACACCCGCATATTGGACTAGAAATCAAAGGACAAAATACAAACTAATAAAATAATTGTGTAGAAAAATCCTGTTACAGGATTGCAAAGAGACCTTTGAAAATAATGGTCCTAGTTCATCTTACTGTGAAATTATTGACATGGTTGGCTCTGTGTCAACAATGAGCAGATAAAAAAATACTAAGCCTACTATCACTGACACTTATATATGTGATCCTGTAGAGTTTTGCTAAAAATAAGCTTTGCCCAGTGCAATCTTATTTATCCTGCGTCTTAATTTAATGCAGGAAACATGCTCCATGCTTTAGCAAATATTGTTAGTGAATTCTGTGAGCTACAATGAAGAATTACTATGAGAGCTGCTGAATTCAAGTGTTCTAAAATTCAATTTTTTCTTTTTAATGGAGAACTCTTAAAATGAGAAGTATACAAGAAGTATACAAGTGCCATATGCAGTGGAAAGTAGCATGGCTCAAGATATCTCAAAGTGATGCTTTTTCCTGTGTGCTTGAACTGGACCAGTGTTTCATGATGACCTGCAAACTATCCTATTGAAAAATAGTCATTATGTCATTATGTGACAGGTATATTCCCCCAAAGAACATAATTTCTGAATGAAAGTTATCTAAACTTTTTTATTTGATAAAGTTGGGCTTTTCCTATTTCAGAACAGAATCCCTTTTTGAAACATCAGAAATTCTTACAAAATAAAAATTGGGGGGGCCGGAAAGATGATGTTAATTCATTGCTTGTTTGTACTTACAGCTATGAGTTCTCCCATGTGCCAAAACCCACTGTATTTGTGAATTTATATCAGCTCTGCCCTAATGGAAAATACTTCAATAAAGCTTTATGTACAGCAATCTCCTTCAATAAGAGGGGAGAAAAATAAATACAATTCTTCCATTCTGAATATATATCCATTCATATTCACTGCTCCTAATTACACAATACCTTATATTTGCAGATAATCGTGAGGATTTCTAAATGAAAACAAAACTGACCATTTTCCTAGGCCATGCTCCTCAGGAAATTCTTGCCATGATCCTCAAGAAAATGCTTCTCATTCAAACTTGCTGTGTCCTACCTTGGATTACATTGTAACTCCAAGTAACATCATATATGTTTTGAATTCCCTGATTTTTAGACTGTGTCTGTTACCCACTGTAGATAGGACACCTTGAAAGGCAGTTTCAAAAATTTTCTCCCATAGTGAATAGTCCTAAAGTGGACAACTTGTGCATGACTGTGTATACTCACAGCAATAACTACAAGAAACAGAATGGTAAAATTAATCTTCCAGAATGAAAAATGTTAGCACTTGTAAGGTTTTCTTCCAAAATGTTAATTTATATTTTTCCTTCACCTTCTTTGAAACTATAATGTTCTCATTTAAAAGCTAAGTATGAAAAATCATTCTACCACATCTTCCCATGCCATTTATAGATTTACAACCAAAGTAAATTTACCCAGCAGTCAGTATCATTAATGATTCACAAATGAGATGGGTTAGTTCAGTGAACTGTAACAAAGAACACCTTTCTATGTGTCTAGTTAAATGCTCCAACATGCCTTTGTTATAACCAAAAAATGCAAACCTTATGCATGGTTGCAGCTAGGTACACAGGATAAAGCATTACAAACACACCTAGGCAGACAGAAAAAAAATATAACCATTCCTCAGTATTATACTTTTCTTCCTTTTGATCAAAACTATATCAGTGGGCAAACTTCAAGCTTGGCTGCATATAAATCATCTAGCTTCAGCTATTCCAGGAATGTTGAAAAAGTAAAACCCAAAGTGGCTTCTGCAACAGGGACTGCTATATTTACAATCCTAAGAACTAGACTTGTTGTCTAGCATTGTGATTTCACTTGTTAACCCACCGCTTTACACAGAACACAATTGTAATTAAGCTCTAGTTAACCCCAACATGACAGTCAAGGAGGCTTGAGCTTAATGGCTCAAAGGACTAAAAGAACTGATCATGCCCATTCCATTGCCCATTTTACTTTCAATCACTATGTGACCTCTAACAGACCATTCACCATACAGAGACAATGAATGAGAAGTCAGAATGCTTGTCTGATCAGTTTTTCATGCCTTACTGATGAAGTTGTTACTTTCATTGTATGAATTATGGACTGACACAAGTCATCACGCACAGTGAAGGCTGTTAGCAAATAAACAAAGACCTTAAGGGAAATGATATCTAAAGGTGACCTCGATGCTCCTTTAGGCCAAGGGATCACCAGTGCTGGGCCTGGTGATACAAACTGGAGGACTCTGAAGGCAAAAGGTTCACTGCAGTAATTGGAGACCAATGTGGCCCACAGCTGACCACAGCCTGCACACTCTCTGCAAAGGTCAGTGGTTTTGGTGTCTCCTGCTGCCTGAGAATCCCATCCCAGGAAGGATCCTCAGAAAGCTAGCCAACTGCATTTTACAGTGGACTTGGGAGGATTATGGTTACCAAAGGCACTGGATGTTATTCTGGCTGCCTGTACTAAAGAAAAGAAGCAGAAACCTAATATTGGGTGGTTTGCCAATTAATGCAACATATTGCATCAAATTAATCCCCATTAATATTGTCCTGTTATCACGGCTGTATCTTTCTGTTTAGTGGCTTAAGCATACTTTTTAATGCTGTAATCAGTACTGAGAAAGCAGAGGGAAAATCGTCTTTTCTCTTCTCTTGTTATCTCTTTTATGATACTTTTTCTCTTTTGTTGTTCAGAAAATCTTCCTAGCAAAGGATACTAAACATTTAAATAATTTTGGGGCTGTACAAATGTGAGTGAGGGCAAATTTACCTTTTCTCTTTGCAGAAAAAGGTAAGCTGGAAGAATTGATGTTATATGTCTTGCTTGAGAATCATACACAAGTCTAAAATTTGAAGTTTGGATTCAAAAGCAAAAATAAGTCAGAGATGAGTTCAGGAAACACACCACTGAGAGAAATGTGATATATGAAGGAAAAAATAAAAACAGTCATAGTACAACACAGTACAATATATCTCTCTATATGTACAGAGACAGAGAAATGATATACAAGAGTTGATTAAAGCTTTTTCCTTTCAAAGCTCTCAAGGGTTTTTCCTAAACCAAGAGAAGAAGGCATCATTAACCTAAATTTGGGGTTTTAGTTGCCAGTAGCATTTATAAGACTATAAATTACATCTTTTCAGTCTAGGTAAAGCCATCGCAAACATAATCAGAAACAGAAATCACTGCTTACAGGAAGGCATAGGTTGCTTACAGCATGGAAAACATTGCAATGTTGGTGTTTGCCTTTTAATTTTGTCTTACCTTGATTTTATGCCCACTGCACTTGAGAGTCTTATTTCAATTCCATATAAACCCTTGAGCAGATTCTCAATGGCACTTTACTGTATGTACCTCTTAGTAACAAGTTGCCATGTTCACAAGTACTGTCATTTTGGCATGGCAGAGTTGTACATCCATTTTTCCCCTACACAACCAACTGCATAAACTATATCAGAGAAGAGAATTTTGCATTCACAGATTCCTGTTCTTTTATTCTTGATTCTTTTGTCTCACATTTTTTGAGTGAGAACTGGCATGAGGAATACAGTCTTCCTTCGTATTTCTGTAGCACTCACTGAATACCCTGAGACTCACTCGTAAGACGAGTGTGCCTATGTGGGAAGTACAGAAAATATCACCCCTAAGTCAGGAAGAACTGCTGTGGTCTTCTCATTCAGTTTTTTGTTGAAAGGGTGATAACAGTAAAGTCTATGAAAGAATGACATAGAAATGTTAACTTTAATCCAGGCCCCATTTGAACTGAAAAAGGAATGATTCTCCCACAGTCTACAGTGCAAAAGCCTGTAATGAACATGAATACCAAATCAAGCCTAGCAAGTACCACACTAAAAGCTCATCTAAATTTCATATACTTGGGGTTTGGTGGAGAGAAAAAGTGAGTAATCTACTTCTTTTGCCTCTCAAAGCTGCTACTTGCTAAACTATGTGTAGGTCTGTAAAATGCTGGAATTAATCCTGTAGCCTTACCTCATCCCATAGGCATTTAACAAAGGCAGTATTCTTGAATGCTTAGTTTCAGCTAATTATCAGAAGTGAGTGAGAGAAAAAGGGGACAAAGAAAAGAGCACCTGACATGATGGCATGTTAATAATTCACCAAGATGTCTAGGACAACATGCTTTCAGTACAACAGCATTTCATGCACTCCAGAAATACTTCTTCTCAGCAAAGGAAATGGAGTACTTGATAAAAAATGGCAGCTAATAAGGGTGTCACCTGTTTGTACATCATTTAACCTGCATAAGTTTGTAAAGGCTTATTGCAGCAGGGTTGTATTTTACATGCAAGAATTGAGAGGTTCTTTGCCTCTCTGAATCTCCTTACAGCCTTCAGTTAATCCTGAAAATGTATACGTGGAAATTTCAAACATGCGTCTTTTCACAGTAACAAAATCTAATGGGGTGTAAAGGCATTCCAGAAACAACAGGGAGAAAAAGGTTGCCTGATTACACTTCTTCAAGTGGCCTCATTCTTAATGAATTCTTTGAATAACATTATTGTGATAGTCCCCTAAAATACATGAGTGGCATGTTTTGAAAAAAAAATTGAAAAGCAGTTATGCCCCAGACCAAATTCAGAGCAAAGATAACACCTCACCACCCCACCCCCCCAAACTCTCCTTTGTGAGTGTGCATTTTCTAAGTGAGGATACATTGGAAAGATGCATTGCCAGTTTTTCTCCTGGACTTTCTGTCTTTCTACAAGGTACTCACCATCATGCATTGCTGAAAGTAACAAAGCCACCTTCAGTGTTACTCATGGGACTACAAGGTTATCAACTGAGGAAAAATCAGATGTTGGTGAGCTTAACTTCAGCCAAAGTAAGTTCTGTTATAGAATAACATGTTGAGACAATAACAGCTGCTATATAAAATGCAAGAATTGAGTAAAACAACCTTGAGGCTTTGTCCCTTTTACCTTCCTCTGCAGCAAGAGAAGAGCGCTGATAAAAATAACATCAAGTTCTGCCTGGGTTCTGCATTTTCTGAGATCTAGGCCCCACACCTGCCTGTTCCCTTGGAGTCACAGGTGTCTAGAATATTCTTGAGAATGTCAGGAAAGGTCTCCTCATGCCTTTTTGAACTCAAGGGATTCTTTCTTGTGTAAAACAACTTACAAGCATACACGATGAAAAACAAAAGCTGGTACTGAGCAGCAAGTTATTTCAACACCAAAAAGCAAAAAGTGAAATTAGGAAGAGGCATGTTTCAAGCAGCAGAGCAACTGCAAGTATGAGTTTCTTCTACTATTTTTTTAAAATTTGCATAAAATCAAGAAAAATTATGTGCACAAACAAAATCAACAAAACAGAGGATAAGGTCTCTATTTGTTTCAGAGCAACAGCCCTGGTAACACATGTGGCAGTTGCATAAGACAAGTGAAAATATACAAATTGTTTAAAAAAATCCAATCTTATGCCAACCCAAATAACGTTGCTGAGTCACAGAATTCTAAGAAGCTGTACAATCACTGCTGTAACTGTTGCTGTGCCTCATTCAGTTGGTATGTGATATTTCTAAATCTGTTGACCATCTCATTCCTCAGTCCTAATGCTTGACAATGCTAATTTTGTTCCACTTCTTTTCTTTATGTTTGATAGTTCCAGTTTTTGAGCTAAGTTACTCTGACTTTGAAGTGGTGTCACTCTGTTTCCATGGAATTAATTTTATGCTTACAGTAGGAATACATAGAATGCTTGTGTTTAGCAGAAATGTGCTGTGTACTTTACTGATGTTTGAAAGATTGGTCAGAAGAAGATTTGGGAAGTTAGTATGATGCCTGTGAAGCTGAAAAATCAGTTTTCTGTACAAGGGAAAGTACAGTCAAACTTTAGGAGATACTTTAAAACGAGCTCACAGAATTTATTTCCTTTCTGTAGGAAGCTGGTACTGATCAGATAGGTACTTGTGTTATGATGGCAGTTATAATCCCACAGCAGTTTCTCTGAAATTCCTGGAACTAGCTGGACAGAAATCGGTATTGGCAGAATCAGAACCGGCATTCAGCCTTAGAAGGTGACTGTGCTGGGAAGTGTGTGTGGATCCACTCCCTTGGAGTCCTGACTCTAAAGAACTCAAAAGAACACATTACTATAAAAATATTAAAATGAGTTTTGGTTTTTAAATGAATTTTGGTTTTTAAGACAGCTGGTAGCAGTTATATTTTGCTCCAAGGATCTTCTCTATAATGTTCTGGGTAACAAGATGGTCTATAAAGAAACTACAAACTATTTGCAAGCAGATGCATAAAAATTCGTATCAATGTCACATTCTTTACTTTTCAAAAGCAAATCTGCTACAGATGTGGCAGCATAAGGTGACCTAAAGTGAATGAAGTGAAAAAATTATTACTTAGTAGTCTTAAAAAGCGAGATGGAGTGTGGATAAAATGGTCTCCCACAGTCAAACAAACTACAGTGAAGTGATTATGTGTTCTTAAATCCAGTTGAGTGAATACAGCAAAATTATTAACAATTTCTTCTCAGAGGCAAAGACATCTCTTACTGGTCCTTTTTGTGTTTGGTTTGTTGTTATTTTTTTTAATTAGATCCTTAGACAGAAATCCCTAATATTTCTTCTCACATGTTACACCAGTAAAAAATAGCCTGTGAAGTAAGCACCAGCAGAAGGCTTCGTGACTCATACACTTCATGGTTAACCATTAATCCCCTGTTTGTGATCACTGTATGATAACACTATGTAATTCTCTTGGTAATGCTGAGAAACTATATGCACTGCACACCTTTCATCTTTGTCTACCATCCATGAACTGTAAATTGTAAACTGTAAACTGTAAAGTATTTCAAAATGCAAAAGTCAAACCCGATGAGTTCTTACTGTGCCAAAATCTCTGTCAGAGTGATTTTAAAAGAGCCATAGATGATGATGAATATTTGAGTCATACATTATGAAGTGGTATTTATTTATTTTTCTAAGAGCTGTTTAGATTTAGTTCCATATTCTTGTACAGTTTGTATGTAAAGCAATGCAAACTGGATGTATGTATTTGTAGGATGGCTGCAACTGGAAGAGAAGGCAAAGATAAAAATTCCCAATATGACAACTGATGAGTAAATTATATTTTTTATCTTGAAATTTCTGACTGTTTTGAGTCAGAATTTAACTGTAGTAAATCTGGCTCCGGATTTAAAAGTTTCTCATTATGCATTTTGGCCACACCCAAAAACTTCTAAGAAATTAGGGATTTTTATTTTATCCTATTATCTCAAAACAATAATGCATATATTTTTTCTTCTCTGCAGTAGTTTTTGCAGTTTTAACTATTTATGAGCATATTTTTGTAAATATTGACCAAGAGCAATTAATATATTTTTCACAACCATTCAGGATATCATTAAAACTGTGAAGTTGTAAAATCTTGTTTAATAAGTTTTTAATGGACAGGCTTGTGCTATTTAACAAACAGTGAAGTGTGGAAAGACCTTAAGCAAAAAAGCAACAGATTTTTCAAGTAATAGCAAATGATCAATGTAAAAAGCCCCAAACAAACAAATTAACCAACCAAAACAACTCCAAAAACATAAAACAAAAAAAAAAACCCAACAACAACAATAAACCAAAATCACAAAACTCAAAGCCCCTGTGATCTTTTTGTAAAAGAATTTAAATACCCAGAACAAACCAGTGCAGTGTTTCCAGTCACAAAAAATAGGAAGTTAAAATCTGGAGAAGCTGAAGGGGAAGATCAAGATCAAGATTAGAGAAGCAAAAGATTTTGACAAGAAGAACAGGAAAATCACTCAATTCTAGTAAGTGTAGTGCCAGGAAAACATTTTAAGGCTGAGTAATGGAAGTGACTGAGATGAAGTGCAAACTAGACTCTTGACCTAGACCACCTTCAACTCGGCAATAACAGAAACCATTCAACAGCAAAAATCTCTCACCATAGATATTTGGGTTTGATGAAAACACTTGAGAGCCTTTATCAAATTTCTGAACATCATATCCCTGGAACAAGTCGTAATATTACTACTTGCTGTCAAAACCAATTAAAAATGTCAAGGCTTTACATACAGGTAAAGCAAGTACTTTTAAAGGCAACACAATCGGCTTCAGTGCAGAGTTTGTACCAAACTTCCAGTCTCTCACTTCCCACTTTGATATTTGATTTGTAATAAAATATTTGCTGTGACAAAGTTTGGCGTAGTAACAAACAACAATTTAGGAAAGACATTTTGCAGTTTCCCCATTAACTGCTTTCAAATGAAGAATCCAACAGCTATTAAACAGATAAGAAAGGACTTTGAAATGCTGCAAACAGCAGAACTAACAATGGTTTATTAAAAAAAAAAAAAAAAAAAAAAAGGAAATCCAGTGGAAAGTCTAGGAGATTCCAATTGAAGGGCTACTTAAAAGCAAAAAAACACAATTGCCATACCTTAACAGTAACATATTAGTCAAAGAAGTCATTGGGAGAAAAAAACCAGCACAAATTGGAAGTGTACCAACTGCAATGTTTAGCTTAAATTACAACTTTAGGAATAAACTATTGATCTTCAATTCTAAGTGCATTACTTCCGATAAGCTAACTCAAGAAACAGACAGGTATCTAAATGTTTTTGATAGAAAATGTCTAAGAAAATTACTTCTAAATCCATTTTGAAATCTTTCCATTTCTCAGAGTTCAGCACTTTAAGTTAGTTATCTGTGAAAGACAGTAAGGGTATATAATTAATGTGAAAACATCCTGCTGCATGTTTGCCAGGTTATTAGCAGTCAGCTAATAAGGAACATAGCATTTAATAATGGCAACTATATGGCACATCAAGTAAAGGACATGCAGAAAATAGATGGCAAAATCCATAGCTGGAGCAGTTAAAATTTTCTCAGCCTTCCTCTTTAAAACCAAGGAAGAAGCTTTCAAGCCAAAGTTATATATTTTAATGGGTAAAATTAATAGATTTCACTAGTATTTCAGAGTATGTTACAATTACTTCTACTAGTAACACAGGAGAAAACAAAGCTAAAATGAAATAAAACCAAGAGTGTTTTCTTGTAAGAGTCAGCAAAAATGACTGGGAAGTTGTACAATGACTACTCACTGTTTTGTGCTGTCATTCTTCCTACTGCTATTGCTTGCATCTGATAATTAATTTTTTCTGGTTTTTCCTCCTATAAATTTAAAAAGGTTTAGCTTTAGTATATTTAACTTTTCTAATATAATCCATCCATTTACAGGGATAATAGCATATAAAGTGAATTACTTTTAAAAAGTAAACTTACTCTTTTGCTTAATCTAGCTGTCACATTTGTCCAAAGAAACCCCTCTCACATTTTTTTCCTACACATTTGCATATAATTTCAGCAATTAATTTAGATACTTTTTTAATGCTGTTTCCTTACAGTTGTATTGTTTCCCCCAGGTTAAAAACAACACTCCCCACCCCAAAACCAAAACAACAATAACAAAAACACCAAAAAAAACCAACAACAACAACCAACCAAACAAAAAAAAAACAACAACAACAACAACAAAAAAAAACAAACCAAACAAAAAATGCAAAAACCAAACCAAACCAAAAAAACCTGAAAAAAAACCTTCTATGAAAAGTAAAGTTGAATAATTTAAAGCCACATTTTTAATGGCAGTCAAGGACAATTGTATTAAAATCAATTTAAAAATTGCTAATTTTTAAATTCTGTTTATTTATTTCTAAATGGAACTTCAACTAAGAAAGCTATAACATCCTTATAAAATGGGGGAAAAAAAAGTAAAAGCATCTATACAATAGCATTATTTCTTCTGCAGAGCAGTTTCAATTGTATTGCTCTTTTGCAAGACACGGGAAGTATAACAGTTGTTTAATCATGAGGAGTCACAGAATCACAGCAAGTATTACTAATGTTACAATCATAATTTTCTTTTCACTTTTCTTTCCTTCGCAGCACAGAAGCATTTGTTACTCTGGGGAGCGCACAGGGAATTACACACATTTATGAGAGGACATAAAAGTTGCTCAACTTGCAAGAATTGTTCCAAATAGATTGAAGAAGTGAATACTGAATCAATTACATCTATACAAAAAATGGCAAAGGATGGTAAAGTGCATTCTCATACTTCAAATTGCCAACTTCAGTATTATTGCACTCCATATTTAATGGAGTCTGCAGCATATCCCATTGTTACAACTTCACAGATAACACTGATAACAAACCCGCGTGCTCATTTTGACTCTTACTGTTTCATAAATGAAAGACAAGATAAACTGCTGTCAGGAAACAAAAAGCCCCATGGCAAGAAAAAAGCAAACACACACTCTACTTTCACAGCCAAAACCCGGATTACCTGTGTGTTTGTAAATTAGGAATGTTTTGTCAATGTCTAAACTTATCTTAATGAGTATTAATGACTTGCTATATTGCCTTCCACCTAGGAGAGTGTTATGATCTAATGATTAGAGCTGCCTCTGCCCAAATTAAGGAGCAAAAAAGACCATATGCCAAAGGCAATGGTACAGAATTTATTTAACAGCAAATGATAGGTGAAGAGAGAAAGAAATAGAAAAGAGAGGAGGGCAGGGTGAGGTGAAGGAGAAACAGATTAAGCAGAAAGATAATCACCACCCCTGTGGATCCAGTGCTGCCCTGTTCATCCTCTTCTTCTAGTCTACTCAGTACTGGGAGTGTCCACAAAACACAGAGTTCAATGGTTTCACACATGTTCAGGTATATGTGGGAACACCAAGCATATTCCCTGTGGGTAGATATTTGGGCTTCAGTGACAGATTTTATACACTTTGCCATAGTAGGCAAAATCCTTTGGTGATCTTAACAGTATTTAAGACAATTATGAGAGGCAGATAGAAATTGAATTAGTTTTTCTAAGTTGTCTCAAAGAGGGTTCCTAAGAGTAATATCATGGTCTGTCTTTCCTAAAAGAAATTTCAGTCTATTAGTTGCCATTCTTCACTAAATTGAGTATGAAAAGATGTGAGAAGTGAATAATTTATTGAAAATGACTGTCAAGAATATTGTGCAGCTAGGCTCAGAGAAAGATTATCATCCATTATATTTCTGAATCTGAGAAATGTTTTTCCATAGTCTGTTTGTGAAAGAACTTAATTTAAGCTTTCTTAGGTCCAACAGAAGGAGTCAGACAGCATAGGCCAAGTCTGAGATGTATCTGTTAATGATGAAATACAGCTTTGGTTTTGTGGAAGACTGACCGTATTATAAACTTGGTGAGCCTAATGTTGCAGCCTGGCATGCATGCATATCTGCTTCCTATCTGTAGAAGTTCTTATCACATAAAATGAGATGGGCAAAGATCTGAGATGAGTGCAGATGCACAAACAGCTCATGGCCTTCTGCCTATCCCAACTGCCACAACAGAATCCTGCAAAAAAAGTGAATTGATTACTTTTCCTAGATGAGCCAAGCAAGGCTTGCTTACAAAAAGTTAACTATCAGAGGCTTTAGATATCTATTTGCTATCATTTTTCCTCATGAGGCAAAATTGCTCAACAAGTGTATAAAGATTATTGACATCACTTGAGCGTTTTCCTCAGTGTTGCCAACTAGTAACAATTCTGAGATCTGTGAGATAAAGCCAGGTAAGAGAATTATGGTAAATATTTTTTCCTGAGTGTGGTTTTGGAAGACTCCACTAGTCTTCTTTCAGTGTCACTGTTGAAAACACTCAAGCCTACAAAGATGCAGTTATCCATCAAAGAAGTGTCAAAGAAGGTGACCACAAACTCTAGACAATTAAATGCATTAAATTACATTAATTAGTGTTTTCCTGTTTGGGAATAAGAGACTGTATTCCTTCCATATATAGCTGCCGTATACATATATATATATATATATGTATGTGTGTGTGTGTGTGTGTGTGTGTGTGTGCGCATGTATGTGTGTATACATATTTATATATTAAACATAAGAAGGAAATTCAGCACAGGTAAAGTACAGAACAAATGGGGACAAGTGGAAATTCTTAGGCCATCACTATATACATTGAATGCACTACTCAGCCACAGAGACTATACTTGCTGAACACTTTCTTGTTTTACCTCTGATGACATATATTTCATACTAAGACAAATCAAATTATATTTAGGCAATCTGTAATTTTAAATTATCTTTCATTGTACTTCCAACAAGGGGATTATCTGTTGGAAAAATTTATTGAAATTTGCCTTAAAAAAGAAGTATATCAGTGTTGGCATTTCACTTACTCTTGTTTTCTACTTCAGCTTCCTTATTCTTGACCTAGACTATTAAATAGATATTTTTCAGAAAAAAAGCAGTTAATATTATTAATTGCACAGACCTACAAATCCTTTATTGAGTTAGGAATGGCTGGTCTAAATCAATACTGCTGCATTGATCTCAGCCAAAGTACATACATTTTCTGTCTGGTTACCTTCAGCACACCATGACCATCATGATGGTAAATCAGATATGTATTCCCGGTAAAACAGAGTATGTCAGAATATATAATCTTTTTGAGGTTTCAGAAAAGGCCATAAGACAAATTATGAAACATACAGAATCTACAGAAACTGTAATGAAACAATATATTTGTTTGTTTTTTCTATATTTGAAGAATTCCTTTACACATGACTCTCTTATGTTACTGTTTTAATAATTAATTTTCACCTATCAAACTTCTTATCATAAAAGCATTTGAAGATTTTAGCAATATATGTAGTCAAAAATATATATAAAGACCCAGATAAGGACATAAAAACCTGAAGTGCCAAGCATTTATAAGGTAATTGTCATGAATATGTTACAAAGGATAGCACAGAAATACAAAAAAGATGGGCATAAAAATGGTGTGGCTGTGTTAGATGTCTCTTTCCCAAGGATTTTTTCTGGGAGTAAAGGCAACAGTATGTTTAACTTTTATAACTTATCTATCTATAAGTATTTGTGTCAATCAAGTCTCCAAGTCTCCCCTGAGTATTTTTTAATGACTTTGGTCAGTTTTAGACAAATATGACACAGGTATCAATGATAACGGCTCTTGAAGATGAACATAAAATAGAGCAAAGAAGAGAAAACATATCAGTGCTCCAGTGACTCACTGTCAGGATACAATATGAATGCAGTTTGTCTCTAGAAAGTAAAAACATAAAGAAAATTTATCATTATAGGACAAATTTTAATATGAATGCATCTAATCCAAGACACAGAATAATGCAAACATGAAACTGAAACCATAGAAAACAGCGATTTACTGCTCATGGAGCTGGATGTTTTAGAAATGTGGAAATTCTGAAGGTGGCTAATGTCTTGGGTAGAAGACACTTTACAGACAACTTAGAGGTCCTCCGAAAAGAGACAAACCCACGTGTCACAGGTCTGGTATTTAGTCTAATGGAAGTGAGTTGACCACTAAATACACCTGCCATGGGAAGCAATAATGCAGTTTAGAGCAGACAGTAGGTTACCACAGACTTTTAGGCATGACAGAGTAATGCCAGGACAATTATTACTGTCTGAACTGCGGTTGGACTCATCCATTCACCCAACATTCTAACACACATGCTTTAATCACACTACCTGACTATCCCAGCCTTTTAGAAATAATTTTCTGCGCAACCAAATCTTGGGTTAGGGAGCTGCCATTTTTCACTAGCAGAAACAGTAAGAAAAGCACCTCAGACTTAGTCTGAGCAGCTCAATCTGCTGATTTTGCTGTGGCCACCCAGAACTTAGCTCTCATTGACTCTGTTGTCAGGCTTGGATTAGGAAGTACATACACAAGTGTCAGGCAACTGAGTTAAATTGCTTCCAGTTTATGTCCAAAAGTCTCTGAAGTTGATGGAGAACATGCTTGACCTGATAATTCAGCATCAACAAGTTTTGCTCAGGAAAATTGCATTTCTTCTGTAGCGTTTTAGTGATAAAAGCCTACATGTAACACGAGTCATATTGACATTACACTGCATTGTTTATCCCCAGCAGCACACATTTCACCCAGTGCTGGAAAAGGAGTTACTTGAAGTGTTTCATTAAACAAATGTGTATCTGCTTTCTTCCTTATTGCTGCCTTTTAGAGACATTATAATGACGTCAAATATGAAAAGTGATTTCTCTGCTATCAAAATAGTCCAGTAATCAGAACAAGATCAAATTTGTACCTAATGCAAGCTTTGCCACTTTATCCCATATTTGCTTTTACAAATATTTGCAAAGAACAAAAACTGTTATGTCTCCTGCATTTTCTAACAGTTTCATTTACACTATTCACTAACAGAAAAATAATACCACATAAAAAAGACTCTTGAATTAAGTTGTCTGCCAAAGCAAACACTGTGGTTGTAAGATACTTGAAATAAGTCTTCAGAATGCATTCTATAGTTACAACAGATTGAGCAATAGAGCATACATAACATTTCCAAATGTCAAGTCCTGAAGAAAGCTGTGAAATGTCATCATTCAGTTCACCTCAGTAGACAAAGAAAACCCAGACCTTTGATGACCCCTGCTGAATAAACTAAGCACTGCATTTAAATTATAAGTCAAATGTACTTGGAAGTATAGTCCAATGCTCAGTATCATCGAATAACCAAAGAAAAGGTTTTTATTTTTTTAAAAAGGACTCATTCTTTCATGACATTCCAAATAAAGCAGCTCTTCTGCAGCTGGACTAGCACTAGACCTGAGAGATGTACAAGATAGTGTAATATCTTAAACAGGTTTAATCTAATTAACTACAATCCTGCCTCCATTAAAAAAAAAAAAAAAAAAAAAAAAGTCAAGCTATCAGATGAAAATTATTTTACTGTACAAATGCTATATTTCTTTCCAGAGAAGAGGAACCTTTAAACAGCAATCACAAGGAGAATCCAGACACCTCCTGCACTGTCTGACATTGCTTAGGGCACTGAGGAAGTTCCAGCTGTTCCTTTCCACAACAGCTCTTTCTGCAAACACTCTGTGCTAAGCCAATGTTAAGTTCTTCCTTTTGGAGTCATGTATTGATGATGGGAAGCCCTTCATCAAGCCAACTCAGTTACCCTTCCTCAGTGCACTTCTCTGGACAATAGTTAAAGTCAACGTAGAGTTAGAGGATTATTTTTCTCTTTTACTTTAAATACACCAATTCCTACAATAATTATGATAACACACAACATAAACTCCTCTATAAAAGGACAGCATGATGCAGGTTGTTGCATCACAACAGCCACAGAAAACATTTGGAATTTTTTACACTGTGTCTGAAATGTTAGACTAGTTTTTCAATGTTTTTTAAAGAAATAAGCTGGAATTTGTGAATTAATTGCATACAACTGTTATTTCATTATGGGAATGCATATAAAGTAGAAAGTGTCTAACCTAGACATATGCGTAAAAGTTATGTCTGTTTTATAGATAAGATAAATAATTTCTTACAGGTAAGCAATATATGTACAATACAGACCAGCTGTAGACACTTCTCCACCATTTCCTGTCTTTCAGCAGTGAAATCTAGCACATGTGTAGGAGACACAAGAGAACTACAAACTTCAAGCTGAAGTGAAGGACATTTTTACAACCCAATGAAAGGGGAAGCACTAAATCACCAGAGTTTAGACATAACACTTTTATTAATTAGTTATAAAATGTATCAATAACATTTAAATTATGAAACAGACTGAAGAATTTCTTAGTGTGGCATAATATTTTTGCAGGCAATTCTGGGTTTCACACATGGTTTAAATTCCCCATCTCTCTCTTCTCAATCATCATAAGATTTCTGTCTAACAAAGCCAGACAAATTTATTTCTCACCAGGAATTTCAGAAATGTTACAGAAAACAAAGTATTTATTGGAAAATCATGAGATTAATGATTATTTTTTTTTTTAATGACCTGGGAAAATTGAAGGATCATTGTAGAAAGCCTGGAAGACACTGTTTTCTCCTACCCAGCAGCTCTTTACAAGAGAAGGAATGGAGGCAGAGATGGGAAAGTGACCATCCCTGTAGTGGCAAGACAAAAGCATGTTCCCTTCTAACTCTGCTGAACCACAGAAAGGGGTGTCAGGACAATAAGCTTCCCCCATTTCTTAAGGAACCTAGGCTTGCTTTGCACACTTGTTTTAGGTGTTCAAAGGAGGGCAGCTCTAGAGAACATAAGAACCTTTTATTTCTTCAAAACTTATTAAAATACAGCATTTTGTCTCTGTTCTAAACAAAAATGGTGTCAGATTCAAAAAACCATGGCATCAAATAATTAACACTCAACCCAGCTACAAACATAAAAGAAACCTTTCTCCATCAGGCTAATCTGCCAACTTTCATTAACCATCTTGTGTCCTTCAGTTTTGAGGGACAATTCAAAGACAGCCTGTGATACTATAAATGTATCTTGGGCTGTCACTTGACATTTTAGGTTATAGTTACATGTGATCCAACACAATGTGTGAGTGTCACAAGAAAAACCTGCCACTGTTCTGACAAACAAATCAATAATATAATATGGGGGATGAAGAAACCTCTTGTCACATTTAATGGTTGTTTTTTCAACCTGAATCACTACATTACATAACTGAACGCACTGACCTAATAGCGAGCAGTGGTAGCAACATAATGAAAGGGGAAAATAAGGGCCCCAGGAAAGTACCTTTTCAGTCAAACCACTAAACTGTGTTATCATCTGGTCAGTGGTTTAGGATACAGATACACCACAGAGAATATGCAATCTGCATAATTAATTTACATTGCTAGATACTGGGTCACTTGAGGATGCCTGTGAAATAATTGAAAATACAGTTCTTTGCTGTTTTTCTCTACTAGTAGAAAAAGATAAAATACTTCTAGACACATACATAGGAAAAAGGTGAGGGATCCAACCAGTTCTCATTGCTGTCGTCACCAAAATATTTCACCACATTTTAATTAGATAAGCGTTGCAGCCCAATGCCATGAAGTAAGGCCTGAAAGACTGGGTGATCCTCAACAATAAAGACATATACTTAGATTTGTATCTGTATTATGTCCACACAAAATTTTCTTCATGCACCAAATACTCTGTGCTCTTTCATAAAGACTGTTATACAAAACAAAAACTGTTTTAAGTTTCTGTGAGAAACAATTTGATGCTTCTAGCAAGAGGATTTATTATTATCTGATTGCTCAACGAGGCAGCCATTATACTGAATAGACACTAGGCTTCTCTTACAGCCAGAAAGAGTTTTTTGTTGTAACTTGACAGTAGGTTTATTGAATTAAAGGCGTCTAAGATACAAGTTATTTATGTTACTTCATATGGCTTGTGTAGATCAGTTTTGGTTTTTTCCTTTGCAGCCTACTGCAAAAGAATAATAGTGTTACCTGAATTTCTTTTATATTGTGCTCTTTTTTGTGAAGAAAGTAGAATGCAATATTTCAATCAAACAGACAATTCCTTTCTCTGAAACTTCTAGGCAATCAAAAGTGACAAAAACATTATTTTTGCAAATGGAGATCTACTTACCTTACTGACCTCAAGGCAGTGTGAAGGTTGTGTAGGTGTAGGAAGTTCCTTCACCTGATCTCACAAACTGAAAGGGACACTGTTGGGCAAAAGCCTGTATTTAAAAATATCTTTTATAAAAAACTTCCATGAAAAAAAAATCGCTTTTATGTGAACCATTTCTGACAGGTCTCCTTTTTCCTTTTTTGTTCAATTGCAACAATAAAAGCAGACTGTCACAGTTAAGACGGACACACGACGCGACACTCGAGGGTCATGCGACAGCAGCTGGTTTTTACGGGGCGCAGTTCCCTTCAAACAGTGATTGAGCCCATGCGGTTGGTCCTGACTGGCTGAATTTTGCTGCTGCCCGGCCCGCTGGCCAAGAGCTGTGTGCCTCCCCAACGGCCTAGACTGGTCGAGTTATATAACCATTAGTTACGTAATCAGTTATTTAATTATAACTAGGGTTATGAGGCCTCCAGGCCAGCTGTTAGCCACCACAGTAGAGCGTGCAGACTCACTTTAAGGTGCACTCATTTTAACATGCTGTCTCGTGGTAATACGATATTGTAGCATTGAGCAGAAATCTCCTGCAGGAATATGCTTAACTTTCGACGAACTCTACTGTACGGAATGTTTACAAACATTTTAAAACATTAAATATGACTGACCATTAATCCCCAAATGTTAGTGCACTTTTGTTACAAGTGTCATTGATTATCCTTTAAACAAAGAGATACTCCTTTTCACTATTGTGATGTATTTCATCACAATTTATTACCCTAATCCTACTCCTTATTGTTACCAGTTTCCCCTGTTGAATGTATAAAACTTGTGCAGAGTTAAAAAGGACAAGAAAATGTTACTGAAAAATAGAACAATTAAAGGTTTGCTTCAATAGCTGCTTTTAGTACCCAAAATTATTTCATATGTTTTCCCTTCTTTGTCTTCTTTTTAAAAGCTTGCTCTTGCTCTCTCTCATGACTTTTTAAAAGTATCACCTAAATAACAACTAGGTTCTGACAAGACAAATGCACAATGCAACTAAACAAATTTTGAGATATCATGATAAGATCATGATTTTTATAGATAAAAACGAGATCAAGCCAAATTAAATATGATTTAAATAAGCGATATTTATTTTGCGACCGAAACATGGTCCTTGATAGCCACAATCAAAAGAGTCAATGCTGAGCCCGGGGTCGGCGTCGGGTGAACACACAATGATTCGAACTCTATCGCTCCGAATCCCCAAATGTTCACAAAGCAGCTTTGGTTAGTTCAGTTTTTATACAGTTTTTCCTTGCTGGAGCGGAGGTCTTTGTCTTCTCTTGTCGTTCAGCATATTCATGTAGTTTTCTTTCACCGCCTTGAGCTGGACAAAACCATATCCTGGGAGATGATGAATTTTGATGAAGGCAAGTTTAGGTTTACAGGAAGATGGAATTGAGATATAACACAGATTTTGGGTTACTGGAAACGAGCATTCAGATGTATTTTTCTTGATGGCTCTGATTACCTTAATTGTGGGTACTTACCGGGCTCTTATCTTTTGGGTGTTCCCTGGACAGAGCCATCTCCACCGCGGCTGCGTCTATTGTCTTGCTAACCCGAGCTCTTCAGCTTTTGCTGGCAGTTACAGTGGTGAGATTAAGCAATCCCTGTTTCTCCCTTTGCAGCTTTTGGTTTTTAAGTTTTTTCATTACTTTACTCATACAGACATTGCTTATTTTACATTAATTTACAACTTTACACGAATTACATTATATTATATATTACATGATGACGGGTTGCTTTTTTTCCTTATTGTCACCTGCAACATTCTACTTGCAGCTCCAGGACAAAATCATAAGTCAGTTGCAAATCATTCCAAACAGACAGAGTAGATCTGCATATGCCAAGCAATACAGTTTCCTATGATGAAGTCTCCTGCTCACACAGCAGGCACCTTAAAACTCTCATGCAACATTCTTGAAATACAGATAATAAATGCTCTTGTAGCTCTCTAGGACATTGTTATTATATCCACCAGTGAGAGATCAAGTATGTGCTTTCATATAATGCATGCCAAATTTCCAGTCAGTGACTTCTACACATTACCTTATTGTTTTTCAGAAATTAACTTTGAAATTTTATGAATTTTTTTCTGAAGAAAACGCATTCCAGAGATGCAGAGCAATACTCCACGTAGATGTTTATTTTTTAGGTTGGATAATGTCTTGAGCAACCTGGTTCGGTGGAAGGTGTCATGGCAGTGACACAGGGACCAGATGGTCTTTAATGCCCCTTCCAAACCTTAACATTCTATGATTCTATGATTTTGTGATTTAGAAAAAGATCTGGGTTCAACCTTAAACCTGCATAAATAATTCAGTATATATAACAGTGCTTTAAAATGCCAGTTGCTACCATTCAAGTTCATTTTCATGAAGTGTAAATCTACAAATATATGGGAGACTATAAGTCTAGTCTGAGAATTCACTACAGGTTATAGACTGCAGAATGACTCAGATGATGTAAAATCACTGATGTACATTTATCAGTATTAATTTGTATAAATTTTACCTGCAAAAGGACAAAATAATGAGAAGATGTAAAATCTGAAACTACAACCTCCCAATAAAAATCTTTTATCAATGGAAAAGTAATATCCTAGATTTTAGGGAAATAAGCTAACCAAACCAAGACAAAAATTTTTCTGAAGGCTAAAAGTGAGTTAGGAAAAGCCTCTCAGACTCAATAGTGTAAAAGAGAGCAATTATATACTAGTATGATTGCTTTGTTTCACCCTGCATAGAATACAACTGGACCACCAAACACAATTTTTTCCTTAAAAGAATGAAAATTTAATTCTTCATTCTTGTTTGTCTTTCCTCTGGTCTCCCTTGAAGGAAAAGGGACCTCTTAAAGTAGACAATCTAACACTTGTGTTTTTCGAAACAACTGTTTTAACAATTTTATTTGAATGGCTGGAGAAAGGGGCCAACAGGAATCTCACGCAGTTTAACAGAAGGAGATTTCAAACTCTGCACCTGGGAAGGAATAACCCCATGAACCAACAAGGCTCAGCAGAAAGGCCCAGGAGGAACAGGGCACGGCAGTGAGTGTCCCCGTGCCCTGCCAGGGTCACTGGGAGCGCTGCCAGCGGGACACGGAGGGATCCTGCCCTCTCCCTGCCCGCGAGGCCACACCTGGAGCGCTGTGCCCAGCTCTGGGCTCTCCAGCCAGAGAGATGAGGAGCTGCTGGGGAGAGCCCAGGGAAGCGCCAAACACCGTGAGGAACTGGAGTGTCTCCTTCGAGGGAAAGCTGACTGGGACAGTTCACCCTGGAGAAGATGCAGCAGCACGAGACTCAGCCCAGGACATGACGAACTGGGGGGTTTAAGGGCACCAAAAGGTGTCACACACGCTGTGGAGTGTTTTTCCCCTGGGCTGTTTGTTGTGCTCAGAGGGCAACAGCCGGGAGCGAGAGGCTCCAGCGCTCGCACACCTGGCCAGTGTGCGGCCTTCAGCAGGACCCAGCCCTGCGCTGGCACTGCCTCCAGCACCACTGAGGGCTCCCAGCGCCTTCCTGCGACCCCGACCGGCCCCTGCACCTGCCCTGTGCCGGCCGAGCCCCACTGGCTGGCGGCAGCACTGCAAGGGACATTTCTGCGGGAATGGGGGCAGTGCGCCTGAGGGGAACCGAGGGGGAGGCACCTGTGGAGGCAGCTGAGGGGCTGCTCGGTCACTTTCCAGTAAGACCTGCTTTCCCTGCAAGGAGAGAGGTGCCTGTTCCCCTCTCTGCCCCACACAGAGACCCTTCAGGAGGCCCCTGTCCCGCCTCTTTGCACCACACCAAGACGCATCGGGCGGCCCCTCTCAGCCCCACGCCGAGACCCTTCGGAAGGCCCCTCTCTCCCCTCTCTGCCCCACACCGAGACCCTTCGGGAGGCCCCTCTCTCCCCTCTCTGCCCCCGCTCTGGGCCCTTCTCTGCTGCCGGCTCCCGGCGCCACAGCAGCTCCGGCCCTCGGGCCGTCTCTCGGCAGCCCATGGCGTGCGGTGCCGAGGAGGCTCTGCAGGACAGCGGCTCAGCCGCGCCGGCCGCCTCGGGCGGGGGCCAGCGGGAGCCAGCGGCGGCCGGGCTCTGCCCCATCTGCCTGGACGACCTGGACAACGCGGCCCACGTGGGCACCTGCCTGCACACCTTCTGCTTCGGCTGCATCCGCCAGTGGGCCGCCGTGCGCGCCGCCTGCCCGCTCTGCCGGCAGCGCTTCGGCCGCATCCTGCACACGGTCAGGGCGGACGACGACTACCAGGAGTACGAGCTCGGCCCGTCCGGCTGCCAGCAGAGCGCCGCTGCCGGGCACGGCGGGCGCGGCACATCCCCGCCCTGGCGCTACCGGCTGCGCCCGCGGCCCCGCCGCGCTCCCGCTGCCTGGAGCCGGGGGCGGCCGCCGAGGGACCGGGGCAGAGCTCCGGGGAGCTCCGACACCTCCGCCCCATAGGCGGCAGGGCAGCGCTCGGCCGGCCCCGCCGCTGCACCGCCATCCCCTCGCACTGCTGGGGGCGCGGCTCACGGCCTCCTGCTCTGGGAACGAACATCCAGAGGCCTTCGGAGCACGCGGCTCTCACAACCCCTTGGTATATTGCAAGTGAATATGCTTATTAGGCGGAGGTGTTATTTTATCTCTGTCTCTTTTTCATTCCAATTATTCTTAGTCATAATAGTATTGATATTTTTTAAATTATTAAAGTGTTCTTATCTCAACCCAAAAGGTTTATTCTTTTCTTTCCAATACTCCTCCCCAGTGGGGAGGGGGTGGTAAATGGTTGCATGGATCTTGGTTGCTGGCTGGGGTTCTCCAGTTCATTGTGCTGGTGCTGGAAAACCATTGGCTTTGTGAACACTGAACAAAGATCCAGAAGCTTTTCAGAGCATGATTCTCTCAAAACCAAGAAAACCACTTCGGGCAATGCTTTCTAATGCCTTGGTAGTGTAGGAAAACAAAAGGGGAATGTGCTTTGACCTTCTTTATATAAATGCTGCAACAGAGTTCCTTACACTTGAACGCCCCAAGCACCAGAGCATTGCTGCCCAAGCTCTGGCCATCAGCCAGAATGATGACCTGAAGCAAAGGCAGGTCCATGGACACAGGCCATGCTGACAACCTGCTCCCTCCTGGTGCCTCCACACCCAAATTAATTCGGTCATCCCCCTGTCATAGCCCTCTGAGACTTCCTCTGACACTTCCTTACACAGCAGCCCAGCTCCTCTGGCCCCAAACCCCTCTGCCACGGCTGGAATGCAGGAGAGGGCTGGGTTCAGGCTTCACAAAAGATACTGCTGGGTACCATCTGCTGACCTGCACACCTTGGCTTGGCGTTTTTTTGAGCTCTAAAACTCCAAGCTCTAAACTCCAAGCTTCCTGGGACTTTGGAACCACCCAAGAAGCAGACTGGCATTCAAGCAAAGCATATCTGTGCCAGGGCCCAAAACACAGGCTTCCCACCCCCTCTACCTCTGAGTCTTACTGGGCCCATTCCAATCCCCCACTTTCAATCCTTCCCCCAAACACACCAGCACCAGACTTGAACATTTCCACCAGCTCTGCAGCAATCCCCTCTTGCAGTGCTGGGGCAGCCCCACAGACTCTTATCCCACATCCCACAAGGGTTCCCAGCCCTGCTGGCAGAGAGTTCCCAAAGCCAGTGAGGCCCCTGGGCTGCATTCCTGTGGGATCCATGTCCACTTGGCAGGGGCTGGAGGGCCTGGGGACATCAACATGCAAGCAGCACTGGTGGTGTGCCCTGTGCCCAAAAGGCAAAGAGGTTCCTGGGGGGGCACTGGGAGTGCTGCCTGCAGGACAGGAAGGGATTCCACCCTCCTCATCCTCTTCTCTGCCTGAGGAAATGTACAAAATTCCATTCAAACACAAGATGAAACTTTTTACTGTGGCGGTGGTCATAGACTGGGATACTGTTGAATGAGTTGTCTGTACATTTAATTGCCATCTTTGGCCTTCAGTACTTTGAAAGCAGGAGGTAATCTTCTTCCCTCTACCTGCTCCCTAGATACTTGGTTGTGCAGAATTAACCAGTCAAAATAAGGCAGGAACCAACTACTGGGCCTCTTACATTTCTAACAACCGCTGTGATGATGTTATCACTAATTACAGATTATCTTCTAAAAAATGTGGATGAAAAATGCATTAAAACATAGCATGAAGCCAAATTACAGTTCTTTGATGGTGTGTTGTCTCTAAGTCAATATTGTTGAACCTATGTATCTAATCCTGTGTGGGACTCAGCATAAGGTCATGTCTTTACTTTGCAGAAAGATCTAGAAACTGACCCATCCAGATTTACCTTTCAAAGTCACTTTAATGCTACTATATTTGGGCAGAAAAACTTTGCATACAAATTAACACAGGAACGTAATAGCATTATCATTTTGTCCTTTAGGCAAGTTAAAAAATATTTTTGTTTTAAATTCAGGTACTCTAATGCAATCCCATAATTTGATACTATTTTCAAGTTTAAAATAGCCAGATCTCTGGCTAGGTATGAGGACCCAAAACTAATTTCCTTCAAGTGTATTTTATGAAGCATCAGAAGAGGAAAAAAAAAAAGCCCAGATTTTGTTTGAAGTTGTGGTTTTTTTTGTTTTTTTTTTTTTTTTAACCCTTCCATACAGTTAAAAGATCAGGAGAAGGCATTAAAGATTAAGTGGAAGATGAGATAATAGACAAAATAATTGCAGAGCATTAAAAACTCAGGGATTTATTTTTAAGACATTCAAGTTCTATTTAGAAAAGCTCTTTGTTAACTTTTGTAAGTCTAAAAATAATTATTCTAATATGTTGGACACTAATGGGACTAATGGTGTTAAAGCTTCATAATTTCCTATTCCAAAGCAGCCCGAACAGTAACTGGCCACAGAGTGTTTCTGCAGCACAAATAGAAGATAACAAGACTAGGGGAGTCATAGTGCAGCAAAACCTCAATATGCCACAAAAAAGGGATTTTTAGTGCTCTGTACTTGCAGAGTAGGAAGTGATGAGACCTGAAGTTTCTCACTCAGGTACCATGCACAGGGAAGTTGAAGACATTTCCCCTCACGGGCTGCTCTCAAGCACCATTTTGTTTCTGTGGCACCAGAGGTGTAATGCTAATTCAAGGTGAGAGCTGAGGGTGTGAAAGCCAAGTGGACAGTTCCCTGAAATGGAGTTGCACTAGTCTGATAGCAATAAAAAACAAAAGCAAATATAAATTTGTGTTTTTAAGTTTACAGGCAAGCAGATGTGCAGCTTAGCAAAGAAACAGAGAACGAATTTCTGTATTGGTTTGGTCTTGAGCCTGCAGAGCTGTCTTGAGATTCTCCTGGTTTTAATCCTCCTTTCTGAGACAATGAATAAAGAAAAAAATGTTGCCTATTGTCAAAGACATCTTCATGACTTCTAGTGCTATTATGCTTCTGTAATTATCACTTCTTTTCAAGAAACTTCTTAGACTCTTTCCTGTTCTCTGTGTTGCCTAAGAAAGTGCTTTCCTCCTATATTTTTCATCTCATCAGATTAAAAAAATGAAGTGTATATTTAAATTATGATTTTTTAAAAATATATATGGAGAGGTACATGTATTTTAGATATATATTCCTACATACAGCTGTTTGTAGATACAAATACATATATGTATATATATTACACAAAGCTATAAATACTTGTGCTTGACTAAACACTATAGATTGCAAAATATGGACACCACCACAACACATGAGATGATCTGTTTTCCTTCTGTTAATAGATGCCTGAAATGACACCAAAATATAAATAAACATAGTTTAATTCAATTTTTAAAGCTATGACTGACAAAAAACAATTCTACTGTGGTTTTTGAAGATGTTCTTAGTTTTATCATTACACTTACAATAGAGATTATTTAGGCTTAGATGGTTAGTGAAAGCTGTCTCTAACCATAAGGAAGTATGTGAAAATGTTTATTTGTTTGTACCAGGTAACAGGCAACAAAGACTACTACTATAGACAGATTAGAGGAAGAAGCTGAATTCTTGAGGGTGAGGGAGTAAAACATGGGAGGTAAGACTAAAAGGAGACATAAAAATGAAAATCAATATTTTATGGTTGGTGAAAGAGAAATTTCCAGAGTGCAGCAACGTACAGGTAGGTAATAAAAACCACAGTTTAGTGAAAGTATGTTTGCATTAGCATGCTGAAGAGCTGTAAGTGAAACATTTTGTTTTGCTCAGAGATAAAAGAGTGTTGGTATAATTACAGTTGAAAATTAAGATGGTAGCTGAGCCCTGAAAGTAATTTTTTATTTGTGTGGATAGATTAGAAAGGCCCTACCTCAGATTTCATTCAGGAAGTGTATACAAGAGTTCATTATGGCAAGAATTTGGGGATCTAGGCATAATGCTGTGTTATGATGATGCTACATTATACACTTGAATAGCAGTCAGTGTGATCATTTGTTCGACAGGAAATAAAATGTGCATAAAGAAGGGCTTCTCTTCTGAAAAGCTTCAATAACAGAAAAAAAAAATAGAATTTCCATGGCAACAACCAACAATCTTACATGCCAAAATGGAAAAAATAAAACAGGGAAACAAAACAGAAAATCAATTAAGAATTTAAGCAATTATAAACTACCCACTTTAGAGTCTGGTTCTTTATCATGTATTTCAAATATGATTTCAGATTAAACAAACTATTTTCATGATGTTGATAGTTTAAAGATCCTCAAGAAACTAAGTCCTGGCAAAGTGGATGTAGACAATAAAACCATAAAATCTTATGTCTTTTGTAGGGGGGATAGAGGAGGAGAAAACAAAAGAAAATGGATTTTTTCAAAACTATGCAGAAATAACTTTTATACTCTCACTTTCTTAACATGCCATAAAATAACTCACAGACTGTAAATTTAAGAGTCTTTTAATCTCCATTCTTTCCCGTGCTAAATTTACACCAATTTCAGGAATTTCTCAGTAGTTAATGATATAATGATGTACTACTCTGAGTCTTTTTGAAGTCATTAAATGAAACTGCTGTGGACAATAGACTACTGTCCTCATTTTCATTACAGTCCCTAGCAAGGGGTCCACATTTTCTACTGAAGCAGTATCTTTTAGGGCTCAGTGGACCTACAGTAACTTATCTCATACTGTGACTTCATAATAACAGAATATAAGCGAACAGCAAAATTCAAGTTCTCAAGACAGAAGAGGAAATAGATTAGTAGGATTGCACAAGAGAGGATGGGGATAAAGAACTGAAGAGATATGAGGCAGAAACCAAATAAGAAAGAAATATGAGGGTGTTCATTTTTCATAAAATAGTGTGTCTTGGAAAGCGTGCTAATAATCATATCCTTTATTCATATAACAGGGAATTTTTAGAGATCTGCAAAAAGGTTTTCTGTGTCGATCAAAAACTAGTGACACAATTTGGTAAGCGTTGGTAAAAATATTAATAAAACTATACCCCTATATTGTTGAGCAGTAGTGTTAACAGACTCTATGCAGAGAACTTCTCTGGGAAGGAGTAAAACTTTTTTTATTTTACATCTAGCTCCTTGTGTTTTTACATCATTTTGGTGATGTACCTGTCTGTCATCAATCTTCCTTTCTAGCACACTCTTTTATTCCCTTGTTTCTTAACTGGGATCCTTTCTGAAATTATTCTGAATATCAGTCTTGCACCTGTGAAGCTTCTTTAAAAACTTGAAAAAAGCCAATGCTGTCTTGCTCATCTGAAAATGAAGACCTTAACTCAGTTAACTTAATAAAGTCAGTTAATAAAGTGGTACAAATTCATTACAGATGAGTTTCAACACAGTTATATTTAATCACCTGACAAACAATGGAACAAATTGTTTTGCTTCTGAGAGCTGTCATATGCAGCTCCGGAAGCTTTACATTTACAACATGTGTGATGTGTCTTTGAAAAGCGATAGAACTACATCTGCAGTGGCAACAGAGAAATCATAAGGATCAATTTTATATTGTTGAAATACTTCTGACCTTGGGCCACAATGAGTTCCTCTTGTGCTGAGTACTAAGTAAGCTGTATTCCAGCACAATAATGAAATAATTCACATAAAGCTACTCAGCAAAGAAAAATCAGACATAATGAATGGAAACCCTGTATTAAAGAATAGTTTGGACCCTAGGTTCTGAGGCAGAGTTGGTTTATTTCAGCTAGAGCTCTGTACCTTTGGAGAAGCAACAACTTATGTCTCTGAGGCTCAGAAACGAGTTCTTGGTTTTCAATAGCAGCCTAGGTGGACCATTTGCATGCTAGCATGACAATGTGATACCCCTCTGGTGGAAGTGGTGATGTATTTACCTCTTCACTGTTAAAATTAGCACTCCTAACTACCACTGAAACACTAAATGCAGGCAAAACAGCGTTTTCTCATATCTGAGAGATGTCAATTTCTGCGCCAACACTCCATCATTTCTCAGATACTGGCTGAAGCTACTCAATCAGTAAGTGAGTAGCTCCTAGTGAAGCTCTCAGGCACCTGTCCTCAAGCTTTAGAGGAGTTTGCAATTTTTATATCCATATATAGATTCAGTCTGAAAACCAATCTTTTTCTTCATGTAACTAGGCACTATTCTAGTGATAAACTCCTCATATTAGTTTCTACAGTCAGGCACTACTGTTTTTTTCAGCTAATATTTACAACACCAGATCTGCCACTGAGGTACTTTTTTTTTCTGCCTTTGCATGTCTTCACTGTAGCAAGGTTCTCTTGCAAGTTGTGATTAATTTTCCACTACAAGTTGTTTTTAGCTGACTAGCCATCTACTGGAAATGTTAAGGGACTGACCAGTGTTTATCACTAACACTGGGTAGGCTAATTTTCACTTTTGTAAATGTGAATCAAACTAGGGAAAAAAGCCTGATTAGTGAAAGGGAGTACAAAGGCAACAAAGTCAGCAAGACAAGCTTGTTTTGACTTAGAAGTTTACTTTTTCTAAGTGAGTAAATTAAGCCAAATTATTCAAAATTCTGAAAAATCTGGGGACAAAATTGTGCCATATAGAATTAAAAAAAAAATATATATATTTCTTGTAAGAATCTGGGATGTGTGTGTATTTGACATCTTCCCAGAAAAAGCAGAATAAAGGTTGTGTAAATTAATTTCCTATCCACTCAGTCAGTAGAAATGAGGTCAGCTCTACTTACGGCTGCATTAGCATTCCGATCAAGCTCACTTCACTCACATTTCCACCCAAACATCTCATTACAGCAGTCAGTCTAGGCTGTTCAGGGCACAACAGATACTTTCATCTTTTCCACATCTGGCCACTTGAAAGGTGTGCTGTCAGTTTCTCTGACTTGTACTAAAGGAGTCAGAAGCAGTCTTTGTGATGTCATGGACCAAGTTTTGCTCAGAAGGTGTGAGTCATCCACATCCATCATGATACTGTCCAAGTCAAGTGTTATTTGCCTCAATGGCATCGACCATGCATTAGGTATTGTCTTGAAAAAAAGCCTGATGTACTAAGTACAGTAATGCTGCATCAGAAACAAACCTGACAAAAGTTTGCCTTTTCTTGAAAAATCGTTTGAAAGACCTCTGAGGACTAATATGCTTTAGGTTATAAAGATAAATATTTGAACATCTGCAAGGCAAAAAAATACTAGGATATCAAAAGTAAAGAGGTAGATGTGCTGTTTCAGGAGAGGTCATAGTTAAAGTCGAATTGATATCTCATTTAAAATGTGGTACAGTATTGCTTTCGAAAGATCTCACACTATCAGAAAGTCATGTTTTAAGTAGTTAAATCTACAGACTGATTAAGATATCCTAAGAGAGAAAATACACCCCATGTTGACTGCTGGCTTTAGATCTCAGAACTCAGTTGTCAGTATTTTGTGAATAGCATTTCCTATGGGAAATGAGGTTAGATGCACACTTTTAAGTAATCTCTCCACCCTTTAAAAAGCAGACAGACAGAAATGTCAGTAGGTGGAGCTCCCTTTCCTGCAGCCAATAGAGACATTTCCCTGCAGAAATTGCATTTGCAGGCACCCAGTCAGCTTTTCCCAGTCCCTGGCAGATGGTACTTGAACAAATCATGAACATGCAAGAATGTGGCTTTTTTATATCATGTTACCAAAGTGCACAAGTCAGGAAAAGACTGAACACAGAACTGACAATGTTTGTCAGCACAAGCTGTTTATTTTTTCTTCTTTTTTTTTCTTCCTCAGTCATGATGAATTATTTTACAGTGATATGCTTTTGCTCCAGAGCATCTTGTTCACAACAGTGAAACACCCTATAATTCATGCTTGGACTGAAGGTAATGCTAATGTAAATATGTCTATTTTCATCATCTTCAGTGCTGATGTACATGAAGTACATCTTCACAGATGATAATCAGGCTGACAGCTTTTTCTTCCATTATTGTTCTGGTGAAATAAATATGCAGTTCATCTATTTATTACTAAAGAGTAGTTCCACTTCATCTCTCAGCTTGAAGCTGTACAGTGTAATGAGGGCTGTGATCAATGCATTGTCTTTATTTTAAAAGGGAGATTCATGAATCTGATTATGAATGTGGCATAAAAATTTCTGAGAATCACTTATATGAGGTGAAGAATAATCATGGTACAAATTTATGATACAAGCCTGAGCATTGGCTTGTTTCATATGAAGAATTTAATGTTTGCTTTATTTCTGAGGCTTTGAGTAAGTATGGCAAGGAAGGCTGTCTGACCACCATCTTCAAGTTGACTTTGCTGGGTAAGTATGATTCATTTTTTTTCACATGGCAGGACACAAGCCAAAACATTAATATTAAAATGAGTAATTTTGCTTGTGAATGAAGAGTTAATGCTGCCCTAATAGACATAGATATCACATTAAAATCAGCTCCTCTGGATGTTTACAAAGCACACAGAACATACGTCATCTTCTGATTTTATGCATCTCCATATGGCCTTCTTCAGCAATCCTAATTTCCAGTCTCTTCTCCAATAAAAAAACACATTATAAAACTCAGGGAGGCTGATTAGCACGTATATCTCCAGGTGATATCCTGCACAAAGGGAGTCTGTCAAAATCTTTGAAGATGAGGGCAAAATGCAAGGAAATGTTTATTTTGTGGTTATGGTGAGCAAAATATGCACAGAATGGTATTTGATTTCACTGTGCTAGTAACAGGTGCAGTGCCTTTGGGCTCAAGTCTCCTGGCACCTTTCTCATTTTATAATTTCTAAAATAACCAAGAAAGACACTTCTGATGAGGACCTGATATGCACATCCAGATGACAATAGGAGGTGCTTGAAAGCAGCTCTGAGCAGTAAGGCACTTCAGTGTTCAATAGATGGTAGAGGTGCATGGTTGATGTATTTATCTTCAGATGACATTTAACTATTCATCTGACTGTAAGATATTGAAATAATACACACCCCATCCCCAATTTCTGTCAGGCCTTAACATCAGAAAGTGGGGACAACAATTCAAGGTATATAGCTTTCTTTATTTTTTCCTAAAGCTTGCATCAGTGAAAGGAAAAAAGTGCTCCTGAGCTACAGTTCCACATACATTGTCACAGCTACCAGCTACTGAGCACTGTTTTTCTATTGTCTTAATCTTAACAGTCTTTTTAAATCATATTAGGTTTTAGTGTCTCTTATGAATGCCCCAGAGCAAGGGCCCTTGCCTCTTTCAGTGAAGTGTCTCTAGAGATCTCTGATTTAATTGAACTTCAAGAAGATCAGTAGTTAAAAGGCTGATGATTCCTTCCAGCACATGAGATAAAAGCTTTTGTTTCTGTGTGTATACCAAGAGTTGCGTAATTCTGAGAAGTAACTTGTTTTCCTCATTTAAGCTGGATCCATCTGCTAATTAATAGGAAAGTATCAACTAAATAAATAGAAGGTGGTAAGTCAATAGCCTCAAAGTATTGTCTTGACCAGGAACAAGTTCTGTTTTTTAAATTTATGTGGATAATCTGTAAGTGATACTTATTTTAATTTACTGATTGGCTGTTGGTTAAGTGTGTATCCTGGTGAACTGATAATCCTGAAGTAATGGCCTGGAAACTATTACTCTAAACGCAGGAGCAATTTAGAAAAAGAACATGGTGGGTGTTTTTCTGCATCTCTCAGTTTCTTCTGCCAGGAAGAGGTTGGACCTGGCAGCATTGCTCATCAGCTGATAACAAGATCTTTTGCGGACATGGCCTAATCACCTCTGTTACACTGTGATAATACAAAGGCACAGGACATGTTAAAGCTTCTGTCAGTTAACATCTGTGTTACTGAAGACTAATCTCAAGAGAAGAATAAAGTTTGCAGGATGTAATCAGTACTGAGGAGATTTCAGATCAAGAAATTTTAAATTAACAATACCAAAAATGTTTTTTGCAAGGCAATGTTTTATGAAATAATACTTCATTCCCATTCAGAGTTGTTATTTTTATTTTAACAATTGGAAAAGCAGATGGGGAAGAGTGTGGAGTCCTTTATTCACTGTTGTTCAATAGCCAAGAGTCCTCTGTAGAGCTGCTGCCTTGCCAAAAGTCAATTTTAACTGTGTAAATGAAATGTTTCAGTTCTATAATGAGAAATGTCTTAAACAAAGGTGATATTTCTTAATACCAGATTTATTTGCCTTCCTTCTGCGAGAGTTTTTGATATGGCAGGATTATAAGATCAAAATCATGCAATAATGTGGAATCAAGACTTCAAAAAACTTCAGATAAATTTTATGCTAATATCACATGGCAGCAGCAAGGATGGGCAGAATGAACAGTCCCATGAGATTTCTATTTTAGTTGTCTAGCTTTACTGCATTAATACAAAAGCTTGATTTCTTACCCTATATTTGTCTACTTATATCCCACTTTATAGTAAATGTTTTACTACCATAATTACTATTACTACTACTACCACTTAAGGTAAAGAGATATCCTATCCATTGGGGTTTCTTACCTTTTCGTTAGTGTCCCTATGAGTGGAGATCATTACATAAACTGGAAAAAAAAAAGATATTTGACAGAGAGGAAAGATAACGTTTACTCTTAATGAAACATTCTTTAGCCTGGAGTTACACATGCTCAAAAGCATAGTGTATTCAGCTTTAGCCATTCTTCTCCCCCTGACCTGGCATTAATTTATAAACTTTTGTCAGAATTAAATTTGTTCTAACATATTTAACCTTGATTTTCTAAGTCTCCGTGTCCCATGCAGAAGATAGATAATAATGTGCATTCTTTCCACTTACTGTGAGCATGATCTTTGAAAGGTTTCAATCATTTCAGTGGGTATGTGTGATGCAGTAATTTTGATGAACGCCTAAGCAGATTTCATCTAGTCCTTTTGTGTAGTTAGGAATAATTAACAGCAATGAAACAACTATTAGCTAATTTCTCAAAACAGTTTTAGATTGTACCTTTGTATATATACATCCTCCAAAATGCTTCAGAAATTCTTTAAAATCCTATTACCTTTAAGTATGTTTTAAGATCAGTTCTTTCTAACATCACTTCCATATATACTGCACAGTGTCTTTGATTTAACCAGTAGAAAAGTGTAAAATAAGTTTCAAAATCTTCATCACTGCTTTTTGAACAGGTGAGAAAAAAAACATGATAACTAGATATGACAGAACAGATTTCACTTGAACAGATTTCAAGTAGAGACAGATTTAACTATTCCTTATTCTACAGAGTATATTTTAGAAACTATACCTGTCTCAATATATTAAATGCACAAGAAACTCTAATTTTACCTTTAGGTCCCTTGTAACAAAGCTCAGAAGTATTATCATGTATAGATTAAACTAATCCATGTGAATTTGAGTTTTAAATATCGATTGTCTAGACTACCCAATAAGAACTTTTACATTTTATTAACTGTCTTTTTCAGACATGCCTGTATATAGTGTGAGTGACTCTAATATGTATTTCTTTCCCATATTTAGTTTTATTTGGAGATAGTTGCATGAACTAGGAATAATATTCACTGTGTTATGCTGTGAACAATTTTTATGAATATGATTACTATAAATATTTCAAGTATAATTCTAGGAACAATTATATATGTCCAGCAATGAAAAGAGTTGTACTTAAACAGAATATACTTAATGACTGAGAAAATAATACAATCTACTTTAGCTTTCTTTACACAGGACAGATGTATCGTGTCCTGTTACAAATAAACCAGTGATCCTTAGAGAAATGATGGTCCCATCAGACCAAACAATGATATTAGGAAAGGTTAAAGGAGATATTGCTTCACTGAAACTGGTAAAGTTCCCAGTGATTGAAAAAGGGAAACATATCTCGCATTTTTAAAAAGTGTTAAAAAGGAAGACCCAGGGACCCAGTCAGTCTCACCGCAGTCCCTGGCAAGATAGTAGAGCATTTTTACAGCATTTGTGGATAGGGGAAGAATGACTGACATAATCCACTTGTCCTCATGCAAAGCATTTGATACTGTCCCATATACATCCACATCCTTGTGTCTGCACTGGGGAGACATTGATTTCATGGGTGAAACATTTGGTGGATAAGGAATTGGCTGGATGTTTCTCTCAGAGAAATACAGCCAACATCTTGATGTCCACGTGGTGACCAGAGGTAACTTGGGTCCCTCTGGGATCTGTACTGAGATGTGTATTATTTAACATCTTCGGCAACATGGACACTGGAAGAGAGTGCACCATCTACAAGTTTACTTGCCAAGCTCAGCTGATGCTCTAGGTGCAGTTGATATTCTAGAAATAGGAATGCCATCCAGAGGGATCTTTACAAGCTTGAGAAATGGGCCAGTGTGAGTTTTATGAAGCTCAATATAGCCAGCTGTTAAGTCCTGCACCTGAGTTAGGTCAATCCCAAACATGGACACAGTCTGGATGATAAACAGGCTGAGAGCAGCCCTGCAGAGGTGGACT
This sequence comes from Oenanthe melanoleuca, assembly GCF_029582105.1. Lineage (NCBI taxonomy): Eukaryota > Metazoa > Chordata > Aves > Passeriformes > Muscicapidae > Oenanthe > Oenanthe melanoleuca. Next base: position 49,949,554 of record NC_079362.1, read on the forward strand.
TGAGTGTGGTGGTAGATGAGAAGCTCAGCATGAAGCAGCAATGTGCACTTGCATCCCAGAGAGTCAGCTGTGTCCTGGGCTGCAGCCAAAGCAGTGTGCCCAGCAGGGCAAGGGAGGGGATTCTGCCCCTCAGTCGTGGTCTCATGAGACCCCCACCTGCATCCAACTGTAAGACTTCTACGGGAGCAAGTCCAGAGGACCAGGAACATGACCAGAGGGCTGGACTGAATCTTCTACGAAGGCATGCAGAGACAGTTCAGGTTTTGGGACCATTCTTGTTCTTTAAAATATGCTTGACTGGTTTTGCAGGTTTAATGAAAGTATTGTCATGAAGCTGTTCTGCAGTGTGAGTTCACTGGATGCAATGCCAGCTAGCTCACAGGTCTCCACAGAAGACTGTGCAGGTCAGCTAGCTGGTAACAACTAGTGCTTAATTTGCCACTCTCCATTTTAATATCAAATCATGGCCTTTCCTCTCAAATACTAAAATAATTCATTTTTTACTCTGAGGAAAATGAAATAATGTCTCTCCTAATTATTTCATTACTGATTTCACATCTGTGGCCAAGCACTTTCCTAGCACATAAATTCAATACTAACTGTAACACAAAAATTATTGGAAAATATTAGACATGGGCTGCACAGGTCATCCTTGACTTGTGGACCAATATGCTGGTGGAGGGGTTTTGCCTGCCCAGTGGAAGTTCCTCTGCTCCGTCTGTGCATTCAAGGCCAATGGAATCAGATCATGAAGACTATAAATCATCATCTGGTCCCTCTCCTCTCTTGTTTTCTCGTGTCTCCACCAAAACCCCTACTATATAAAAATGGAAATACCTGGGAGAAACCTCATTGACTATTTAACTCTGATGTGCTTTGGCAGTTGTACTAAAATCTCTCCTACCTGTCTCTAGCCATCTTCACCCTTCAGTCATTTCATATAATTTCCTCCATTTCCACAGGAATGAAAGAGTAAACATGCATAATTTCAAATATAAAGGAAAACAATCTAATTAAATTTGTGTATTGGCAGAACAATGTAATCAGAATATTCCCACTTTTAGCTGATTTTGCTTTGTCTGCCTCTCATCTTTTGGTCATGATTTGGCTTTTTTCAGATCTTTCTGTCAAAGTGAATCTTTTTACTGCTATGAAAGGACTGTGGCTGAGTATTACTGCAGTAACTGTATTAATCCTAGTAGAGATTTTTATTCCAGTGACTCCAGATATTAATTTCATGGAAGCTAATGGCATTTAAACTAGCTGTGAGTTAACAGCAGGCTCCATAGCAGCCTGTTGGCCCCCAAGTCAAGCTCAGCTGATAAGCCGTTCCCTTTACACCCAACAGCTGGTAATGGATGACATAAACCAGATGCTAAGATAACAATTTAAACATTAGTGACCCCAGCAGGGCTTCCTCCAATGTAAATTTATACTGTCTTTTGGTATGTAGAAAGCATTTTGTAAATCCTTTCTGTTCTGAACTATTTTAGTTTTAGTGCTGTATTTTGGCCTATATTAATGCTGCAATTTGTATCATCCCACAGTCTTACATAATCCTCTTCAAAGAGAAATGGTTAAATGCTTCTTAGTCCCATTTTTCCTTGAATTTAAAATTCTATTATTATCATTATCAGTTCATTACCGTTATCATTATTATTAATTATCTTTATCTTTATCTTATCTTTATCTTTATCTTTATCTTTATCTTTATCTTTATCTTTATCTTTATCTTTATCTTTATCTTTATCTTTATCTTTATCTTTATTATTGTAATGCATATGGTTTGTACCTGGACGGGTTCCAGCTTTTTCCAAGGCATTGTAGGAAATGTGTATTAGCTCCATTTGTTTATTCATGTTAGCAGATACAAACCTTGGTGTGTATATTTTGGCAAGTAACTGGTAATGCTTAGCACTCTTCTTTTACCACCCAAAAGTCCATGCGTTTCCATTACTTTCTGAAGGGCTGAAGTCACAGGATAGATGCTTTTTCTTTAAAATTAGTATCTGTTTTCTGATTAAGTAATGTAAGCCTGTACAGTTCAGTGGAAAATTCAAGCTGCAAAAAAAACCCCCATGCAGGTTACATATATGAATTAACTACCCCAAGTTTAGTTGATACATTAGAGCAGCAACCTTTGAGCTTTGATATCCTGATATTGCTCTGCTAGCTTAAAAGCAAAGCATTGCTTGCTCCAAGTCAGAGAATTTTCAAACACACGTAGGTGTGCTAAATTATTGCAGAGTTGAATTTTCAGTAAACAGGCATTCCTAGAAGTTAAGTTGATGCTAAAATGCTTTCTGAATGGCTTTTTTGTTGTTGTTGTTGTCCCCCTCCCATTTTTTTAATAAAGAAGACCAGGTTACCAGGATTTGCTGTCATTCTGTGTATGGGGAGGATAGTTGATTTGAACAGGGCACTGTGAAATGCTGCTTAGAAAGTGTGAGAAGCAAAAGAGATGTTGGAAAATGTACACTAGAACCCTAAAGTGAGAAGCTAAGTAAATGAGATGCAGGAGTACAAAGGATAAACTGCAAAGTAATTGGAGGCGAGACCAAGTAAAATGTTGCAATACAGAAATGTTTAGAAGGATGAAAAGGCAGGTTGTTGATCTTGTAATGGCTGGGGATTAAAGGAGTTGTCCTTCCGCATCTAAAGAAAATATCTCACGTGTATTTAAGGCTGTATTTTGACCTTTAAACATTACTTCATTTTGGGAACCTGTGACTCAGGAAGAGTACTTGCCAAGGTAAATAAAGGCTGAGCAAATACAGTCTCTTTAAAAATCTTCAAAATTTCAAGCTGAAAAAGCATTTCAATACCATTTGTTTCTTTCATTTTTTTCTCTTCAGTTTGAGACATGTTATTACTCCTGTGAAAGTGGAAATAATAAACTAAACTAATGTTATCCAATTGTAGAAACCTTCTAACTGGTTTTTACATTAGCTTTCCAAAGGTAAAAAGAGATAAGTTGTTCTAGCAGCATCAGGTCTACTTAAATTTAGGCTCCTACACAGTTTTGCTGGGAAGTCTTTAAAATTCTGCCACTTATTTTTACCTCATTGGACTGACAAATAATTTTTTGAAGGTCCTATAAATGTGGCTATTAGGGTCAAAGTGTGGGCTAATGGTCTGTATAAACACTTACCTGCCAGGCAGTGGGTGCAGCGTAGCTTCTGGCCCTGACAAACAGGAAAGGTCAGAACAGAGTTTCCTATATTTTCTCTCAGCAGGAGACACAGTAGAATCTGTACAGACATTTTTGGAGGGTGAAAGAGCCATTAGCAACCTCCATGTTTTGATTTGTTCCCTGCTCTTTCTTTTGATGATTCTGGTCCCAGACACTGTGGCAGTCAGTACTCCTTTGTCCAGCTCTTTTGGGAAACTGACACCTTGGCAAAATTGAACTAGGATAACTCAAAATGCTTTCATTGCAATAACTGGTGTTCAGTTTTTCCACTTCCCTGATGTTTTGCTAGTACTGAGACATGCTAGTTACGGCCATATAGATATTTTAAAATAGCAGAAAATGAGATTCAGTATTTCCTTCCTAACCAAGAAGTTACAATCCAAGCTGGGGTGTGGAGGGGTGAGCTTTTCAAAGTTTTAGAAACAGCAGAGGCAGGACTAACAGAGACCACCTGCATCCTTAAGGATTTCCATTCTTGAATTTTCATATGTAATGGAAGCTTAGTGCAGAATTTTTATGCTTAGTTTGCTTTGGACTGCTGTAAGAACTCAAATTTTTCTTATATTTGAAAATTTACCCTAAGATGTCAGAATTACTTTTGAGAGAGCCTCCTGGGGAGGCTTCCTAAAAGTGCTGATTAGGAAAGGACTCACAAACCCATCATATAGGAAAAAAAAAAAAAAAGAATATTGAGGCTACTTGCTGCATTATGCATTCAAAATTTCAGTGCAATTTTTTTACTTTCAGGCACTGCCAAGCAGACTTACTGGAGCATTGAAGGAGAATAGTAGAATGACACTTTCCATAAACTAGCAGACAGCAATGGTAGCAGCAAGCTCCCATCCACAGTGCATCTTAAAAGCCCCACAATATCACACAGGTACTTTACTCTTCTGCTTTTAATTATTTCTGATTAGTTCGTGAATGCCATTCAGCCTCTGCCTTCCTATCACTGCAGTCACTTATATTTGGGTTACTATTGTCAAAAAGGCACCTGAGAAGGCATAAACACATTCCTGTATACAAACAGAAGGCTGAAGAGTAGTGGACAAAGTCAATGCTTGGCATGCTACCTTCTGCAATGGTTAAATGCATCCTAAGCTAGCTCCCAAGCTATTTGTTTCCTCTTGAAGCATAAAAGAACAAGTGAACAGTGAAAAAACCCAGGCTCTTTCTTTAATCCTTTTTTCTTTTTCTCTCAGTAGGACAGGAAGTCCTACAGTGCCTACATGCACCTGTGAAGGTTAGTTTTTCCTCCTCTCTTGTTTATCTCTTCTCCTGTCTCTCACACTGCTTATGAGATCTCCAGGGTTCACATCACGTATGTCTTGTCTGTATATACAGAGATCTTGTCTAATAAAAAGGTGCCATATTATGTAGTCACTTATCAGATAGGGTTATACTTTAATTGTTAGCATAAACTGGAATTTTTTTTTTTGTGAAGAGATCATACTTTGAAATTAACTATCATGCTAAGTAAACTAATAACTATATAGATTTCATAAGCATGGAGCCTAGAGACTTAGTCAACAGGGCCAGCACAACAGAAATTGCTTTTCATGTTTTGATTAAGTCTATTTGAATCCAGACAAGAAAAGTGTAATATATATATTGAGGGAAGAATCCAATAGAATACCATTGATTTTGCATCATATGTTATATTTTAAAAATACAAAATGTGAAATAAAAAACAGAGCTGCAATAATCTTGAGATCTCCAAGGAATTTACAAAAAAACCCCCATAAAAACCCAACCAAACAAAAACCCAACCCAAACCAAACCAAAAAAAACCCAAACAAGAAAACAAAAAAAATTTCAAAACCCCAAACTAAACCCAAACCCCAAAACAACCCCCCAAAATACCCCAAACCCCAAAACAAAACAAAATAAATCCCAACCCCAAAACAAAACAAAAACCTCAAAGTAATTATAAAGGAAGAACTATTGTGTGAGAACTTGTAAAAAGAAAACATTCTAGTATTCAAAACAAAAAGCCTTATAAGAAATAATAGAATTAAAATATAATTTTATAATAGTTTTGTTCTAGAATCCTATTCCTTCAACTATTGAAATTGCATAAACAAATAAACAAATGGTTTTCTGAAGGCATCCTCCTGACTCTTTGGGCTTGTAGACAGAGAATTACATATAATCACCTGTGAGTATTTGAAAAGTTGAAGAGTCTAATTGGCTATGCATATATGTGACAGAATTATCTGTACTGCTGATTCTTTTAACATACCCTACAGAGAAAAATGGGTTGAAAGAATATTAAATTTGTGAAGTTGTGCTTAGAATTCCAGAAATGCCAGAATCAAACTTTAATTTTAAACTTAGAGCTGCCTCAGTAGTTCATTTATTATCCCAAAATCTTTACATACAAAATGGACACCCAACACCCCATCGTTTATAATAACCAAAATGTCTTTGCTATCTGCATAAAAATCAAAATGCCTGCATCCTACTATTAGGGGCAACACAGCAAAATGGCACCATGTTTGAAAAGAGGTGAAGGATAACAAGCTGCAGTAGGCAAAAAAACTTGTAACATAACAAATTTTGGTATTTTATTTTCTTCTTTTACTATCCTTGAACTTAACACCTACTAAAAATGGTCTGTCAAAATGCTCACCTGCTACTAATACTATTTCTTCCTGTCTACTTTTCAGCCTTGTTTTAGGACATAATTTTCTCCTTCCTCCTACAGGCCTCTTCATTCTGATTTGGAGAAACAAATACCTTCACGTTGCTTTTTCTCCCCTTCCTGGGATTTTGCTCACAAATACACAATGTGTAAAAGCAAGTAGGGGGGAATCGGAGCCTCATGGTTCTGTTGGTCTCTGTCCAAGGGCAAAAAAGAGAGATTTTAGGGCCTTGGGATGAGTGGTTAAGTGATCAGGAGCACAGGTAGTGTTTGTTCTCCTGTCTCCTGCCACTTGCTGGGAATGATGAGAGAAGAAACAGGAAGATTGCAGAACAATACCTGGCTCTGAGCTTGGTGTCACTGGCAAAATTGTGGGTTCTTTGATCATGGGTTGGTTTACGTAACACCGGGCCGGCTGGCAACAGATGGGATACACAGATGGGTAACAAAGGAGGAAAAGGAACTTGCACAGGAGCCAAGAGGACTCATTAAGAAAGTGTAGGGGAAAGGGATAAAACCAGCCTGGTAGAAACAAGCCTGGGGACAGCATGACATTATTTGAAGGGTGGTGTATTTGTGAGAGCATCTCAGTAGAGGTAAGGGTGAAGACCATGCAGCAGCAAGGACGTGGGGGCTATTGATGCATTAGAAACCACAGATGTGCCTGAGAATGGAGACATAAGCAGTAAAGCTTCTCTCCCTGAAAAGGTGGCAGGATCAATATCTCAAATGACTGCTTCTACACCAATGCACACAGCATGGCCAGGAAATGGAGGAGCTGGAAGCCACTGTGCAGCAGGAATACTATGGCAGTCAACATCACAGAATCATGGTGGGATGATTCAGGCAACTGGAGTGCTGCAACGGGAGACTATGAACTCTACAGAAGGGATAAGCAAGGAAAGAGAGGAGGTGGAATAGGCCTGTGTGCTAGGGAGTGTTTTGATTATCTAGATAATCTTGATAATCTAAATAATTGTAATTATGAGGCTGAAGGTTAATGGGTAAGAATCAGGGGGAAGGCCAACAGAGCAGATATCATGTTGGGTTTCTGTTACAGACCACACAACCAAGATGAAGAGGCAGATGAAATATTCAGCAGCTGGAAGAAGTCTTACAAGCATAAGATCTCGTTCTTCAAGAACAAGAGGGACTTCAACATACCAGATGTCTGCTGGAATACAATAGCTCAGGAGGCTTCTGGAGTGTGTGGCAGATAACATCCTGACAGAATTCTCAGAAAGAAAAAATGGAGGTCAGCAAAGTGACTATTTGGAATCCTGGAGGGCAGACTTTAGCTGTTTAGGACACTGATTGACAGAAACCCTTGGGAAGCAGTCATGAAAGGCAAAGATGTCCAGGAAGGCTGGACATTCTTCAAGAAAGAAATCTTAAAGACACAGGAGCAGGCTGTCCCCATGTGCCAAAAGACAAGGTGCCGGGGAACAAGACCAGCATGGCTGAACAAGAAGCTTTAGCTGGAACTCAAGAAAAAAAGAGGAGAGTCTAAGCCTTTTTCAAGAAGGGGCATGAACTCAGGTGGACTACAAACATATCATGAAATTATACAGGGAGAAAATGATATATTCCCAACAAAGGCAGGCTAAGGAGAATTTGCATCCTTGATTGGATGCTGGGAGAAAAATAGTGATAAAGGATGAGAAAAAGGCTGAGGTACTTGATGGCACCTTTGCCTCAGTCTCTAATGGCGAGACAAGGAGTTCTGAAGGTGCCCGGCTGCCTGAGCTGGAAAACTCAGGGATGAGGAGCAGAATGAAGCTCACACAATCTAAGGGAAAACAGTCACTGGCTTGCTACACCACTTGGACACACAGGTCTATGAGACCAGATAGCATGCATCCAGAGGTACTAAGGGAGCTGGTTTTCTATGATTTATTGGCAAAACTGGCTACCCAGGAGGGTCCTAGCTGACTGGATTTTGACAAATGTGACTTCCATGGATAAGAAGAGCTGGAAAGAGGACCTAGGGAGCTACAGGCCTGTCAGCCCTGGTGCCATGGAAGGTCATGGGACAGATCATCCTGAGTGTCATCATATGGCAACTACAGAGCAACCAGGGGGATCAGAGCCAGTCAGTATTGTGAAAGGGTTTGTGAAAGACAGGTGCTCCTTGACCAACACAATCTCCTTCTATGACAGAGTGACATGCTGGATGAGAGAAAGACTGTGAATGTTGTCTACCTGGACACCATTTCCAACAGCATTAAAGAAACTGGCTTGGCTCAGTACATGGTACTATGTGAAACCCAAATGGCTATATGGCTGGCACAAAGAGTGGTGGGGGATGGAGTTATATTCAGCTGGTGGCTGGTCACCCATGATGTTCCCCAGGGCTCAGTACTGGGGCCAGTTCTTTTTAATATTGTTATTGATGATCTGGATGGGGAATTGAGTGTACTCTCTGGCATGGATGACATCAAGTCGGGTAGGAATGTTGATCTGCTGGAAAGTGGGAAGGCTCTGCAGAGGGATCTGGGCAGGCTGGATGGACAGGCCAAAGACAGCAGTGTGAGGTGAAACAAGACAAAGTCCAGATCCTGCTCTTTTGTCACAACAACCCCAGGCAGTGCCACAGGCTGGGACAGAGTGGCTGCAAAGCTGCCACAGGAAAAGGACTTGGGGTGCTGCTGTCAATGGCATCCTGGCCTGTTCCAGCAATGGTGTGCCCAGCAGGAGCAGGGCAGGGATTGTCCCTCTGTACTCAGCACTGGGGAGGCCACATCTCAAATCCTGTGATCAGTCCTGGGCCCCTCAGTCCAAGGAGGACATTGAGGTACTGGGGCATATCCAGAGCAGGGCAACAGAGCTGGGGAAGGGTCTGGAGCACAAGTTCTGTGAGGAGTGGCTGAGCGGGCTGGGGTTGTTTAGGCTGGAGAAAAGGAGGCTCAGGGGAGATCTTATTGCTTTCTACAACTGTCTGAAAGGAGGTTGTAGCAAGCTGGGGTTTGGCCTCTTCTCCAGGTAACAAGGGACAGGACAAAAGGAAATGGCCTCAAGGATGCTAAGGGAGGTTTTGTTTGGAAATCAGGAAAAGTTTCTTCACAGAAAGAGTGGCAGGCATTGGAACAGGATGCCCAGGGAAGTGGTCGAGTTACTAACTCTGGAGGGATTTCGAAGGTGTGTAAATGTGGAACCTGGGGACAAGTTTAATGGTGAACTTGACAGTGGTTGGACTTTATCTTTTAGAGGTCTTTTCCAAACCAGATGATTCTGTGATTCCATGTTTTTTCTATGTTGTTGCTTTACCAGCACAGTTGCTTTAAGAGCACAACGCTGTGAAAAGTGGGAAGCCTGAAAGCTGAATGATTTTGGCTTTCATAAGGGGCAGTGAATCCCTCCTGTGGCAACTAATCTTCCTGTGATGTTCGTGGGCAGCCAGAACCCTAAATTCTGCTTTTGCTAGATACTGTATACTCACTTATGCAACATATATGTTTGTGGGTATTGAGCTGAAAATACCTGCCCTTCCACCGCAAATCCCTTTTCATTGTCTGGACAAGACCTGCACTCATTTTAACTAAATTCCTTCCATTCTGTCCATAGTGAGACTAGAAACATATACTTTTTGGACTGTATGCCAAAATTGCTTCTTGTGTCTCTGCAGCCACCAACTACAACTTACAGATTGTACTCTCTGAATGGACATAGAGATAATAACAGTGTAATGATATTCCTGGGTTTAAATTGTACCTTATGAACTTGTGTAATAATTGTGCATATATCAGAGAAGTAAAATACTCTTACCAAGACGCAGAATATGAGGATCCAGGTTTTTTGATCTGTTGCTTCAGTGTGTGATCCTGGAAAAATCTTCACACTTCTTCATGTTTCTGTTCTCCTGTCTTCAAAAACTGTCTTTGTACTCCTTTGGAAGATATAATTGTATTTGAATACACACTGAATTTGGCAGTAAGCAACTTGCACAATCTAGATCTTACTGTTCCCCCTACACCTTGCCAAAAATAAAAGATAAAACATGCTACAGTTACTTGAAATAACTTCTAATTTGTGATACATCCACTTAATCACGGTCATTTCAAAATGCATTCATCTAAAACCTTACATTAAATTCTGTATAAGGGATGTCTAAATTCAGAAAATATACTCTTGACTTTTCATAAGAGTCATGTAAAGTAAGGGTGCACTTTTATCACATATATTGCATTTAGATTCTTGTGAAATGCAGTCCAAATACTAAAGTGCCATAGGATTTTTGTGATTCACAAAAAGATTATGAAAATATGTTAATCATCATGACAGTGACAGTTACTTTGTGCTTAAAACAACCAATATACAATAACTATAAGGCTTGAAACAAGATTTGGTGCTCACAGAGAATGGTGGGATGGTTTACAAAATGGGAGAATTACAATGGGCAGGTTCAGGGTCTGCAGGAAGGACAGGCTGGGAAGGTGAGGAGGGGACATCATCTTCTATGTGGGAAGGCAGTCAGGATGCATGGGTCTTTGCCCTGGGCTGGCTTTCTGCCTTAGGATGGGTGATGAGGTGGCTGGATCCTGATGGCTAAGAATTACAAGGCAAATCCTAATGTGAGGAGAGGTGTTTATGAAGGGTGAGGAAAATTTACTCTGATGAGGGATGTGGAGAGAAAAAGAAAGCTTTCTGCAGGTTCATTGTTAGGGAAAAGAAAAAGGAAAATGTGGGCTTATTGCTGAGTAGTCAGGGATCTAGAAGTAAGGGACATGGAAAAGGCCAAGTAGTCAATACCTTCTGCATCTCAGTCTTAAGAGATAAAGCTATTCCAGTTCACTAAGACCATGGAGAAAGATTTGTTTGGGCCAGGAATTCTTATCCTTGGTGGAAGAGGAGCCGGTTAGAGAACATTTAAATAGACTGGATATTCATGCATCCACAGGACCTAACAGGTTGTACTGAGGGTGTGCAGTGAGTGCTGAGGGAATTGGCCCTTGCTCTTGTGAGGCCATTCTCAGGTATCTTTGAAAGGTCACTGCAACTTGGAAGAGGTTTCTGAGGACTGGAAAAAAGCAAATGCCATCCCCATCTTCAAGAAGGGCATAAAGGAGGATTCAGAAAACTACAGACTTACCATCTTCACCTCAGTCCCCGGTTCAAAGGATTGTGATGGCTTGCACACACACCAGCTGGTGTGGGGTGGTCATTACTGGTATGCTACAGGGATTGAGACTGAGTCCACTATTATTTAACAATTTAATTAAGGGCCAAAAGTGGTGGGACAAGAGTGCAACCTTAGAAAATTTGCAGATGTTCAAAACTAAGATGAGCATTGCTATTCAGACAGATCTGGACAGGCTGGAGAAATGGGTCAACAGAAATATCAGGGAAAAATGCAAAGTCCTATACTTGGAGGGAAATAAGCCTCCACGCCACCACAGACCGAGGACTGACCAGCTGGAAAGCAGCTCTGACCAAAAAACATCTGGAGGGCCTGTAGGATGAGTAGACTATGAACCAGCAACATGCATTCACAGCAGATATTAGTATTTATCTTTTTTTTCCACTTCAGTCAGAGTTGGGATTGAAAGCACAAGGGAAAAAGTTTCATCTTTGAACTCAGTTCTTTATTAATTCTTACCTATAGTACAGTGAGTGCTACAGCATTTCTAGCTAACAAGCTAAAAGCAAAAAATTGAGCTGTATCTTGCTTGCTACAAGGTTTTTAAAAGCCAAACAGTCCAATTAAAAGCTAACACCTACATTATTTTTACTTTTGACCCAATGATCAAACACCTGTGACCCACAGCACAGCACTTTCTATCCAATTTAAAAAGTACTACTGAAAACCAAGAGGAAGGAACAAGAAGGAAGAAAAAAACCTCTGCTCCAAAACTTCCATCTTGTCGCATACCCATTACAATACTCTAAAACCCCAAATTCTAAACCCTTCATCATGTGATATTACATACTTCTACCCAAACTACACACTAGTGATTCTAACTCCATCACTCAATTTTGGAAGCCTTCTCCAAGGCCTCAAGCGGAAAGCAGCTTTCCTCTGAGGATCAGTGCCTGACAGCACAGAAAGTTCAAAACTCCCAGGCTTCAGAGTTCCAGCAAGCAGAGGCCAACAGCCTCTTTGTCTGCATCAGGAAGACTGTTGCAAGCAGCTAGGGAGATTTCATTCTTACCCTTTACTTAGCATCAATGAGAGACACCTGGAGTTCTGTGCAAAGTCCTGAATTCTCCAGCAAAAGTGATACATGAACATATAGGAGTCCAGCAAAGAGTCACAATGATAAAGAGATTGAAGTGTCTCTCACTGAAGAAAAGGCTGAGAGAGTTGTGCATGGAGAAATCTCAGGGAGATCTTATGTAAATAACTGATAAAAAGAGTAAAGACAAAGCCAGGCTCCTCTCAGTGGTCCCCAGTGACAGCAAAAATCAAAATACACAAAATTGCTTTCAAAAATAAGAGGAAAGTTTTTTTTACTGTGAGGATGACTGAAGGCTGAATGAGGGTGCTTGTGAACAAGCTGCTCACAGAAGTTGTGAAATCTCCATCCCTAGAAATATTCAAACTTAGTTGGACACACAGCCCTAAGCAACCTGCTGTGCCTGACCTGTTCTGGGCAGGGGTGGGATTGTGTGTGCTCTGGAGCTGCCAACCAGCTTTGATGCTGCTACAGTTCTGGAGCTAGAACCTCACTTAGACCCAATGGTAGCATAGCACAGTCACAGGAACCAAGACTGGACACACTGTGCTACTGTCAATATTTTCTCAACAAGAAAAAGAATTAGTATTGAATCTGAATTTGTATTTTAGAAAGTACAAGAGCACTTGGAGCAGATTTGTAGTCTCTCATTCTATATATCACAGCACCTGAGGGGAAAAAGAAAAAAAGAAAAAAAAGAAAAAAAAAGGAAAGAGGGTTTAGCTGGAAGAAGGATGAAAACCAAGATTTGTTTCTGCTTCTGTCTAATGGCAGTTGCCCTTTTTTTGACTATTCACTTTTTGCCTTGAGTCTTGGCCTTTGCCTTTCGTAGTTGCTGTTGCAGGGCACATGATGTCCAGGACTCCCCTGTGTTGACCTACCTGCTGTGCTGCCATGCCATGCTCCTGCCTGGCAATCCCATGACCAGCAGCCTGGTGAGGAAGCTCTGCACTCACAAGATGACCCTGCTACCCTGGCCCGCAGTTACCCATAAGATGGTCCTGCACAGCCCCGGGTAGCTTGCTGAGAAGCTCTTAGCAAGGAAGGATTTCATGCCCGTGTTCTTCAAAGAACAGGATCTTGTTTCACCCCTTGAGTGAGGTGCCAAGGTTATGGAGCAGGCTTGCTAGAAGCAGTTGCACCTGCCCTGATTATCAAACTCTCACAAATAGTACTTCTGCTCTTCCTGCCTCCTGCTGCTTTAAACAAGCATGAGGCTTGTTGTTGGTTGCACAGCCCAAGTCCCCTATCAGCCTCCTGAGGCAGGCCTTTCGGGCACTTGCAGCCCATGTTGTTTGACCACCACTGTGGAGACAGATCTGTCTGCCTCCATTTCACAGCCCTACAGCCACCACCCATGTGCACAGATGGCCTTGTTCCATTGTAAGACCAGCTTCCAGAAGAAGTAGTACAGACTCTGAAAATGAGATGGAGAGCCCCAGAGAGCTGCAGTCAATTAAATAGGGCTCTGTGTATGTGGAATGGGATGTATCCTTTTTAAGTCTTTTTACATTATTTTAATTTTAGATTAAATCAAAAAGAAAAAAAATAAATCCCAAAATAGTAACAGATTTTAAGTGTTAGTATGTAGCAGGCTTTGAATTTGACAGATTTGATTGTACACATTAGGAAAGAAATGAAAATATACATAAGAGGTTTGAATAAATGTTTTCTCCAGGCTCACTGCAATGGGTAAAAAACTGTAGTGCAAAAGAAAACTATAATGCCCTTGACTGTATACCACAACTCCCACTGCATACTTGTTTTTCATAACATTGTATGTGTTTGGCTTGCTGACTCAACATACAAAGCCTTATATACAAACAAAGGCTGTTGTTTACAGATGCCAAGCCTACTAGAAGACCCTAGACTGGTCTACTCTAGCCCAGCCAGTGATGAAGTATCCCCATTTGACTTCAGCAAAGAAGCCAAATCCACGTAAATAAGTGAATGATTTGGTTTATAATTGTATGCCGAATTTAAATTAAGATCTACTAGGCATATGTTCTTCCGGGTGGATATTTGTATTAGAGAAGGTCTCTACTAGATTCTTAAATTTCATCTGCGATATCACCCACTCATGGAGTAGGCAGGAGAGTTCTCACAAACAGTACTGTGTGCTGCATTCATTTACTACTTCAGGTGCCTGAAAGTTGTTTTTCTGGAAAGGACAATGCTCACTTGGTCTTCACAGCAGTTATGGAGTCAAGCCATACTGTGTTGAAGGCAAGGACTTGCACTAACTCTGCTGGATACCAGCATGCAGAAGGTGACAATTACTTTATCCTTTGTTGCTGTCCAGAGTGGATTGATTTAATCAGAACAGATAAAGAGGATGATTCTATTCACACATCCAAAGACTTTGCTGCTATTGTCTTTGAGCATAAAAAAGAAATGTTAAAGCCTCACCTATGGCCAGCCAGACAGCCAAACACTTCTCTGGTGTCTGTACAAGTAGCACTGCTTAGACTCAGCAATGTCTGACATTGCCACACCTACAAAAGTCATCAATTTGGAACCATTCCCTGACACTAAAAATTTGGAGCAAAATTACTTTTGCAGCAATTGTTTAAATGACTATCCCAACTCTAGTTAAACAACTAAAGACACTGAATTCTTTAATCAATGGAATTTCTTTCAAGATTAGGGCTGAAAATTTTTGTAATTTTCTGAAAAGAAATACAGATTCTCCATGGCTCTACAATCTCAGATTTTGCATGGCAACCAAACAATTTTGTATTCCTTTATTTCAGATACAATGTGGCATAATCCATGCCTACTAAACATATTTTATATTCGTAATATCAGATACTGAAGAACAACAAATGTCTTATCCTGGGTTATTTTTACTCATTATACAGGTAAAGGCACTCTAGGAACATATCTCAATATAATTTAAAAAATTAATAACTGACACTTCTGTGTATGATACTTATTAAAAATACAGTGCAGCCAAATTCTAAGCAACTTTAAATCATATGAGCACAGAATCATTAGACTGGAAAAAAATGGTAAGATCATCAAGTCCAACCTTTGACGTATCACCACCTTGTCAAATCAACCACAGCACTTAGTACCACATCCAGTAATTTCTGGAAACCCTCCAGGAATTGTGACTTCACCAGCCCATTCCAATGTTTAACAACCATTTCAGTGAAGAAAGTCCTCCTGATGTCCAGCCTGAACCTCTCCTGGCACAGCTTGAGGCCATTTCCTCTTGTGCAGTAACTTGTTGCCTGGGAGAAGAGGCCAAACCCTACCTGGCTGCAGCCTCCTTTCAGGCAGTTGTAGAGAGTGAACAGGTCTCCCTTGAGCCTCATTTTCTCCAGGCTAAACATCCCCAACTCCATCAGCCACTCCTCACAGAACTTGTGCTCCAGACCCTTCCCCAGCTCCATTGTCCTTCTCTGGACATGCTCCAGCACTTCAGTGTCCTCCTTGGACTGAGGGCCTCAGAACCAGACTTGAGGTGTGGCCTCCCCAGTGCTGAGTACAGAGGGACAATCCCTGCCCTGCTCCTGCTGGGCACACCATTGCTGGAACAGGCCAGGATGCCATTGGCCTTCTTGGCCACCTGGGCACTGCTGGCTCATGTTCAGCTGCTGTCAGCAGCACCCCCAGCTCCTTTTCCTGTGGCAGCTTCGCAGCCACTCTGCCCCAGCCTGTGGCACTGCCTGGGGTTGTTGTGACCCAAGGACAGAATCTGGAAACCTTGGCCCATGATACTGCCTGTCCAGATCCCTCTGAAAAATCTTCTCACTCTCCAGCAGACCAACACTCCTACCTAACTTTATGTTGTCCACAAACTTAACACCCTCATACAGGTCATTGATGAAGATGCTGTACAGAACTGGTTCTAGTAGCCCTTGGGAACACCACTCGTGACTGGACACCAGCTGGATGTAACTCCATCCACTACCACTCTCTGGGCCCGGCCACCCAGCCAGATTTTAACTTGTGAACACTGTACTAGTTCAAGACATGGGCTCCCAGCTTTGAAACAAAATGCCATGTGCGACAATATTGAAGGCTTTGCTGAAGTTCAGGTAGACAATATCCACAGCTCTTCCATCATCCATCAGGCAGGTCAGCTGGTCATAAAAGGTGATCAGGTTGACCAAGTAGGATTGGCCTTTCCTAAATACCTGCTGGATGGGCCTGATCCCATGGTTGTCTTCTATGTACTGAGTGATCACAATCAAGATAATCTGTTACACAACCCTCCCCAGCACTGAGGTCACACTGACCAGCCTGTAGTTCCCCAGATTCTCCTTCTGGCCCTTTCTGTGGACGAGCATCACATTGGCCAGCCTCCAGGTCTGAGACCTTCCCAGTTAGCAAGGACTAATAGTAGAGATTTTCTTGGTGAGCTCTTCCGCCAGCTGCCTCAGTACCCTTGAATGAACCCCATCCAATCCCATAGACTCCTGAGTGTCTAAATGGCTCAGTACTTCATCCTGTACTGCAGAAGATCTGTTCCACTCCTTGTACCCCAGCTCAGGGGGCTGGTTGCCCTCAGGATTAGAGTCTTACTGTTAAAGACTGGGGCAAAGAAGACATTAAGGACCTCAGCCTTTTCCTCATTCTTGGTGACAATGTTCCCCTCCGTGTCCAATAAAGGATGGCCTTCCTTTTGTTGAATTATTTATAAAACCACTTCTTATTAACTTCACAGCAGTGGCCAGATTGAGCTTTTGCCTTTCTCATTTCTCTCTACGTGCGCCAATGGCATCTTTGTACTCCTCCTGAGTTACCTACTTATTCTTCTAAAGGTCAAAAACTCTCCTTTTGTATCTCTAAGTTCCTAATTGTACTGAAAATACTGATTAACATGTCAAGCTTCTGAATTATCCTTGGATGTGGTACTACAGTATTTTAGTTCATACTAAAGCTAGTACACTGTAAAGGCAAATCTGTCACACTCAGTGCTTTGATTCCCTTCATGATGCCATCTTGGTACATACAAACTTTATACAGCTTTTCAAAACACTTTCCAGTGTAACCAATGAAAGGTGCATTCCATAAGTTCACATAACATGTTTAATTTTCTAATGCAGATGCAAGAACCTCAACTCAGTAATCAAACCGCACCCACTTAAGTGTATAGCAAGCACAGAGGTAGGAGCAGAAAGTTCTCGGTACAGCTTATACCATACCCTGTAGTGCTTTTCATACACATAAAAGGCTAGGTGTCACCAGGTTTACATATGCTCTTTATGATTAGCCTTTACGATCAGTTTTTGCAGTCTTACCCCTTCCTCATTCCTGCAAATGATAGTATTACACAGGGAATCCAGGAAAATGCACTTCTTGTAAAACTCTGTGGACAGAGAACTCATAGTACAAGGAAGACACCAAATTGGTGGTCTACCAGTGCTGTCTCATCAGCTACTCATGAGAGGACCAGCAGTGAGAACAAAATATAAGAAAGTCAAGTATTTTTTATGTGGAAAACGTATCAACTTATCCTCACCAGAACCCAGGACTTGCAGAGCAGCACAGCAGTATAACAGAGTGCCTAGGCAACCCTAAAGTGTACACACACCTGAGTCTCTTGCCCAGCAAAGCAGCGAGGCCATCTGTTCCTATCCCCAAGGTCAAACATGCAGACTGCACAGGCAGTTAAGTCAGTAGAGGAAAAGGAGTCTCAGTTTCTCAACTATCTGGTACAGATTGACAGAGAAATCTTGGTGTACCCGAATGACTAACAAGGGAGGTGACTGTCCCTTTTACTCTGCACTAGTGAGACTCCACCTGAAGTACTGCATCCAGCTGTGGAATCCAGGGAAGACACCTGTTGGAGCAGGTCGGAGGAGGGCCACAAGGCTTAGGGCTGGATCACCTCTGCTATAAGGAAAGGCTGAGATATTTGGGGTTGAACAGTCTGGAGAAGAAAAGGCTCTTGGGAACTCTTATCATCCTTTTAGTACTTAAGGGGACTTACAAGAAAAATTAACAGAGGGCTTTTAGTACGGAATGTAGCAATAGGACAGGGGTAATGATTTTAAGTGTAAGAAGGGTATACTGACTAGATATTGGAAGAAATATTTTATAATGAGGGCAGCAAACACTGCCAAAGGTTTTCCAGAGAGCTGGTGGATGCCCCTGGAACCACTCAAGCTCATGTTGGACACAGATCTGAGCAACACGATCTAACAGGAGATTCCCTGCTTACTGCAGGATGTTTGGATGACCTTTACAAGTCCCTTCTAACTGAGAATATTTTAGTGACATCCTGTGACATTTCAGCATGCTAACTGAAGAAGAAAAGTCAACACAAAAACCCATATACTGTTCATGCAAACTGCAAGGGATTGACCCTATGGACCAAGACAACTTCACCTAATCTTATACAAATCTCAAAATATTAGTAGCCATTTGGAGAGCATGTACCACATATAGCTGGAGTAAAGTATGCAAATCACCAAGTAAGAGGGGACATACACTCCATAAGAGGGTGTTTGGGGTTAGGCATCTTTTGTTCCTTTTTACCTATAGAATTTTTCCCATAAGTTACTAGGACACACTAACTACTGGGTACTTAAGAAAATGAAGAGGTGACCAAGCTCGGGGGAAGGAGGGCATCTGGTTGCACATCTTTCATCTGGGGAATTTCTCTCCGAGGGACAGAGATGCTGTGAGAATTGGACAGGTAAAGGATGGTGGCTGGGGCAGCTGCTGGCTCTCTCATTCTCAGCTTCAGAGAAGGCTGGTCAGAGCTGCTGCATGGGGAAGGGAATTTGCTGCTGCCCCCAGAGCCCAGCTCAGAGCTGCTTCTTCTGCCGTGGGGTGAGCCTCTGCCTGAGAGGGGAACTGGGACCTTATTATCACCTACCTCACTAAGAGAGGAACCTATCCCCATCTGCTCATGTGCCTGGGATCCTGAGCTCACCTCTCCCTGCCCTGCTCAGAGCCAGGCAGCTGCTGTCCCATCCCTGTTTCTTCTTCGGCATTGCTCCAAGCTTTCCGTGCATAGTAGCTCTGAACCCCCTGCCTGCCGATACATCTTGCTGTTCCAGCTTGGTTCTCCTCAGAGTCCTGCAGGGGCACCGGGATCGGCTGCCCCAGGGTTTGTGAACCAAAGCCTCTCTCCATCCCTTCCCGTCTGGGCAGTGGGTTTGGCTGCCCCAGGGTTAGTGAACCAAAGCCTCTCTCCATCCCTTCCCATCTGGGCAGTGGGTTTGGCTGCCCCTGGGTTTGTGAACCAAAGCCTCTCTCCATCCCTTCCCATCGGGGCAGTGGGTTTGGCTGCCCCAGGGTTAGTGAACCAAAGCCTCTCTCCATCCCTTCCCATCTGGGCAGTGGGTTCAGCTGCCCCAGGGTTAGTGAACCAAAGCCTCTCTCCATCCCTCCCCGTCCGGGCCCAGCCGCCATTCCCGCGCGCTGCCCGAGCCGCCCCACAGCGCCCCCTGCAGCCGCGGGGGAATCACCGCACCCGCCCTGCCCGGCCAGGAGCCAGCAGCGCCCCTGCTGGCCGTGCCCGGAACTGCACCACGGGGAAAGTGCCCGCGGCCCAGAAGGGTCCCTGGGCTCCTGTTCTGGTTGTGGTTAATGCTGTACTTGTTCTTGTTTGTTTGCTTCATTACACACACTAGCAAACAACTGTTACTCCAATTCTCATATCTTTGCCTGAGAGCCCCTTAATTTCAAAATTATAACAATTCAGAGGGAGGAGGTTTACATTTTTCATTCCAAGGGAGGCTCCTGCCTTCCCTAGCAGACACCTGTCTTCCAAACTAAGACAGGAGGATAAGCAGAAAATACTAAGTGAACGACTTGTTATGGCTATTAAATAATGGAGGAGTAAAATTGTTGTATGTCCTACCATTTACCCAAAAGGTAAGTAGTAACTAAGTAACTAACTTAAGTAGAATTGTTAGTCTTCTGTATATTTATGAAAATATCCAAAAGAATCATGCCTGGCAAGAAATTGCACATTGCAGTCTCTAGATTTGCCTAAGTTGCTTATCCTTTAACATCATCTATACCTATGTGCTTTGCCTTTTTCACCCACACCCACCCTTTTTCACCCAGGAGCACTTTTCAGTATTAAAACCACAAAAATCAATGGACTAGACTTCCAATAAAGCAAAAGGGCTTGTTTCCTCATAAAACAGTTGCCAGACAGTTAGTTTTCTTGACAAAAGATTTTGCAAATGCAAAGCTTATACATGAGTTTAAGGGGTGACTAGAGAAGTTCTTGGAAAAGATTTTCTGTTGTATATAAAAAAAAGATTAATCATGGAGGGTTTGGAGAATCATTGAGCTGGAAATGGCCATACAATAGGATGGCAATGTTAAACAAGTGAAATGTGCTTATGCTTCTTATTGCACTTGTCTAGGAATTAGTTTATACTATCTAGACCAGCAAGTATACTAGATTAGATGTACCCATGGCCTGAGTCGGTTTGATCGCTCTCATGCACTTTTACTTTAGTATTTTGGATTGTCTTCATACTGTTTCTTAAGATAGATAGGTACTCTGTTCTGCACAACATGGCCGACAGGAACGACTTATGGTACATTTCAGATATGCTACAAATGGCAGAATGTATCTGAAAACATTTGGAAATGCAAACAACCTATGAAATATATTTAAATAAAAAATGGGCAATATTATATGAAATTACTAGACAGGGTAATTATGACTTTATAAAAAATATCCAAACTGTGTAAGATTCTGTATTTTGGAAAAGTTCTGAGGGATAGCAATGTAGCTCTGTCGAAAATAGAAAACTTAAAGCATTATTAATCTAGTATTAAAAAAAAAGGTAATTAATAGGAATAGTGTTTCGTCCATTACCATTCTCAACATGCAAAATTGCAGTAGAAATTCCTGCATATGACACCAGTTATTTTTTCAGAGGTGTTAAAGTTTTGAATCTGGCAACAAAAAGCGATAATTTTCAAGATAAATGAGCAACTTCTGTCCAACCATCTTTTAGTGAAAAACTTTGATTATATTTTTATTATTCCTTATCCACACAGTAAAATATAGAATTACTTTGATATATAATGCATTATATTCTGCATCTAACTACAAAACACAGGGCTTCTAGCAACACAACCACTTTCAATCAACATTGCTTTCATATTTAAATTTGGCAGGTTGTTTAATACTCTCATTAGTTACAAAAATTCTATGAAGGGTCTGAAAGTTTTAGTAATTGTCTTGCAGTGAATAACTGTTGAATAAGTTAAAAAAAACTTAATCAAAAATAAAGATGAGACATGTATTCTTTGATAAAGATCAGATTGACAAAATGTTGGGATACAAATTTGCAGAAATTTATTTTTAATTATTTGAAACAGATTCCACTAGGTCCTGAAAATTAACTTCATATTAAATATTGAAGTGATTAAATAATCTTCCTGTAACAAAGTAGCTATTTTGCTTTGACAATGAAATTAATAATTTTCTTATAGACTGAATTGTTGCTGTAGATTCAAATATTTGTAAATATACTAGCTCAGGGAAGATGTATAGTGATATTTATACATATATTTTAAATTTCTGCCAAGGCCTTGATTTGTTCTTTCCAGAGAGACACATAAGGTCCATGATTTCAGGAAACAAATCAACAGCCCAGTGCTTTTATCCTCCAACTTTACCGCATTCATCACAGCTCACCCTACTAAGGTTGCCAAGCACATAACAATGCAAGTGATGACTGACACAACAGAAAATATCCAGAATTAAAATACTTAAGGTCAATGCTTTCTTTAGCAACATAGATGACATGAATGTTGCTTAAGCTTTACCATGGAATTAGGTCACATCACTCTGGCAACAATTTTCTGGTAAAACTACTCAGTACATGACACCTCCATTTGGTTTTCACCTTGTTCCTAATATGTTCACCTAATATGAGATTTAAAATTGTATGAAACACAAATCATTAAACTTTCCAATGTACAAGCTAAATTAAAGTACCTGCATTTGCTAGATAGAATGAAAGATGCTTATCAAAATGTTTTACCTTTAATTGAATTGAATGCATTTACATCTATTTTTATTAAATTAGATTGCTTATAGTTGTGTCTCATTTTCATGTTTTTGAAAAGTCATGTGAGTGTGAGCTCCAGAAACACCCAGATATCCAATGAGATTATCTCAGCTGAAGTTACTAGTTTAGCATCTCACGAAAATTAGGTTCCAGAGCAGAAAGATCAAGACACAGCCTCAGCTATAGAAGTGCTTTAAACAGTTTTATTAATTAAAGACTGCTCTGTTATAGACTTAAATCTCTGTCAGTCAAGATCTTGTTTGTATATACTAAACCCTATTTCCCAGTATTTTTAGTAAATAGTTTCTATAGCTTAAGATGGTTACACAGGGCCCTGAAAATCAGAGTAAATATACTAATGTAAGAGCAATTTCAATTTGCTTCTGTAAGGACAGAGCTGGTTGTAGGCCATTCCACACAAATGCCAGGTGCTTTTAACAGGAGGTATGGGAAAGATGTGACTGGTAAAAGACGTGTTTGTAGAGCACTAGGACACAAACCAGTACATAGGTCAAGAGGGAACTCCACGGTTTACATAGATTGTAGGCAAGCATTACTGGCTACACAGACTGCTGCAACTGTGTATAAAGCTCCGAAGATACTTTTATGCTTAGAAAAGGGCTGCAGATGGGGATGCAAGGGGACTACTGGGAGACACAGCAGTAGCTAGTGGATGCAGGGGCACTATACATAGCCTGAAAGTCACCTTCAGGAAGCAGCTCTTTATCTTGGTAGTGGCAGAACACTGGGACAGGCTGCCCACCGAGGCCCTGGAGTTTCACTCTCTGAAGACATTCAAAACACCTGGACATGTTCCTGTGTAACCTGCTGTGGGTGACCCTGCCTTGGCACGGGGGGTTGGACTAAAAGATCTCCAGATGTCCGTCCCTGTAACTCTGTATACACCTGGAAGGAGCAGACAGAGCCTGTCAGGAGAGCATCCGGTTATCACACTTAGTGGTAACCTCGGTGGAAGTGTTTAAGGAAAGACCGGACATGGTACTCAGTGCCCTGTCTAGATGACTCAGTGGTGTTTGGTCACTGATTAGACCTGGCGATCTCAGGCCTTTTCCAACCCAGTCGATTCTGTGACTCGGTGTGCCAGCTGGAACAACGGCCCAACGCACGCACTCGAAACGAAAGGCCACGTGGGTTGGCAGCAGCCACCGGGCACTCCGGGGCCTTGGCTCGGCCCCCCTGCAGAAGTCCAGGGTCGGCAGGGCTGCCGCGAGGCCACCGCGAAGTCGGCGGGACAGGAAAGACGCCAGGCATGGTGCCAACCGCGCTTCCCCTTCCATCGCCGCCTGTCGCCGGCTACCCACTCCTGGTCCGGCTTTTCTTCCTCCCCCCCACGAAAATGGCAGCGCAGGCCACGGGCGGTGGGGGAGCGGCCCGGCCGCCGCCATCTTGAGGCGGGAGGGACGGCAGCCGCCGAGCCCCTCCTGCCCGGCCTCCCGCCGGAAGTGGCGTCAGGCGGCCCCCGCGAGGCCACGCCCCGCTGCCGGGCCTCGCGCGGCCGCCGCGCGCCCCGCAGCGCGCCGGGCCCGCCGTGTGAGCCGCCCCGCGCGCGCGGAGAACCGGGCGGGCGCGCGCCCCGCGCCAGGGGCCAGGGGGAGCCGCCGCGCGCCAGCCGTTACCGCAGGCCCCGCCCCTTCCGGGGCGCTCGGCCGCGCCGCCGCCCCCGCCTCCCTCCGTCCGCCCGTCGGTCCCTCCCTCCCGCTCCCGCTCTCCTTTTGTGAGTTATAGCAACCGTTGCCTTGTGAGTCGAGCGCCATAGTCACCGTAGTCCTGGCGACTGTTACCCATCAACAACAGCCGCTCCGCTCCCGCTCCTGCTCCTCCTCCTCCTGCCGCTGCTCCGCACCCCCTGCCTCACCGTCACCCACCACAACAACAACAACAACAACCGCAGCCGCCGCCACCAGCAGCAGCGACAGCGGGAGCGCCGCCGCAGCCCGCCCCGGCACAGGTGAATGCGCTCGGCGGGCGCACCCCGGCCCTCCCTCCTCGTTCTCCGCGCGGCATCCGGGCCCGGGCTGCGCCCTCGGGCTGCGCCCCTGCTCGCGGGGCGGCGAGGGGACGCGGGGCTCCCCGCTGACCCCCCGCGGCCCTCCCGGGAGCGCCGTGCGGTCGGGGAGAGAGGGGCGGCGGGCGGAGACGGGGGTGTCGGGCGGGGAGCGGGGCCGCCGTGCGGGCTGAGGAGGAGGAGAGGCTGGGCGATGCCGGGGACGCAGGCACGCTGCGGGACCTCCAGGACAATCGCTGGGATGCGGTGCGTCTGCGTTTGAGTTGGGTCTCGTTTGCACGGGTCGGGAGATGGAGAATTCGGGGGACGCGCTGCGGCCGCAGTCGAAGGTTAATGGCTTGAAACCTGAAAAAAGCCGTAGGGTTGGGAGGAAAGATGCAGCCGGATCCTGTAGGACAGCAAGAGTAGAGGTTGAGTTCCCCCTTTCACTTACAGGGGCCTTGTTCTGATTTGATGTGACTACTAAATAACTAAATGTTGCAGGTTTTCGTGAACTTGCTGTATCTTTTAATGATACTCTTCGTGCTATCGATCATACCTACCCCCATTTTTTCTGTGCTTTCTCCGTGTAATTTTTTTCTTTTATTTGTAATTAATTTGCGATTTATATTCGTGCAAGCTGTGTTTTCTTTGTATTGTGAAGTGGGGTTTTGTTTATTCAATACCCCCACGAATACATACACAGAGTAGCAGGTTTGGTTTTTTTATTCTTATTGCACTCCTTCTGCAGAGAATTGTTTTTCAATTATGCTTTCATACTGACAGTGTAGCATGGAACAGTGCATGTGTAGGTCTAGTTTATCACACAGTTACGTTTATGTGGAGAGAATCCATTTGTTTCCTCAAACTCTTCACGATGAAGGAAATTCAAGATACTGACGGCAGGTTTCAGCGCTAAGCAGCAAAGAAAGGAAAAAAAATAGTATGAAAAAGAAGTCTGTATGGTTTTCATAGTGGTGCTGCTTTTCGATAATACTTCTGTTAAAGAGGGAAGGGGCAGCTATTTACCTATCAAAGAAATGTGGTAGGACTCATGTTATTAATGAGTATGGTTTTCTTCTTATTTTCAATCAAAAATGCTTGCTTTCTTCATGCTTTTTGTGATTGCTTATTAAGATCTAAAGATTTTTCTTGTCATTTATGTCAAATCATACTTCTTATACTTATTTTAAAATTATTTGGATGAATTTAAATTTAATCTTTTATGGCAGTGAAACATTTAACATCTTCACCTTTCCATACATACAAAGGGGAGAGTTGTACTCTCCCCTTTGACTTGTCAAATCATATGTTGTTTTGCCAGGCTTTATTCTTTCTGAAGTGTTGACTTACTTATTTCCTAAATATTTAGTATAATAATTAGGAAAAACAGTAATGCTCTTGTTTTTCATCTAAACCCTACATTTAATTGTATATACATCTTTTGCATTTTTATATCCTTAGATATCCAGTGTAAGATACGGGATTTGTCTCACATTGGAACTACCAATGAGTGTGACTGGGGCAATTTTTTCAAGCAGGTATTAACTGTAAAATCTGCTAAGTAGTTTGATACTGGTATTCCTTGAGGTAAGACATATTGGATCTTTTTTTAATATGTTTTAATATTTCATGATTCACAAGACCCTAATAATTAAATTATTTTAGATAATGACCAAAAGCCTCTACATCATCTTTCAGTTTTTTTAGTCCAAGATGAAACCACTACGTGCTGATTTTGTAGATCCTGGTGTAAATAAGTTCTAAATACATTGAGAATTTTCAGTGTGAGTTCTTGCAGAGTATCAGTTATATGGCACATCGTAAGTCTTTATGGATTTGTTGTTAGTTTCTATGAATCATTGGTTTTGAAATAATTCCTGGCATCTACTGTTGTTGAAAAGAGAAGATGTCAGTTCTGCACGATACCTTTCTTGAGTAGCTCTCCTAGATCACGATAGAATATTTCTCAGAATGGGATCATTCCTGGGTGTTGAAATCTCTTGTAGAACATGTATCTGGGCCGCTGGGTAGCAAAGGAAAGTGTGCGCCTCTGTGCGACACAAAGTTTCTGTTCTAAATTCGTGGGGTGATGTATACACGTGTTTCTTCAAAATCATATTAAAAGTACCTTTTTGTCTAAACCCAAAGACCTTTATAGTACTATTTGGCTGCATTTTCCTTAGCCAGTGACTACAATTTGGAAAATAACAGAGCAGGTGTAATCACTGCTTTTAATATTATGGACTTTATTCAGAAAAGTATTGACTCTTTATTCTTTCTGAGATACTGCAGTGACCACAGATGAGATTTGCATTATGCCCACAGCATAATGCCTAATGCCCACAGCTAACAAAATAGTTGATGTTTGTGATACTAACTAGTGTTTGAAAATGATGTGTCTTCTGATTTTTTAAAATTTGATTTAAATGCATAGGCTTTCATGACTTAGAGAGTGTGACTCTAATTTTGTTTCAATGTATCCAAACAAAACAGTCACGATCAGGTCCTCTGTTGTGTTACTAGTAAGTGAACCTACGTTATGCTATTTGGAGAAATCCTTTCAGTAAGGTAGTGTACATTAATAAAATAGGCATAAAAGCTGTTAAAGATTTTAAAGTCATGGTGCTTTATTAGATAATTAGGTTCAGCTTTGTTTGCACTATCACATTTCTTGTTCCTGCCTGACAGGGTAGTTTGTTAATCAAAAACTGCCTAGAGAAATAAATGCTGCATTTTATTTCCATTTACTAAACTTTTGAGAGGTTAGGCTGCTTTTGTTTTCTTCCCTTATTAGAGAAGCCAATGTCAAAAATGCAATAGCACGTTGTCATTGTAGTTCCTTTTAGTGTTGTAGCTAGTGTTTCTCATTTTTATGCTTTATTTTGAAAGGCTTTCTCCCCTCTGAAAATATTCTAGGTTAGTTGTAATTTTTACCTGCAGTCTTTGTCAGCTTACCATTTGCAGGTATGTGTCATGCAGAGTGCTTACAAAATAAATAGGCTTTTTAAAATAGATATGACTATTAAAATGGTTTTTAAAAATCATTGTGAGTTGGAAAGACATGTGAATGCTTGACAATACAGAACAAAAAATAAGGTTGCATTGGCAATGTAGTGCTC
Organism: Oenanthe melanoleuca; assembly: GCF_029582105.1. NCBI lineage: Eukaryota > Metazoa > Chordata > Aves > Passeriformes > Muscicapidae > Oenanthe > Oenanthe melanoleuca. Next base: position 49,976,698 of record NC_079362.1, read on the forward strand.
CATTCACTGGAGTTCCATTTCAAAACCAAGCTTTTTGTCAAATTCATATACTAGAAAACAAAAAGAAGAATGTTTTAAAATTATTGATGAAAATGCCCTTTTTTTTTTTTTTTTTTTTTTTTTAGTACTAAGAATTAGGGCTGAAAACTTAATGAGGCTTTTAAAATGTATAAGTAATATTTAAGACCTTTTATTTCAATTAACCATAAGTTTATTATCTGTGTATTTTGCCTGCGGTTGGTTGTCAATCAAAACAATACTTCTCTTTTCTCAGAGATGCTGTGCATACCCATATTTTGGAAATTTAAGGATCACTATATATACTGATTTGTCTAAATCTAGTTTGTTAGGAACAGATGGCTGATTTAAACAGGTGTCACTTTCATTTCTTGTGCCTTGTGTTGAAACTTCCAGAGGTTTACAAAGAGCTTCCTAAAGCAGATGGTGATCTCCACTTCTGTGGTTAGAAAAATTACTTTTGTAGGAAATTATTTTCCTAGTGACTAGGTGTATTTTAATAGTTTGATGTGTCATATTAGAGTTTATGCTTTAATAGTTAAAATGTCATAGCAGAGTTTGAAGTGTTTCATATAATACAATAATTTTAAAAATTCTTTTCTCACTTGACTTTTAAAGGATATGTGATTATTTTGGTGTGCAATTCAGTAGTTTGAGTGTGTGGATAGCTGTAGACCTAATAATTGTTATTCTTTCAAGACTAAGAGCAGATATTTTCTTTTCACTGCCTTCTGTTTTTTACTTAAAGATTAGTTCATTTTGAAATATTTTTTAATAAAAATGAATTACTATTAAGAACACAGGATTAGTTTTAAACTAATATAGGTTTAATTTTTTTTCTGGCATCCTGCTGTATTAGCATATCAGAGGGTTTATTTTCTTTTAATTTTTTTTTTATTCAGTAGTTATAATTTCCTCAATTGCAAAAGATTCTAATAAGAAAGAATTAAATTGAAGTTGGTGTTCTAATTTTTTTTGTTATTTTTGTTTCTAAGAATTCCTTTTTTCTTTTTTTTTTATGTTGACTTTTTTATCTCAATGACTGGTGTTTATTGTTAGTTGTTTTCTTTCTAGGAGATGCACCAGAGGGTGCTATGCTATTTGAAATACAAAAAGGAAAGAAAATCCTAAAAGTTTGTTCATTGAAATGCATTGATAATGTATATGAGAGTTGAATAAACATTACTGAAATTTTCACACTTTCTTTTTCTGTGCAGTGCAATAAAGCAAACTTATTGTTTTGACAATGTTATGTTAAAAATCATAGAGGAAATTGGCTGTTCTGGATCTGTAGATTCACACACTTAATGTGCACCTTCTGTTCATCAAAAGAAAAACAATACTTATATGTAAATTATGTCTATTTGACTTATCTGAAACTATATAAGCTGTATACTAATTGAAGTACTACATGAACTTATCTGAGACACACATGCATTTTGGAGTGACCTTTATTGTATGTTACATTTTTTATTTATAAGTCTGTATTCACATTTTATGTAGCTCATTTGCTCATACGTTAACATGTTTTAAAAAATGCATTGCTGTATGTAGAATTTTTTTCCTTTCTCACTGAAGCTTTTCCTAGATGAAACTGAGGTTGGCATGGGGGCTATGTACTTAAGAATTGCAAAAAAACCAGGGTATTTTTCTCCATCAATCATTAGTTCTGGGAAAGAAAGCCATCAACCTACCTCCCCCTCACACCCTCCCCCAAAAAGAAAAAAGAGAAACTCAAACCAGCCCCTGCGTCTACATATTTACAAGTACTATTATGTTTTCATTTCAAAAAATTCTCTATGGATATATGAACCTATCAGATTAGAAATTAATTGTAGTAACTTGTGTAGTTTAGTAATATTTTATTTTTATCATACCCTGTAAGATTAATAAGGCAGTATTTTCTTTTTTATGTGTAGGTGGTTAATGGTGTCTAGTTTAGTGTAATTTCCCTTTGGAAGTATGTGAAAAGATGCAGACTCTAGGGTAGTACACCTTAAATTGCTTGGTTTTGCGCACTATTTCAAACAATTTACTTGTTCTACCTGTTCCACTATTGTTAAGTTGTTTGGTTAGCTAAGAACTTCAGTTTTAGTATCCTAAAATGAAGAGGTAGTGGATGGGATATATTGTAAATTCTATTTGATAAAGAAATTTCTCGTTTTACAATATAAATATTAGTGGGACTTGGAAGGCTAGTTTCTAGCAACTTAGGTTTCCCTTTGACCGTCTAATTTATTTTTAACCTGTCTTCTTTAAATTCTTGCATGACATTCATAGCAATGCTACGAGAATGCCAAATACTGTATATGAATAACTGAACTGGAGTGTACTTGTAGCATTTATAACTTTATTCATTCATCAATGAGAGGAAAGGGCAATTTAGCTCTTTGTATTTAGCAGTTTTTAAAGGTCATTTCATTCACCCATAGACCCAGTATGTTGAATACATCTCAGCTTCTTAGACCATTTCCGAGTAAACAATGTATCTAGTTCTTTCATTTTCTTCTTATTGAAGTCTGATTTCAAGTAAGTTTATAAGGCCTTTAAGGCAAGAACCATGTATTTAGATTTTGTTCAGGCTTTGGATGCTGCTACTACAACTAATGACTCAAAGCCATGTTTACTGTTTATGTACCAAATAAATGGATTCTCTCTTCTGTTTTACTTCCTCATTGTATTTAATCTAACAATGCTTTCTTTTATATACCACCTCAGGGATGTTTTCTAAACTCTGAAACTCAGTGTAGTTAAATCATGCAACATTGTGAAGTAGAAATAGAAACAGGCTAATCTGTTAAAAGGTGGAGTATGTCAGTTTGTAGGGGCCATTGAGTCAGATCATTCTACCTCAGTTAAGGTGTGCTGGGGTTTTTAGGTTTTTTTGTCTGATTACTTTTTTATGTGCTGTTAACTATGCATGCCTTATAAAGAACTTTAAACGTATAATAGGATTCTATGACAGGACTACTTACAAGACAGTTATTAAGGTTATAGATAGCTATTTATTTATTAAAAAAATGCATTTTTTGGCTCCAGTGAGCTAGTTAATGTCTGCTGAATTTTCAGGTGATTCTCTAATACCTTTGGTCTGATTTTCTTCCCCTGTCCCCAGAATTTCCAAATTCTGAGGTGGGAAGAAGGGAGAGCAGGTTTGTTTGTGTATCTCTCTTAATCTGACCATGATATTGGATGTTTATTGAATTTCTTAAGTTTCCTTTCTAGTGGATTAGATGACTAGAACTGTCAATTTGTACTACTGTGTTTTGGTGTGACCTGTTACATATTGTCCACAAAGCATTTTGAAATGTTGCTCTTGTACTGTGTGACCTCATGTTAACAAAATTAGAGTCATCACCTGAGCTTTTTCTTCCTTGCATTGTGGTAGCATTCTGCACTGGGAAGAGATGGGAGTGAAATTAACAGTGAAACTAACAGAGTTGAATGGTGAAAAGTAACTAGCCTTATCTAAGGAGGACTTAATCTCTTCATTATTGGTAGGGGAAAGCAGAAATAACAAAATAGCTGTAGTTCTCATGCTGTTGGAAGCCATAGCCAATGTCGGTATTTATATATATAATTTATATTATGTCTTATATTAAATGTCTCATAAATGTGAGGACTTATTTTCTATTTAACTGCTGCAAAAAGTATTCTAAATTCTCCCTTTAGAGTCCTAACTCTTTTGTTTTCCCAGTAAGATGTCTGCTGTATACCTCTTTATTGTTCTGTGGCTTGAGAGTAGATACAGTAGAGTTACAGATTTAATGAAGGTAGAATGTTTCCTACCTCTCGTTTTTGCTGATGAGATGCACATTGTAGTTCTTCCATTAGGAAGGACATGTGGCTATACACAAAGGATTGCTAATTTGTTTTTCTAGTTAAGGTTTTATATATTGTGTTTGTTACTGGAAATCAGAAGGTTTTATGTATTGTGTTTATTATTGGAAGTCAGTGTTAATTACTTTGTATCTCAGAGAATTTAGAAGATACAATAAAGAATTAACCTTGCATTAGAACTACTTTCTTTAATTACAATCCTGTTCTTCCTTTTCAATGTTTTAAAGAAAAATGATTATTGTATAATCGCCATTTAAAAACTAACTTTTTCCATAATTTCTGATTGAAAAATCTGGAATAATTTAATGATCAGATGATATGCATTTTACAGTTAAGTTATAGGAAGGTATTATTTAAATATACATAGTCTAAGAGGCTATTACAATCATTTAGAAAGTGCATAATTTATGAAAACTATTTAGATTTTTTCTTACGACAATCTAGCCATTTTCAAAGTTACATTAGCCTTGGATAGTGAGAAGCAGTTGAGCTACCTGTGTAGTAGCTGATTTATTAGATTGACTGTTAGCCATGAGGTGAATTGACACACTGTGGTAGCAAGATCATATCAACATTTGTGTTTGTCTTTAGCATTTAGTTCACGCCTATTTTGTTTTGTCCACTCTGTGTTAAATCACTTCAACTGAGTTGCAATTTGCAAAGGAGTTGATAAATAACTCTTCCATGTTCATTGTATTGTTTTCCTGCCAGGAAAAATGGAAAAAACGTAGAATCCAGTATGTTTCTAATTCCTCAGTGTTGACTCTGGGTAATAGTAATAGTAATTCCCTGTAACTCCTAGGAAGTTTATTTGTTGGTGTTTCTGAAAGGCATGGAAGCTCTTCCATGAGCTGTATCATCCTTACAGTTGTTTTAGAGAGTAAAACATGCTTAGTGTTAAATCATAGATTTAATGTAATTTAATATAATTATTATTTAATAATAAGTAAGACAGAAATATAGCTTCATTCCCTTATTTTGTGGAAATATTTTTGAGCTACAAGTTCGGATTTTGAAGTGGGGCAAGAGTGAATGAATTAAGATGAAAACGCAGCTCCTCATGGTATTGTCTCTTTCCAAGTACTTTCTGATGGAAGGTTGTCCTGCGTTGCTCTGGCCTTCTCCAGCTCTGAAACTCCTTTCTAGTGTAAGAAGCCCAGTCCTGAGAGGGTACTTCATAGAACAGTAGTGAGCAAGGAAATGTATAGAGATTTCAACATGCTGGGTCTGTTGTGGTGTGGAGATGAGAAAGGATAACGGTTATGCAAACCTCAGGCTAGTTCACAGAATTTAGGTTTTGTGTCCTAAGAACCCTTTGCTAGCAAACTTCTGCAGTAAGGTTTATTTGCAGTAAACTCAGAATTAGAGGCAGTCCTTCAAAGCAATAGCGTAATTTATGATGTAAGTAATGATTCTGTCTTATGAAACAGACCTTCCAGTGTTTTAAAAGTTCTGGGTTTGCACTAATTCACATTGTGGATTTACACTGTTTGGTGATTTACACTTTTTAATGCTGTTGTTTCAGGTCATTCAGATGGTCAGTTGTCAAACACTATAACCTTATGAACTTGTGTGGTCTGGATATTGAGATTTTTTATTACTGTTTTATATCCATACTTTCTTTGGAGGCAGATTTAAATTCCAGATATTAAAATTTCTTGCCATGATCTTGATATGGGCCACTGAGTCAAATTTCCTGTCCTTAATAGGGCTTGAAAGTCTTCAGTATCTTCACTCTTTGGCCTACTTCAGTATTGATTTCTCCTTACTGAATTCTGAAGAAACTGACATTTCTTGAATTCAGGGAAGAGCTGGACACAGGATCATGATTTCAGTGCAGTGACCAGCTTTCATGACCTGATGAAGACAGATTCTTCATTCGATCTCAAGTCACCAGTTACTAGTTTGTTTATCGCAAACATGATTCAGGCAACTGAGATGAAGAGGAGTTTTAGGATTACTTTGCATGTGAAAGATTGCCATGTAAGGGCTCCCACTGCTTGATTTCAAGATGAAATACTAGGTTGTTTGGCTAAGACTTGTAACAAGTCAGTGCTGTAATCTCAGCAGCTTTTAATGGCTTGTGTCCCCAGCACAGCTGTAAGTTTGAGGTACTCAAAAGTTCTTGTGTCAGCATAGTTGTGTTTTCTATTACAGGCTATGATCCAAGGAGGGTAACTTTTCAGACACAGCTGAATATCTTGAAAGCTCAACATCAACAGACTGACCGTCTGTAGCCTACTGAAAAAAGGAACTGGAACCATCAGTTCATTTTTTTTTCCTGCACTTGAAAATAATGAATATTTTGAAAAACTACAAGCATTTTCTTCCCATATTTTAAAAAATGGGAAAAGATATAATGTCCAAGTCAGAAAAACAAGGGGATCTGGCAGATAGGAAAATAGAAGTTACGTTTTTGTCATCTGTCATGAAGTAAGCAGTGTGTATGTGTGTGTGTGTGTGTGTGTGTGTGTGTGTGTGTGTGTGTGTGTGTGTGTATAAGTTTTGGTCAGAAACTTTAGTACTTATCCCAGAGTTTGCAGTATAAGAAGGGGAAAGGAACAGGTTTTGGCCATTAAAAATGGTTTGAAGATATAATTGGGTGTTAACACTGGGAAATGAGATGTTGATTCATAATATGTTAAATCCTCTAATAAAATTACTTGTGTTATCTCTGTAAAACAAACTGCATGGTCACAAGTATAACTTTGTTTTATAGCTATGCTTCTGACCTCCCAGTGATCTGTTCTTTTTGGCTAATATTTAGACTTTGTTTTTAAAAATATGTTTGTTCTAATGAAGTACTTCTGTCTTCCACAGGCTGATTCAAAAGCATGTGCTCTAGTTACAACATCTAAATTGCTAGTATGGAAATGGTTAAGTTTACCATAATGATGCCAGAATGATTTTTGTTTTTATATTTCCTTCATATATATATTTCTGTAGACTATTGTTGTATAGTTATATAGTTCCTAGATAGCTCCAGTACTTTTCCCTTCCCTGATAGGCAGAAAGACAAAACACATTCCAGAAGCTCCAAGGCCCCTATCCTGTCTTGATTCTCTTTGGGAGCCAAGGTTCAAACCAGCTCTTGGAGACAGATTTTCATAAATGTTCATAAAAGTTTACTTCCTATCTAAGGTGGGGGGGAGTTTCAGGAAGGGGTAGAACCAAGGGGGAATTACCTCATTGCTTGTGCTTCTAATTGAGGATTCTTTTCAATTATGCTAATTTGCTAAACTTATAAACCTGCCCCTTGGAGGCTTCTAATGAAGACCAGCCTTTATATTACCCCTTGTTCTATACTGTCTTAAAAGTGTGTTGATCATTTCTAGATCTTTAAGGCATCAATAAAACCGAAGGAACAGGAGATGCTTAGGGTACTCAGTGCAGGATGGTGTGCAGTTTGTGATTGGTATGTATTTGGTTGATTTTTAGGGGGTTTTTTCCTTGAACAGTGAAAGAAATGTGACGGATAATTTCTTAGGAATAAGAACTATCTAGCAGGACATTTTATTTTAATCTAGGTGGTTCAACTTGTCAAATGGAGTTGCTTGTGTTTGGGCAAAGGGTAAAACTGGTGGTTTTCACATTATTGACTGGTATGTAATTTCTGTATTGAGCATAATTTCTCAAATAATCTCTTAACTATCCTTCACAGAGTGTTAGAAAGCTTATCTTTCCTTACAGCAGACATACAGATTGCCTATTATAAATACAGTTGTCTTAGTGAAATCTAGAACAAAAACAGTCGCTGAAAAAAATTATTCTTTTAACCTATTTCTACAATAATCTTCAAGGCCAAAAGGGAGAGGAATGCCAGTCCTATGAAGCTCTCTAGGACTTCAGAGACCTGTAGCTGCAGACTGCAGGCTGGGACAGAGTGGCTGGGACTACAGGCTGGATGAGGCCCTGAGATCTGTGGTTGTCAGGTAGCTGAACATGTGCTAGCAGTGTGCCTTGGCTGAAGGGAAGATAAAAAATGTCTCTTGGGCTGTATGAACACAGGTATATGCAGGAAATTGAGAGAAATGTTTATCCACCTCTCCTCTGTATTTATTATACAACATTCACAGGCATTTCTGCTTTTACTCTCACTCTTCTGCAGTTGTGGGAAAGGAGTTGGTTGGAGTAAGTTCAGCAAAGGGCCACTAAGAAGTCAGTAGCTAGAGTGCACATATCTGTACGTAGGCACTGGACAACAGGAACTTGTTCAATCTTGAGAGAGTTACAGGCATGCCATCAGCAGCCTTTCCTGGAAGTGCACTTCCAATGGAAGCATGTGGTGAATGGATGAGAGACAGTTTTGTGAGTTGAATCGAGAGATTTAGATTGGAGACAAGAAGAACCTTTCTTCCCATGAGGACAGCCCAAGTACAGCTTGGACCAAGTGAGGTTTTGCCATCTCAATCTTTGGAGATATTCAAGCTCTGACTGGATAAAGCCCTGGTGAGCTGTCTGAACCTGCTTTGGGAGTTAAGTTGGGATTGGCAGCTCCTGAAATCCACACCACCAGCCCAAGCTATACTATGATTTTACTTGTGATTCTTGTTCTACAGCAGAAGTTCCTAGACATGATATAGTTTGCCTTCTAGTCTTGTTGGCCAGCTCAGTTTCCTAGGACAGCATTTGAATCCTCACATCTGTAGGTAAAAGTGGAGGGATAGAGCTAGAGTCACAAAGTAGTCCTCTTGACTTACATGACCTGGATTTGGTACCCAGGAGATGATATCCCCAATAACGCAACTGTTGGGTTCCTTTTTTCTTCAACGCGTTACATTTCTGTTATTTTGGTCCAACACTTCATTCTATGGATTTTGCAAACTTAGGTCTGGACATAGACTGGATTCCTTACATTTATTTATACAATATTTTAGAATGAAACCTCAAGACTTTGCACTGGAGTCCTGCAGAGGCAGAAAAATAAAAGCTGTAGAGAAAATCGCAGTAGCAGGAAAACATTTTTTTAGGTCTCTTCAGGAAAGACAGTGATGAACAAAGGGTTTTATAAAAGGCAGAAGGGCCTTGGTTGAATACCTGGCAGAACCAACCCTGCTGACATCTGTGGATATTTTTGGTGTGTATTTATCAAAGTCTTAATTGGCAGGTTTTGATTTTGTTGTAGCAAAAGAGAAGAATAAATTAAAAGTGAAAGAATGCAAACAGTATTTTTATTGGAAAAAAAATCAGAATTTTAAAATAAACTGGATAATTTCCTTTGTTGAAGCAAGTTCAAGGGTGTTGATGAAACATTCTATATTTGGCCAACTGCCTGATGATTTATAAGTGATGTTCAATGTACAAAACTGCCAGCAATCTGAAGAGGGGGTCTTTTTTGTAATCAGGATATCTCAAATATTTTCCTGTAACTTGCCTGTATCTCTGTTCATTTTGATAAGAACTGGACTGTGTCCAAAAAAAATGGATTTCAGAAGCAAGGACGATCATTTTTGAGTGTATGTAAAGAGATGTTAGTTTTTGAAAAAGTGTTTACTTTATCATATAGCTGCAGATATAAAATTAATAGCAATGATAGAGATCAAGAGCAAGGATCTAAGGAAGTGTGCATTAGAGTAGCTATTACTGGTGAAATCAGAAAAATAGGTTGATAATTAATGCTTCTGTTGACTGAAATGGTTCTCTTTGGGGGTCTTTTGTTTGTTTTGGCTGGAGTTTATCATGATGGGATATTCAGATCCATAGCAAAATTAATGTACTTTGATTTCTCTTACTCTTGTTTAGCACTGCCTGAGAGATAAGCAAAAACATATGTATACATTAGTAATTATGATAAATGTAGTCTTGATAATCATGGCAGTATTTGAAAGTAATCCCTTTATTTAAATGGAGATATTTCATATCAGCTAATCTGAGTTGAATTGAATGAGTAAGGCCTGGATAAGAAAATACATTATTTAGAATGAGTTTTTATTTTATTCATTATTTGTTAAACTGTCAAATTTGAGAATTTCAGTTAAAGAGGGATGTAGGATTTCCATAAAGTATTTCCAGTGATTTTTTTCCAAGGAAAAATCATTTTTCTGATTGAACAAAGTGTATGATTGCCCAGTGAAACTCAAAAGTGCCCTAAAAGATCTAACACCATGACGTGGTCAGTACCTTTTCAAGTACCTTTATTCTAATGTGCTTCTTTTAGAATGTTCGTGTCAAGTCCTGCCTGACTTTTTAAAGTCAGTGATTAAAATGAATATCAAGAAATTCAAGTAGTAGAAATCCTGCTGGGCAAAACAAGAGCTGCAACAAGGAAAACAAGCAAAATAAGCCTATCCAAAATTTATATAATTAGTGTTCAGTGTTGGTCTTGTATGTGTTGTAGTTTAGATTTCTATATTTCTATACTATAAATGAGATAGCTAATGATACTTGTTTGATGTTATTTTTGCTATTACTTGGCAATTATGTAAGAACAATGAAGTGATATGTTATATAGTTGTATGTCTTTATTTTAAGACTTAGAAATCAAATTCAGTTTCTGCTGTTCATGGCATAAATCTTGAATAAATATTGTTGCTGAATGTTCTTTATATTTGAATTGGTTTTTTATTCTCTAGTAGCAGTATGCTGCAGCCTAATAAAAAAAAAAGCACCAAATAATAAAAATCAGTTACCATTACGTTTTGTCAAACCATCTTTTGAAAGTAATATTACTTAAACTTCTTGGGCATCAAGCTTTTTGTAGTATGATATTAAAATTTCTGTTAGGAATGTTTTGTAACACTAGAAGCCAGAAAACAAATAAACAAAAAATACGCTTTGGATCCAATTGTGCAATTCGCAATATTCAGTTTGTATGATAAGTACAATTACTGTAAACATAGAGATTAGTTAAGTATTCACTGTTGTACAGTACCAGCTTGATTAATGACATTCTTTCATATTTTTTAATAATTAATAAATGTTCCTTATTTTTTTACCTTTTTATTATTTTTATTTGCATTTCTGTGTGCTGGTATGCTTTTCTTCACTTGGGTTTTACATTGTACTTTTTTTTAACTCAGTATTTTTTCTTTGAGGGCAAAAAACCCATACTACATAAACCTAGCTAAGTTTAAATTCTTTAAATAAGAATCCTTATGCATATTTTCATTTTACAATTTCATGTTTTCAAATGCTTTCTACAGTCAATCTTAGCTAAGAGCTTAGAGAACTGTTTCTTTGAGAGAAAGGTAGTGGTGAGTAAAGATTTAATAATTTTAGGATATTGCTTATAAATAAATGCTTGTAAGCTGAAAATATAAGTTGAAGTGGTTTGTTCTAAGTCACACAAGGAATAAAAATAAAATATTGGTATCTATCCAGGAAATGCAAGCTGTGGCTTGTTGAAATCACTATCTTTTCAGGTGCTCAGTATTGTTAAGTTGGAAAAGCAGAACAGACTGTGCTGTTTGGAATTGAGTGTCTTTTACAGTGAGGGCAACAAAAAGCCATGTGGGAGTTTTTTTTGTACATTTGGCTTACGGAATTTTTTGGTTTATTGTTTTGTGTATGAATTTGAATGTATTTAAAATATTCAAATATATTTCATTTAATGTGACATAAAAATAAACGCTGGTACTAACAGTGTCTTGTGAATAAATATGTGCTTGTGAAAGCTAATGTTCTGAGAGGTCACACAGGAAGGCAAACAAAGTTATAATTAATATCTTAAATAATGTTGTCAAGTGTGATGGTAAATTTCAAGCATGTTTGGTAGAATATTATTTTTGGAGTGAGAGGTTTTTTGTCATTGCTTTCAGCATAATGCATTTCTTGTGTATTTCCTCTAGAATTGCTGCTGCTGAATTGGCTCTTAAATTAAGTATAAATTTATTAAATTAAAAAAAGACAGAACATAGTAAACACAGTGAAATATTTGTTGCCTTGCTGCAGTTATAGGACTTCAAATAAATGGTTACAAAGCTAAGTAGTAGATTTCTGAAGAGAAACTTCAAATTCAGATGGTAGGGCAGGGTAAAGGATATCTTTAGGACATAAAGCAGTATTTTATGGGGACAACTTTCTGTAAATGTGTTTCTAAATTTCAAAGTTTGTAAATGTTCCTTTCTTTCTTTTATTCTTTCAAGTTAAAGTATATGCCAGTCTTGAATTTTTTTGCCAGCGTTTCTTACCTCCTTTGCGGTTTATAATGTAGTTCTTTTTTTTGCTGCTTTATTGTATCATCATTAGTGACAGTGATATCTGCTTCTTTATATTTTGCAATTACATTTATTTCTTCAGTACTTTTATGGCACTCACTTTTGTTATTAGGCTATGCAGTTTAGTATCCACAGATTGGCTGGGTTTTTGGGTTTTTCTCCCTGCTGTTGTTGGATGCCTGGCTTGGATGTGGTTTAATATTTAACAGTTTACCTGAGATAGTGGGGTATGACTTGTCTGCTAAGCATCACACAGTGCCGACGTATACCCAGTTGGTTATAGGGATAGCTTACAGGTGCTGAGATTGGCTTTCAGGGACTGCCTGATTTTTTATTTGCCAACAGCCGCTTTGCTTTCATGTTTGCTAATCTCGAGCTTTCTCTTGGGGTGCTTTAGCCTACTTCATGGCAATGTATATGGAATTGATACTTAAAAATGTATTTGGAAGGATGTTCTGTAAGTCGGTTTGATATAATTTGAAATAACTTGAATTTAGAAATTCAAATCTGTTTCTTTTAACAGCTACATGAGAACAGGAAAATCTCCAGACTCTGCAGAAAATAACCCCACTTATTGCAAAGTGGAATCCTTGAAGAATATATTGAAGCAAGATCTTGAGTTATTTGGGGGTTTTGGTGGAGTGGGTATATTTGCTGCTGTTTCAGGGAACTCAGGAGCAATTGTGCATGCATTTGGTCTGGATTTATTGTGGTGGTAGTGAACTCTATCCTAAAAATAGGTTTCTAGAATTATGGGTGAAACGTTACCTTTATATGTCATCTTACTAATGTGGAATTTTCCCCTAGAGCCAAGGGAATGTTCAGCTTGCATAACTTATTTGAATGGCCAGTTTACGAGTGAGTTCTATAATAAAGGATGAGGGAATCTTAGGCTTGTCCTTAGCTAGTTATAGTGAGATTCTGGTCAAATTTATTTTGCTAAACCGTCAGTGAAGACAACCAGAGTGTCTCACCAGACTAAAGGCATCAAGGCCCTGTTCTGTTTTGTGTAAAGAAACCACTGATGTCTACAAATTTCATTTACATCAGTAACATTAAAGTAAATATACTTAGAGGAGAACATCTAACGAAAAATGGTGGATGGACAATGCTTTGCATCTGTTCTCTATGATAAAGACCTCCTTGTCTCTAATAAATTCTTGGGCAGCACAGAAGTACATAAAAAGCTCTAACAAAAGGTTGACTGCAGAACTTAATTCAGATAATCAGTACCTACTTTTTAATTCTAAACCTATAGGTAGTTTTACAGTGTGACATGCTTCTATTACACCTCTAGCTGTATCTAGTTGTTGGTGTTGCCAAGCAGCCTCTCATCTTTGAGGTGGTTATGTCTATGGTAACATATTACAGTGATCCTTTTTAAATAAAATCATAAAAAGTTAACTGACAATGGTGGTTATACACACCAACTCTTCAGATTTGTCTGTAGAAGTTGATAGAATGTGTTTCATTCTGGCATTTGGTTGTAGTCTCTACTGGATTGGTAGCTGTTCCAGGCTAAATCCTTCAAGTACAGGGGGCAAGGCAGGTTTTTTATTGTTTGAGTGTTAGCCTGACACAGGTGAAAAGTTCAGTTTTGTCTTTGAAAAATATTTTGAAAACATAAAAATTCTGGAAAAGCAACAAAGTTGTAGTTGGAAGAGTTTGAATTCTGCTGATTATTTGCTGTTTTACCCCCAACCATGCTTATTATTTCTTATTGTTTTCATGGTTCCCCTAGAAAACATCAGTCACTGAGTAGTACACAGCAGTTTGGAAAGGATAAACAATAGCATTTCCTTTCATGACTACTGGATTGCATTTTGTGGCACTGTCTGTTACATCTATTGCCTAGATAACTAATCTTAACGTTTTCAATAACTTTTGGGACAGTGCATTAATTTATTAAATTAATTAAATTAATAAATAAATTAATAAATTGATAAATTAAATTTATTATAAGTTTGGTTTCTTTTTTCTTCTGATGTGCCTGTCTTATTCAAAAGAGGATTAGAAGTTTCAGAAAAACATACTAACAAAATAATTAGCTTGAAAAGATAAGCAAAAATAGGTGCTACCATTGAAGAAGAGGCATTTCCAACTTATTTTTCGCTCCCAACACTTTGGATAGCCAGACAGCAAATATTCACAATCCATCCTACAGTGTTGTATGGATCCATTTAAATGACCAAGCTGGAGGAAATGCTGTATTCTTAATTCTGGTGCCATGGAACAACATGTCCTTTGACGCAGCCTGGAACTGCCCCAGATTATTAGAAAGAAAAGCCATAATAATCAGATCTTTTGCATGTCATTTCGTAGCCATTCTTCAGCAGATTTACAAAAATAATGCTGAAAGAAATTAATTTGCAGAGATTTACATAGTTCTCTAATACGTAGAATGTGTAAAGGTGACAAAGACACGCTAAAACAGAACTCACTTGAAATCTAGTTAGAGGTTTGTTGGACATCTTTTGATGTAGATTATAAATAATAAATATTCTGCTAATTTAGAGTTATTAAATTAATTTTTTCCCTCAAAATCCCACTTTTATGATCTAGAGTATGAAAATCCTACAAAAATGTATTGTTCTGTCAAAAGTTTATTATAAAATACCTTTGCAGAGATGTTTACCAACTCCATTATACTAGCTGGTTAGTATGTGAAGGTTAAACTTTGAGTTTAACTTTGGGTTGGAGTTAACTGCTAATTTAAATAAATGATGGATTAGAGGAAATACTGCTGTCTGCTTTGTTGTAGCATGCAGCATAGGTCAGAGATTTTGCTTCTGTGTAGTTTTTTGGGTTTGTGTTTGTATACAGTATTCGAATTTGTCATTGTAACTTTTTTAAGGATATGCCTGGAATTGGGGTTGAGTAAGGAGAGTGTTCATCTATTTAAATAAACTGGTTAGAGACATAGGAGAAGGCCTGTGGTGTTTTCAAGGCTTCTCAGCCTGAAAGTGCTGCATAACCCTTTTAGGTTGCATAGCAACAGGCTCCTAGCAACAATAATAGATTGAATTTCCAATAGTGACCAGGCCGGATGTAATAATAAAGCAAGAGTACAAACAGTTGTCATGGTTTTCTTTTCACAGTAAACTAGTGTTGAATTTAGGGAGGTTCTATTTCTCAAAGTGGTGAACCTCTTTGCAAAATGAAAGTAATTTTGAAAATTGAGGTACAAAAATCGTGACAAGGTGCTTAAAATTAATGACTTTGATGTCTAATAGTTTTGGAACATTGGGGAAGACAAAGAAACATTGAATTACTTGTTAACAAAAAAGAGTATTTAGTAACCACTTTAGATTGCTTTTTAATCTCAACCTCTTTTATAAATTGACCTGTACTGGATCTTCATAGAAACTGCTAGCTGTACTGATAAACATGTTGTTTAGAAAAGTTTGGAAATATCTGGTCACTGTACTGTTAAGAGATAATAAATAAAACTGAGTAACTGAGATTTGTTTTATGTCACTAATCTGTCAGTATTTCATATTTTTAAGACCTCTTATGTGTGAAAGGTAGAAATATATGGACAAGCAAGTCACTTGGAATGACAGACAAAAATCATCTCACAAAATAATGATAGTTGTAATTCTGGATGAATACATTTCAGTTTCAATGTTTTGATCTGCCTAACAGTTGAAAATTGTAACACTAGTTGTTAAATAAAGAAACAGATTGACACTAGATTAACACCACTTTTCAGTTCCTGTATCTGGTTTTGGGATGGTGTTGAAGTGTCACTATAGTAAAGACCAGTTACCTTCAAAAAAGGACAAATTACTTATTTGCAACCTGTTACATTCCATTAATATGGCACCCTTTGTTTTCAGAATAGATAAAAACTGTTCTAAGAGTATAAAATGTTCATCTTTAGTTACTGGTACAGAGGCAGCTCTAGGCTCTGTACATTATTGAAGAAAAAATATAAAATTAAACATTTGGAAGTTAAAGGCTTGACTAAAGATGTTTCACTGGATTTTGGTGTTTCAGTATGTTTAGATATTTATCAGTAGTGGTTTTTATCTCAGGAATATTTAAATCTGAATTCTGAAAAAAGCTTTTCAGTGGACCTCTGAGGTCTGACTACAGATAGTATTCTCCATTTTAACTGTTAATATCATTATTTTGATAGAATCATAGAATGTTAAGGGATTTGAAAAGACCTTAAAGACTATCCAGTTGCAACTCCCCTGCCATGGGCAGGGACACCTCCCACTAGACCAGGTTGCTTAAGGCCCTATTCAGCCTGTCCTTGAGCATTGCCAGGGTTGGAGCATCTACAACTGCTCTGGGCAACCTGATCCAGGGTCTCATCAACGTCACAGTAAAGAATTTCTTATTAAATTTTTGCTCATTTGACACTAGAATTCTCATGGTGAAGAGTATTAGCATGGTGGTAGAGACATACTTTGGATATGATCAATGAAACAAGATGCTTTTATGTGATTGTACTCAAAAATTGAGTTCTGTTACTTGAATTGTGAGTTAAGCGGTAGTCTGAATAGTGTTCTGAATTTGTATTATGTTTGTAATTTAGACTATGCACTCATTTAAACTTTAGAATTTTAAAGCTTAAAATTATTTAGGAGTCTAACCTAGTCTGAGTCTGACATCTAAGCAAAAGCATTTGACTAGCATTTGTGGATTGCTAACTAATTTTGTGCACTACGGAGGTATTTATTTGATAAAGTAACTACTGCCACAGCTGGAGAGCTAGGAGAGTTTGAAGGATTTAGAGAATTGGAGATTGTAACTTAGAATAAAGTTAAAATCTGATAATGAAATTTTAGCTAGGAGACAGAAAGAAGAAATTTAAAAATACAGAAACGTAACTTTTACAGCCTTCATAGATTATGACTGTTAAAAGTATTTTTACTGAGAATTGTTTTGTGTAGTTGTGATATTTTCAGGGAAGTCTTAGGCAGTTTAACCTTACATTGTAACAATAGTATCTAGTATTTATAATGGCAAATGCATATTCTTAAATCATGTATATTACAATCAGAATTCCTGTAAGAATGTATTTACTTTCCAGAAATGCTGTCATTAACTTTGTTCAACTCTCTGTGCCCCTTTTCCTGCATAGCTGGATTTCTATATACTGTATCAGTGATTGTTTTCACCTTTTAGACCAGAGATGTTGCTTAGAATAGTTACTTACAAATATTCTTGTTGGGCAAACATAATAACTGGATTTGTGGGTTAAGGCTTCTACTTCATTCAGGGTACCTAACCTATCAGGCTGCTTGCCTCTGAATTTAAGAAACCAAAGAAAACACCCTTTTCTGTTCAAATCAAAAGAGCAGAGATTAGATATTTGACTCTGTGTCCGATATGATAGTAATGTTTCTTTGCTTCCTATGCTTTTAGGGAAGTTCAGGTGAAACTTTTATCTGGAAAGGATACTTTGCATTTCTTAGACTTTACAACTTTTATGAAAGAGGAAAAAAATATTTAATATAATAACTAAAAACTGAGAGGACAAAAAACCTATTGTAGAGTCTTGTAGCATGTAACAGTGGAAAATCTTGAAGAACAAAAATGAAAGGCGAGCAAAAGAGAAAAGAAAATACTTTCAATTGTATTTATTTATTTTTAACTGTAAGAATATGTAATTTTAGGAAATTTGTTCAAGTGTTTGGAAGTATAAAAAGAAAGACTAGGAGGAAGTAGTCTCTGAAGTTCAGAGGACAATATCAAACAAGAAGGTTGGTAAAAAATCTGTGTAGTCTCTTGGGCTGTACATTTATCCTGCTACTGATTGCCATGAAATGTATTGTGTTGTGGCATGGCACTGTGTGTTTAATTCTATTTTTTAAAAATTAGTGCTGTTGATATGCAAATTTATTTTCAGAATTTTCCATTTCATGTGAACATATTCTATTCTCATATTGATTAATTGGAAGAACAATTATACCACAATTTAGTGTAAGAAGTCAAAACGGTTATTTTTTTTGTTTAGTATCTGTAAGTTGAAAAGCATAGTTTGGAATAACTTACCAGACACCAATTCTGAAACAAACATATCATATGCTTTCTGTTTATTTTTTGTACTGGTATACTCAATACACTAACTATGACTAAAATAACAGATACAAGCAATAATGTTGCTTTATGTAGTTAAATGCTGTGTAAAATTACAAGATGTTCAAAAATGCAGAGTTTTTTTAATGGGTAAAAGAACAGACCGAAGCAGTGAATGCTTCCATGCAAAAAAGCTATATTAGCATTAAATGTAGTTGTTGTGTGGAGGACTACATGATCTAATTAATTTTTTGGACTTAATTGCTATTTATATGCTACTGGAGCATGTATGATATTCTTCTTTCATAAATATACCCATGTACAATGTTCACTCTTTGATCATCTACTGTTATTTATGCCACGTTTATCTGCCAAGAAGAGTGAAGAATGTCAACGAGATGTTTTTCTGCATAATTAAATACTTAACACCCAACTTAATAGGTCTACATCACGTAAAACATAGCTGTTAATCAGATATAACAGAATGCTGTTTGTGCATTGAACCTGAACTTATGTGTTCGGTATCCCTGTTTTTGATGCACTTTTGAAGGTTTTAAAGTTACTTGTATTGGAAAGAAAGGTGTAGGAAGCTACTGTGTAGTATCTACTTTTATCTAGAGAGGACTAAGATGTACAAAAATAATCTTTAATGGTGACTTTGAAGAGAGAGATGGAATTTTCAGGATATGAGATTTATGCCTGTTTATATGAGTTTTATGTATTTTTCTATTTCTGGAAAGTAATTCTTCAGAACACTCGCGTTTTACCTTTTTTTTGCAAGGTTTTCATTATTGGAAAATTCTGAGTTGCCTAAGATTTACAGATTTTCTTAGGTATTTTCCTATATTTCTGACAATTGAGAATCTAAGATTTCTGTAGTATTCTGAGAAAAAAACCCTTTTTTTTTGCCATTTTTCTTCCAAATGCATTTTATATTGTAATAAATAGGAGAGTATCTAAATAGTATTGCTAAATATTACATGCAACTTTGCATTTATACCTTAATATACTAGTTTTTGTGTTTTATGTTTTTAATAGAATTTTTGACTATTCTGAAAATGCCCTTTAAATGTAGCCCTTGGGGCTACCTATTTTGTATTAGTTATTGATGAGAAGTTTCATTAAGAACTTCTCTTTTAAGAATTGTACAGATATAGTGTGTGAATTGCTGTCTCTCATGATTTAATTTTTGAAGCATAGTAGAACAAAAAGCCCTGTGTTTGGAACTTGGGTAATTTCTAGGTCTTTCTAGAAGCACAGAAATTTTCTATTGCAGTCACTGAAGGTGCTGACCTATAAAGAAAACCTTTTCTATTACTTGATCATGGAATATACCTACCAAGCCAAAATCAATCGGTAACGTGAAGTTATTCATGTCTTGAGATAGCATGCCATTCAGTTTTTACATGAATATGAGAATAGTGGTGATACCACCTTACAGTAATTTACCTCACTAAAATAAAATATATTAAGCCTCTAATCATTAGATAAATAATACTGTAATTACTTGAAGTCTCAGTAGCAAGGACTGTTTTTCCTTTTCTGTAGAAGACAGTCTCTTTTGAACTTGAAGGTTGCTTTTACATGACAAATGTGACATTAAAATCAGTGTAGTTCCTTTGAATAATTAATTGGGATGCCAGTGCTTTTATAAAAGTGGCAAATGTAGGATGTATCTGGTATTGTTATTTCAAAATAATATTAGTTTATAATTGCAGTAATGCTCACTGTAAAAACATACTGTTATAGGTTCAGACATACATCAGTTGTTTTAAAAAGTTTCATTTCCTTAATGTGTTTGACTAGGTAATTTAATAAAAAATCACTAACATGTAAATTGTGCCATGCATTTGAGTTTGGAGGAAGAGGATGTTCCCAAATGAATTCTAGTACTATTTCAGCTTTCTTTGATATTGTTATTTTTAATATCTTAAACAAAACGATTGTAGTGTTGAAAAAAAAAAACTTTTACCGGGTAACGATGCCTTAAGTTTGGAGAGTTCGACTCCCATCTTGTACCATTAGTCACTTCTGACCGCACACTACAGTTCTTCCCTGCACTTTTCACTTGCATTCTTTATTTCTTCTTCGATCTGTGAGACAAATGTGTAATGAAAAAAGCAAGTAGTTTAATTTTGGGTCGAATCAACAAATAATCAAACTGTAGCTGTATGACTAAAACCATTGTGATGCCACAGTCTTGCGACAGTGAGTTTGATCAAAAGGCAACAGCTGATCACTGTGAAAAATAAGTTGCTGTCAGTGCTCTCTTTGGAGATTATTTAAATATAGAAATGTGTGGAAGGGAGGATAGGAAATGAAATGTCCAAACAGTAATTGAAGATGTGTTCTCTAGATGCAGTTTGGGGCAGATCTGGTAGAAAAGGACAATGGTAAAGGCCAAGGTACCCAAGGTACACTCTTGACCCTGGTCTTTGCTGGTAAGCTCTACATTCAGGTGTTGAAGGTACGGGTGGAAAACTTGTGGATCATGGAAGATTTGTCCTCTGTGAAGGGGTGCCAGGTTGTGACTAAACAAACAGGACATACAAAAGTCCATTGATTCTGGGAAAATGCAGACAGGAATGCTGAGGGAGCTGACCAATGTCACAGAGATCACTCTCAATTTTTTGGAAGATCGTGGTGGTCAGGGAATGTTCCTGGTGTGGGGCTGGGAATACGTGTTTTCACTACATTTTTGATCCATGCTTCTGTCTGTTGACAATTACCACAGAAATGCAAAATAACTACACATTCTTCCACATGTCTTACTCCATTTTATTAAACTTTTTCTTTTTCGAATTAATAGATACCTATGTATTCACTTTTGCATAGGATTGTATTTTCTTTTTTTGGTACAATACTGATTAAAACCAGATACTAGCATTGAATAATTGAGCTATTCAGCTACAGTTTCAGAAAATTTATTCTGAATGCAACATGATATGATTTAGTTAAAATGCTTTCAGTGGTCTTTTGCTCTCTGGTTTATTAAAGATGCTTTAGGATAGTATAGACTCTGCTAGTAAAAGACTGATGTAAGGACATAATTAAAGAAATAGAATTGTTCATGGTGAGTTGAATTTCATTAATTTAGTCAGTTAAATACCTTAATCAATTAAAAAACCTATTGAGTTAAATCTGAACTAAATGCTAGAGCATAGTGATAGTCTAGATGCTAAACTAAATTGCATAGAACTATTCCTTGCTTTTCATTTATGCTGGTGTGATTAAAAAGATCCCATGTCAACGTTCCCATGGCTTTGTCACTGCGTAACTTACTGTATGACCTGCTGTTCAGCAATGAGCTTATTCCTCATGATTTGCTTTTAAATGGGCAATCTAATTTTTACAGATTTTTCAATTACTGTCAGTGCCTATTGTTCATCTGGGAATATTTGAATTAAAATGATTAGGTATTTGGGAATTGATTTATTGGTCGTAAATGTTAGCCAGATCTTCTTTCCATAGGAAATATCTGAAAAGACTCAATTATTACAGTCAACAATTTCAGTCCTAAAATGTGTGAATAATTCATTTTATGCTGTCTATTGCCATTTCTTTACTACTGGATATTACTGGTTCAGAGATGGGAGTGTTGATGAAGAGAGTTGAATGGTTGAAAAGGCAAAGAGACATATCAAAGATCATGAAAAGGAGTGTGGGAAAACAGAGTACAGAATTTAAAAGATTCTCAGCTCATAGACAATGATCTTTACTGCATGGGCCAGGATGCCTAAGAGTTATTTTGGTTTTTTTAGCTAGAGGTTATATAGAGAATGAAATGATTACTGGATATATTGAGGATTTTTTTTCTATGCTTAACTCAGCTAAATACTTAGGACATGCAAAATAGCAAGTGGCTATATGGAGATAGGTGTTCATTTTGAGTATATTATTAGCTGAGGAGACTCAGTGTTGCTGCTAGCTCTGAATTCAACCCTCTAGTAAAATGAATATAATCACTCACGTATCACCTATTAGAGGTTGAATTCTAAGCATTCTGAAAGGGGTGAGAAAAGTAAGAGGATTAGTACATTAGTTGCATTTTGAAGAAACTGGTTAACATCACCTGAGATTTATTATTATCACATTGTACAGCACACGCCTTCTGCAATGATTTGTCCAAATCAGCAAATATACTCAAGTGACCCAGTGAGCCACCACAATTTGTACTAAAATGAAGTTAGTAAGCAGCCAAAATAGAGTTTCCATGGACTAGAACTTCTAGGATTAGCTGCAGCTTAGCAACATTTGTAGCGTATTAAGGTCTGTGTAATTCACAATAGTATTTTAGAAGCTAATATAATTAAGGTAATTTTTGAAGTTTATGTTCATTCATGACTGTAACATAACAGAGCTACATTGGTTTATCAGTTTGTCTTCAGTGATACTATTGGAGTTGAACTACTAGCATCTACATTAGCTGAATTTTAAAAAGTAAATTCATAAGCTCGGTCACTGTAGGGGAACTCCTAATGTAGTACGTTACCTTTATGGTCAGATAACTGATTTATCAATATGATCTAGTATGAGAGAGATAACTACTCAAAGCACTTAAAATGACATGGGGGTAAGAAAGATTGTGCCAGTGATTGTATTTTAATCTTCCATTATATTTAATTAAGTTCAGATGTTTCATGTTTTAAAGAAATTTCTGCATACTATGAGAAGAAAGATCAAAAAGAAGCAAATTAAATAAGTATTTATCATATAATTTCAAATCTCTATAGGTATCAGTAAGTCTTTATCAGTAATCATGAGACGGTGAGAAAAAAATGAGGTGATGGATTTCATGCAGGCATGCATTTGGAGTTAAAAACTGCCAGGTGTGTATAGTATTTCTAGTAGGTGCTTGTCATAAAAATAAGAATTGGTGTCTCAGCCTGTTTTCAGGTATCTCTACAGTAATTAATTTGTTTTTATCCACTTGGTTTTTAAGGTTTGAGGGAGTGTAGAGACTTCCACTTCTATGTCATTAACTGTTTAAGGATGGTTATGTAAATAACTGTATGGCCTTCATTGTACTACTTCTGTATTTGTATCATTTAGGTACTATGGTAGTAGTGGTGATGGGCATTTTAGTTAGGGAATGTTAACTTCTTATGTTTGGGGTTTTCTTTGACCTTGCTTGAAAACATGTAGACTTCTGTCCTGATTCGTTTTTTAGGCTGAACTGGAATACCACTATACCATGCTAAACTGGAACGAGATCTAGACAGCATTCACTGTAATAAAGATTTATCAGAAACCCTGGAGCACATGAATGAGTATTTTTAATTGAAGAATAAGACACAACACACTTTGAGAAAGAGCTATCCTTATTAAACTGCATCTGCAGATACTAGTTCTTGTAGAAAATGTATAGGAAGTATTCTTAAAACTCTTCAGTCGCAACCTACTTCCTAGTTTACCACACTATAATGAATGTGTAAGAAGGCCATGTTAATAAATTGGTACCTTACCTCATTGTTGCACCTTGTGTGTCTGTGTGTGTGTGTGCACGCGTGTGTGTGTGTGGGTATCTTTTCTGCCGCTCTGTGGGCCAATTTTCTTTTTTTTTTTTTTTTTTTTCCTATAATTAATTCTTCCTTAATTTCCTGGAGAGGAACAGTTGGGTTTTTTTCTTGCATGATTTTTCTGCAGTTGTTTTCTATTAATTTTTGTTTTCTGAGCTGAGGTTGAACAAACTCTCCTAGTGTTTTAAATTGAGCATTAACTCTCCTAGGGACCTGATCACCTCAGTTCCTACTATCAGTGGCTGGAATTTCTAAAGATTCTAGCAACATGTTTTTTCTTCATCTCACTTTTTAGCATATGTCAATTTAAGAACAAAGGTGTTAAAAATGGCCAGGAATTTCAATTTTTAGCTTGATAATGTGGTCTCTTCATTTCTTGTTGTCTACTTGGACACCTTTCTCTATGAACAGCTGACAGTTACAGCAGTTTCTAAATGGAAGATGTTTTTAGAAAATCAAATTTTGTGCAGGTGAATCAATACATTTGGCTGGTGAGGCCAGCTGGTGAGACCTTAACTATAGGATGGAGGATTGAGGAAGCATGTTGTAATAAGCAAGTGCTCTGAATGGAGGTAGAAAAGATCAAGACACTCAATAAAAGAATAGGGAAGGAAAAGTTTCAGAACTATTGTAGCAGAAATAGATTTCTATATAAGATAGTAATTTTTAGGTTTTAAAAAATATGTAGTAAAAACTAAGTAAGATTCCATTAAAGCTGTAGAGGCAGTGACTTCTGTACCTTAAACAGTTAGAAAAACGAGGACAGAAAGAACACTTTTCATCCTTTTCTTTCTGTCTGTCCACCACCTCTTCCTTTGCCCTTCCTTTGTCCCCCTTTCTGCTTTTTTCCCTTTCTTATACTTTGCCAGAAAAGAAACTGTGATAGAAGAAGACAGTGAAAAAGAGAGTTGTAAGTGTCTTTAAAACACATGCTTTAACAAGACTTTAGGTTTCTCTTTATCAGAGTTTAAATTTGCAATTACTATTGCTGTGATTTTTAGATTCAATTTTTTGTACAGAGTGATTCTTTACAACAAAATTCTAGGAATGATAATCAAAAAATGAAGATATTTATTTCATATAGCATATGCACATTTAAAATAATACAGGGAATTGTTTATTGAAAATATTCAATTTTTATGCCTGATCTGCTCACTCTTTTGTAGATACTTATTGTTTTGTAATAACATCCTGCTTTCCTGAAAGGAGACAGGGCAGGGGGGAATGAAGTTTAAATGTAAAATACATTTTAGCTTCTCCAAAGCTTTTGTTGACATAAACAGATCTAGGTCTTTGTGGTTGGTGTTTGCAGTTAATTAGCTTTCTCTTCCTTAACAAACAAAGCAAATGGAGTCACAAGACACTTGTCACCTTTTCTGTCACTCTAATAATAATGTATGTATTTAGCTTATGCAGTTCTTCAGTTGTTTTTAGTGCTAACTTTCCTACATTACATGTAATGGAAGTGATAAGTAAAAGTTGCAAAACATTTGTGTTGCAAGAGAAAGCATGACTGATAGCGACATTCCTCTCTACAGGAAAAAAAAAGCATGTGATAGAGCCTTAACAATGCCCTAAATATATATAAGTATAAACCTTATCACTTCAGGTTTCAGAAGTTAACTTTGAAAAATGATTGCTACTTTGGTTTGCTTTTAGTATGGAAACAATTATTTAAATATTATTTTGAAAACAAGATTTTGTTTTGTTGGTTTTGGTTTTTGTTTTTTGGGTGGTTTTTTTGGTTTTTTTTGGGTTTTTTTGTTTTTTTTTTATTTTATTTTTTTTATTTTTGTTAGCAGTATCAGTAATGAAGTTACAGAGAAAAGAAAATTTATTTTATACTCCGAAATAACACTTTAACTTGTTTGAAATAAACCAGTATCAAAACTGTCAAATCCAAATAGGTAAAGTGGAAGACACAGGAAAATAAACTAATATGATAAAACCCACTGTTTTAATGTGAAATAATATAGGACTTATGGTTATACTTTATGAGAGATGGTTATGAGCTACAATAATTTTTCTAAATTGAAGGCTTACATCTAGTATCTGTCATGTCTGTTAAAGAGGAAGGAATATCCAGAAATAAGGGTGTTAATCTGGAAAATTGCAGTTTGTTCCCTATGTTGCTAATTCTGTGTGTTATTCAGAATTAATTGTTTAGGCCTACGTACCTGAAGGTGTTCAGGAATCTAATTCCTCTTAGCAGATCCTTAGTTAGTGTTTCTAAGTATTAGGGAGTTTTTTGGTTGTGATATTTTTTCTTCTTTTTTTTTTTTTTCTCAAAAGTGTGGGTTTTTTTTAACATACTGAGATTTAGCACATTGAATTTGATGTGGGATTTAGAAGGAAATGGCTAGGATTTAAGAGATGCCAGTCTTTTTAATTTTTTTAGTACTTTTTGTAAGCTGTATTTTTCAGTCAGACTGAAGAGCTTTTATCTGAGTAAAATAATATATTGGTATAAAATTGACAATACCCAAATCAGCAGAGAAAAAATTAGGCTAAATTGAGGGCTAAAATTGTTTAGCATAGATGAGTCTCCAAAAAAATGTTTTGGAACTCAAGTACAAGTGTTTTTTTCCTTAATCTTATCCCTTTGTTTCACAAAGATTGATCCTTATTGTTGTTTGTCAATGTAAGAATGTAAATTGCTAAAGTAATTTAAAAGGAGATTGATTTCCTGATGGCTTTTAGTCACTACCACCCACTGTCTACAAACCAGTCTTTGCAGTTATGTATGGCCCACAAGCTTGCTGAGGTGTACCGTGTTCCATCCTCTAGGTCATTGATGAAGGCATTAAACTGTTCTGTACCCAGTATTGATCCTTGCAACTGATGACTGGCCACCTGCTGGACTTTGTGCCACTGGTGGCAACCTTTCTTGTTAAATTCCATTCAGAGCTCTTTTGAAATATGGGTATCAGCAAATACATGTTTCAGAACTTCAAAGACTAATATGCATGTTTTCTCGTCCAAAGAAGTTACTCGTGGGGCAGGCTCTCTCTTGGGCCATAGTGTTGCAGTTGTATGTTTATATAAAAAAGACTCACTCTCAGGACATACATGAAGTTGTGTGTGCCCTGGTTCACTGATTCATTCATAAGGGTTGCATGACAGGAATTGCTATCAAATTCTTACTACATTTGTTAGGCTGATTATAATCTTAATTACTGGTTTTTTGCAAGTCTTGTATTTTAGCACTATTTTTTTTGCTTTTCCTTTAATGATGGCTATGTTCCTGATGACACAATAGTACCAGGTTTCAGGTGTATCCCAAGGTAACTGTATTGTGGTTGTTATTAGTCATTACCTTCTCCTACCATTGTGTCTGGTTTCTGGCTCTAATAAAATAGGGCTTCAAATAATGTGCTGCTTATCCTAAACTAAGACACAACAGAATTTTTTAATAATTTGATTATCAGGAAGATACATCAGTCGTCATGTAAAAGTTAGAAAGTAACTTTTAAGACTGAAATGATAAAGTGCTAATATATTGTGACTTTGATGTAATATATTAACTCCTGAATGTATTCTTATCTGACATTTATTGCAGAGTGTGCTAACAGTAACAGTTTAATTTATGACAGCTTGCTAAAGGAAGTATGCCCTTATTTGCTTGAGGTCACATTCTATTTTTGCACTTTGTATACTACTTAGGTACATAATTTGTTAAAATTGTCATTTTTTTCAGTGATATATCTTGGAATTTTTGTTGTTTGTTTGGTTGTTGTTTTTTTTTTCCTTTTTCTTGCTTAGATATACCTAGAGACTTGTTAGCATTTTTTGAAAACTTCATATAAGCAGAAAACAAAATCCATCTTCTTGTTAACCTATGCAGCTGATCTGTGTAAGGCAATCTAAAACAAGGCAAGGAACATGTATGTAAAAAAAAAAAAAAGGTGAATGGACTGTCCTTTTGGAATGCAATTCGTTTCAGTATCTGCAGCGCATAGTAAGTTCTTGAAAGAAGACAGACTGAAATTCTTCGAACTATGAATATGCCTCCTAAAAACCATCACAGTTTTAGCTCGCTCCTCCTTTTTGCGCCAGGGAACCACCGTGACTAATTTTGAAAGGTTCAGAGTGTCATGGTTTGACCCCAGCTGGGAACTAAGCACTATGAAGCCTGTCGCTCACTCCCCTGCCCCAACTGTCTCCCCCCACCCACCCACTGCGGTGGAGAAAAGGTAAACTTCATCGGTTAAGGAAAAACACTTTATTAATTTAAACGAAATGTAATTTATTACTGCAAGTAACGAAAAAAGAGCGTGCATTATACCAAGGGGTTGTGAGAGCCGCGTGCTCCGAAGGCCTCTGGATGTTCGTTCCAGAGCAGGAGGCCGTGAGCCGCGCCCCCAGCAGTGCGAGGGGATGGCGGTGCAGCGGCGGGGCCGGCCGAGCGCTGCCCTGCCGCCTATGGGGCGGAGGTGTCGGAGCTCCCCGGAGCTCTGCCCCGGTCCCTCGGCGGCCGCCCCCGGCTCCAGGCAGCGGGAGCGCGGCGGGGCCGCGGGCGCAGCCGGTAGCGCCAGGGCGGGGATGTGCCGCGCCCGCCGTGCCCGGCAGCGGCGCTCTGCTGGCAGCCGGACGGGCCGAGCTCGTACTCCTGGTAGTCGTCGTCCGCCCTGACCGTGTGCAGGATGCGGCCGAAGCGCTGCCGGCAGAGCGGGCAGGCGGCGCGCACGGCGGCCCACTGGCGGATGCAGCCGAAGCAGAAGGTGTGCAGGCAGGTGCCCACGTGGGCCGCGTTGTCCAGGTCGTCCAGGCAGATGGGGCAGAGCCCGGCCGCCGCTGGCTCCCGCTGGCCCCCGCCCGAGGCGGCCGGCGCGGCTGAGCCGCTGTCCTGCAGAGCCTCCTCGGCACCGCACGCCATGGGCTGCCGAGAGACGGCCCGAGGGCCGGAGCTGCTGTGGCGCCGGGAGCCGGCAGCAGAGAAGGGCCCAGAGCGGGGGCAGAGAGGGGAGAGAGGGGCCTCCCGAAGGGTCTCGGTGTGGGGCTGAGAGGGGAGAGAGGGGCCCGAAGAGTTTCGGCGTGGGGCTGAGCGGGAAAAGAGGGGCCGTCCGAAGGGTTTTGGTGTGGGACAGAGAGGGGAGAGGAGCCTCCCGAAGGGTCTCAGTGTGGGGCTGTGGCGCTGGGAGCCGGCAGCAGAGAAGGGCCCAGGGCGGGGGCCGAGAGGGGAGAGAGGGTCCTCCCGAAGGGTCTCAGTGTGGGGCAGAGAGGGGAGAGAGGAGCTTCCTGAAGGGTCTCTGTGTGGGGCAGAGAGGGGAGAGAGGGGCCTCCCTAAGGGTCTCGGTGTGGGGCAGAGAGGGGCCGCCCGATGGGTCTCGGTGTGGTGCAAAGAGGCGGGACAGGGGCCTCCCGAAGGGTCTCGGTGTGGGGCAGAGAGGGGAACAGGCACCTCTCTCCTTGCAGGGAAAGCAGGTCTTACTGGAAAGTGACCGAGCAGCCCCTCAGCTGCCTCCACAGGTGCCTCCCCCCTCGGTTCCCCTCAGGCGCGCTGCCCCCATTCCAGCAGAAATGTCCCTTGCAGTGCTGCCGCCAGCCAGTGGGGCTCGGCCGGCACAGGGCAGGTGCAGGGGCCGGTCGGGGTCGCAGGAAGGCGCTGGGAGCCCTCAGTGGTGCCGAGGGCCCCGGAGCATTCACAGGAGCCAGGACCAAACGCACTGGCTTCTGAAGTGCAGTGAGTTTGTGGCTGTGTGTCCCACAGTAATAACACGTAGTCTCTGGGCCTGCACTTCAACCAGCAACTGAGGAGGACAGCAAACACCCCAAAAGGGGGAAAACCTTTGAATCACAGGATGTTTTTCACGTCATGGTGGCGTTTTGAGCTGAGATAAGCCTCAGTCTCCTCAGATCCTGTAGTGACTGTTTTCCCTTAGTGTGAGGACTCAGCAGCAGGGAGTGCAGCAGTGCAGGCAGGGAACACTTGGTGCCTATGAAGCTCTCTCTTGGCACTTTAAAGACCTGTCAGGGAAGAAGGACCTCTTGCTTGTTGTCACAAAACTTCAGCAGTGGGAAATGAACTCTGGAGGCACTTTTTTCATACCCCCGCTCAA
Source organism: Oenanthe melanoleuca (assembly GCF_029582105.1). Classification (NCBI taxonomy): domain Eukaryota; kingdom Metazoa; phylum Chordata; class Aves; order Passeriformes; family Muscicapidae; genus Oenanthe; species Oenanthe melanoleuca. The sequence goes on from NC_079362.1 coordinate 50,006,323, forward strand.
ACAGGACCACTTGAGAGTCAGTTGCTTAGGACTGACTTTTGAAAATCCTCAGGATGGGGATAGCACAAGATGTCCTATTGGCTAACTAAAAAATTCACTGAAAAAAAAAAAAAAGCTTGTCCGGATATTAAATTAGGATCCTCCTGTATTTCAGTTACAGGCTGCAGAATATCTGCTCCCTTGTAGACCTCTCTGTGTTGCGGAAGCACAAACTGTGTCACCATGTTTTTTCAACAGGATTCAAGAATCTCTGCTCCAGCACCTGAATCACATTTCTCCCTTCTTCTAACCTTGATGTCTGCAGGGTTGCTTGTCTTTCTCAGCTGCTGTTGGATGGGGCTTTTTTTCCCCTGTCTTGATTATGTTATCACAGGGGCATTGCTGCCATTGTTGTTCCGCTCGGCTTTGGTCAGCAGTGGGTTTGTTTTGAAGCCGAGTGGAAGTGGCTCTCTCTGACTTGGGGGAAGTTTCTGATAGCTTATTGGAGCCAGCCCTGTAGATCCTCTGCTACCCAGCTGATACAGGAGCCCAGAATTTGACACAGCATTCCAACTGTGGCCTCACCAGTACTGAGCAGAGGCCAACGATCACCTCGCTTTCCTTGTCTTCAATACTTTGTGTAATGCAGCTGGGGATCTTTGTAGCAAAAGACAAGCTAGCTTCTTTCAAGGGGAAAATTCAGGGTGGAACCTCTTGTGCATATATATGTGCATATCAATAGTTTAAACTTGAAAGTGTTTCCTTGGCACATGAATTACTCAGGTTACATGGCTTCCAGCTGTAGCAAGGTTAAGTTTAGATACTTGGTGTTTTGAAGATGGTTCTATTGAGCACATCTGCACTATCTTAGAATTATTTAGAGAGAGCAACTTTAAAAATAACTTCATAAATTTTTTGTGTTGCTTTTAGGCTAGGCAAGTATACATGTATGTAAAGGTTACTAGTTATTTCTTCCATCCTGTAGGTCAGGAGCTTCATGGGTTTTTAATATTTTCGCATTCTGTGTAATAACTCATTATATTCATAACGTGTAAAATACATGGAATTTATTTATCTTTTAAAGCAAATTTCTGGTCCTAGAGCAAAGTCTTAAAAAGATTTTAATTTTTTCATATACACCTTGCGCTGAGAACTTGACACTTTTCCTTTTATTGTGCTGTGTCTTGTTAGGTGGAGGTTGTATAATAGGTTTTTTGTGTGCACCTTCTTTAAGTGAAAACCATGCAAATGCTGATTTGTTTTTGTTGCTATAAAATATGGCACATTTCAAAGTGCAAAGCTAGTGCAGGTTTGTGTTAGGTAGGAGTAACATGCAGTATAGTCTTTTACAGTGTAGAGAACTTCTGTCCAGGAGCTTGAGGATATTGGGAAGGTGTGAGGAGAGATGGGAAGGGAAAGAAGTGAAGAACAGCAATTCTTGTAAATATCACAAAACTCAGGTAAGGATACTGTTGGGGCTTCCTCTTATTCTAGGAGATACACTATATCTCTTCTAGTAAACAAAAAGAAAAGAAGAATATTTCATTGGTGTTTTGTTAGGTGTGGTGTGTGATAACTATGTAGTTTGTCCTGGTGTTCTAGATTTGTGTAATTTATACTTCATAAGGAAATTTCTATTTTGCCTGAAGTGTATAAGCATGGTAGTTTAAAACAGTAGCAAATATGACTGACTGCTTCGTTGATAAATAAGCAGCCCTGACATTTCAAATGTGAGTAGACATTTAGATTGTGCTTGTTTGCTAATACATTATGAAAGTATAGTGGATACAGCAGGAACTGGAACAAAATCTGTCCAATTTTCAACTCCTGTAAGTATGGCCATGGATCTTATTTTGTATTTGGTGTGAATTGAACTACATTTTTTTTGTCTTGCTTTCTCAAAACAATTGAGATAGTTGTGTCATTATCTTCATTCACCAGAAAGGGAGAATCCCTTGGGAACATACCAGATTTGGACATTTTAACTGACTAAGTATTTTAATTAAGGTTAATTAAGGTTGTACAGCTCTGTGGCTTTTTTTTTTTTTTTTTTTTTTTTTTTTTTTTTTTTTTTTGTTAGAATGAAGACAAATATTTTTTAGATGGGCAGTGTTGTTTACGTAGAAATAACACAATATAACATAGCAAATCAATGTTTAATCACTTAGAGTGAAAATAAGCCTTGCAATAGCTTGGCACAATTTTCTACTTGAACTAGAAAGTTGAACTACAGTCCACAGAATCAAAGTAGAGCTGCTCTTTACCAGAAGTAAAAAATCAGCACTTATATAAGCATGATGTAGTCAGTGTGATACCTGTCAATTCATCCCAGATATTAGATGTAAATATAATAGCTGCATTGGCATATTGGCTGTGAGCAGTAAACTTCAGCAAACTTGTTTAAAAGACATAGCTAATTGTGTGGGGTCTGACAGGCAAGTTTTCTTTTGCAGTCAAGGAACTTCCTTAAATGATTGATAGTTTTGCTTGCTTCGTTGAACTGTAGTAGAACTGCGGCTCATATTTGTCTCTCTATGTGCTAAGTGAGTGAATGGTGGAGAGTAGCTCTGTCTTTCAGCTCTTCATGTTACAGTTGTCCTCCTAAAGTTACAAAAAAAAAAGAAAAAAAATCCATACTGACTTGTTTTGTGGGTAAGGTAAGAACTGCTTGCTGTGGAATTATAGACAGACTTGGAATATTAGCTCTATAACAATAAAACTTTTTTGTACTGAAAGGCAGTACACATTGGTTTATACAGTGCAAGTTCCAAATGTTCGCATCGGGATGCTCTCTTTTCCTGTGAAAAGAAACCAGCATAGTAGCACCAGTGTGATTTTTGCAAAGTGAGAAAGGCTCGCAGTATAGGTTGAAGCCTTATGGAACAAGAGCTGTAAGAAAAGGTACCGTAGTAATCAAACAATTTTTTTCAGTAAGTATAACAAGCCTACTGCTGTAATGCTGCAAGGATGTGAGCAGTGAAAGAATAAATAATTTTTGTGTTTCTTAGCTGAAGACAGGGAGGCATCATGCTGTAATCCAAGCCAGCAAATAATAATGTTGTGTATGGTGAAGTTCATTCTTGGTAAGGCGAAGTTATGTGAACTTGGAAGTACACTAAGTTATTTCTTACACCTGACCAAACCGTTTGAATTAAATTGTACTATTTCCACCTGTCAAATGGTGGAGAAATTTGATTCTTATTTCTATTTTTATCTGAGAGCTTTCTTTTCATCACTTACCTGTGAAGATGATGTACAGATCCAAGCTCATTCTTAATAGGACATTTTCTTACCTCAAAAACCTACATCTTTTTTCTTATGTATTGTGTTTTAAACTTCATCTTCCAGTTTGTTTGCACTGGGTTTGGGTCTCACTATTCTTTTGTGTACAACCAACAGCGGATCAGATACAGACTGTTGAACCTGGAACCATACGGTCAATAACTTGTCTTAGTTTTATTTAAATCCATTCTAAATAAATTCAACTTGTCAGTTAATGCAGCCAGTCATTATGTTTTCTTCAATGTTCTGTATACAGACTTCTGAAATGTAAGTGAACCTATCTGTAAGAAACTAAAATGTTCCAGTTTTCCGATGAAAATCTCTGCTCTTTTGATGCCTGGAAGATGCCAGTAGGTAAACTGAATGTCTTGTTAACCTGAATATAGGTTAATAATTCAGTAACTACTGATTTACTTGGTTTTTCCCCTAAGATGTTAGATGGGTTAAGAAGAGAGAAGATATAAATGAGTTATGGGAAGAAGAAGATTGTTAGTTTTCCTTCAGTTTGAATTAAGAAATCTAAGCACTTTGTTGAGTGTCTGTTTTGTTTTGTTTTTTAATCAGAGTTTAGGTTGTCTTAGAAAAACTACTGGATTACTGATTTATTTGAGGATTATAGTCACTGTGCTATAGCATAAGCATCATCTTTAGCATTTAGAACACACGTCATCTGGAAATTGGCCACTTCTAAGACTGAATATTTGGGGAGGCTACCTCAGAGAAATGCTGGTAATACAATAGTCATATTTTCCATTAAAAGTACTTGGGTGTTTCTGAAGTTATAAGGGTATGTCACAAAATTCAGGAGGCAAGCCATTTACCTGTGAGTCCTTCTTCAGGATCTTATATGTATGTAAACTTCTTTTATTAAGGCTGAACAAATCCCTTCTGGTCTGCTTTTCCTCCCATATTAAATATGTGTGCGGTTTTTTCCTTTTTTTTCCTCTTCTGTGGAGTCCAATGATAGATAGATGGATAGAGCTTTCAGGTGGGGTCTAAAGTAGGGAACTGAGGCACTTACCTGTTACAGTCAAGTCTGTTGTTGGTTGTCTTTACTGCAAGGATATATTAATCTACAGTTCCCGTTTTCTTTACTCCAGTTGTGTCTAAATACTTAGTAATTTTTAATATGTCAACACTTAATACGTTACGGTGTATTGTTTAGGGAGATCAGAAAGACTAATCTGAAATAAGTTAAAGTCATACATAATTAAAAGTATCAGCACAAATAAAGCATTTGAGAATATTTCTTCTATTATTATTACTATTATTATTATTATTATTATTATTATTATTAATAATAATAATAATAATAATAAAGAGAGAGCACATAATATGCTGGGATTTGTACCTTTTAAAATCATAGATGTAAATTAAAATACATTCCACTGTGTGTTCTTTAAACAACTTAGTCCTTGCAGATTCTCTTTGCAATATAAAATAAACCTGTCAAAGTATCTTGAAAGATGAATGTTCTACTATAGTAAATGCTGTCAAGACAGGAGCAGTCTTAAGTAGTCTTAGGAAGAGAGAGGAATGTTGTCCATTGATACACAAAATATATCCGATTATGGTTTAAGAACATACAAGCCTTCTGGTAAGTCAGAAATACCACCAGAAAGGGTACCAATTTGTGGTTGGTCTAGGACCTGATACTACAAATACTACATTTAATTTTTTTTTTCCATTGTAAGTTCCATATTTTTAGGTTCCACACCTTCACGTGAATTATTTGATCAGTTCCTAGGTCTGAAAGTTTAATTTCCTCGTAATAACTTTAGAAATTTTTTTTCGGTTTAGGGAGTTCAGAGGATGCATCTGCCTGGTGTTGTGCAGACCATGATGAGCAGGGCTGACTGAGGCTTCAAGACAGAGTTAATTACTCTGGTGCTAAAAAGAAGACTTCCCGCATAATTCGTGACTGAATGTGATCAGTAAAGAAGCTTTGCACTGAAGTGTTCACAAAACTTGGCTCATGCTTCATGGCTTCATTGTCAGTGCTTCTGACAGAACACAGAAGCACTACATTTTATTCTTTGGAATATTTTTAGGTTTAAGTATGGTTTAAATCCATCTGGCACCTAAGCCCCGTGCAGATGCTCAGTCACTTCCTCCCCAAGAGGATGAGTGAGAGAATCAGAAGGGTTATCCCTGTGGTCAATTAGGGTCTCGGCTGTGTCCTCTCACAGCTTCTTGCACACCCCAGCTTGCTTACTTGTGGGGTGGTACAAGAAGCATAAAAGGCCTTGATTCTCTGCAAGAGCTGTTCAGCAATAAGAAAAATATATCTCTATCATTAACCGTGTATTCAGTGCAAATTTAAAACCCAACCCGATACCAGCTACTGTGAAGAAAATTATCTTTACCCCACCTAAACCCAGCACATTCCAGCCCTTATTTCCTGGCATTTACATCATGCTCAGGTCCTATATTACTTGGTATGACCTTACTAACCACAACCCCCTTTCCATTGTTTGATATACTACACAGATAGCATTCTTTTAGTCTGAGAATCACCTCAGCAAAATTTTCATAAAATGTCCATGGAGTTTATTTAGTCCATGACTTTGTGTTCCATCTGTTCTGGTGGCCACTTGAGACAGGGGAGGTGGTGTTTTGCATGAAGTAACTGGGCACCAAAGCCAGGTCTGGAACTGTTTCTTTTAAGTCTTCTCCTCCATTGGTTTGGGTGGTACTGTCATAATTCCTATGAGATGCAACTCAAATCATGGCTTACAGCAGCAGTTTAAAGGTATGTCCATTATAACCTCTGTGCCTCATCCTTTTGGGCCAGAATTTATGGTTTTTACAGTGAACTCCTTCACTTGTTCCTACCATGCCTAGCAGCAGGGAGTTCCTGCTCTGGTCCACCATTAACCTCCATGGGCTACAGAGAGACAGAGTGCCTCACCATGGTCTTCACCAAAACAGGCTTCTCAGGAATCTCTTTCTTCCTTTCCTCCATCATGGGGTACCACCCACAGGAGACAGTTCTCCAGAGACTTTTTCAGTGTGGATCCTTGTCACAGGTTGTAGCTCTTCATGACCTGCCCCAGCCTGAGGTGAACTCCTTCAGAAACAGCATGCTTCACTATGGATCCCTCACAGGGTCACAAGTCCTGCTAGCAAACCTGCTACAGGGTGGACTCCTGTCTCCGTGCATCCACAGATCCTGCAAGGAACCTGTTAGGTTAGGCATAAGCCTATCTCGGAGTCACAGCTGCTTTTGGTCATCCAGCTATTCCACCATGGGGTCCTCCATGGCCTGCAGGTGGGTACCTGCTCCTGCATGGAGTCATCCTTCTACGCAAGTTCACACTGGTATTCCAGGCTGTCCAGTACAGCAGCACAGAAAAGTGCAGCAACACCCTGGCTACCTGCCAGCCCAGGCACTTTGCCATGGCTGTTTTCAAAATGCTCTGGGGCACAACACAGTAAGGTGATCAGCAGCACAGCACTACAAGGAGCTGCAAAGGCAACAAGTGGCCACTAATGAGCACTAGACCTAATATTCAGTCAGGCAAGCAAGGTCTATGGCAATCACAGGAGCATGCTCATTGCTAGCTAAATGGCATTAGCTATAAATTTGATCTAGTACATTTGAGTCAAATCTGTTGTTACCTTGAGCCTTTGTGCTTCACACTGGCTGCCAAAAAGGACTGTTACGAATTAACCCCAGCTGCCAGCTAAGTTCCATGCAGCTTCATTTCCCTGCCAGTGGGATTGGGAAAAGAATTGGAAAGTGAGAAAATTCACAGGTTGAGATAAAACTAGTTTAATGAAAAACAAAAGCCACAGACACAAGCAGAATGAAAACCAAGAAATTATTTCAGTGCATCCCATGGGCAGGCAGATGTTCAGCCATCTCCAGGAGAGCAGAGCCCCATCACACATAATGGTAACATGGGAAGGCAAATGCCATTGTTCCAAAATGTCCCTTTCTTCCTCTTTCTTCCCTCTGCTTTATATGTTGATGATCCAGCCATGTATCCTCCCAGCCTCCTGTGCACACCCAGTCTCGTCACCAGCATGGCAGTGTCAAAAGCAAAAAACGCCTTGGCTGTGTGTAAGCCCTGCTCAGCAATACCAAAAGCAACTTTATTTTATCAAGCCGGTATTCAGCACAAATCCAACACAACCACCGTGAAGAAAATTAATTCTATTCCAGCCAAAATTGCATGATGACAATAGACTTCTTTTTTTTTCTTTTTTTTTCCTTTTTTTTTTTCTTTAATTAATGCTCTTTTATCAGGAACATAAGGAAGGGTAAGAATAATTTAGGACTGGAGAGTAATTTGGGAGAAAGCTATAAGGATAAGCAAGGCTTCTTTGTCTTTACAGCTGCTAGGTGCAGAATGACAGCTGTAAATGAGTATGGTGAAGTTCATCTGGACACTGTGTGTCCTTATCATCTTCTACTTTCCCTGCCTGTTGACATCTTAATTCTTTAATTTCTTTCTAATTGCATTGTATTTCAGAATTATCTTGCATTCCCAGTGCTTTCTTCTCCATTTTCAGGTGAGTTGACACCATACCAAACAGAGTCTCAGTTGCAGCTAAGGTGTGAATTATTGCAGCTATTATTACTGGATAATTGGGGACTATTGTAATGGTAATATTCTGAGAGACACAGATCAAGTCTCCAAATTTCAGGCACACATTTTTTTATGCTCTGCTACTATCTGGTTAGTCTGTTACAAGCTAAGAATCAAACACTAAGCAAATGCATTGATCTTTGGGGTTCTTTAGAGAGTTGATACCTATTTTCAGACATCTTTCCATGAATCTGTTTCCTGCAAATAGTTGCAGACTGTGGCACGCAATCCAGTATGATAGAATACTGTACTTCTGATTCTAATTCATTCTTTTTAGGGTCTGGGTATAAGGTGAACAAGAATTTATTTCATTTTTCTGTTTTAAGCAAGCAGTGTAATGTCTCAGAGCAAGAATAAAATGATATGTTTCACAAATAGATCTTCCCTGTACAGGGAAGGAAAGCTCCAAGGAAGGATATGCCTCAGATGATGCCTCAGTCATTAGCAAAGTAAAATAGTCACTAACTCATCTCTTGACATGCATGATATACATCCTTCTCTTATGAAATGAAATTACAGGTTGAGGAAGACAGTGGTGGGAGAAACTGGTGAGATTTTATCCATTCCATTCATTGTTTAAGTAGATTACATGTAGTTATCCCTGAAGTAAGCCTGCAGATATCCCAGCTGAAAGCCTATTTGCATGTTACCCAGGTCAGTATAGAAAGGATTTGTCTTAGCTTGCTTCTTTGTTTTAAGCCAATATAGTCCTTACTGGTGTTAGTTATAATATTCTTGCTGAAGTCTCCTTCCTTGTACTTTCGTGGATAAAAGACAGCTGTAGCTTCTGTGTTTAGTAACCAAATGGATTTCACATTTAGCCAAGAAAGCCATTCTGACTTGAATCAGTGTGGTCATCAGGACTAGGGCAGGGGTTGTCCTCCCATACTCGTAACTGGTGAGTTCAAAAATTGTGTTCAGTTTTCCGCCTCTCACTACAAGAACATTGAGGTGCTGGAGCCTGTCCAGAAAAGGGCAGTGGAGCTGGGGTAGGGTCTGGAACACTAGTCCCATGAGGTGCAGCTGAGGGTGCTCAGCCTGAAGAAAAGGAGGGTAGGAGGAGCCTTATCATTGCCTACAATGGCCTGGAAGGAGATTGTAGCAAGGTGGGGGTCAGCATCTTCTCTCAGGCAACAAGTGACCAGACAAGGGGAAATGGTCACAAGTTGCCTAGAGAGGTTCAGGTTGGATATTAGGAAAAATTGTTTTACTATGGTTAAGCACTGGAATGGGCTGCCCAAGGAACTGGTAGAGTCAGTGTCCCTGGGAGCGTTCAAATAATGAGTAGATATAGCACTTTGTGCTGTGGTTTACTGGTAGTGTTTGATCAGAGGTTGGACTTGATCTTGAAGGTATTTTCCAGTATTAATGATCCTATGATTCTGTGATCATTTATCTTCATTTTCAGATCCTAAACCTGAGACGTTTAGAATATATGTTTCCAAATAACTTTCAGTGTGTCAAAAGTATTTTTCACTAGGATTCTCAAATCTCAGAGCAGTATTCTGTATCTTAGTCAGGAGAAGAGTATCATGAGGTAGAAAGAGGAGCTACAGAGAGTAAATGTCCAAATGGTATAATACTGTCAGACAATGTGATACTTTTTTTATTTTAACATCTACTTAATATACACATATTAGTAAATTTTTCTAGCATAAATTTAATTTTGTTGTGTGCTACTACCAAAACACTTTATTTTAAAAGAATATAAAATTTTTATTGTACTGTAACGCAATACTTCCAGCAGAAATACAGAATTTCACCTAACTCAAAGGTGTTGTATACACAGGGTGCCATCACACAGTTATCCACTCACTGTAGAATGTGTACTAGGCACTTCAGTTAAATTTTGTGGGGATTAGAATTATATATCAGTATCAATGCTGTCTGCATGAAAATCATTTGCAGTATATGTGAGCCTATAGCACTGTTTCCAGTGTTTTGAACTGCTTCAACTTCTCAAAAATGGAAATGTTAAGATTTATGCATCTTATCTAAAACAACCCAAAACTTTAGCCATTTGGAATCTGATAATTTTGTTATGTGTGGATTTTGAAGCAAACTTTGCTGTAGTTTAGAATAAAGGAAAAGGTATCTCTCTTAATTTTCTTTTTCCCTTAGATGCACAATCTTGCTTTAGAATTGTTGTTCTATAATACGATGTTGCAAGACAGAGTCATGCTGTTTAACCTTTTATTCTGTACATGTTCCTACATCTAAAGATATTTTAATATTGAACCACTTTTAGTTTCTAGAGAGTACTAAACAGCTTTTCAAGAGCTTTCATCAGTCTTTATCCTAAGCCTTCTTTCCTATCCAGTGACTGTAAATTCTAATTTAATTATATTGATTATATAATCCTGAATATCATGTGGTGAAGTTATTATTGGGTGAAACTTATGTGTCTCCCTCTACATTCTCTTTTTTCCCCCCTCTTTTTTTCTCTTTTTTTTTTTTTTTTTTTTTTAATTTTTTTTTTTTTTTTTTTTTTTTTTTTTTTAATTTTCCTTTTTTTTCTTAATTGGCTTCCCCCATCCCTATTCATAGGGAAGCCATGGATTGTCACCTGCCTCACCATCTGTTTAACTGCTGCTAAGGTGATGGGTAAAGGAAGAAAATGGACAACACAGCCATTGGGGCAATAATTCTGGCATGAATTGTTTCCTTCTTCTTGTACCTGGTGAGGAAATGGCTAAATGAAGCATTTGGAAGGTGTCAGTGTATTACTAATATCATAACTTTTAAGTGTTAAATTATAACATGAGCTAAGGCAGAGCTGATTCTTTTCAGTGTTGCCCAGAGTAGGTACTAGAGGCAGTAACAGGTGGTCCTCTCTCAACCTGAACCTAAGCTTTTTCTGTGAGGATGACCAAGGATGGGCACAGGTTGTCCATAGAGGCTGCGGAGTTCCTGTTCTTGGCTGTATTCAGAAGTCACCTGGATGTGGTCCTGGGCAGAACGGTAGAAGCCTTCTAGGTAGTACTGCTTAAGCAGGTCCCTTCAGTCTCTGGGATTGTACTATAATTTGGTGGAATTCCAACAGTAAGGATCACAAATAGAAAATTCATGACACAGAGGTGACACATGGAGAACCTAAGTTGTTTCCTCTAATACTTGTCATTTTATTAATAAAGTAGATTTTTCCAGCTATAACGTTTTGACTTTTTCATTTTATATTATGGTCTACTGAGTGGTCAAAATAAATAGTCTCCTTTTTCTCCCTTTATTTCATTATTATCAGGTACACATTTAGTCTTTTTATGGAAGGACTGCAGCACAGTATCATACTAGGAGAAAAAAACCCACCCAAACACCCATAAGTCACTTCTGAAACAACCTAGAGATCTCCTTTCGTAACTGTATAAATTATGCAGAAGCATAAAAAGCCATTTTATCCAGGTTCTCCTGCTTTCATATTCTTCCTCAGAAAGTAATTGAAATACATTTTGTTGTCAATAATTTTGAAAGGTTTGAAGAAATAGCATTGTACATGTTAGACTTTATAATTAATTCTGCTGTTATCATTAGTGCCTTAGAATAAGATCTTGGCTCAAGCTAGAAATTTCATTTGATATTGTAACTATCATTTTGCACAGAGATATTTTTGGGCGATTGTGAACATGCTCGTTCCAGCCCATGACAGTTATGCTAATAAAGACAGATGCCTCTGTATCTGAAAAGTATCTGAGTACTATTAAAGATGCATAATGCTTGACTAACTGTGAATTAAAAACCATAATATACTAGACTTAGCAGTGTAAATAGCAACTTAGAAAGCACACTAAACTTGTAGAAATGTACTGTAATATAATTCTTTATTAAAATTGTTTCTGGTTAAACACTACAAAATACCATCTCAACAAGGAAGCTTCTGTGAACTTCATCCTAAAGACTGTTTAGATTGTTTCCTAAAGACTTTTTTATTTCTGAAAAAATCAAACTAAAGTCAGATAGCTTCTGTCCCTCTATTGCTGCTGTTCAGTCACGTTTGCTATCCCGGCATGTCACTGTCACCTCAACAAGATGATAGTCTTGCAAGTGCACAGAGATCTCTATTCGTCATGTTTTTTTGCGACGCTGAGTGTGAGGCCACTGTATACCCCTTCGCATGTTAGCTCTTCAGACAGGCACTGCAGCATGCTGATTTCTGAGAGAAGGTCTGTGTGTCTTCCTCATATAGATGTCTTGTAGCCACTTCCTTGCTTATATGCACATGCTTGAGATGACCCTGCTTAAGCCTCATTTTTTGATTATGTGTTGCCTTTCATTCATGTCACCTCAGGCCTTTGCTTGTCAAATCTGTCCACACAGGGCTGCTGGTAAGTCTTTCTCTCCCCATATCACTCCTGGTTCCAGTCCCTTCTCAGAGAACGTCCTATGGTCATAAAAAACAAAGTCCTGTTGGCCATGCCAGTTCTACAACCAAGTATTGACAAGTATCAGTGCTCTCTTCCTCACAGCCTTTCACCCAAGATGAAGGAAAACACCACTTGGACTTTTCTACTCTCAGAATATCTAGTGGACAAACTAATGCTTTAGAAGAGCATAAATGTAATTGTTTGATGGTTTGCTAGTTTTCTCACAACAAAAGTTTTGGGAAGCTTTGTCCTGTTTGTGAATGTAGTCTTGGTGTTGGTGTATACTAATGTGTAGGGCTCCTGTGTAATACTAATTTTCCAGCAAGAGTAAATACAGTTTTGATGGTTTCAAAGGTAAAATAAGTAAGTAGATCAAAGTAGAGAGCACCATGAAGTAGTTGTTCGATCTAAGCACCCACATGCTGTGATCTGCTGACAATACAGAATTTCATGATGACTGCTAGTACTAGTACTTTTCTTAGCTACTTAGAAAACTGATCATCAAGACAATGCTTTTTATATTATTAATTTTCTTGGAAGGAGTTACAAGGAGTTTCTACTTGCACAGGTCCCTTTCAGTGTGCATCTCGGTATCTCACCTTTCTGTTTGTTACTCTTTTGCAGGGTTTTACTACTTAGAAGTACATATGTAAGTCCAGAGAGGCAGCTTCTAAAACTTCATTCTGTGCCATTCAGTTAAACTGTTACTCCCCCATAAATCTGAAAAGCTGAAAAATGAGTAAGGAAATTTTTATTTATAACTGCAATATTTAGCAGCTAATCCCAGGCAGAGTCCAGCTGTCTACTTTGGTATTCACAAGAGCCATGGGGGAAGACAAACAATCAAATAATGTTTAGTAAGAAACTGGGGTTCTAATGTGAAAATACATTTCTATCTAGAAACTATTGTAATATTCTGTTCTTTCTCTGTGAATAGTTTGTAATCTGTCTTCTGCTCTGTGACTAACAACAACACAATTAGGAAGTAAATTATTCATAAAATGTTTGTTTATACAAAAATTGAAAAGGAATGCTTATGTGAAACTAGTGTATTACTGAAAACTTTTTACATTTATACTCTTGTTCAGGAGCCAAGCATTCCATATTAATTGTTGGAAGTTAATGTTCTGAAAAGTTTTTCTTTATTGTGAAACACATTATGTTGCTGCAAATTCTTAATTAGTATATTGGCTATTCATCATTATAAATAGATAAGATCTTAAGATTAGCCTTTTATTCTGACTATTAAAAGCCTGCCATTACTGGATGTGATTATGAGATCTAGTTCAGTTTGTCTTCTGTGATGTTTTGTTTAGGCTTCTAGAGGAGAAAAAAGAAATTTCCTGCTGCACTTGAAAGTAAATTACAGGCTTTCATTTTCTGCATTGAATTAAAGCCTGCTACATTATTTGATCTGGACAATAAAGCATATGTAGCTGAACAAAACTTTGCAAACTCTGGTCACTTAAAAAGGTAAATTAGTTCAGTGTGAAGTAGTCCAGGAACAAAATAAACCATAATCTGACACATTTTAACAATCTCTTTTGATAAGTAGTAGAGTAAGTTATACTCTTAAATCATTCTGTCTTCATATTTCAAGTCTAGAAAGCAGAAGGATTCCAACTGAGAATTTGGGTATATTAAAAAATCTTTGGGAATTTAACAGACAACATGAAACTGAACAGAGTATATAGGAAAGGAATATTTTTCAGCATAGCAGCTTTGCCTAAGTTCTGCCCATTATCCTGAGGAAATACTAACCTTGTTGCATTCTGCAGCTGGGTCTCGACAGTATCTTTTCCCACTTGGAGGGGTTAATTAGTCTTCTTTCAGAATGTGACCTGTTTAGCTTACATTCACATCATGCAGCAGGCACTGGCTATACAAAGCAATGCCATTAACAGATGGGTGTGTCCAACTGCTTAATTAGGCAGAATAAAAAGGACCTTGTCAAACATTCATCTGTTGTTTGTCATACACCTGACGGTCCAATTAAGCAAGGGTGACGTCTTTTCTGCTATAATATCCACTTCCTTTACTTACATGGAGTGTCAGTGAAAAAATGGGAGAGTCTTCATTTAGATTATTGTTGTAGCTTTAATCCTAGCCAACAGCCAAGCCTGCACAGCCACTTACTCACTCTCCTACCAGTGGGGTTGGGGAGAGAATCAGAAGGGTAAAAGCTGAAGAGCTCAGGGGTTGAGATAAAAACAGTTTAAAAGGGAAAGCCACACACAAGCAAAGTAAAACATGGAATTAATTCAGTGCTTCCCATGGGCAGGCAGGTGTTCAGCCATCTCCAGGAGAGCAGGGCCCCATTACACATAATGGTGACTTGGGAAGACAAACACCATTGCTCCTAATGCCCCCTCTTTTTCCTTCTTCATCCCACTTTGTACACTGAGCATGATGCTGTATGGTCTGGAATATCCCTTTGGTCAGTTTGGGTCACCTGTCCTGGCTCTGTCTCCTCCCATGCAGCCCCAGTCCCCTCACCAGTGTGGCAGTACAAAAAGCAGAGAAGGCCTTGGCTCTGTGCAAGCCCTGCTCAGCAACAGCAAAAACATCTCTGTATTATCAACCCTGTGTTCAGAAGAAATCCAAAACACAGCCCCATGCCAGCCACTGTGAAGAAGGTTCATTTTAGCTAAAACCAGCAGTGTGCTCTCAATATTGATGCAGTGTAAAGGAATTACACTCACTGCATCACGGACACAATGCTAGAAAACCTTTCAGTAAATAGGAAGATGCTTAAGGTTGACTGTCAAACCATATCATATGACACTAGCAGGAAAAATCTGTACAGTGTACTGAACTACATTAAAATTTTGCATTTAGGGTAGAGACTTAAATCTAAACAATGGAAGCAATCCTGGCTGAATGCCAGGTGCTCACTAAAACCACTCTATCACTCCAGTCCTCAGCTGGACAAGGGAGAGAAAATGTCACTAAAAGCTCATTGATGAAGATAAAAACAGGGAAAGATCATTCACCAATTGTCACAACAGGCAAAATATATTCAGCCTGAGAAAAAATATTTTAATTTATTGCCAATCAAATTAGGGTAAGATTGTAAGAAATAAACCTAAATCTTCAAACCACCTTCCCCTCATCCTCCACTTCCTCGCAGGCTTAACTTTATTCCTGATTCTCCTACCTCCTCCCTTCCAGTAGCCCAGGGGAATTTGGAATGGGGATTTGCCATCAGTTTCTCACACATTGTTTCTGTGGCAGTTTCCTTCTCAGGGGGTGAACTCATACTCTTCCTCAGCTTCTGTGTAGGGTCCCTCCCACAGAAGATAGTCCTCCATGCATTTCTCTTTGAGTCATTCCCGTGGGCTACAGTTCTTCACAAACTGCTCCAGCATGGGTCTCTTACATGGGGTGCAGCCCTTCGGGACCAGGCTGCTCCAGCTTGGCTTTCCCTTGGGATCATAAGTCCCTCCAGCAAACCTGCTCCAGTCTCAGCTCAGGCACCTTCTCCTGCTCTTCCACTGACATGTCTTCAGGTTCTCTCATATATTTTCACTCCTTTCTTCTGTGACTGCAATTTGCTTCTGCCCAGTAACATTTTCCCCTTGGATATCTCAGAGGCACTACCACTGTCGCTGATGGGCTCAGGGCTCAGCTTTGGTTTGCAATAGTTCTGTCTTGGATCCAGTTGGCACTGTCTTCATCAGACATAGGGAAAGCTTTTGGCAGCTTCTCAGAGAAGCCGCCCATGTAGTCCCCCTCACTTGCTACCCAAACCTTGCCTGACAAACACAATAGCTCTCTCTTCTTCCTCCCCTATTCTTTCTGAACATGCTTTCTGAGCCTGTGATTATTGCTGGCTGCACTCCACCCATGGGGTATTTTACCAACTTTGAATTGGTACTACTAGGCTGCAAGGTTCTAGCAGCATGGATGCTTCCAGCTCCTCCATATTTATTGTGTGGGCATCCATTTTAATTGTTAGGATTTTAACATATAAGAGTAATCTGAAAATATGTTTGTTTCTTCTTTTTCTTTTGTATGCTGATTTTTGTCATGTGTGCTGGGTCCTGAAGTGCATACACTGCTTAAAAGTAGAGGGTTCAGTTAACATGAAACTGAGAGTCTGTTGATAATCTAAAATTAGTTTGATCAAGAAATTATCTGTCTTTTTTAATATTTCAGAAGAAGAATTTAAATCAATCAGGTGTGCCATAGGCATGGTGTCCTGGAATTCAAACAAAGAATGGTCCCAATTGGCAAAGTCCTGGCCCTGTCGCCTGAGCTTATACCATATTTATATATCTGTTTCTTGCTTTGCAGTGGCTACATTTGAATGCAGAGTGAGCTAGAGATAGTTGGAGGGAGGAACTGCAGAAATCCAGCCTTAAATCAGCTTAAACTGCTGTAGAACACAGCCTTGAGAGGGAAGTTTGCTATTGACACCTGGTTCTGTTGTCAAGCAAGGACACTGAATTTTTTTGGTACAGTAATTAATCCCTCCTACTATCTACTTGTATGTCCCTCAATTTTTTTATAATGGTATTGTCTCAAAAAAATTGTAGTATTTTGGGAAGCTTGTTATTTCATAGTGGTGGTGGTAGGGATTAAAGTCCAGTTTCTTCAGTGTCAGCCATCGGGGTCTCATGAGTTAAACTGAAAAAAAAATTACTTGCATAGGTCATTCTAAGTATCTATAGATATTTTTTTTTTTTTTTTTTTTTATCAATCTCTTTTATTTTGCATGATAAAGCTGCTCATTTTTAGTGGCAGTGGTTCTCAGATTGCCAAAGTATTCTGTGGCTAATATAGATTGATAGAGATTGAGCACAGTAAAATTTCTTATGGAACATTTGGGTTACAGCCTACTAATTTGTGTTTGTTCACTGTGATTCTTCACAGACACATACAGCCTTCTGTTTTGAAGGTACCAGGTGAAGAAGAACCTGTCTCATCTATTTTTTATTTTCACTAGTTAATCATCCACTGCTTAAAAGAAATTTAAGAAGAAAGGGAAGTAAAGGCTGATTCAAAGTTTTGAGTTCAATTTGGTTTGTCAACAGTCAACTGTATTGTCATTTTGGCTGTGCAAAATTGAGGAACCTGGAGCTCACAATCTATGTTTCATATGAAGGCGTGTCATTCTTTCTTGTCTTTCTGATAAGTTTTCTTTGTCAGGGATTTTCCTTGATTCTTGAACCGTTTCTTTATTCTACCCAAATTTTGTTGTTTCCTTTAAATATCAGGGCCATGATCATAGGCCATAGGTCTACTATTTATGTGTTTCTAAACGGTTTTAGTGTCAAAAAGTTTCTTACTATTTGTTTTAGTGCTTTGTACTGAATAAGGTTATTTGAATGTTGTTTTTTTTCACTATGACTCATTAGATGCTTTTCAGAGTTTCCCTTCCAGAGTAGAGGCTGTCATTCTGTGGCCTGGTTCAAGAATTTGAATGTGTAGAGATTTTAGTGTAATTCAGTAAGACACAGAAATTAGATTTAGAATGCTGACTAGTTATTTATAAGCTCAAAGAAGAAGAAGATCTGCTGCTGATTTTTCAGAGTTATTCCTAAAGTGACAAAGTTCATATATGTTTCTTCATGTTTAAGCAAAAGATATTTCAAATATAAATAAAGTAACATAAAACCCCTTTTATACAAACTCGTGTGCTAATAGGGGAAAACATCTTTGGACTCATAACAAGATTGGTATTAGCTAGTTTTAAAATATTAATAGAAATAAGGGACAAATTATTGTGCTAATGTAAGTAATAGAATAAAAACATTTATGCACTAACTTTTTGATTTTTTATTTTAATTTTATTCAGAGATCACAATGCAGACATCAGAGACTGGGGCGGATACAGGTTCGACTGTGAGTTTACAGACATCTGTGGCTGGTCAGGCAGCAGTGCCCACACAGGTAGTACAGCAAGTACCGGTTCAGCAACAGGTACGTGGCTGTTAATTTTGAGAAGATTAAAAGAAAATTCCTAATAATAGTTCTTTACAATATAATGAGGAGTTTGGTTTTGTGCAAGACTGCTAAAGGAACTTTTGCTCTGCTTTTATCAATTTTAGTTTGCTGGAATTAAAATAACCAGAGAAAAGCAAGCTGTTTTCAGGATCTGTTCCTTAACTAGAGCATCTGACAAGCTCTGGTAGTACTCATACATTATTCTAACTGTTTTTTATTATATAATTCATGCAGTAGCTCACAGAAGTTTGCTTTATGTTACTGAATATTTACATTTTTCCTTTAAATAATGGATATGTTTCTGAAATTATTGGCTATATAGTTTCTTCATCCATTTGTATGTCCAAGTAAGTGTAATTCAAATGTAAAGACGAAAAACACTGTTCTTTGCACTTTTAGGCTTGATATATGCACAATGTCATGAAAGTTTTTGTGGTATGACAATCAATAACTCATAGTGTAAATTTGCCAGAAAAGGAAGATCTGTATAGCAGCCAGCACAACGTACTGTTCTGTTACATAGAGTGGTTTCTCCTATGCAGCACCTATGAGCTTTATAAGAAATGGAGGGAGAAGAAAATTCGGCACTAAAAAGAAAAAGTATGGAGGTAGAAAATGGCGACTCAGTGTGAAAGCCGTGGTGGCTGTCCAGGATTTTTCCAAAAGATACAGAAATTAGCTGTCTGTATGGTGGATATTCTGGATGACATCTGATTTTTATCAAAATCTGACTTCCCATTTTCCAAATCAATTATATGAGAGCTAGACTTATTTTGTTAAGTAGTGCCATTTGTTTCTTTGCTGGTGGAGCATTTCTCTTTAATTAAACTCTTCAGCATTTGTTGAGTTCTTAAAATTACAGCGGATTTTTATACATGTGTTTCACAGTCTCATCTTTGTTGCCCTGAGTGTGTAAAACTGTTCCTGATCACCTTTACATACATTTCCTTTAGTACTGCTATTTCTGAGTATCACCTTGTATTGAATACACCATTGTTATATTGGACTGTTTTTCCCTGTGGACATAGTAAGTTATACTTTTCTGGCTGACTCTTAACACTGACTGTATAATCAGCATAATGTTTGAGAAAAGAAATCTAAAGGATCGGGGATTGAAGACCCAACAAGAACATTGGGAAATCCAGTGCAGTGATTGAAACACATATGTATGGGAGATATGTGTAGAGAGAGATGATTGGATTATGGAAGTAGTGAGAAGGAAGGGAAGAGTGAAGATATGAATATGTTATGCTAGCAGGAAATGTGGTGAAGGATGTAGGCAGGATAAGTAATTTCAATTGCAGGGTTGAAAAAAAAAAGGAACAGCAAATATAAAAACAATCACTGTGTTGAGGAAATTGCAAGTAAGATTTGTCTTGAGGAATGTATAGATTGCATTGGCTTAATATTGTCTCTAAGTACATTTGATAGGAATGGGCTAATTTGCCTAAAGAAAGTAAGGAGAAAGAGCCATTATATTGGCTATTTTGATAAAGACATTCTTTTGATGGCAGAGGGAGGACTTACTATTTCTGCACATTTAAAGTTACCAATGTTGAAAGCTGGAGAAAAGGCTTTAGGCAAGAGTGTATAAAATATGGTTTCTTTTTTTTATGGGTTATAATGGACATGCATAATGATTTCAGCTGTATCCAAATTATGTGTGAGTATTCAAATTTTGATTATATTATCTTGTGAATATACATAGCTAAAAACAATTGGGCACTTCTGTGATTTTGTTAAATTAGGGGATACTGTAATATGGGACAATTCGATGTGAGCTGAAACTTCCAAAATATGATTTACAGTAATTTATTAGCGCATTTTAGTGAATAATGCAATGTTAAGTCAATTTGTTTTTAATTAATATTAAAACAGTGTATAGTAGTTAATTTTTCTAGATGGGAGATTTCTGTTACCCATGTTTGTATTCCTGTATGCACACCATATTTAAATGACATCACCTAAATGCATTAATTTGGAGTTCATTTCATGACATCGTATTTCTTTTATGCATAGAAAATTTTTTTTTTTTTTTCAAAAATGAAATATTTTTGTCCTGAAGAGGAGCAAGCTGAATAAGTGGAAGGGCAGACTTAAGTGCCTTTTCTCTTTGACTGTGTTAGTACTTAGGCATCCTGTCTCTTGAACAGTCAACAAAAGAGTAACTGTTAATGTTTTCAGCTAAAACAAATCCCTAATTTCCATGTAGCTGGTATTAATATGCTGCTCATAAAAATCTGCTATAATGCTCCAAGAATAGGGACAGTAAAGGTATCATTATATGAAAATCTGAATTTTTACTCTTGCAAAAGTGGCTCTAGTGGCAGCTGGTTTCATGCAACACAACAGAAGTCACTCTTGAGGTGGCATAGAGGGGAATAAGAAGCAAAAAGCACCAACAATAAGACTGAAAATGTGAGAGTGTAATTAAATTCTGTTTAAATAGCCAGAGGAATTCTCTTAGTCTTCTGTTTTTTTGAATACAGGGATTTTTCATTAATACCTCATTGTTTTTTCAACAGGTGGTCTTCAGCTCAGTGCAGTAAGCTCCGAAGGATTCAAAATTAAACTACTTTTGTGCTTATGCCATGCAATATGAAAGAATTGGAGAAATAAAATTTAAAATAGGTTATTTTATAAAAATATATCCATGCATCTGAAGTTGGGCAAAGCATTTCTTCACAGTCATTGAATTTGGTGGCTATCACATTCACAAAGCATTCTATCATTCATTAATTGGAGATGCAGACTTTTGCTAATCAAAATTGCTCTTAATGCAAAATCGTGCTTAGCATATGAAACACATAATCATGAGGTGACATTAGCCATTATATAAATATGAATGTGCTTAGAATATTGCAGCATGTGCTATTTATATGTTACTTGCCAAAAGTAATCCATACTAATGAAGGAAAAAAATATTTTTATCTCCAAGGACAGAAAATGTTGCACATCCAAGCTGTTTGCAAAGACACCGTGGATAATTATATGTTCTTTTAAAATGGAATTTAAAAATCCATTTATTGCAGTGTTGTTCTAGTCTTTGCTTACTAGTACTTTGAACAAAAGCACTTTTTATTGGAAATCAAAGTTCACTCTTACATTTTAATTCATGCTTCGGTGTAATTTCAGCATTTCAGTATGCTTTTGTGCACTTTATTAACTTTCATAGATAAAGTATAACTTCGTCCCTCATTTATTCCTCTGAGGTATTATAATTAAGAATACAATTTATTTTTGCCTTTTTTTTCCCTTCTTCAGCTAATAAATATAACTACACATGTATAATTAATAAGTTTTCATTCACCTCTTGTTGTCCTGCAACATTTCAGCTGCTTGCTTCTAATCCTATTCCAGTTTTTTATTTCTGGCTAGAGTGACAGAAGCAAGAGGAATGAAAACTCTACTGACTGACCTTATTTAAAAATGTTGAAAATTGCTATACAAGTTCATTAATTTTCTGTTTTCCAGCCAGGCAATAATGAAAATTACCATGGCCAGTTCACCAGTCCACCCTAGAACACAATTCTTAAACTTGCATACTGTTGCTCTTTAATAAATATTTTATTGTGTTTTCTACTTTGAGCCCAGTTCAATTAATTATTGGAGTATTTTTTAATAAGGTCACTTAGGTTTAGGTCTCTGGAAAATGCTGAGAGAATAGTCAACAATTTCTGCTCTGCCCCAAAAAACTACATGACTTAGCTGATACCACTCCTTTAATAGCTTAATAAAAGGTGAAAGGATAATGATAAATAAAACAAGTGAAGAAAAAACCCTTTTTTGTCATATTTTCTACAATTTTTCATGGTGTTTTGTTTCCTCATAACCAACTTCTCCCAAATAATTTTGTGTTTATAGAGAGTAAATATACACATCTCATTTCTTTCTGTTGAAGATTAAAAGAAAATTCAGAGGCATTAGATTTAATTAAAGCATTATAAATGAAATTAAATAGTAAATAAAATTAGTATTGGAAATATCATATAAAAAAGATTTTCATCATGGCAGAAGTTTCATATACAAGGCCATCCTAAAGGCTCCTTACTTAGGGAAAATATTTGTGTCTAACCTTCCCCACCCTGAAGTTCTTAGTACAGTGGAATACCATATAGTGACTGCAGCTTCCTTTGGCAGGATAATGAATTTTACTGTAGCAGTACTGAGTTTCAGAGAAGCTGAAGCAAAGTAAGTTTTTTTGTAAACATTTTTTCTTACTGTATTGGAAACAGAATAATTCAGTGGCCCTCTTGATCTTCAGCATTAGAGGAAAAACATTTTGATTTTCAGAAGTAGGTAAAATGTTTTAACAGCACTGTAGCATATCCATTCTTAAATATTGGTTTAAAAATAAGTTATTTCTATGCATAAATAGTCCTGAAGTTTTCAGTAATATTATGTAGGCTAGTAAAGAACTTATATAAAAATTGCTGGAAAATTGAAATTAAGCAATGAAAATTTTAATTTCAACAGATTTTGGTATTGTTTCATGGTAAATAAAATTTTTATTGGTCTTACTCCATGTTAGAGTAACACATTTTGGAATTTTTCAGTTTCCCGTCCAATAGACAGCAAACGTTGATGCACTGTGTACACACTTTGTCTCTGCAGTATTGTCTCGGTTCTGACAGAAAGGTGTTGCACTGTGCTGACTCTGATGTTTTTGGAATGGGTAGCAGCTTGTAGTCAAGAATAATGGGAGGATATAATGCCTTGTATAGAAGGGGAACATGACCTCTCTGTTTTAATGATGTGTTTGTACACATTGTAGAGTTCCATTTTATCAGTATATGCAGGTTACAGGGAGAAAATCATGTCTCTATTAACAACAAAATAGTGTGGGTTATTTTTAATAGAAACTAAGCCGCATTCAGTGTGCGTGAATAGGGAACAAAGTGCATTTTGGGAGTAGTTGGATGAGAACATGGAATTGATACTGACAACAGCATCATTTCCACAGTGTTACCCCATCTGTGCTACTGAGAGAGAAAATGGGGCATATCCATTACATGTCAGGTGACAAGCTACTGGTTTTAAGAACAAAGCCCGTTTTCAAGATGTTTTCTCACAGCATAGGTCAAGTAGATCAGTTTGGTGTTCTGTAATAGACTGATCAACAATGACTCCCCTTCTCCCATTGATTGAAGGTCATAGAATTGACTCACCCAAAACGAAGAAATATGCCTAGAGTTGAATTTAAAAAATATCAGAGTAAGTTGCATATATGTTTCACAATAAAGCACATACAGATTTTGGCCAATTATTGCATGAGAGAGTTTTTTTGTCAGAGTTTGGCAGATCTGGATATTGAGAGGTATAGATAAATGACAAGTTTACAGGTCTTTCTTATAGTGGATTCAGATCAAGCACATTCCATGAAATTATGTTTGAGTTAATTTAAGTTAGAAAGTCAAAAGTGAGGGAAATAGAAACAATTTAATTTTGGAAGATGGTTGCACAATACAGCTATTTATTGTTTTTTAATTCAGAGAATCTAAGGTCTTGGTAATGTGCATGGTTTTTGATTAGAGTTTTTTGAGTTTATTTTGAGAACTGCACCTTTCTGTTAAATAACTAAATATTTCTAGGAGAAGAAATGTACACAGTTGCCTTACCTTAATAATTAAGCAAACATCTTCAAAGTATACTTTTTGAAGTTGAAAAATTGTATTTCAGGTGTATGTCTCAATTTATGTAATGATTCATGTAGGAAATCAGGAAGCTTTGTATTTTAACAGATATCTTAGCCATCCTATTCTGTCTCATTGCTGTTAATGGATAGAAGCATCTGAGGCATGAAACCGAGACTGATCTGGAATTATGGTGTTTACAGTCCTTAGAATCAACTGGATTAGACTGAAGTAGCCTTATAACAATAAGTATGAGAAAAATTATTGTCACCAAACATTATATCTATTTACTAAATAACTACATTGATACTTTCTTGATTCAATTCCTTGGGTAAAATTTGTCAATCTGTGAAGTCTCTGCAAGTCCTTTAGCATGTTTTAGATTCTTGGATTCTTTGCTCCTGGACCAAAATATGGCTTCTCTAAAAGATGGAAGGTGCCAAAGATGAAATTCTTCATCTTTACTGTGGCAGAAGACAAAATATTAAGACTGGAGAGAAAATTTGCATAACCTGAAACATTCCTATAATAGTATATGAATCAAAGGAATTGATGAGTGGCTGTCCTTAGCAATACATGGGATGATAATCCATGTCTTACTGCCTCTTGTTGTTTAGTTCATTAAAGTAAAACAAGGTTGTGTTGGAGTTTTTAATAGCTGATAATATTCTGGGAAAGGGGTTACTCAGACAGGAGGATTTGGCCCCTAATTGTACACCGTAAAAGAAATCTTGTATCACTGTAGTTTGACTCCAGTTAAAAAAGAGCTGAAGCATCTTAATGAGAACATTTATTTCTAAACATACTGCAACATATTTGAGCTATGATTTTATGGCTTGTACTATTTAGGACTTAAATGGAATAAAATAAAACATAAATGTAATGAAATTATACTTTCTTCTGTAGTAAGTGTAATTCTTCAGCTTGGTGCAAAGCAAAGTTACACTTCATTTCATCTTTGTGCTCTCCAGTTCATTATGTCTTTGGCACTGAAAATATGTATGCTTCATGACTGGGCATCTTCAGTGTTAGGGCTCTGTTTACCAAATTCATAGCACAAATATTGTGTAAGAGCACTAATTTTCTTTGCTAGTGCTGTGATATACCTTAAGTAATGTTGAGGGCAGAGATATCCCAAATTGTTTAGAAGCTGCTAGGTGCTCTGGAGCATTGGTACTTCTTTATGATATTCAAAACTTCTGGTATTCTTGTTTTCAGGTACAGCAGGTACAGACTGTGCAACAGGTACAGCATGTCTACCCAGCCCAGGTTCAGTATGTGGAGGGAAGTGACACAGTCTACACTAATGGAGCTATGTAAGTTGGAAAATGGTCAGAATTTTAATGTTCATTAAAATATGAAGTTAGATACATATTTTCAATTAGATTATATTGACTACTGTATATTAAATTGGAAAGAAAAATTATTCAATTACAGTTCTTCTTGTTTCAAAGTAGTTTTTTGGATGAAAATATGAATTCACACTATTTTTTTTTATTAAGGCAGAAGTTTTGTGTAAGTAGAATTTTTGTGATTGTTTAAGTTGCACCCTTATGGCATGATGTTTTTTGAAAAAGTATCTTCTAGTTCATGGGTATGTTCTGTCTGAAAGACATTGTAACACTTCTGTCCTCAGGACAAAAGGCAGAGCCTTCTGTCTTCCTGATTGCAATCCTAGTGGCAAATGATAGAGAGGTGCAGCATCTATCTAGTTACTATCTAAAGAAAGTTGTGATATAATTTCATTCCTGTGTTTCATAAAATGAGATCAGTTTTTTTTTTCCAAAGGAATGAGGAAAAGCAGAGGAAGAAAATTAACAGTCTCATTTTGCTGCTTCTTAAACATCTTTTTTCACATGATTGTGCATTTCCTGCTTTCCCTGCTTTTTCATCATCAAATTTCTTTCTTCAATACACAAGCTAAGAAGGACTAAGAAAAAAAATCAAGCTTTGATCTGTTTTCTGCACGTGACCTAGTTTAGTAACAGACTTGGAGCAACACCACCTTGTAAATTGGCTCAAACTTCAAAGTAGACTATGTTGCTTCTCAATGTCATTTTTTCATTTACCATTTTTGCTTTCTAACTGGCTTTATGAAGAAGTACAATTTAGAAAGCTTTTTGATTGTCTGAAGGTACTTACGTATTGATGATAATCCAAAAGTAATTTGAGAAAATAATATTGTTTGGATTCAGAGACTTAGGATGCTAACAATGACGATGTTCTTTGGTCTTTTCTACTAGCACGTTTTGATTTATTCATTTTTTCACATACTGTCTTCTCCATTTTTTTTCTTACTTGTAAATCCTAAACTATGTATTTTAAATACGTATTAGACTTCTCTATTGTTCTGATTTTGTCTGGGATAGATTTTCTTCCTAGAAGCTAGTACATGGCTGTGTTAAAGACCTGTGCTACAAATGGCATTGATACTATCTACTGTGAAGAAAGTAACTCTACCCCAGCCAAAGCCAGCACACACATACAGCAGCATAATGACATTGTGACCATGATAGCCTATTAGCCTCCAAAAGAGGTCGTTCTTAAATAAGCTGTTTTTCAAGTTTCTCTTTTCTTTCATTATTTTTAAATTCTTGTGTGTGCTTTTGGGACTTTTGGCAGTGTATAAAAAGTGTACTACACTACTGATTACAGTCCAAGGGAAAAACAGAAGCAGATGTGACTGACTGCTTGGCAGGAACCTTCAGGTTTCTGCTATGTTATTGTATTTCTATATCTGAATCCCTCTGTCAGTTCCTGCAAAATCAGTCAATAGGATATAAAAGAAGAAAGCTCTTCTTAGAATGTGAGCCAAATCTATATTGTTTTTCCTTCCTACAAAGAAGATTTTACCTATGGTGCTGTGAGCAACAATGTAGTGGACAGACAGTTCATTGCTCAATCCTTACAGGAAGATTTACCTTTCTAAAGACTGTAGTTTCATTAGCAGTGAATGGACCCAGTTTGTGTTTCTACTCAGACTTTTTAAAGATTCTATATAGTGAAGCACATTTCCCATATGCTTTTATACACCAGATTTTGGATAGTCTTCCCATGATTATATGTTTGATTTGATATATTTTATGATAAATCAAAATCTTAATTCTAACACAAAATCAGATATAGGTTTGTTCCATAATCTCTCAAGCAACAGTACTGCTCTAGCAAGGTAATAACAAGTCCGCAAACCATAGTTAAGGTGAAGACATTAATTCATATGGGAATCTCTGGAATAAATTGTCACAGCATGCCTGATGAAAGACTTCACTTTCCTCTCTGCTCTCATGAGACCCCACCTGGAGTGCTGTGTCCATTTCTGGGGTCCTCAGCAATTAGGAGGTCATGGACTTGTTAGCACTGGAGCCCGTCTCTTAAAAGGACAGATGAGGAAAGATTTAGAGCTTTATTGTGACCTTCCATTACTTGAAAAAGGCTTACAGAAAAAGGCAGGAGAGGGACATCTTTACAGGCAGATAACGATAGGCTAGAGAGGCAATGGTTTTAAACTAAAAGAGGAGAGATTTAGATTAGATGACATCAGATATTATGAAGAAATTCTTGGCTCAGAGAGTGGTGAGGAAGGTCATCCAGAGAAGTTGTGGATGCCCCATCCCTGGCAGTGTTCAAGACCATGTTGGATGGAGCTTTGAGTAACCTGGACTAGTGGAAGGTGTTCCTGCCCATGGCAGGGGGAGTTGAGCTAGAAGATCCTTAAGGTCCCTTCTGACCTAAACTATGCTACAATTCTGTGAAAGAATTGTCCTTTATTTTAAAACACATACTTGCAAACTAGCACTGATTTAAATCCGTATACAATAGCAGTAAAGGATACAGTTACAATATATATCAGGAAAAAGTTACCTAATTCTTTGGATTATAAAAGTAAGAAGTTTGTCAGGTTTCATAGTTTTTGTTAAGTGTAACTGTTTTATTCCTATAATGCAGTTCTTCCCACACATTTTATATCATGATTTGTCTACACTTAGAAGTTATTTGGTTTTATTATAATGGGAGGGAATAAAACAATAAAAAGGGTGTAGCCTGCAACTTGTCACATATGTTGTATGATAGGAAAATATTTGAACTATGTTATCTACATTTGTCTCTAGTTAACAGCAGTTTTGCTTGTCAAGCATATCACTCTATCCTGAAACAAAAGTGCAT
The DNA here is from genome assembly GCF_029582105.1 of Oenanthe melanoleuca. Lineage (NCBI taxonomy): Eukaryota > Metazoa > Chordata > Aves > Passeriformes > Muscicapidae > Oenanthe > Oenanthe melanoleuca. The sequence continues at coordinate 50,034,283 of NC_079362.1, forward strand.
TGTTGATGCAATAGCATGTACAGGCTTACCTGGCTGTTCAGAAAATATTAAGACTATTATTGCTGCACCTATGTTAAGAAGTCAATTGGTTCCACCTACTAGAAGTGAACTTTCTTAATACAAGTTGTAGAACTTGAATAAAAGGTAGCCACTTACCTGGTAGTTCTGATGCGGCAAAGAGGGTTTTAATTGCTGGGATTGCTCAAGGATTGTTATTGCTGTTGGATCCAAACAACATTCTTCACCAACTTGTTGCACAACCATTTGTGGTGTTTATATTGGCAAAACACACCATTCAAGCAAACCCAAGGATTTACTGTTACCTTAATTGAAATCTTAATGGTTAAATAAAATAATTATTATCAATATAGTTACAATTGTAATCTTCATACTAGTTTCTAGTATCTATCCCTTTTTCTCTGACATCATCCTTTTCCTTTTACCCTTTTGCATACGAAGGTGAATGGCTCCTCTCCGAGTTACAGAGAATTTCAGCAATTTACCACTAATACAGGTGTTATGTCTGAACAATGTATGATGGGTGGTAAGGGCTACTCTACAGTGTGTCCACTTGCAGATATTTTTAAAGTGTTCTAGTATAGTCCATATTTTATCTATTCTTCACTGACTTTCATTTCCATAATTTATTTGAATTTCTTTAATGTCTGTTTTTGTCAGAATGGATACTTCTTGAATAGTTATGCCAGCTCATGGTCTTCTTTGCTACAGTTTTGATTTAGGGTCATGGATTGTTTATTGTGTGCAGACCAGCTATTTGATACTGTCTGTTAGACATTACAATGCCTCAGCATTTTAATTATAGGTTTCATACCATACAATCATAGAAAGCTAAGCTAAAATGGAAACAGATTAAGTAACATTTAACTAATTATTCAGTAATCACTGCTAGAACAAAACTCTAGACTAAGACAGAGAAGCCTAGAAAAAGAGAACCTGAAAAGCCCGACTCCTGAGGTCTTGCAGATTTAGTACATGGCCTTTGACATGTTCCTGACGGTGGCAGTGCCATATTTCTTGGACCATATAGGTCTGCTGTACTTCATCAGAATTTTAGAAATCTGTAATTAATGTTTCCTTAACTGTCTAAATTACAGATCATTAGAATAAAATTTATTTTTAATAAATTAATTTTTGTTTTCATTTACTATATTCCCTGGTTTGCCGGGTTTTCTGTAGCTGTGCATTGTGTTCACTTTTATCGCTTTGTTTCCATGTGCAAAATGGTCTTGAACTGAGTGTTGAAGTTCTCAGTTCTTTTTTATGACTAATAAATGCCTCTCTATTATAATTTAATGGCTATGTCATGTTCTGTTGTGACTGTCCCAGGATGTATGGCACTTCCTTTTCTTCCCTTTGCTTAGGATAAGTCACCTCCAGAATCTGGCTGTGATAAGGTCTTCCCTACATATTAGACAAAGGATTCTGTTCTCTCTAGTTTCTGTGAAGCTTACTATTAGCTTAAGGACCACAGAATTATTCTGTAAATTTAAAGGAGTTTGAGGCTATTGTTCTGGCATGAAAGAATTTTTTAGTTTGGAGGTGTTCCAAGGCTGAGCACTGATGAATAGCAGTCAGTGGATCGGATATTTATATAGAATCTGATAATAGGTGCAGATGGGTTTAAATTATTTACAATGTGTGCATGTGCACACTGAAAACTAAGGGAGGACAAGAACAAATTTACTCTTTCTGTGACATTGTTTTTATTTTTCTCCTTTTTTCAGAATGTCAGTGTCTTTGAAGAGACAAAAGTGTCTGTAAAAGTTGGGCTCAGTAACATTATATTAGAGCCTGTAAAGTAGGGTAAGACATTGCAATTAATTTGCATGGTAATACTGGGGCTTATTGAATGTAGAAATTAATTCTTTTCTGTTTTCATGTGCAAAAAAAAAACAAAACCTTTAAACAACATTATACCACAGCTCCAGCTCTTTTATTTCTAGTGTTATATTTTGTAAATCAAAATGTATATAAGCAAGCAATGAGGCATAATAGGAAATGCCATGAATTATTGTACCTTGCAATGCTAGTCCAACTCTTACTGGTATTGTTAATTTCTAATGTGGGATTTTAACATCAGGCACCTGTTCTAGGCTTGCTTAATCTGAATTGAGTTCACACAGTGCCTGACTTTCTTTTGCATGCTCTCAGGGTAAACACGATCTAGTTTGCACAGCCTTCTGGAAACTAGGATTCTGCAGCCTAACTACTTAGTTTTTAAATTTACTTGTAACTGATAAGCTTTCAAATACCACATTCTAGTAAGCACGGAACTTCACAGTGTTCCAGTAGTAGAAACTATCAGGTTCTGTAGCCTTCTTGCTATCTCAATCAAGAATTAATCATCAATGTGTTCTCATAAAGAGCACAAAAACTTAGAGGTTACTCCCTGTGTGATTTTATATGCAGCTATTAAAGGAGAGAAGAGCTAGGAATGCTTTTATAACCTCTGCAGTGTGAAGGAACTGACTATGATATGTGTCAGGCTATTTGAGAAAGTGTAACGTATTTGTGCTACAAGTGCTGTAGAGAAGTAAAAGATCACTTCATTATTTTCCTGTATGCTGCAACTTTATTTTAAAGAGTAGTGGTTACCATGTGCAACGACCTTAAAACATTCAAGTCTGCTCTCTAAAAATATCATTTCTCAAAACTGCTTTCTAAAACATAATCTTATACATCTGCATTTTTTATTTCCAGATTCAATAATTTTGGTTAAATTAAAAGTCTCTTTGCTAAGTTGCAATTATTATTGCATGTAATAATAGTTTCATCTCCCTTTTAAGTATACAGTTGATCTCTGTTGTGAAAGGTTTGCTAAGTCATCTCCAATGATCAGGTGTTCTAGAAAAGCCTGCTAGTTGTTGGACCAAATGGAAGTGTGTGTTTATTTTTGAATCAGACCCATTGATGAGTCCCATTGATAAACTCATACAGAGTGCTCTTATAAGCAGAAATAGATGCTCTGTTACAATTAGAGACTATGCGTGATATAGAGGTCTACAGATGATATATATGTTATACAGATATACCTAAGCAAGATAAAAACAAACAAATATTTCGTCTCTATTCCACATCAAGTCTGAGAACTTAATTTTCTTTGAAGGAGAAATTTGAAGCATTCTCTAGGATTTGCATTGCTTCCGATATTCAATTCCAGTTTTGCAAGTAAGATTTGTCCTCCTTGCATCTTTCGTACAGTGAATTTCCTCTAACCTTGTCTATTTTTGCTGTCAACAATGATTATATCCTTTCATTACTTCTCTTACTGACAGCTGATACCAAGACTTTTCTTTCCTCTTTTGGGAGAAATTACAGTGTCAGTCACTTGGTGATCATTTCCATGAACTGTTTTCCCTGAGCCTGCCTCACAGCATTTCCCTACATTTCTCCTGTACTGCATAGCACTGTTCACACATGTGAAGACAGAGGCAACATCCAGTCTGCTAGTGATTATTGTGCTTATCACAAGATGAATAACCAAGGGTTAGGCATTAAGAAAAAAATTCTTCGCTGCAAAGGGTGATCAAGAGCTGGAACAGGCAGTTTGGGGGGTGGTAGAGCCACCACCCCTGGAAATGTTCACAGACATCTAGATGTGGCACATGGGGACATGATTTAGGGATGAAGATGGCAGCGCTAGTTGATGGTTTGACTTGTTATTTTTTTTTTAACCTTAACAGCTCAGTAGATCTTTTCTATGGTTCTAAGATAAACAGTATCCCTAAGGTATCACAAGGTATCACCATGATGCCTTGGTTTGAAAGAACAGATTAATCGGGACCTGCGCAGTACCTCAATACATACATTGGTTTGTGCAATGCAAAGAACAGCTGTTTTTAACTTCCAGAAGAAGGGTTAATAGACGAGGTGTCTTTTTGAACATTAGTCCCTAAAACAACTATTTTGCTTTGTTTTCAGCGGAGTGCAAGGCATTTCATTTGTATTAGCTTAAAGGTTTTTTGCAGCTGATCTTGAGGCTTTGAAATACTTAAAATAAAATGGAAAGTGTTCAAGTAGCTTAAAGAGGGGTAAGAGGGAATAAGGTAGTATGAGGCTTATGAAACATTTCAGATTTTAGAACTTAAGTTTTGGAGATTCTGGAAGTCTTTGCAGGGGAAGGGAGAAACCGTTGTAGCCATAGTTAATAAAGCAAAATTTCTGACTTTGTTTGTTGATGAGGTACTATTATGTTCCTCAATTATTTAGAAATAATGTTTTCCTGGAGGTAAAGAAGAAATTATAATTTCTGGATCTGTTGTTTTCTAATTAAGTAATGTAATTAGTTTTCATAATTAAAAAAATAACAACAGTAAATTGCCTTGGCTTTTTCTCCGTATTTATAAAAAAATAAATATTGTATCAATAAAGGGGAAGGAAAGCCTTTCTGCAGGTTCTTGCATAGGTGTCTTAATCATCAGCTTACTGCATAAAACATGACTGCTGCATCCACCTCTTGTGTTTCTGTACAAAAGTGTCTGGGATTTTGTTGTTTGATTGTTGGGGTTTTTAAAACTTGTTTAGTTACATGCTGTATAAATTGATATTACCTGTGGATTACAAGAAATGTTACAGATTTTTATGCTTAAATGAGAAAATTAATGATTCGGTAAACTGACTGACTTTTACTTGTTATCGTGCTTGTCAACATAAAAGATCCAGTCTTTGAAAAAATGAGTTCTATTTACTTTATAATTTTGAAATACGTTGAGTTAAATATAAAATTTAATTTGTGGGAACAAATACAAATTCAAAAAATTAAACATAGATTATAACACATGAAGAATAATAATTTAAAATAAGTAAATAAGAACATGAAACATATGATAGAAGGTTTCAGTAGCTGAGTAGTTTATTAGGGTGAACTGGTTAATGACATGACAGTGTTTCATACTTGATAATTATTTTTAAAATGTTGCTGTTTCATTCTTTTAACTTCTTTAATCTTTGCAACCATTTTATAAATTATAGATCTGTTTGGTTTTGTTCTTAAATGTCGTTTTGTATCATTACATGAATTCATGTCTAATTTGAAATTTGCCCTGTAAAATAACTGCATTTCCCAAATACCACCAAACTTTTCAAGATTTTCAAGATTTTTAAGCTTCATTCAAGAGCTTCAGTGACTTTAAAAACAATTGACAACAGAGGATTCTTGAACAGTGGACTCTGTTAACTGACATTTGTATGAATTGTTTGTAATTTTGCAAACTGTGCATTATGCAAAACATATAACATCCAACTAGAAATCAAAATTCCATTGTCAAATTTTAAAAAAAAGTTGATGCAGGCAAAGCTTTATAAATTAAATATAATTTATATTTGCAATGTATTAATAATTGTATTAGCTCTATGTGCCTGCCTTCAATTTTTGTTGTTCCTTTCTCTCTTCCTTTTTGTGTAAGACCGGCAGTTTTTCTGTATTGTTCGGTGGATACTTGGCTCATCATTGACACTGAGTTAGTTATTTAATGCTTTGACTTGATTAACTGTTATTCTCTGAGGAGACAGGGATTGTTTCTGATTTGATTTTCATTTTTGTAAGATCAATTTCTAGAGTTATAACGTTACCCTCAGCTAAATGAATTACAAATAATGCATTTTCCTTTTCTTTTATTTTCTTCTCTTGAAGCCGATCAACAACTTATCCTTACACAGAAACCCAGATGTACAGTCAAAACACTGGGGGAAATTATTTTGATACTCAAGGAAGTTCTGCACAGGTGACAACAGTGGTGTCGTCTCATAGCATGGTGGGCACTGGAGGGATTCAGATGGGCGTAACAGGAGGACAACTCATTAGCAGCTCAGGAGGGACCTATCTGATTGGCAATTCAATGGAAAATTCTGGTCATACAGTGACTCACACAACGCGGGCCTCCCCAGCGACAGTAAGTATTTTAGACTGATGCAAAACCTTTGAGGCTAGTCTTGTAGTCACTCAGATGTTCTTGCAGACTGACACAGTTTTTGTGACAGAATGCATTGTAGTATTCTGTTGTCAGAATAACAATTACATAGTACTTTTTGTAAAAAAAGGACTATGTATGTATAAGGTGCAGGAGTAAGAGTACTGTGAAAACTTAATCATGAAGGCATACCTCTCTCCCTTGACAGCTTGAAAATAATTGCATTTCATATGTTAAATTTTAACATTTTATAATTTTTCTGAAAATGTAAGAAAAATATGGTGTTGTTAAGCATAACTATGTTAGATATAAATGTTAAATAATTTAAATTATAGATCAGTATCTGTAACTTCCCTGCATTTAATCAGTTTGTTTGCCTGATATTAGTATACTTTTGGTAGCTTATTTCGAAAAATTTCCAATTGTTCAGAATACTGAGGTAATATGTTTTAACTCTTTATTCGAGCTTATCTATGGTATGTCTACAAATTCTGTTGCAGATTTAAAGCTTATTGTGGGAATGTCTGACACTGCTATGGGAAGATGCATTCTGTTGCAACTGTGGTATTGAGTATTGTTACATAAACATGAGCATGAAGAACTTTACCTAAGAGCTTACTCAATCAGCCTATATTTCAGTTAGGAAAATGGGTTTATAATAACCTTACCTTTGATGCCCTAAGGAGCACTTTTACCTTACCTTATTCTTCTGAGTATTCTGGTCTGCACGTAGAGATTTGGAAGTAATGGGGAAGAGAATTGTGAAACATAGGGTAACAGCAGTTTAAAAATATAGAAATGAGATACTGCATCAGTAATAATACAGATTCATCAGTATTCAAAAAGGCAATGAAGTTAGGGGACTTAATTTTTAGGAACTGATGTAAAAGCATTGGATACTTTAGATGATCTGAAAATTCTCTCCAGTTTGAATCTTAAAGTGATTGGTCAAGAAAAATACAATTTTTGGTACCATGCAAAAAATTATTACATTATCCAAAAAAACCCATGTAGTATTATTTCCTGAAAACAAAAATTGTGAAGAGTCATAATTCATGAATAGTATAACTATCCCACTTGAACATAGTGGGATCTTTCACAGCAACAGAGAATTTTATACTTGAGTAATAAAAAAGAGTGTATATTAACATTTGCCTGTATTGTGCATGACTTAATAGAAGAACAGAGGTTCTGAAAAAAGTGTCATTCCTCTTTCAGATATCAGGTGCTTAACTGGCTGTGAAAACAAATGAGGCTTAAATATATCCAGTACACACAAATAAAAAGTAGTAGAGTTACTTTGTAGTTAAAAATCCTAGAATTATTTGAATGTCAGAACTCCACACTGTATTTTGAAAATTAAACACTAGTTTGATCTTTTTTTAAAAAATTAAAATAATTTGCCAGTATTGAACAAAAGGTAAAGTCTATGGCTTCAACAGCATTTTTCTCTTGTGTCTCGCTCTATGTGTCAATACAATAGTCTGTTTCTCAAAATAAATTCTATACTGCTGTATCAACTCACTGTTAAGAATAGGAAAAAACACTGCTAGTTAAACAAAAATTATTAAATTGCATTTTGGCACTAAAATAATTTCCTCTGTTTCTTGGGGTGTTATTTCATCTGTATAATATAGTTTTCTATAAGAATGATGCATTAGAGTATGTATGAAGTACATTTCTTGCTAAGGAAGCAGGACATAACATGATTTTAGATCATAATTTTAGTCTAGATGTGTTTCAGCTGAAATGTTAAAAAATTAATTGAAACACTAAAGGTTCGGTGTATGCTCACTTGAAAGCACCAAGTCTGTTTTATTTTTGCTAGGTAGCATAATTAAACTGCGTTAAATAGAGCAATGTAATTCTTTAATTGGATTGCACCTTAGGTAGAGCTCGTTTCACTTGTGATCCTCATTTGATCTTTACCATCACAACTTTTTTTATTCTTGTGTAGAGAACATATTTGAGCTATGAAAATAACCTGTATCCAGACTGTTTTGCTAGAATAATATGCAGAAACAAAGTCCAAAGTTTTGAATTAGTTTGAAGGATTTTCATATGGAGAAAAAGGATATAAAAATTAGTAAGAATTTATTTATTAATATATATTGTCATCACAAGTTCTCTTTGTTTTGCCACAGAGGTACTAGTTCTGTTTACTCTTCTCAGCTGATAACTTCACTTGTTTTGTCATTTATCACCCTTACTGATCAAATCATTACATTCTGTAATAAGCAAATTATTGTATGAATGATGTTATCTCTTTCTGATACATCTAGCTAAAATTAAAAGAAAGAAACAAGAGATTTTTAGGTTAAAAGTCAAATATATAAAATAGGTACATTTTATTAACTGTCTTTTAGATGAATTAAATTAAAAATCTGATTTACTCTTCAGCAGGTAAGCTATTTGTTTTATGCAGAATTCAATAAAATGTAGGCTTTTTAGCTTAAGTTTATTTTCACTTTTTTCTTTATGGTTTAATGTAATTCTGAGTTCTGCTTCAGAATTTTAATAAAGAGCTAATATTTTGGTTGTAATATTTAATTTGTTTTCATTTTCTGTCAAACATTCATAGTAGAAAGCTGTCCTTATTAAGCTATGGCATGCAGTAGCACTGCTTTTATTGCCAAAATATCAAGACTTGTGCTCTGTCAAACTATTCAAACATATATTCAGTAGTGGTTTATGTTGGTATCCATGAAGAACATTTGTTAGCTTTTTCTTTACTTTTTTCATTTCCATTGATTTCACTGCTTCTTCCCATTATATCCCTTGCTGGCCTATTAAACTACTTTCTCTATGTGCTAAAAAGGTTTTTTTTTTCACAAAACCAGAAGGACATTCAGATTATAAGAACTTCCATGTGAGATGCTCAGTAGATAAGCAGCTCTCCAAAATTATAATTTTCCTGTATGTTTGTAGATTGGTCAAGAACATATTGTGATTGCATTGAAGAAGAACTGATTTAGCCTAGCTGGAGACCTATTTGAAATGAATTTGCATGTTGAAACCTGTATGAAAGCGTCATCTGTTGGTTTACTGGCAGCTCTCATTAAATAAGGAAACACTACATTCAAGGGACTCTCCAAAAAATTGGATTGCCATGTCACTAATGAAATATAAATCATCTTCCATTTTTTCCTGTATGTAAACATCTAAGGATTTTTCCCGTGATGAAAAAAAGTGATCTAATCACTGTATTTCATAATATCACAAGGTTAAAAAAAATCATACAGTTTCTAGTAAAAAATATGTTGTTATTCTTGTCAGTTATTGAGAGGCTTGCATCTATTAGACTTGTTTTCTAATAAGCTTTTTGACTAATCCTCAATTTACAGTTGTCACTCAGCAGTCATCACCAACCGTAGGAGGTTTCCACTCATACTGTTACAGAAATTCATCCTATGTCAGTGCAAATCTAAATCTGCATGAAAATAAAATCAGAATTAATATGGATATAATGTATCACCACAAACTATTAGTTCTGCTAGTAAAAACAGCGTGCAAAAGTTTCTATTAACTTTAAAGGAAGGTTGGTACCTGCTGAAAATATGTTGTAATTATTGGAAAGAAAATAACAATAAGAAGTAAGAAGGCCCAATGTAAATACCATATCCTGATAAAACAATTCTGGTGGAAGTTTCTGTTTCAGGAAAACTAACAAATCTTATATAAGGGCATAAAGGTTGTAATTTGGATTTAAGTTTGAGATGAGATTTTATTTGCTAATTCCTTCTCTGTAGAGGAGCTTTTTCCTCCTCCATTTCTTAGCTTCTCTGGTAGTTTTGATGTAGCTAAATCCATTTTAGCATAAAATAAAATATTTTTTATCAGGTCAAATATGCACAGATATTTATGCAAAAAGGATTATTAGATCATTGTGTCTGACATCAAATACAGGAAAGATATGTATTTATTATTCCTACAACTGAGCACAATGGCTTCTTTTGTGAAAAAAAAGGTATCAGGTGGATCTTGTGCCTTGATAAATCTCCTGCTTTGGTTTCTGCTTCAGAGCTGTGGAGCATCATGATTTCTCCCCCTTCCTTCTAGAGGTTTCAGTATAGCAATGTCACCAAAACCATTTATGTATTTCTCTGTCCCTTTGAGTGCTTTACTGCTGCACTGTAAAGTCTTGCATTGAGACTATGTCATCTTCATAAGACAAGGAGTGTGGGGGGAAAGGGAGAACGATTGCTACTGAGGTCTGCCATACCTACCTACTGCGTTCTGGCTTCATCTGTCTATGCTCCTTGCTTCTCTTCTGGTACAGGCTGGCCCATTGGCTCTTAGTGTATTTTCTGCATAAAAGCCCTGTAGCAACCATAGTGTTTCCAGTTTTGGCAGTTTAATGTTTATTTGGGTATTTGTTTATCAAAATACCGAGTTGTTGGAAACTCGATTTATTCCAATGTAGTACTCCAGTTTGTGATTTTAAAAGATCTTAAGAAGCACAATTTTTTAATCATAAGATGTCAAAAATATGTATCTTTCAATCCATGGGAAGAATTTGCGTTAATTCTTTTTGTTTGAAAATGCATAATAAACTGGATGCCAGGAGACTTGCCATGATGTTCTCAAAGCATTCTGGTTGTCAATGGCATAGGTGCATCACCTTTCTAAAGGACTATAGGTTTTCTTTCTTTTTTATTAAACACACATTTGTCCTAATATGGCCACTCTATCTGTCTAAGGCTGTCATGCCATAAATGTTTTCAAATTTTATTTTAATAGTAATTGAATTTAATTTTTTTCTTAATTTCTCTATTTTGGTTCTGTGGTGTGAATGACTCTGATATATTTACACATGTTTTTCAGTGTTAGGTGGAATGTATATATTTTTAAGTCATTATGACAAGCTTGACAAAAGATTTTTACATGGAATTTTTTTTTTTTTGTTTTGTTTTCCTAAAGTGGGGGAAATGAACACAGAGAAAAAGGTTTAGAATATGTGTAAAGGTGTATATAAGAGACATTAGGTATACAAATAACTAGATGATCTGGGGAAAAGATGGTAAATCAGTCAACTTCTAGTGAAGAAGATAAACATAGAATCATAGATTGCTAGGCGTTGGAAGGGGCATTAGAGATCATCTAGTCCAGTGCCCTCTGCCTTGGGCATGGACACCTTCCTCTAGAGGAGGTTGCTCAAGGCCTTATCCTTCCTGGCCTTGACACCCTCAGGGATGGGGAAACCACAGCCTCTCTGGACAACCCATTTCAGTGTTTCACCACCCTCACAGTAAAGAATTTCTTCCTCATATCCAACCTTTGTTTCTCCCCTTTCAGTTTCTACCCCTTAGTCCTTGTCACTGCAGTCACCTTATGAAGAGTCCCTCTCCACCTTCCCTACACACCTGCTGCCCACACTGCTTTAGATGCAGCCGAGGACACTTTGCCTTTCTGGGCTGTGAGTGCACATTGCTAGCTACTATTGAGTTTTTCCTCAGTCATCAACCCCAAATCTTTCTCTGCAGGGCTGCTCTCACACTTCTTCACCCAACCTGTAGCTTGGGATTGCAATGACCCAAGTGAAGTGGACCTTGCACTTCACTTTATTGAATTTCATGAGATTTACATTAGCCCACCTCAAGTTTGTCAAGGTCCCTTGGGACCTGGGCAGTGCTACATTTGAAAATTTGGGAAGGAAAAGGAAACCAGATTTAAGTCCAAGCATTTTATATTTTTCCTGTTTGTGACTGATAGGTGTGCTTTTTCTCCCAGATTACTCTTTTTGTAATTACTAGAGAACATGCTGTATTCATTAGTCAGGATGCCTACCTTATGTACCTGCAGATGTCTGGTGGTGTGCATTTGCAGCAGGTGTTTTGACCTGTATCTGTTATGTATATTAAACTTTCATATTTACACTTTAATCAGGAGAGTTTTAGGAATAAAAAAAGCACTTATATTTCTAAGTTTTTAAGGTTTATTAGCATTCTTTTAAGGTCAGCTTTATGTAAAATACTGCACTTATTTGACTTTTTTTTTTTTCTTTCTTTCTTTCTTTCTGCATATTTACATTTCTTTCATTCTACAGACTTAAATTTTAAGTATCTTTTTATCTGTCTTCATAGTATTGTTTCAATATTTTGACCAAAATTTCACAGAATCTCTTTGCAGGGGTTGCTATTGACAAGAATGCAAATCTTTTAGATTTAATTCCCCCAGCTGTATGGGCTAGTTTGGAGATCTCCTCACGTGGTCAATACAATTTCATTTTTAAGCTTGTTTCATAAAATAGTGTGACATACATGAATACTTTTGTCCTGAAATAGAGCTGAAAGCCACCATAAACCGTGTATGTTTGTGACATTCTAAAAGGGTGTAAGTATCACATTTTCAAAAGGCCTGTGTCCATTTATTCTGTATTTTCAGATTCGTTCTGCCTTAGTTAGGTAGGCACAATTGCCACAAGTACCCAGGACTTAGCTAGCTGTATCACCAAATCAGTCTTTCTTGTATACATATGATGAATTGGTAATTCCCTCATAATGGAGCATTGTGATGATAGCTGCTTTAGAATTTCACTTTCTTTAAAGCTGAAAAGGGTGAACCTTTGGAAGTGAATAAAGGGCACTGTGAAAGAGATGTGCCTGTGGAAAAAGAGACAGGAGCTATCTTTTTTCAGCATGTTGCAACAATATATTGAATACTAAGATACCACCTGCCTGCCCTGCTGCTGGTGGAGAATGGTTTACAAATGCAAACAGATAAAGAAAAAATATTGTAGAGTACTCGGATTATTCACTAAACCTCAGGACCTCAATTTTGCACACTCTTTTCTTTTTTTTTACTTCCTCAGAGCAACTTACGATAAACATTTTGTACTAATTGTTAAATTCTTAGTTGATCATGGAAATTGTTAGTTGAATTATAAGGAAAATAACTATTTCTTTCTTCTTCCAAGAACGAAGGGAGTTTTTTTGCAAAGTGGTTTTGAGATAGGTATTTGCTATGTCTGTGCTATATGCATCTATTATGTGTAATTTGTTTATCTAATAACATGTTAATGAATTCTAAGACATAACCTAGCAAAAACAGTCAATAACTTCCAATTCAGTAGACCATGTAAGGATTACATTATAGATCCACATACTGGAATCAAACTGGTGAATTTTTTAACCCCAGGAGATTATCCTATTCCTTAATGATTGTGTCAGTATCAGCATCAGTATCAAGCAGTATTTTAGCTGGCAAACAAAGTAAATTAAAGAAATTCACAATCATAGTTTTCTCATCTATAATGCCCTTAATTTAGTGACTGCCTATGTTTGTAACTGTAAAAACTAATTAATGTTCCTACATGTAGTGTAACATTTAACATGGTTTAGTTGGAATTGCAAAGTGAGTGCATTGGGAGTGATAGTGTACATTTAAGTTATCAGAACTTTTAAATATATGATTTTAGTCTTATTAAGAGAAGAAAAGGGGGAATGTATGACTGAGCACATATTCAAGTAAGTGAAATTCTTATTTAACATATCAGATAAATATGTTGTGCTGGAATCTCCCGCTGCTTATTGTTAAAAATGGGAGAGTATCAGTCTTCCATTTGTATTTACACAGAATATAATTTTAAATGTTAAAATTACTTTCATCATTCCACAAAATATCATAATAATATGCAGTGTATTACCTGTATAGTTGTTCTGTGTTTACGCTTAAGTACTGTTTGAATAGAGACATTATGTTCAGTTTTTCTAGAGCTTAAATAAAAGTCCCTGGCCAGAACTTAGAACCTAAGAGCTTGGAGAAACAGATCCTTTACTTCAGGAACTTTTTACTCAGGTAGCTTCTATTTCCTGTACACATGGTACACTCTGTGTGGCATAGAGCCTCTTGAAAACCCAAAACCTGGAGATAACAGAGGAGAAGAAAATAAAATATTTCAACTGCGGGGGCCTACAAGAATCATACTGCTTGTGCTTTCAACGCCTGTATCCAGATCATTGATAAAAACATGAACAGACTGGCCCTAGAATTGAGCCTTGCAGGGCACCAATAGAGTAAAACAAGGAGCAGCTGTAAGTTTTCAGAAAGGGCAAGTGAATCACTTAGTGTCTGAAAAATCTGTCTTCAAATCAATCATATTTTATGCTCAGAAATAGTTAAGAATTAACTTTACATCTTATATGCAAGAGGGTTTCTAGCATTATAGAGACATCTGTCAGATAAATGTGAAAATTTATTTTATCAAAATATATCCTAAAAATGTTGAACAAAATAATTAGTAGTGAAAACAATTCCTCTTTAATCTTGTCCTAGTAGAATATGGTGAAGATTGATTTTAAATATAGATCGCATTTTTGGGCTTGATAAAGTAATTAACATGTTTTAGTGGGAACCAGCGTTGCTTGGTTTATGTGATGCACTAAAAGTGAATACAGATTCTTTGCCTTCAATAGCCAAACTGATGAAATTTACGAGAAGAAACTCCAGCAACAAAAATCTCGCAAATGACAAAAAGCCCATCACTGACCCCCAAAAGCCATGAAATCAATGTGGCAGTGAGAAGTCAGTGTCATCTGTAATGCCACTTTTCAAGTGAAATTTCTAGAGATTCCAGTCTTTTTAGCAGACTGGTTCTCTGAAGGAGGCCACAAGTTGCAGCAACAAAATGAGAGTAGGTCAGTAGTGGGAATGAGCAGCAGGTGGTGTGACCCCAGTGTACAGTACTGCTGTGGGTTAAGCAGTGTGATACATGTGACCCAACATTCAAATTTAGGATTTAAATGTCTGTATAATCTTGATTGCTTGATTGTAATATTTTGTTAGGAAGGAAGCTTCTCTCGCTACTGTAAGCTGACCTTATGATGACCTTTTCTGCTTGTAGTTTTTACCTTGCAGCATGCTTTCAAAATTTGATCTTCCCTGTGTGATTGAATACTTTGGCCTCATAGTATTTTGCACTGAAACAAGTCAGTGAAGAAGTCAGGCTGTTAAAAAAAAGAACATTATTGCCAAGCAAGAATGGTTTTTTACATAATTACTGTATATATTTAATAATGTACTTTTTTTAAAAGACTTGCAAGGTTAATATGACACAATTAAATTACTCCTCACAGCTGATATACTAAAATACAATTGTCAATTGCCCTGGAAAAAAAGGATAAACTAATTTTACAGGTAAATTTGAGTATCAACTACAGTAGTTTTTCATTTCTGCTATACAGAGAGTAAATTCAGCCAATATTGATAAATTATGTCATTAAAATTATAATTAGTACTGTGGTATTTGAAGTAGAATAGAGAGGACTATTAAAACATTAAAAATGTTCACAGAGATAATTATAAGTATTTTTTAAAAGTTTAAGTGGTGGTTCCATTGCTTTCATTTTGGCCATTTATTGTAGCTAATAATTGTGTGCCTTTTCTTACTGTGCGTTCCATTGTCTCTGTCATTTTCATTGTTGGTTTTTGCTCTTCTGGCCTCCCAGATAAATTACACTTAGGTTTTTTCTTTAATGTTGTTACCAAACTGATCAAAATCAAAATATCCATTGTTATTTAAAAGGAAAAGAAAGAAAATGGATGTGAGAGTAACCATATATTTGCATTTGAAAAAAAATCTACTTTGTGTTTTAGTTACACTGTGTTTTCTTTTCCTTTTTAAAAGTAAAATTATTGTGAACAAATCTGCTTTTCCAAAGGCTGGATCCTGCAGTCTGTGTAACTCCTGACTTTCCATTTACTTTGACAGCTGGGGATCTTCAAAGGATGATGGCAGGAGTTAAGGGTTGATGTCCTGTCCCAGTGAAGCTAATGATGTAAAACCTATTGAATTACTTTGGTTTGGGATTTGAATCTGTGATTTCAGATAGTTAAAGTTTTGTCTCTAATTCAATTCTTATTGCAAGCTCTGCATGTTTCTTCCTGGTCTAGTTGAAGGGAAAACATATGGAGGCCTTTCTGAAAATCGTTCAGGGATTTTTTATTTAATTTTTTTTCCTTCAGTGATTATATTTTTGTTCAATCTGGGTTATTTTTATTTCAACCAGTAATTCTACATCTTTGAGCTCATTCTGAGCAGCTTGGAAGGTAAAATGAACTTTGAGGCTGTTATCCTACACTATACATACAAGCAGAATTACTCTCTTACCTCATTGAGGAGGCTTGTGTTCACTGGGACTCTAGAATGAGGCCTTTTAATAAAATATGTGCCCTAGCCAGGAATAAAGCAGGCATTTCTGTTGATCTGTAAGGAATCTGTCAAAACTTCTCTGATCAGGCTTTTTTACTATCCCATCTTGAGTCCTTTTTTTAATGACATCTATTATCAGATTGAAATGGCGATTGAGACACTGCAAAAGTCTGATGGTCTGTCCACTCACAGAAGCTCTCTTCTCAACAGCCATGTAAGTTGTCTCTTCTTCACATACACTCTCTCTTGCTTGTTCTGCATGCTTAGCCTGCCTCTAAATGTTTGTTTTATTTTATTATTACTTTTTGCTCTTAATCTTCCCATCTTAGTTGCTTGTAATCTTCTACTACACCTCCCATGGCTTTATTTTGTCAGATTAAATGTCTTTTATGGTATATTGCAGACTGTTACCTGTTTCCTATGCTCTACACCTGTGTTAGGATGAGTTAACTGTTTTGCGGGTTACAGTGGAAATGTCAAGCTAAGGTTCAATTAACTCTAAATTAGCTGGCTTTTGGCATTTTAAATAAAATTGTCTACAATTTTAGTAAAAACTGTGTACCATGTACTGATTTTGGGGTATGTGAAGAGGAAGAGAAGAAACAAACAGACACCTAAATAATATATTTAGGTTATTCCCAGGTGTTTCTTCATTTATTCTGACTAAAGAGTTTATTTTGAAATTACTTATTTAAGAACCTTAAGGATCCTTATGATGACCTGGTAAAAACTGAAAGCAGTGCCTTAATTTAAAGTACACAGAAATGTCATATTCATCTTTCTTTTACTTTGTTCTTATCCTGCAAGTCTTATAGTTAAGAACTTTTCATAGACAAAGCTAAAATATATTTGGGCAAAAACATGATCTCCAAATATAGTAATAAGTTCATTATATATAACTTTAAATAAAGGAAAAAGACTAAGTTAATTTTAAACTTATTATATAAATAATATTATTCATTTGTAAGTTGTTAGTCTTTCTGAATTTTTTTTTTTTTCTGTTGGTACTTACAGTTTAGAATTTTGTATTTTTGCCATGTTGATTGATTTGTATTCATATTACTTTTTTTTTTTTCCTTCTCAGCTTTACTTACTATATAAATTCAAATACCCTTATTGCTTTACAGAAGAAATTGAAATTTAGTTTGCAGTCTAAATGTAGAATGTGGTGGTAGAAACTGTCCTTCGGAAATCGAATTTAAAATGTATGCTTTGAAGGTTTGGGTTTGGATTTTGGATTTTTTTTTCCCGAAGGGGTCTGGTTTTGTTGAAGTTAAAATTAAGAATGTTTTGTGGAGAAATTAGGCCAGCTTTCTTTTTTCTTAAACCTAAAATTGGAAGATGAAAATTATATTGTAAAAAGTTCCAGGAAATTATATACAGAAGGACATTTAGATTCCACTTTGTGTGCTTTCAAAATAATTATTTTGAAAATAAGACAGTATCAAAATTATTAATATTTAAATAATAATTGATATTATTAGACTATTATTAGATATTATGAAAATCATTGTTTAAATGTCATTTTTAACAGACCATAACTTTTTTGGCAATGTTTTAGAACTCTCTGGAAAGACTTAAAACACTAGAACTATTTAAGTTTCTCCTTAAACCTGTTAGGAAGTCCATAGTCTTTGTATAAAGCCAAGAAAGATTGCAAGATAAGCTGCAGTGGCTCAGTAAACTGTTTCATTCATTCCTAGTTCTAGGCACTATTCTGAGTGTCTTCCTAATAACGAGATTTTCACAGAAGATCACAGTCTTTCCAGCTGTGAGGACTTATCATGGCATTTATGGACTGTGAACACTTTGTGAAAAATATTGTGATAGGGATATATCTTTGACTCTGTGGGGAAAGAAAAATTTAAAATAACCCTTGTACATATTTCAGTGGCAATAAGTCTTTCCTGGTTTTGGTCTTTTTCAACAAATATTTAAAATCTAGATGGAGCCTACAGGATGTTTTGCCTGTTTTTAAAGCAATGTTTATTGTCTTTAAACTTGAGGACAGTGTAAAGGAAGTTTAAGTGTAGATGTACACTTTGTCTATTTCAACTTTTCTTGAATTTGCCTTCTAGTGATTTGGTTTGACATTTATTAAAATAATTGGCTTAATAGATTTTAAAATAGAATTCTAAATTGTGTTTTTAATTAACTTACACTCTTTGCAGGTGATAAATTAATTTATGGGAATATTTTAGTTTGGGATTTAAATTTTCACCCTTTTATACCTCAGTGCGGTTTTGTAGGATTTTTTTTCCTAAATACATTAGTTCTCATTTTAAGGAGCTTGTCCTTAAAATTTCTCCTCTGTTTTCTTTTGTTTCTTGATATATTTCTGCATGGGATCAACTTATTCAACTAATTGATAGTTGAGTGTTTTATAAACATTGCAGCTTAATTGAAGTCACACTCAATTGAACAGGTCTGGCTCTGTAAATATTTCCTGCCTTTCTCCATCTTACCAATACATTGTGGTCAAATTTATAAGCCAGGACTCAAACCTGAACAGTTTTAAAATTGTATTTCAGCTTGGTAGAAAAATATGTGGGTTTTTAAAAAAAGTTGTTTAAAATAATGTTTGGATTCAATTTTCTCTTAAAATAATGAGTTAACTGCACATTTTCTTCCAGGCTATGATTTATCAAGTAAGGATTTCAAGCCCTTGCTACTAAGTAACTCATTCCAAGAGCAGAGGTTCTTATTATTGCACTTAACTTTTGATTTGGGTTTTTTTGTGTGTTGAATAGTGCAAGTTATGTTTGAAATAACATCTGTTAGAAATTCATATAATTAATGAAGTGCACTCGAAGTGATTAATAATAGATTAGAAACCATCTGGAGGAAAATATCTTTAATGCTACATACAGAACTTAATTACAAAATAATTATTTTTTGTTTGTCAGTCTTTTGGGATTGACAGAGTTTTTCCCCTTGGGGAAAGCAGAAGTACTTCACGTTCTGTATCGTTCTGATTCAATTCTAGATGTAATAATATATGACAAATGGTATATGAATGTATTAATAAAAATAGAGATGTAATAACAGATTTTCAGTATGGATAGATTGCACCTGTTGAAAGTTATAATTACCTTTGTTTGTAAGCCAAGACAGGCTATGTGAGATCACTAGTGAATAAGTTTAATACTTTCACACAAAACTCAAATGTTTACAATTATATCTTTTCTTCAGCTTTATTTCAAAATAACAGGTGCTCAGTTTGGAAACACTTCTGAATGTTAGTACATATAAAACAATGATATGATAAGATGATTAACTGTACTTCTTAATTTTCTTTATTGAAGTGCAAAATTGCCTGCAAACCAAGCTAAAAATTTTATGTTTCAGAAGCATTTGCATCTTCTTTCTGTATTTTTCTAGAGCTTAGAAAATTCTAGGGATCTGTGACAGGCACTGGGAAAAATAAGGAAAATGTTGACTCACCAGAAAGTAAAACAATGAAATTGAATATATTCTCACACTATATTGGTTTTGATATATTTTGTCATTTTCCTTTAATATTAAATCTAGGAGTATTAAATTGTCCTTTTTTGGTTATTAGCAACAGCCAGAAGTATTTAATGAGTGTGCTGTACTTAGAACATGCAGTGATATTACATAAAGTCTCTTCTTGCATGTTTCTAATTATCTACGACAATTACATGAAAAGATTACTGTTTTTCCAAGAAACTCATTCTGTGCCATTTGGAAGTCAAAGGCAAGCAAGCTACAGCTGATAGGATTTGTATCCCTAATTATTCGTAGATGTACCAGTTATTTCAATGTTACCTAGGTAGCTCTTTGACTTCTATGCAGTAGCTTTTTTCTTATGTGTATCTTAATGTTTTTTAATAATAGATAAACAGTATCATATTCCAGGTTTACAAATACATTAACTGCCTATGGTGTCCAAGGAGTTTGGTTTTTTTGCAATTTATGTGTATTGCATTCATGATTACTTTATTTCTTTGTACTAACAATTTGTCTCCAAAGCATAGATATGTTTATCATGTACTGATGTGTGGTATTGAATTAAAAATATTTTAAGAAAAGGACACTTTCCTGAGGTCACAAGTACAAAGAGTTCTGCTATTTCCTGGTAATTCTGAAGATACTAAAGCATTATTGTTTAATTAACATTTAAAGACACTCTGAGGAAGGAAGTAATTTTTGGTAGACCTGAAGGGTGGTTCCAACTGTCAGAAGTTAATGATGTATGGCTACAATATTGTTAATAAAGTATATAATAGGGGTTTTTTTCTGTTTTGTATGTGATATAGCTTCAGTGGCTTTTAGACAACTATGAAACTGCAGAAGGAGTGAGCCTTCCAAGAAGTACTCTTTACAACCATTACTTACGACATTGTCAGGAGCACAAGTTGGATCCAGTCAATGCTGCCTCCTTTGGAAAACTCATACGGTCAATCTTCATGGGACTACGGACCAGAAGACTTGGAACTAGGTTTGTGCAATTGAAATAATGAATTATAATAAAAAATAAGTAATAATTATGAATGTCTGCTAGGCAAAAGAATACGTAAGACCTGCATAAAAATACTAGTGTTTTTCTGTCAGTTCTGTTTCTTCATGTTAAACAGTTTTATGATTTTTCAAAATGCTATTATAGTTTTATTTGTTCTGCTTTTGACAGTTTATGTATTTTGGTAACTACACTTCAGATTTTTATCATTACAAATAAAACATAACTTGCCATTTGGAAATCACTAAGAATACTGTTTGCCCATAACTACATAAATTGTATTTATTTGCAATTTATTTTTCTTATCCAAGTGTAGTGAAAGTTAATATGCTGATAATATTTGTTTAAGAGAGTGAATTAATTTCCTAAAGGTAGTAAAATGACACTCATGTAAAACAGGTGTCACAGGAGAGCCAGATCTGATTTGTGTGTGTTATTTTCCAGTCAATGTAAATTGTAAAGTAAATGTAATGTAAATATGTAAAACTAGTATTACTGCACTTTTAATTCTTGCTCTTTCATAAAGGGGGAACTCCAAATATCATTATTATGGGATTCGTGTCAAGCCAGACTCTCCTCTTAATAGACTACAAGAGGACATGCAATATATGGCCATGAGACAGCAGCCCATGCAGCAGAAACAGAGGTAAAGTGTGAAACACAACTAATCATTACTATTTCTAGTTCATCAGGTCTTACTTTTCCTTACATGGACAAGTTGGAATTCCTGTTCAGCTTTTCTGCTGTGAAAATAAAAGTGTGCAGGATACCCAGTTGATGTCAGTGATGTGAGGCACCAGTCAATGTGAAAGAATATTTACCTAGAAATGGTAATAAATTTGCAGAAAATAAATAATAATGAAATTATCTATAATATAAACAGATTCTTCTTAAATATATGGAATTCTTGTCCCACAAGCTTAATAAAAGCAGTAAGAGCTTTAATTTCAAATTCCTGCTTTTTCTGCATTGCTGTATCATTTTTTGTTCACACTTCTTATCAGAGAACTTACTTATCAGAGAATTTATTATTAAGTTGCTTGGTAATTATTTCATCTCCCTGTGAAGTATGGATGTGATCACTATAGTTTGCCTCCAAGTACATGTAAGTATGTTCCCTTTGTATCTTTGTTCCTGAGGAACCTGTGAAAGCTCAGAAGTAATTGAAGGCACTCCACAGGGCTGTACTGGTGGTGAAAGAATGTGTGAATATGCATATTAAAAACTACGTTGAATGAAAATTTTAGGTGAAATAATGGGAATTAGTAAATTTTTTCAAAATTAATTTTGATTTGACTGGTGTCACTAGCCACCCATATTACCCTAAAGTAAAATACCTTAGGGAAGTATTTTGTGTCCCTGTACACAGCTGAGATATGGAGAACACAACTTCAAACTTTAACTTCAAACACAAAGATCACTTTGATCTGAAATGACAGTACAGATTAGTTACAACACTAAATGGAAGCTCATGTTAAAATATATGGTCTTAACTATCTTTTGCTGAGCATAATACAAGGACATGAGAAGTCTCATAATAACATCATGTAGAAAATGCTTGCTGCAAAAACCATAGCAGGATTATATATTAAGGAATGATGATAGATATTTACAAAATCTCACAGCAAACTTATTCTGCACACTCAATCTCATTCACTTAGACCTTTCATTCACTTGTATTCAAAATTGCATATGTGCACCAAAACATATTCCACAATGGTCTAACTAGGATTATTTCTGGGAAAAAATTATGCCAGTCAGCTAAACATTGTCACATCTTGTGTCTTCTTTGTGATTCGCAATGAAAAAGTGATTTTGGAATTTTATTATATAGCTGTTAGGACTGGATATTTCTTTTTGTATTATTTGCTTGATTATTTTATTTACCACCATATGTCTTGCACAGTTCACTTATTTTTCCTTACCTGAGTGTGTTTAGCCTAAGTATCATTTTCTTAACTTTATGTCAGTATGTACCTTGATTATATCTGAACAAAATCACACATATTGCACTGTGTGCAGTTAGTGCACACTTCTCCTGTACCCGATGTTTTGCACTTGCACACATGTCCCCGCACCAACATTTGCCCAATTCAGGCTCAATTCACACCAATCCTAAGGTCTCCTGTGAGAATCTGTAAAGGTGTTAATGAGGGGTGGGAATTGCAAGGTACCATTATGCAGAATAGGTTAGCTGTTGCATGAAAAATACTGTGCCATGGGAGGCTTGATATTTAACTTAGGTGTTTCATATATGATTGTATGTCATATATGTATATATATATCAATGATATGTATATCATGGTTATCCAAGTGTATTGAAAAATTCTAGGAGGACTTACTAAGAGAGAACTAAACGACTGAACATTGTAATTTTCAGGATTGTGGTAATATTGCACTTCTGCCAGCTTATTAATATTTCTAGTTGTTCTTTTTTCTTTTAAATTAGTGGTAAATTGCAGTCAATATACTTTTTTTTCTGGATAGTTATACCAATTCTACCATCTCTCTTAGACATCTAATTGAATAAGCACTTCTCTTCAGCAGAGCTGTAGACTGAATGTATGCCACACATCATTTTTCTTCATTCCTTTTCTTAATTTGGGAATCATGCATCTTTTGTATTTGCGTAACTTCAATATACCAAAGCGCTTGTGTTGAAGTCTTCATTATCCTCAGACAGTAATGTTGTTTCTTCTTAAAAGTAATGAAACATTATATCTCTATTACAAAATTATGTCAAGCTTTGTGGAAAGGGAAGGATTTGATTCTTTTTGGTATAAATTTGCTGGTGTTACAGTATCTTGTTACTAAGCTAAATTCTACCAGAAATTGGAGTACTGCTGGAAGTGCCACCTTTGCGAATTCTGTAATGCACTGTTAATACTCTAGCTTCCCTTAGTGTTTTTTTCTTCTATTATTTACAGAGTAAGAAGCTCTAAATTCTTTTGTCACTTGTCCTGAAAATTTTATTTTGAGATGGAAATATCAAACTCTGTGTTCATTTATGAGGAAGTAAACAGAAAGGATAATTTTGTATTTGATATTTTTGAAGGTATAAGCCTATGCAGAAAGTGGATGGAGTTGCAGATGGCTTCACAGGAAGTGGTCAACAGACAGGCACATCTGTTGAACAAACTGTAATTGCCCAAAGTCAACACCATCAACAGTTTCTAGGTATGAAAGCAAGTTGTATAAATAAGATGAACTTTGTTATCACAGTGAATATCAAGCCAGACAAGTATAATAGTTGCTTCTGAAGTTATCATGCCCTCTCTAAAATACTTATTCTCAACAGAACAGAAAGGCACTTAAATTACACATGAACTTTATGTAATATTTAATATGCATAGTGTAAGTATTAAAGGAAAAATAGGGTGAGATATACTTCATATTACATAAATGAAGTTGCTTTGCATAATTATAATAAATGTGCATATTGAAATTTCTGCTGTGAAAGTTGTTTCCTTCATGTGCATTTTATAGTGCATTTTATTTCATGAAAGTTGGGGTAGAAGAATGGCATTGCACTACTATGCCATTAGGTTAGCTGCCCCTGGCTGTTTTGAAAGGGTGTTCTAGTGTGGTAAGTGGAAAGAGACAAATATTTTCAACTGAAACCCTAAAGGTCATGTTTAAAACTATCCAAATTTTGGGTTTGTTGATCCGGTTAAGCATATGTTCCAGTCATAGAAACAAATCATAATTTAGTTAATTGTTTATGTAAAAAGAGACCTTGGCTGATAGTGTCCTATTAGTGTGGGCTTATTTGGTTGGGATTTTCAGCCACCAAATCCTTTGGCCAGATTTTGCTTTTACTAAAACCACTTGGAGCATAAGGGTAGCATTAATATGCTTTGAATCTTCTTTTCCAGGTACCTTTCAGTCCAATATTTTTTCTTACCAGCTTGTGTCTCGGAAACATTTGTGGCAAATAGTAAAAGCACATATTGGCTCTACTTGGAAGTCTAGTAAATGTCAAGTAAAAATGTGTATTGAGTTTATTAAGCCCCATCACACCTGGCTTCATAGAAACTCTTCAGCTGAACAACAAAAAGTTATTCAAGGATTAGTCTCTTCTGCACTGACTCTAGATATTTTCTTGCACCCAGTAATAGTCTGAGAAAGCATGTGTTAGCTTCTCTGTATAGGTATACTGTGTATATGATAGCGTTTTAATTTATTCAAGTATAATTTTGTATTTCATTTTTACTAAAAATTATTAATATATTTAGTATTTTGGCATACAACAGGTACTAAATACTTTCTTTTTTGAATATTACGACCTTTTGGAATTTTTTTTTTTTATATAATCCTTCAATTTTTTTTTTAACCATACTGTAACTGGCATCTCTTTCATTATGTTGTCATGACAACAGATGCATCTCGAGTACTGCCAGAGTTTGGAGAAGTTGAAATATCTTCTCTCCCAGATGGTACTACCTTTGAGGACATCAAATCACTACAGAGTCTTTATCGAGAGCACTGTGAGGTATTTCCTATAAACCTTTTTTTTTGGAAGTTCATTGCTTTTACTGAAGGCCTGTGGAGAATAGTGCGAAATATATTGCAGCCACGCTAGTGGCATGTGACTTTCCCCAGAATATTTTACGTATCTCACTGAAAAGGGAAGTAAAAAGGGTTTTCTGGAGGATCCCCTTTCAGAGGGGAAAGAGTAATATGTAATAGATACGGATAATGTAATGTTGTTACATGTATGTTTTTCAGAACATTAGACTTTAGATTGTACAAGCAGATATTTGGTTTCATTAATAGGAAATATAAATCAGGTTAGATTATAATTTTATTTTCTTTTACATTAAAAGCAATAACTTTTTTTTTCATATCACAGAAACATTGAGACATTAAGCCACATTTGATACTGAACAATATGTCTTTTAGAAATAATTTTTGAAGGTGCTTCCAACATATAAGGCATTGTGAAAAGGAGTAACATGTCAGGCTTACTTTTTTATTTGCAGTAGCAGTAAATATTTTCTGTGCTTAAATTCCTCTGATATGTTTACATAGCCCATACTATTTCCTGGAGGCTTCCGTGCAAGCCTCAGGCAAGTCTCTGTGCACAACAATATATAGTGCTGGATAATTTATGTATTCAAAGGTATTAAAACAAATACCATTTATTAACTTGAGAAATGTGCAGTTTGCCTTGATTCCACTATGTGATAAAGGAAAAGAGCTGTAGATCTAGTTGGAGTTGGGAGTGGTAGGATTTTGGGTAAAAGACACCATGATCTCATGTTTATTTTTTTCAGGCAATACTGGATGTGGTTGTTAATCTTCAATTCAGCCTGATAGAAAAATTGTGGCAAACTTTCTGGCGCTATTCTCCTTCTGCTCCACCTGATGGCACTCCTGTTAATGAACCAAGGTCCGTAAATGTTTCTCTTTGTTTAATGTGTCTCTTGATAATGTAAGTGTGAAATTTAAAAAAACATATTAGTTTAAACTTAATATTTTTTTATCCTATGATTATTTTCCAAAATAAATTTGTGTTGTCTGGTGATATTGTATAGCCTGCGTGTATGCCAAAGAGCAGTCTTGAAGCAATTGTGTGATCCATGGGGATACTTTGCATGGACAAGTACAGTGAAGATGTCTCATCCCAATATTCTATCTACTTCTTTAAAGCAAATAGGATCATTCATACATCTGCACTATTTATGAGCTGTAGGAAAATAATGGTGACGTTTCTTAAATCCATGAGACAACGTGTAAATAAGTTATATTGGTTGCAGCTGAGACATCTATAACGCCTGTATAAAAAAGTACATTTAAACACCCAAGTTTTTACTGGCTGTAAGTCATGGAATCATGAAAACTTTAGGTCAGAAAAGTCAAATCCAACTGTTAACCTAGCACTGTCATGATAGCTGCTAAACCATGCTGCTAGGTGCCATAAATGCATTATCATTTATTAATTTCATACTTTTTTTTTTTAACACCAGCAATCTGAGTGAAATAGAAAGTCGACTTCCTAAAGCAAAGCTGATTACTCTGTGCAAGAATGAGTCTATTCTGAAATGGATGTGTAACTGTGACCATGTGATGTACCAGGCTTTGGTGGAGATTCTCATTCCTGACGTCCTTAGACCTATTCCTAGTAAGTTCAACACCTGAAACACTTTAAGGATTTTTTTTGTAAGCGTGTTTATGGTGGAGGTGTACTTGTGCCTCACAGGGCAGCTTAAAAAAAAGTTTGAAAGTTACAAAATACTGTGTATAGTTTATCTGTATTTTTATTGTGTAAGGAATTGTGCTGGGAATCCAAGAATTGTGCTTTCAGAATTCAAGGCATTCTGAAAGTTGGTAGATCTAGTTTTTAATATACAATTTCATATTTAATGTACTTCTTTTTCTATATCTGTTACATCTTCAGGTAAAAATGTTTTCCTTTTACCCTAGCTGCAGGATGCCTAGTATAAAGAAGTCCTGTGGTTCTGTGGCAATTTGCACTATTGTCAGTCAATCCTTCCACTAAATTCAGTAATTTTCAGTTCAAACATCACATATTAATCCTTAGTCTGGAAGAAAACCGTAGTCTTTGTGATTCTGTATTTGGAGAGGTGGTCCTTTGTCCCTGACTGCTGAAATAAATTCTAATACCTGTTAAGGCCATGAAAAATTCCTAGTCCAATTTATTACTCCAATCTACTGTTTTCCTGTCATACATTCTGCATGAAATAATAATTGTCCAGTCATACCACCATTACCAGGAGTAGAGCTTTCTTTTCAAATTTAATTTTGCTAGAATCCATCATTGTTCTAGCAGCGTATTTTTATGGTTGTCTTTGGTAAAAAACAAATTTATGTGAAGAGAGTTGAACTCCTTCATGAAGTATTTGTTGACTCACATATACTGTCCTAAATATTATGAAGAAATCATGTTAGCAACCCACTAAAACCCTCAAAATTCCTATGTATTATCTTCTTCCAATGAAAAAACAGTACTTACTTTAAAAAGTTGGATTATTTTTTTTTAAATTAGGGCCATAAGTAGTATTGCAGGTAACAAAGCTATGTTGTCATGCTGTGAACACCCCCTCTGCTATAGTGACTCCAGCAGTAATAAGCACTCAGTAAGAATATTTGGTGGTTGTGCCTTGCAAAAAAGTTGTATTGACTTCTTGCTTACCAGTGGAATAAAATCAGGCTTTAGCAAATTATGTATAATTATGTATAATAAGTATAATACAAAAAAAAATTGAAACTGGAAATGTATAAAACATGAAGGTTTTCCATTTACAATGCACATTTTACCTTTTTTTTAAAGAATGAGTAAGTTCTTTGTAGCAATTGACATAATTTGTGCATCTACATAGCAGAATAAAGGAAAAATGTTTTCTCAGACACATGCAATTATTGACAACTGTTACTTGTGTAAGTTATTTTGCATTGGTTTATATTTAAGGTTTTACTTCTCTAACGACAATACTATTGGTATGATTTTAGAGTAATGTAGTGTATCATAAACAATTAGGTAACAATAAAAACCCCCACAAATTTAATTGGGACATTTAATAAGTTGAATGAAAATTCTCACTTGCAAAAGAAGTTAATTTCTGAATTAAAAGGTAGTGCAGACACAGTTTTTCATCTGACCTGCTTCTCTCCTTTTCAGTTGCTTTTCCTGCAAAGCCTGGCAGTCTCTAGAGGGGTGTTTAAATGACAACATGCTGTCTTCCTGGCTTGCTTCGTATGATGCCAATACAGGATTTCAAGAAAATGGGGCAAAATCAATTAATATCAATAATTAGATGCATCATGTCCTTTTCATCCTATTTCTTTCTTTCTAGAATTACCAGTCATATTTGAATAATTAATAGATACTGTGTTTGACATTCCTATTTTGAGGGTGGTTATAAGACTATTTGATTCAAATACATCTGATCCCAGGACAAATTCATCCTAGGAGACTTCTGCCTCCTTTTTGTGAGCAGTCCAGTGGATTTCTGCTCTCAGTGAATTGCACTCACTGAGCTGCCTTTGGAAGACAGCTAATGTATTTCTTTATCCTTCAGGACCAGCTAACTAAATGGCTTTCTTTAGTAGTTTTCCTTTAATGATAGGCCATCCAAGTTTCTTCTTCCCCGTTAAATGGTTAAAATCTTATGATTTTTTAAACTCCTGCTTTTGAATAAAAGCATCGCCAGTCATTACAAGAGACTGAGATAATGGCTTTAGGATTAATATAACAAAAATGCAGCGGGTGAAGCAGACAAATCCATCATCCTCTGTGGGAAAAGAGCAGTTTGTAGGAAAGTTTGGACTCTGTAGAGGAGCTGGGACTGTAAATGCTTCATTAAAGGCATGTTTATTATCTTTTTGAATAAATAGGAAGATAGCAGCAGCTGCTGCTCGAAATAGGCAAAAATATTAATTTGAAGGGAGCTTGAAGAAAGCCCCCTTATTTTTTCAAGGTGTTTTGTTTTGGTTTTTTTTTGTTTGTTTTGGTTTTTTTTTTTTTGCTTTGTTTTGTTTTTTGTTTTTGTTTTTGTTTTTGTTTTTGTTTTGTTTTGTTTTTTGTTTTGTTTTGTTGTTTTTGTTTTTGTTTTTGTTTTTGTTTTTGTTTTTGTTTTTGTTTTTTTTTAGATCTTCAGTGTTTGGGGTTTTTTTCAACAAGTCCTGTTGTTGATACATATTACTGGAGTGAAAAAAAAGACTGTTGTGAAAAAAAATGGTTTTATTTTTAACCTCTGTATTAAATTTATCAGCTGATATATTTTGCACCCACAGAATGAGTGAAGAATTTCTCTGTATAAAACAATGAAATTCCTTTTTCTAAGAAGAGTGAAATGCTGTCCATCAGAGTCAGGAATAAAGAGCATAATTATCTAGTGTCCTTGGCAATAGACAAGAGCTATTATATATAGAATGGACGCCTTGCATCTTCACACATTGCAGAATGGACAGGAATAAATTTGGTTGTGAGTTAGTTTCTATGATGGGTGGAGAATTTATGCAAAATACACTTCCACACCATATTACACAATTCCAGAGAGAAAAAAAATCAAAGTACTGGACAGACTGGAAAGTTCAATTTTGTACAAGTCAGAGTGGGTTTGGTTCAGAAGTCAAGCTTTTTAGGTTTTTATGTAAATCAAACTTTCAGTAACTGCCATTGCCTCATCATTTAGTGTGTGACTAGTAACACCTTATGATTTAGGCCATTTACTTTGCACCATGCTTATCATACAATGATTCTTTGGAAGGATTCAGATGAACTTAAAAGTTCAAGGATGTAGGTACTTACATTTTTGGTAATGGCTAGATGTGTACTTAAGAATATGAGAAAAAGTCTGTATTTAATATATTTCCAAAGCTCATTAGAAATTCATGACGGTTCTATACAATACTGAGGCCTGATTAGCTACTTTAGCTTTTTTTATTTCTCCAGAACATAAAATTCCTTTTATTTGTTTCTTTTTCTTTCTAGTTAAAGGTCTTTCTTAAGGCCTGAGCTGTTTTTCCATATTTATTTTTAAGGGAGATCAGCATTGCAGTGATGCAAATAATTTTGTAACATATATATACTTGGGTAAAAAAGAATAGTCGGAACACTAGAAGTGAAAAAGTAGTAAATTTTTTCTTAAATATCTAAGTATTTATGCAGTATTTACATTATTACTTCCATCTTTTCTGGTAGGTAAGAAAATGCGAGTAAATACATAGTCAATTAGTAAGTGCACTGAAATAATTTATAAAGCAGCACAAGTGAGCTAGGGGATTGACAGGGTTGAAGAAAAAAGCTCATTCTTCACGTGTAAGCCTTAAGGAAGAGAAAAAACTCATACCATAAGAGGGCTCAGCTAACACAGATACTTTGTATGATCAAATTGTGGTCAGTTAAGCATCCAAAGACATGGTGAGTTATAAGAATGACCAATATGGATTCTACTGCTTATGACTGCAAGTTTAAGGACATGAGAAAAATATATCACAAAGAATACAATTTCTGTTCTAGTAAGTTTGCATTTCTGATAGAAAGCTGTATTTTAAAAAGGTGTTACTAAGAAAAGGTATTACTTCCTTAGGTTTTTTTCCTCTTCACTTTTGTAGTTGCATTCATTCTCTAGTAGTCTTCAGAAATCTGTTGTTTTTTCTTTTTGTCTCCTACTTTTTGCAGCAGTTTGAGTGTTGTGCTGTTATGTCAGTGTGAAAGGGTTAGGCATGGGAACGCTGGGTTTCTATCACTCAGGAGATAAAACTTTATTTTTTCCAGGTACTGTTCCTTAGGACAATGCTTTCTGTCCTCCTCTTTTGAAAAACTAAAATTTCTGGTTTTAGTAATGCAGAGTACTATAGGGGCTTCTTCAGTGTCTTTTTAAATCTGTCAGTCATTCAGCATTTCTCTGGATGCCATAGAAAAGAAACAAAATGCACATAAACTTCACAGTCATTTGAATAATTTCACATTTTTTTTAATGAAACACACTCCCATATCTTGCTTATTGATGATATCCTCAAGCAGTCCATATGAACGGAATTTATTCTTTAAAACTGAATTAAGCAGCACTATGACATAATTTAAGATTACTTTGAACTTATTGGAGGAAACTGCAGTATTCCCATAAGTGGAATTTCCCCCAGACTTTTGCTTTTTAAAAGAGGTGCTTAAGTAAAATGAAAAGCTGTAAGTTTGTGATGGAAACTTCCACAATGACTGCTGCAATTAGGGTTGTTCTTGTATAGGAGTGCCCCAAACAATACTGCTAAGTCACAAACTTCTTTGGAAGATTGTCTGGTGAAGAAGCCAAAACTGCTTAATAAGCCAAAACTAAAATCATTATTGTGTAATCTTTATCTCAGTGAGGCATTTTGAACCTAGACTAGATTTGTCTAGTAAGTAAATGCAGCAGACCTGAAAGTTGAGTACAAGAGGCCAGAGGATGCAAAACATTTCAAGACAGGTGCACTGCTTTATTTTCATTCTGTTTTTATTCTCCAATGCGCAGGTGCCTTGACCCAAGCCATTCGCAATTTTGCAAAAAGCCTTGAAGGTTGGCTTTCAAATGCCATGAACAATATTCCACAGAGGATGATACAAACCAAGGTAGATAAAACTTGAAGCACTATTCTTGCAGCAGCAAACCAAGTGGGCAGTAGCATCTAAAAGAAGCATTTTAACTTTAATGATAAATTTCATGTTTAGCATCAAGCATCAAATAGTGGGAGAGAAAATAATATTATTTTATCTGCTACATGGTATAATTCAAATATGAGAATTCATTAATATACACTATTAACATAGTCAAGACCCAATCTATAGAATTAATCTACTGAGTGCAATATTTAAAAATAATAAATTTCTTTATAGGTTGCCGCTGTAAGTGCCTTTGCCCAGACTCTGCGAAGATACACATCTCTTAATCACCTGGCTCAAGCAGCTCGTGCTGTGCTTCAAAATACTTCTCAAATCAACCAGATGCTCAATGATCTCAACCGTGTTGATTTTGCCAATGTTCAGGTAAAATTTAGTTTTGAAAAGCAGGGGATTTTTATGTGTTATTTCTTCTATGGTTTTGAACATTATTGTCAGGCATCATTCTATCAAGAAAAGTCAAGTGCTGATATTTTGCTCATTCGTATACATGGTGACTCAGTCCAAATGTGACAGCTTAATGCTTTAGAAAGGCAAGAGCTCAGAACCATTACCTGTTCCCATTTACTCTCTTGAAATGCACATATTCTTCCAACTTCTATGTAAATGCAGAGCAAATACTTTCTTAGAATGGGTGCCATAAATCGTGTCTTACTAATAGCAAAAATGGTATTTTAGGATTAGATCTCAGTAGTGTATCTTCTGAATGTCTGTTAAAGTTATTAAATGCATAGCACTGTCAGTAGAGATTGTCTCCATTATTTAAAACCCCATCGATTAATATGTTTTTTCTATATGTCTCTGCCTAAATTAACAAGATCTCCTGAATAATGGATTAGATTAGTATGGTTAGAACGTCTAGAGCATAAATTCATGTTTTTACTGAGCTTAATTTCTCTACATGTTTTTGCTTGTCTGAAGAAAAATAATTTTTTCCTTTTGGCCAGCAAAGTGAAAGATTTCAGATTCCTGGTAGTTCTCTGTTTCTCTTCGTTGTGAGCAAGTGTTTCAATGTACTTGTTAGCACACTTAACAGAAATCTAGTCAAGAGTTCTTGACTAGAGATACAATATATTAAGTGCAGTAATGTTCACATGGATACAGTCTCTGAATGAGATGTTAACTTGGCACATGACTGCTAAAGTTTAAATGGAAATGGCTTGCAATTAATGAGCTGTCATTTTTTTTCATTTTCTGAATTAAACAATTAGCTTTATTTAAACTTGGTAACACTTGACTAAAGTGCTGATTACTGTATACATATTGTGTTTTTCCACTCACGTGCAGCTTATTTTTTCTTTAAGTAATGTGTAATCTATTACTCTGTAGAGTTAGCAAACAATCTTTGTTTGCATACAAGGTTTCTTCCATAAGATGATGAAATAGGATTTCTCTTTAAGCTTACCTTCTTCAGAACAAAGGGGATGTTGCACTTGATTTCTCACTACTTCTTTTATTACTTTAGTCCCCAGCATTGGACTCTTCTTCCTTCTTGTTCTACTTGAAATCCAAGAAAGAAATTACGAGATATAAGTATTTCAGTAGCAAAACTACAAAAGTAGAAGCCTTTTTCACAAATGCATGTGGGAAAGAGTAAACTTCAGTTGTTTACTTGTTCATTCTAATTTCTGTATTTGATGTGTGATCTTTTCCCACCTATTTGCTTTCAACAAAATTACAAGAGACATAAAATAAAAACCACTTCTTAGTCTGTCTAGTAGGTAGGTCCAGTCTCTTTCATCCTTTGAAGAGCTTAACCTTTGAGCTACAATTTCATTGGGTGCTTTGGCTTACATACTGTCAATTCAAGAGTTTCCATATGCTATAACAGGAGCAGGCTTCCTGGGTGTGCCAGTGTGATGACAACATGGTTCAGAGACTTGAAACAGATTTCAAGATGACTCTCCAACAGCAGAGCACTCTGGAGCAGTGGGCTGCCTGGCTTGATAATGTAATGATGCAAGCATTGAAACCGTATGAAGGAAGACCCAGCTTTCCTAAAGCAGCACGGCAATTTCTGTTAAAATGGTCTTTCTACAGGTAGTATTTAATAGATTTTAAAACATTCTAACAATTTTATTAATTGCCAAATTGTTCATTGTACTGAATTTGACAAATCTAATATCAAATAGTGGCTTGGTACATGTTGAAAAACCTGGGTGTTTTTTCAGAGGACTTCTGTTACCTTGAACTCAGAACTATCAGGAAATGACCCTTGTTTATTGTTTTAAAGGCCATCTGAAAATGAATGCAGGTAATTTTGTTCAGACTTAGAAACATATTATGAATTGTTTTGGATAAAAAAACTGTGCAGTTATTAAGTCACTGTTTTTAGTATTAATTATTAAAACATGGTGGCATCAATGTTTATTATATAAGAAAGGTAAAAGCTGGTTTTAATATATGAAAAGAACATTAAGACAAGCATTCCATGTTAGCTGCTTATTGAAACAGTTATCAGAGTAAACCTTGTTCTTTGAATCTGACTGTAGCAATTGCTTGCTGAAGATACAAAGGTATAATATGAACACACAAGTCCATTGGTTTTGCTTTCTAAGTTTAAAAGCTTTTAAAATTCTGGCAATTAAAAGCATTGCCCTGGAAAGATTGATACAACTATTTAAGTAATAGTTTCTTTAAAATCAAATAGTTTTCTTACCATTTTAGTTGTTTATGTTTCCAACAAAGTTTCTTTCAAGTTAGTTATACAGTTGGTCAATTAGTGGTAGTTATGCATAGGTCAATACCAAAACCAAACTAGTGTAGTTATTTCTTAAGTGGTGTCCAACATTACCTTCAGAGAAAGGAGAAAAGCAAATGATGGCCATTTCCTGGTCATCCCTTTAAATCAGACATTTGGGGATAATGTTGCTTCTGAGAATACTGGTTTTAAGGTAAAATGTCTGTCTACATGGATAACTGTTAAAATGGCTGTGACATATAATACATAAACATATATATATTTTTTATTTTTGAATAGCTCAATGGTGATTCGGGATTTAACCTTGCGCAGTGCTGCTAGCTTTGGCTCTTTTCATCTGATCCGCTTGCTTTACGATGAATACATGTTTTACTTAGTAGAACATCGTGTTGCTCAGGCAACAGGAGAAACACCTATTGCAGTTATGGGAGAGGTAAGATAATATGTAAGAGACTAGATTGATAGATTTAGTGATGAATTGGAGTAAGTGTTTTTTGCACATTTTTAAGCATGTATGTAGAATAGTAGGATGTTCTGCAGTATTTCAATAGACTGAGTTACAAACAGTGGTTTCAAACTTGTTTCACTAGTTCATTGTAAGAGTACTAAAATCACACTGAATTCTTAAAATAAATTATTTCTAAATGAACTTGCTTTTTTAGGAATTTGCACACAGATTCATGTGCATAGATTGAAAAATGTTGATCAACCTACAACCATTTTCTGCTTTTTGAGACCTGAATATTTTATGTCAAAAGAAAAAAGAGCCTAGTAATAGGAAAATGTTTACATGCATTTGCACACAGAACTCCCACACAAAATGTACACCCTCTTTGACATAAGAAGGCTGCTTCACATGCAGAATTTTGGCTTGTACAGACCTGTTCATATACCAGTGCAGACATGCATAGAGGTTTGCAACACATTTGATTTTCATACAGTTGTTTTAAAGACTGTTGGTTTAAAAGGCAGATCTAGAGTCTCCATTCATAACTATTTTTTTATACTCAGATGTGGCATCTGCAAGACAAAGTTTCTCTTATCCCTCTTCTTTTCAGTAGGTCATCTGTCCTTTTATTTTGAGTGAGAAAGTAAGGAAAGCATGAACAGTTCTCAAAGAATAATGCCTTCAAAGGTGCTGGAAAATGGATATATTTGAAAATGTGCTAAATTGTTAATAGGACGGATTTGTTACATTTTTACACTTGCGAGTCAGTCTATCATGTTCTGTGTTACCTATAAATTGCAGGTAATTTTGCTAGTTGAGTTGTCATTCTTCCCACAAGGCTTATATTGATAGGCTTATTAAATATTATAAAGAGATTATATACTTTCAAAAGAAGTTGGAAAATGTCTCAGCTTGCTTTGTCAAATTATTTTGTTTTGTGTGTCATGACATGTTTTAGAAAAATTAAACGTTTCTACTTAGTAGAAGGACCCAGAATCAGCATACATGCTCTTACATTTCTTGCCTTACATTTGCAGAAAGTACTACACAAGTATGCAGTTACTACATTCTTGTTGTCTCAGCAGGTTTTATATGTTAGACATAAATGTAGCATAGGGCCTTCTAAAAAGTTTATGAGACTGAAGATGGAAATACTGTGAGGAAGTAGGTATTGCAAAATTTTTTGAGGTGAGGGGAAGAATAGAAATAATGCATGAAATGCATGTCTTCTTATGTCTCTGTGTATTCAATGGCTGAAATAAAATGAGGAAGATGACAGTCCAACAAGTACTGTTAAACAGTATTACTGGTTGCAACTGAGAAAAGCATTTTTATACTTCTCCCTTCCTCTTCTTCCACCTTTGGACACAGGTATTGGCAAAATTCTTCTGGAAAAGACTCATATCTAGTATCATCATTTATGGTTAGAAATTTATCTATCTAAACAATGTACTTTTCTTTTGGTATCCATTGTTGGCATTTTACTCTTCCAAATTTCACACAAGAGAAATGGATGAAGGAAGGGGAAGAAGGTTTCTAAGTTACATGCAGTTTCTTTTAAAAGGTCTGGATTTTCATCTGTGTTATAGGTAGCTTAACAACACTGTGACTTCATTTTTTTCCAGAACAATTAAAATGGTGCCTGGGAAATTTTAAAGATAGTTTTTTGTTATAACACTGGCAATTCAGAATGAATATACATTTGTTTACAAAACACAGAAATAGCTCCCTTCAAACAATAAAGGCCCTGAGGAAGCAATCTTTAAAAAAGGTTGTACTTCTCCATTCTAATTTTTGAGGGTTTACATAGTGATAATTGTCTTAATAAGCACAAGACTGAAATGGAATGGGAAATTGCTCTGCAATGGATATGGCTGCAGCTAAGATTATACAGTTGAATGAATGCAACCATCAAACCAGTGGGGCACAGACTTCCTACATCATAGATATTGTAAGTCCATATTTGCTTAAGACTGTGTCCATTTTTTTTATTGTTTATTTTGCAGTTTGGTGATTTAAATGCTGTGTCCCCTGGAAATATGGATAAAGGTAAGCATTTTAGTATCTCCAGGGTATAATTCTGTAGAGCTAAAGTGTCTCTGAGCAAAATAAATCTTTATGCTTTAAAAACGCAGTCAAACAGAATTTATAGAGCTGTATCATCTTTTAAACTGCATGTATATACTCTATGGATACAATGATATAATACAATAGCTATGTATGTAGTATGCCACATATAATAATGCTGGAGTAATGTTGGTTCGTTTTACAATAAGAATATTTTAAAGATGTTTATTGTTGTCACAAAGAAACACTCCATTTTTTATGCAAATTTTGTTATATCTAATAGGATGGAGGAGGGTACCAGCTGTGGAAAGAAAGACAAGAGTCTGCTTATGTATGTTTAACTAGTCAATGTTTTGCTAACTCAAGAAGCAGAATTGTATGCAAGTAGGCAGGGACAAATTAGTTCCTTATATTCTCTTCATGGCCTATTTTGACATGCATTCTTATACTGACTATTTGAATGATTTGGGGTGATTTGACCTAAGAACACTCAACTAGTGAGTATAAAAATGTTTGTCAAAATTTGGGGTCAAGTGACTACAACTCTTCTTGCCTCAGTTTCCCTATCTATACCTAAAAGTAACAACTCTTGTTCACCATGTTTTGGAAATGAGGCATTTCCGAATATGAGGTTAACATTGTTTGTTAGACCTCTTGAGATTGCAGTTGTTTTTTCCAAAAAGCTCAAGTGATCAAACCTGAATCTGTTTATCTATTTGAGAAAAGAGTTGACTTTTTTCCATTAAAATTTTTTTCCATTAAAATTTTAATTTTCAGTTTGTGCTTTATCAGTTTGTGCTCTCCTGCATTTCAGCTATTACTTACAAAATAAAGAAATTATTATATGTATTATATATGTATTAGAAACTTCTCGCTTTGTCATAGTTACCTGCTGGTCTGTTTGTACAGATGAGGGCAGCGAAGTTGAAAGTGAAATAGATGAAGAGCTGGATGAAAGTGGAGAGCCACAAGCTAAGAGGGAGAAAACTGAGCTGAACCAGGCATTCCAGGTGGGCTGCATGCAGCCAGTGCTTGAGAGTGGAGTACAGCAGAACATCCTGAACCCAATTCATAATGAGCACATTGTTGCAACTACTCAGACTATCAGACAATGCAGTGCTACTGGAAATACATATACTGCAGTCTAATGTGAAACTTCCCCTGGCCTCCAACACATGGCCCATTGCATTTTAGCTGTTTAGGTTTACTATGAAAAAGAAAAAAAAAAAAAAAGAGAATAAGTCTGGAGGTTGACTGTTGTCAAATGTAACTGTTCTGATCATTATTTTGTTGGAGTTGTTAAATGGAATGGGTATGCGTATTTTGCCAGGTGTGTTTAGAAACAAAAGAATTTTTGTAAACAAAATCATTTTACATTGGCCACTCAATATGAAGAGGTTTCTTTGTATCAAATGCAAGGAAGATTTTTGCAAAGTTTAATGTTAATGTTTTGTCCTTACAATAATTTAATTTTTTCATAGTTTTAAAAATATTTTAATGTTAATTATTAGTTATTATGCTGATTTCATATAGATAGGTTTTTAATTAGATGCACTTCTGTGAAATATCAAAAG
Organism: Oenanthe melanoleuca; assembly: GCF_029582105.1. Classification (NCBI taxonomy): domain Eukaryota; kingdom Metazoa; phylum Chordata; class Aves; order Passeriformes; family Muscicapidae; genus Oenanthe; species Oenanthe melanoleuca. Next base: position 50,072,755 of record NC_079362.1, read on the forward strand.
AACTATTTTCTTTGATTTACACTGGAGGCATACTTATTTGACAGCAGATGTATCAAATTTGTTATAAAAGGTGCTTTTCATCGTACTACGAGAAGACACTATTTTGATAAAATTGTGAGTATTCAGGGGGATTTTTTTGTAATAATGCTGGAGGGTTGAGAAGATCTAGTTTCTTCCTGTGAGGAAGAAGCTGTTTAAAAGACAGAATTGTATCAGAATGTGGTAATCTGTATGGCATAAATGTACCTAATTATCTGAACATGATGTAAACAATGCAAGCTTCATTTAAAATCAACAGTTTCAGATATTATTTGCATACCAGTTCCTCTGTTTTGAAGACTACTGATTCTATATGTGAGGCCACAGAACAGATGCTTTTGATTGTTCAGTGGCACTGTAGTTGTTAGAAACTGAAGCTAAAAGAGAAGTGACTTGATTATTGTTAATTTTAAGTGTATGTGCTACTTATGCTGAACTGGACATACAGGAAAACATTCCATTTGGATGACTTTCTTCTATTCCAGGTCTTTTCCTACTAGTGGTTCAATCTGCTGCTCTTAGAAAAGATGATTTATAGAATGCAAGGAATGTAGCAACCTGCATCATTTTCCTTTCAAAAACATTTCCTTGTTGTTAAAGTGGATTTAAATTTTTACAAAAATTAGACAAGGCAGTGTAACTGGCACACCTCACTTGTACTTATTCCCAATTGTGTAGAATTTGAATAGGTGGCTAGATGGACCATTGCCATTTAAGAATGTACATCAGGGATCATTGTACCTCGGCTATTACATGGTGCCTTAAACAGAACTGAAGCTAAGACTTAGTACTTTTTGTTATTCTTAACTCTTAAATTAATTCAACAAGGTGTGCCTGTCATTTTCAAATTCCCTAAGAAGTAAGGACAGGTTACACAGCCTTCAAAAGAATAAAAGGATTTTTTTATTATTAAATGATTTTAATATCCCTCTTAGAATGACAATAGACCTATTTTTTCTCGTTTCTAGCTGGATTTCACTTTAATAGAAATAAATTTGCTTGGGAATTTGGAAAGCAAAGCTAGCTTTAATACCAACATCAAATGTCAAAATAGATTGACCATAGTCCCAAGCATGATTATATATTTTCTAAACCCTTGCCTACTTTTAATTTTAAAAACTAAAAAGAAGTAAATGAGCAGGTACATAATGCAGTGCATGTTTTCAATTTCTATATTTTGTGGTGTATCAGCCAGATAGTACATTTTAATGGTTAAATAATATCAGTTTATAGATTCCGTATTAATTGACATTAAAGAACTCAAGTTTTTCTTCACGAACATTTCATTATGCAGACACATGAATTTGCTACACTAAAGTATGGAATTAAATAAGGAAAAAAAAAAAAGCCAAAAAGTGAATGAGAACACAAAAATATCGACTTTACAGGAAAGACTGTGTGAAACAATTAGGATTATTTTATTCTGGTTTATCTAGTGTGTCTGAAAATGACTTTGAAGTCATATATACCAAATGGGAGAAGAGCATATAAAATGGAAATTTATTTATAGCAAACAGGTTTGTTGCTAGAGTTTACATATGCTCCAAATACAGCTGCACATAAACTAAAATGTCCTAACATTATTTGTGCACAAAAATAAATTTTAATTCCTTTGCAGAATTGTGAACCTATCCAGCTCATTCTGTGTAGGCATAATTCCTACTAATGTCAGTAGATGGCTTTTGCCTCAGTAAAAAGTAAAAGTGAGGTTTATTCATTATTTCTTAACTCATAAATGCACTGAATCTCATTATAGATTTTGTTGTCACATATATTGCTCAGTGTGTCCTGATTTTTCCTTAGAAATCAGCACATCTGTACCCTTCACCAAAAATGCTAAAACTAAGCTGTGATAAATATTTACTCCCCTTCATTGTGCATTATAAGATGTTTACAAGTAAAATAAAGTGAAATAATTCAACATTTTTTTCATTTTCAGCTTTTTTTTAATATTGTAGTAGTTGTTTTAATTTTTGTCTTCGTTTGTGTTTTCTTATTCTTATTCTTTGGTTTAATGTTGAATTTGTTGTTGATGAGAAAAGAGTACAATTGTAAAAGGTAAAACTAGATTGGTAAATATGATGGGACTTTAGTATCTTTCATTATTTAGCTCTCCACTCCACTCAGTTGTTAACTGTCATAAAGTGAAAAACAAAACTGAACAAAAATCCAAATACAAAAAATTGAATGTATTTCATAGTTTCTAATAGCAATGAATTTTCAAGACAAATTGGAACTTTCACAGGTTCAGAAAACTGACTGGAGTCTCTATGCTTATGCTTAAATTCTAAAGATTTTACAGTTTTTTTTAGAGCAACTATCTTGTGTTGTAAACTTACAGATTTGGGGGGCTTTTGTTTTATTTTTACTGACATTTCAATCAAACACTTAGATAAAACATTTTGCACACTCTTGCTGTTTAAAAGCTGGGTTTTAGTAATCGCTGAAGGAGAGAGAGACGAGTACCTCAGTGTGTATTCTGTAATGTGTAGCGTGCGGCTGCATTGCCACACCAGCTCTGAACTCTGCTGTCAGTGCTAGGGAGAGGTGTAGCGTGTGTCCACAGGGTAGACATTATGAGAGTTGACATGATTTATGTGTTTTATCTAATCTTTAAATGGAATCCAGAATAATTATTTTAGAGGCATTTCCCCCATTAGCACAAAATAGCACAGTGAACAGTGTGGGGGAAGAGGTCTTGTTGAGCTACCTTTTCAAAGCACAGGGCCCAATTTTCAAAAGTTTTATATTTGTTAAAGTGTTTTGTTACATTTGCATTTCTTGTGGTAAATCAGTTTTAAAACATATTATTTCTTTTTTTCAGTTTTTTTTTTTTTTTTTTTTTTTTTGCTTGTACTGTAGCATGCTCTAAGCACCTTCATTTTAAAAAAGTTTCATAAAAATTTGGAAAATAGATGTTAAATTATTTGCCTGTAAAACAATGATTTACAGCATTACTGCCTTTAGTTAAAAAAAAAAAAAAAATTCTGTCATTCAGGAATGCATAGGTCTATATACAAATTTCATTTAAAGCGAGGTATTTTTAAATATCTGGAACACTTTTTGTTTTATCTTGTTTTCCCTAGGAGAAATTATCTGATATCTTTATCATTCTCACCAGTTGACATCTGCACTGTTTAGAAAAAAATCCATGTTAGAGATGCACTGCAATCCAATTTAATTCACAATGTTTTTATGAAAGAAAACCAAACACTCATAGCCATAAATGTGCTGACAAAACCCCTAGATTTATTAGTAATATAAGTATAAAACAATAATTTCAGAGTTTAAAATACAAATTTGAGAAAGCAAGATGAATTTCTGAAAATTGGGCCCGTGTCACACTAACAGGACATGCTCTGTGTATGCAGTTTAAAGCAAATTGATACATGGAACTCTAGTATCTCTGCTAATTTGTTTGGTGTTTTAACACTGATAAAAAAAAACTGGAATAGAAGCATAAACACACAGTGCTTAATTCTAGTATTAGGAAATTAATTTGATATAATGCCTTGCATTAACCCTTTGAGCATTGTAAGTAACATGATGGGAACAAAGATTTTTAGATAATTTACCTAGTCCACTGAGCATATACTTTGAAATAGCTTATAGTGTTGTAAATTTTTTTTAACTATGTCTAAAGTAAATACTTGCATACAATATGGGGATGTTTTTTATTAATAGGGAGCTCTGTAGATGTAGGCAAAATATTCATTGCCATTGATATGTACTGTGTAATATAAAACAGTACTTCAGCTCCCTGGTTTTCGTAACTGCATAGATATACAAAGAAAATCAAACATGATTCTACAGATAGGAAGTTGTCTACTTTAAGATGCCTTTAGAAGATAAAGGTTTAGAAAATATATTCAGCTATTTTGAAAATTTCTTGAGATAGATTAGTATTGGAATACTCTGGTACTGTAAAAGAGAAATCTTTAGGATAAAAGAACGTTTAGTAATAATAAATTTTGCAGAATATTGATGTGTTTCATTGAAATTTTTGGCAGTGTTTGTGAGAAATAGGAACAAAAAGTGCACAATTATGTTAATATTCCTTTTAAAACTCAGTCACTGCAATAATGGCTAGCTAGAAGATGAAGGTATTTTATTAATTTCACATACAAGGGTGCAGTTTGGATGGCCCTTATTGAATGTCAGAATTTTAAAAGCAACCTAGAAATTGCACGAGCAAATATTTTTAAAAGCCCCTTTGTTCTTACAATTACTGCTTACAGGAACGAAGGAACAAGTGTAGTAGCAAGCAAAGATTCTTTTAACTTAGAGATACTGATGCCACCTTACTAAGTGAGAATACAGTACAATTTCTACTGGTTTCTTGCAATATCAGTAAGCAAACACTAAAGCAGCTGTACTTATTTAAGTCTAGCTGAGAGCAAAGAAAAAGGGTATCATTTGAAGTTATTCAAGGGAATTACGTCAGTAGTATAGTGCAAGTAAGTTGTAAACATTTTTAGTCAGTTAATGCAAATTAATGCATAATTAATTAACATAAATGCAATACTCAAAGGGTTTTAATTTAACAACTTTTTTTATTCATAATTTACTGTAAATGCTTCTGAGTTTGCATGCCTTGATCATTGCTGCTAGTGATTTTATGTGCCAGTAGACCTGAGTTTAATTTACCAATTTAACTAAAAAATAGTAAAAGCCACTTACAAAGTGACTGCCTAGTGTTTGTTTGAAGTAAAATATGCCTTAGTTTGAAAATTATCATTTTAATTCTTGTTTTATTTGGATTTTTTCTCCTTTTCCCGTTTAAAAAAAAAATTGGCATTTTGGGATTGGAAGCCCTGAGTAGTTAAATATTTGGAGATTGCTCATTAAGGCTGAAATTCACTGTAGAAAATAAGGCCCAGAAAAAGTCTGTAGGCATCAAATGAGCCTCACTTAACACTAATTCAGGAAAATGTTCTTTGTATGTTCTTAAGCACTTTCTTAGTTATGGTGCAAACATCTTACAGGAATTTTCAGTTCTAGATTAACTTTACTCTGAAATATCTTTTTAGGAGGAATTTAGACTTCAGAGGACAAACCTTGAATGAATTGGTTTTTAACAGGAACTCAGTTCCATTCTTTCTAACTAAGTGATACCAGCAAAAGCTTTTTACACAAAGAATAATTAATGGGTTCACCAAGTAAAGTTTCCTTCCATACAATATTAAAGTGACTGCCTTGTATTTAAACATTAAATACCCATCTTAAAGTAATTCAGTTAAGCAATTTAAAATATGTTGGGAAAATATCACTTTGTACCAAAGCAAGTTGCCCATTTCTACTCATACCCACTGAAAATTTGGATTTACAGTTAATAACCAATGAGGCTGTTAAAGAAACTTCGAGTGCCTTTCAAAAACTTGGAAAATTGTGCCTGAGGTGGTAAACTTTAATTAGGTTAATTCTAGAGCTACCAATCAGTAATTTTATCATCACTCAGGGCTTTCTTACCTTCTAGGAAACTTCCCTTGTTGCATTTATTTTATACTGTATTTTTTTTAAGTGCCATCATTTAAATTTCACTTAGTAAGTGGCAGATTACATTATCCAGTCCCACAGCACAGAAACATCATAACACTAGGACATATTCAAACTCTTATTTTCCAGTTGACTGAATATATTATGTAAATGAGGTAAGCAACTTTTTGTAGATTGTATGTGTGAGATAATGTAATGTTCTTTTCCAGTTTTTGGGCTACAGTTGAATATACTTTTTAATTATTTAAAGAAGACATCTTTACAGAATAACGTGATGGTTTTTTTTGTATAATGTATTTGATTTTGTAAATACGTATTTCCTGATGTGATTTTTGTGACAAATGCTAAATCTTTTAGTATATAATGTCCTCTCAGAACTGGCAGGAGCTAAATAATAGTTTGTTGGCAATTTGTATTGTGTACTGTACAATAACTGGGGACCTTTTATAATTATAAAAATATATATTAACTTTTAGTGTGTTGTATAAAAAAATGACTGGAACATACTAAAGACAGTAGGATTTTTCTGAATATTTCAGACTTGAACTCAGGCTAGCTTTCTTGTGTTTTTCAAAACAAAATTGTGTCTTGTCTTTTAAAATCAATAAATTTGTTTTCTTGTTACAAACATATCTGAGTGGCTTCAGTTTTTATATAGCTAGATATTTTGGACTGATGTGCTGTTGATTTTGAGAGAAAAGTTACTGCACTTACACCTGTGAAATAAGACCACATTTTATTTATTTAACAGCAACACAACTAAGTAACAAGTGCATCTCAGATGGTGAAAAACCTAAGACTTTTGAATCACAGAATCACAGAACCACTAGAGTTGGAAGGAACATCTGAAGATCATGTAATCCAGCCCACCCTGCCAAGGCAGAGTCACCTAGAAAGTGTCAGTTCCACTCACTTGCAGTCATATTCCCAGTAAATAGAGACTGTATTGTACTTACTCATTTCAATGAATAAGTTTCCAGTAATTTCCCATTACAGATTTATGTAGTTAACAGCTAGCAGTGAGAGGCAAGCAGACTTTGGCCTCCAGGAATTAGTTGTGTCAGTTTGGTACCAGAAGAACCTACTTCTGCATTTTTTGCTATAAATATTCTGCAATATGCTAATGTGTTAAATGTTTTGACAATTTTACAAAACATAATTGAAGGCCTAATCTTACTGGATCAGCTATTCTATGGGTCTCTAGTATGTGTTGCAGGCACCATGTATATTTCTTATAAAGAAATGGTGAATTTTATTTTAATGGGGAGGACCCACTAAGTAATAGATGCCAGAACATCAAAATAATTATTGGATGCCAAGATTAAAGTAGGTATTTCACACAAAACTGTGGTAAAGGTAGAAGAGTTCTACCCTAAAGCTTACTTTTCTCAGGATGTTCAGCCATAAAATTCTTTAATTTCAAGTAAAGACAAAAACTTAGTATAGTAAAATATTGGTCCCTGCATTGCATCTTACCTTACAAAACTACAACTACACCAGTGACCATGCAACTAAAGAGTCGTGGAATTGTCAAGGTTGGAAAAGACCTTCAAGAGCACCCAGTCCAACAGTCCACTCAACACTAGCTGTGTCACCCATAAACCACCAAACCACATTACCAGACCCAGATGCCTCTTGAACACCTCCAGGGATATTCACTCCACCACCTCTGTGGGAAAACTGTTCCAATCTGACAACCCTAACAGTGAAAAAAAAATTCTGATATCTGAGTGCCCCCTGTATCAGCTTAAGGTCATTTCCTCTTGTTCTTTCACTGTAAGCGCAGCGGAAAAGAGTCCTCACCTCACTGCAGCCTCCTTTCAGGCAGTAGTAGAGAGAGCGCTGAGGTGCACCCTGAGCCTCCTCAAGACTAAACATACCCAGCTCTCTCAAGTATTCCTCATATGACACGTTCTAAAGCTTTCATGAGCTGTATTGCCCTTCTCTGGACACGCTGTAGGAGCTCAGTGTCTGTTTTACACTGAGGGGCCCAGAACTGAACACAGGATTTGAGGTGTGGCCTCCCCAGTGCTGAGTACAGGGGGACAATCCCTGCCCTGCTCCTGCTGGCCACACCATTGCTGGAACAGGCCAGGATGCCATTGGCCTTCTTGGCCACCTGGGCACTGCTGGCTCATGTTCAGCTGCTGTCAGCAGCACCCCCAGCTCCTTTTCCTGTGGCAGCTTTGCAGCCACTCTGCCCCAGCCTGTGGCACTGCCTGGGGTTGTTGTGACCCAAGGGCAGGACCCAGCACTGGCCTTGTTGAGCCTCACACCACTGGCCCTGGGCCATGATCCAGCCTGTCCAGATCCCTCTGCAGAGCCTTCCTGCCCTCCAGCACATCAACACTCCTACCCAGCCTGGAGTCATCCACAAACTGACTGAGGCTGCACTCAATTGCACCACCCGGATAATTGATAGAGATGTTAAACATTATATCCCCAAAACGGGCCCTGGGAAACACCATTGGTGACTGGCCAACAACTTGATTTAGTTCCATTCACCACCACCAGGCCTGGCCATCCTGTCAGGTTTTTACCCATGGAGGAGACCACTCATCAAAGCCACAAGCTGATTTTCTATGAGGATTTTGTGGCAGACGGTGTCAAATGCTTTACTGAAGTCTAGATACACCACAGCCTTCCTGTCATCTACTAGCAGGTCACTTTGCCATAGAAGGAGATCAGGCTGGTCAAGCAGGACCTGCCTTTTGTAAATCCATGCTTGCTGGGTTGTCCTGCATGTGCCATGTAATAGTCTTCATGGATCTCTTCCATAGCCTTGCTCAGAACAGAGGTAAGATTGACAGTGACAGTCTTGCAATTCCCAGGATCATACTTTCAACTCTTCTTACAGATGGGCATTACACTTGCTAATTTTCAGTCTCCTGGAACAGTAACCAGGACTGCTGGTAGATGATTGAGAGTGGTTTGTAAGTTGCTTTACCAGTTCCCTCATTAACCTGGGGTGGATCTCGACCGAGCCCATAGACTTGTGAGTGCCTAATTGGCACAGCAGGTCACTAACCATTTCCTCCTGGGTTATGGGGCTTCACAATCTTCCTATCCAATTTCCAGCTCTGGTAATTCCTTGAGCTGGGTATCCCAAGGACAAGTGAGAATGGTATTAAAGAGCAAGGCAAAGAAGGGATTAAGTACCTCTTTCTCATGCCCTGTCACTCACTACACTACCCTCTGCATTCCACAAATGATAAGACACTCCTTTTGTTATCACTGTATTTATACAAGCTTTTTTTGCTGTCTTAAACTGCTGTGGCCAAATAAAGTTCTAGTAGTGCTTTGGCCCCTCTAATCTTCTACCTATATGATCTTGCAACATCCTTACAGTCCTCAGAAGTTATTTGACCCTCATTCCAGAGACGATAGATTCTCTTTTCTTTGCCCCCATGTTGTCTTTAGCCAGGCTGGTCTTTTTTCCCTGATGACTTGTCTTTCTAGCCTGATCCTGAATATTTAATAGTTCCTTTTTAAAGCACATCCAGCCTTCCTGGGCTCATTTGTCTTTCAGGACTGACTCCAAAGAGACTCTGTCAATCAATGTCCTAAACAGGCCTATTCTGCTAGATGAAAGTCTAAGATGGAAGTTCTGCTGATACCCCTTTTACTCCACCCAGTACTGAAAACTCTAATATTTCATGGTCTTTCTGCCCAAGACACCAACCACTGCATCATCCACTAGTCCTTCTTTGCTTGTTGCCATGGTTTAGGCCCAGCCCGCAGCTAAGCCCCAGGCAGCCCCTTGCTCACTCCCCTACCAGAGGGATCAGGGAGACAATCAGAAGGATGACTGCCAGAAAACTTGTGGGCTGAGATAAAGACAGTTTAATAGGGAAAGCAAAAGCCATGCACAAAACCCAAGCAAAACCACTTACATTCTAAGCATGGTGCTGTATGGTCTGAAATAGCCCCTTGGTCAGTTTGGATCATCTGTCCTGGCTCTGTCTCCTCCCATGCAGCCCCTGTCCCCTCACCAGTGTGGCAGTACAAAAAGCAGAGAAGGCCTTGGCTCTGTGCAAGCCCTGCTCAGCAATAACAAAAACATTTCTGTACTATCAACCCTGTGTTCAGCACAAATCCAAAACACAGCCCCATTCCAGCCTCTGTGAAGCCCTGCCAAAATGAGCACATACACATAAAACCCCAGGTCTACGAGGGAATCTCCTCTGATGGGCTCTTTCACCAGCTGTGTCAAGAAGTTACCTTCCATACACACCAAGAACCCCCTGGTCTGCTTCCTTTCTGCTGTGTTCTATTTCTAGCAGACATTTGGCAAGTTGAAGTCATACACACATAAAAGGTCCACCACGAAACTTCTGCCAGCCACTTGGAGAATGCCTCATCTGCCTGTCCATCCTGGTGGTCTGTAACAGACTCCCACCATGACATTTGCCCTGCTGATCTTCCCCCGTCTTACCATTGCCCTCAACCTTGTCATCTTCATCATAACCATCAACTTCAATACAATCAAATCACTCCCTAAGTGACCCCATGCTATTCTATGTTTACAGAGTACTCAAATTAGTTTGCTAATTCAGAAAAGGCTTCGTTTTCTAGCAGGTGTCTCATTGAGACTAAATAGGTTTTTCTCTGACACATACATGAGAAAACAATCTGTAGAGGAATATTGTCCCTAGAGAGATCACACACCAACCAACTTTTGATATAGACTGCAGCCTACGTTGCTCAGCTCTTTTCCACTGCTACCAGGAAGACCTTGCAAAATTCAACCTCTGTTGCTGTTCATATTAATTGAACTGATTTTATTATGGAAGTTCCGTTCACAGTAATATAGGTCCACAAATCCAGAACTCTAAGCATGAAATAAAGGTAAAATGTAGGAGAAACCTGAAAATACTGAGTATTGTAAGAAAACAGAAGTGCAAGAAAGGTAATATATTATTTGTATTACTTCTGTAATGTAATTTTCTGCACAATGTTATTGCCAAATAAGATACATTCTACATTGAGTTATTTTAAGTATATTTAATTTTACTTACTTAAAGCATTCATTTTAATTATGTAAAATCACATACAGCCAGCATGCATCAGTTGTTTAATTTTGTATCAAGGTCTATGCCAAAAACCACATGAAATATAAGCCAGTTATTTTTCCACAGAAGTGTCTGACCAAGGCAAGGAAGAAGAAGAAACATGATCTATTTTTGGCACTGTTAACATTATGCTAGAGAGAATTTTTATTCTGACTTGGTTCTGCTGGTCTCATTCAAAATTTTGCTAAATTCCGTTGTACATGTACTTCCCCAATACATTAATTAGCCTAATATGTAGGACTTGCCTGTTCAAAAATCAAAACAATGCCTTCTTGACTGAAATATGCCACTTTTGACCTTTTATTATAAAGGTTTTACAAGCAGAACTGTTCTAGAAAGAGTAATTCTGTGTATAGGCATTTGGCACGGGCACACTATACACAAGACCTGCTGCTGCTTTTATGATCAGAGTTTATGGCATATGTAGTTGGTCAGTGCATATTTAGTTACCTACTTGTTAGTAAAACAGACATACTTTCAGAGATGGAAGAGATATTAAAAACTGCTGTCTCAATGCTCTGCAGCTGGGTGTTACCTTTCCCTGCAATACATGGTGTCCTGGCAGAGTGTGTCAGAAACAGCTGAAAAAGCTGCAGTAGCAACATGTTGAAGTTAGGATCACGAATTGTGCTATAGCAACACAGGCATTGAATTTACTGGTCTGTGAGTGACAAGGTAACTGTTGCTCAGAACAGTAGCAATCATTTCATCAGTTTATTTTCTTGGTCTTCAGGGGTTTCCAATGCCAAAGAAAAAGTTAGACTTCCCTTCTTCTTCCAGTTTCACTCAAGAAAATCAAATACCCAAAATCAAAAGGTCAAATAATTAAAATGGGACAGCCCTAATCATCACCACATAAATGACGCATTCCCTTCCTGTGAACTTCTTGGTGGACTATTCTGTGAGTCTTTGGGAAGTGTAATTCTTCTACCTGCACACTTTACCACCATCCACTTATTATGGCAAATTCAAATCCATGCTCTACTACACCAACAAGTAGACAAGAAATGCCTTGGTTTTGGATGTTTCTGCTGACAAACTTGCTAGAATAACTGACAATATCTATGCTGAATAATGAACCCCAATCAACCTTTTTTTGGTCTTTCTCCTACTAAAGAGAATTTAATTGACTTACATTTCCTAAAGTGTGTGTGGACTTTTATTTTTGTTAAAAAAAAAAGTGGTCAAATAGATAATCTGTTATAGACAAATTCCATTGTGATGCCTAAAGAGGAAAGAACTGGTCTCATTTAACACCACCAGATCTGATGACTTTAGACCCACTAAGCAGGATTGTAACTGCAGTTGCTCTCAACTTGAAAAGCAATGGGGCTCTACAGAGGCAACAGTCCAGGTGGGAAAGACTGTGACATTCAAACTCAATTCTGTGCTACAGCACAGGGTATGCCTGTGGAACAAATGCTACTTGATCTGTTCTAGCCTTCAATGTCAAAGCAGCAGCTCAACAATAATGTTTAATAGAGGGTATTGTTGCACCTCCAGACTTAAATTTGGTTTTAAGTATAAAATACTTGATTTAGCAAAAGAGACTGAAAATCTAGAGTTTATAGAATTAGTGATGAGCTCGTCGGTAGCAATAATTTGATACTATGGATACTGCTGACTTTGTTGATGATGTCAATGAAAGACAAAACTGAATTAAAAGCTGTTTTCCTATTACTTCCACAGATCAGTTTTGAAAGCAAAATCATGCACACACAAGAAAGCATTCACAACAAGGTAGCAGTTTCAGGTGAGCAACATCTTGTATAATGTTTACAGTCAAATTTTGATGGAATTCACCATATGAGGGATATGGTAGTGACTGTTTGAGCAACAACCCTTGAAGTTATTTCTTCACATTCTTGAAAAACACCATAGTTTAAAGAGACTGACGAAAATCTGGATAGGAAAATGATCGGAAATTACAAAGGCAGAACAGAAATTTATTATCACTTGGGTTTGGGTTTTTTTTTCTTTTTTTTTCTGATTCACCTAACAATTCAACATGTGCATTAAAGGCTAAAAGGAATGATCAAAATTTTCTGTCTTCAGTAGTGCAAGTTCACATTAGCTACTGCTCTTCAAACTTTTAGGAATACAGGTGGGTTTTTTCAGACACATTGTCCTCTTATTTGGTTTGATAATTAAAACTAATTTATGCCCTCAGAAAACACATTTGCCCAGTGTGTCTTTGATAGAGGGCTGCAATACAGAAATTATCTCAGAACTCTTTCCCGCATGTCCTAATTCCCCACTTCCTTCATCACAAAAACATATATTTGGTTCAGGAAGCAAGTTTGCTCTCTTACAGTCACTCTTGCAGCTAAAAATTAATGTACTGGAGCCACAGGCATATAGCCATTCAGAGGTATAGTGGTGATGCCCAAAGTTGGAACCAAGGCTGCCAGCTGAAGCTGAGGCAATAAAAGAAGCAATGGCCATTGCTTGAAGTTGGCCTTTTCTGTGGGACACCATTTATCTTTTACTGCTGAGGAGTAGGTGGTCAGTGTCTCACTTCTACTGAGCTGAGGAAGTCATCCAGTAAAGATCCTGGTAAAAAAAAAGACACTCTTCTGTCTCCTTGTATGTGTGAAAACATTTACCCCTCCAACTAGCTTTGCCGCCATCTTTTTCAGAGCACTGTGAGCAACAACAACATCTTGCCTGTTGCTCCATTTTATTACTGGTGTGTCATCAGGTTCTCACATCTAGGAGAGATAAAATCTACCTGCAAGTCACTTTTCTACTTATCCAGTAGACTTCTACAACTCTTAGCTGGCATTTGCCCTATATTTCAGCTATCTGTAGATACCTTCTTCTGTGCTAAACAAATGCAGTGTTGCCATACCTGTATTTATTCAAACTTTCACTGCAATAATGAATTTGACAGCCTGGAAATCTCTGTTATTGGGACTAGATGTTAATTAAGTGGCTGTGGAATTGGCTTTGGGTGTAAGTAATTCCGCTGAGTGCTGAAGCACTGACTGTGTGCAGTGCGCTTTGCACCTCATGCACATCCAGAAAACCTTGTTCCTCCTTCACACAGGGGTAACATCAAATTCCCTCACAGGACGATAAAGAGGTTATTGTTACAGCTGAACCCTCTCAGTCATTAGTGCAAACAGAAGTTCAGCAACACGTGTGCCTCTTCTGCACATTTTCTGGATATAAAGAAGCTCAGAGGAACAATTCTCCCATGAACAATTCTCTCTCGTAGCTAGACATCGTCACTTTGTATACGTCATGTACAATCACACAGTCCTTTGCATGCAGTCAGGGTGGCTACAGCTGCTACCTTTCCAGACAGGATAGCCCAAGTAACCATTTGGGTCCAGAGATTACTGACATACATACTACACAATATCTGAAACACAATGAGCTGAGGCCAACTTAAAATCACACTGTACTTTTAAACCCAAGAGCACTTCTCAAATATTGTTAATATTATATTATATATAATTAACTAACCTTCCTAGTGTATTTTTGACACAGACGTACATACGAAATTAATTAACAGGGTTTTGTTTGTTTGTTTTTCCCTTTTACCACGACGGGGCGGGGGTGGTACTACCTAACGCCAACAAAACCCACACAATCCAGGAAGAGCTTTTATAGCAAAACAGCGACACCCACTGCTGGACATCACAGTTGCAGCCCTACGCTCCTCGAAAACAAAGCGAAGGGGAAAACGCCAGGGAGGGGGAAGCCGAACTCCCAAGGGGTTCGCGAACCTTTTCCCTGCATCGCCTCCAGGAAGCTCAGGTTCCAGTCTCCACACAGGGCTGTCCCCAAGCGCTGTGGTCATTCAGTTGGGAGACTCGGCGGAGGGAGGAAGGGTGTCCGGTGTCCCGGTGTCACCGCCCCCTCGCCTGGCGTGCCCCACTGCCTCCCCTGGGCACGGACAGGGGGACGGGCGGGAGGCACGGAATCCCAGCCCCGCTGTCTCCGCGACGCAGCCTGGAAGCGTGAGGATGCTCCGCGCTAGGGAGGAGCTGCCGGCGGGACTGCAGCTCGCCAGCCCCGGCCAGAAAGTCCTGCAGCTGGAGAGAGGCGGGCGCGGACGTGACTGTGACACTCGGGTACATACCGAAGCCCCTCGGCCTTTTGTGCTGCGCATTGCCTCCCAGGGCGGGCTCTGCATCCCGCTCCGCCGGGACGCAGGTGGCTCCTAAGGACACTGGGCACTTCCCGCCGCGGCTCGGCGGGAGGAGGTGCTGTGCTCACGGGCTGTCAGCACCGCACGTAGCCCCGGTGCGGTGCGAGAGGCTCCCGCCGTGTTCCCTCGCTTTCCCCAGTGCCGGCGTTGCCCGTGAAGCGGCGCCAGGAGGCGCCGGGGCCAGTCGCTCCCGGTGTGCTTGGGGCTCGGCGCCTGTGCCGGGACACTCCGGCTCGCAGCGGCAGCCCTGGCCAGGTCGGGGTGGCTTCAGCCCTTGGAGCACGCGGCTGTGCCAGGGGCTCTCCTAGGGTGCGGACGCTGGTGGTGCTGCTGGCACTCCGGCGGAGGGTCAGGCCGGCGGCGCTGCCCCGGCAAGGCTGTCCCGGCCAGCAGCGAGCCCAGCAGCCGGGAAGCGCCTCTCGGCTGTCGGAAGCTGTCTCGGCCCAAAGCAAAGACTGGCGTTTCAGGATCGTTTCTCTTCCCTGTTCTTGAGTTTGTAACTTCAGGCAGGGATGATCAGAAGAGGTCTTCCCCCTCACCTGAAGGACAGGGTCTTTTCTTGCTATGAAGACAAATGGGAGACACAAAAGAACCAGCTGGAAAAGGAAGGAAGTAATGGAAGCCAGTCTGTAGCTGTATGAACACAATTATGTTTGTTTTTCTGTTGCTGTTGCTAGCTGGACTACTGTGCTGTGACGGCAGCAGAGCACAGCAGTGCCTTGGGGATGCACTGTGCTGCTGGGAAAATCAAAATTGATCCAGAAGGGTACTGCTTAGCCCTGAAATAATTCACTCTGGCTCTACTATTTGTAGGAAGACTGGCTTAAGGTGCACAAGTGATGTCTGCATGGACACCTGTATTGACTTTCTTGAGAGCAATCTTTCTTTCAAAGTTGTGTCTTTACAGAGTAATAGCACAGCAGAAATTGTAAAACAATACTAACTGCTTGAATCTAGGTGAGGAGAAGATGGTGAAAAGAAACCCACCCGGAGTTGGTATGTGTACAGAAAGTAGTTTGTGCGGTGGATGAATGAGACCAATCTGCAGCAGTTCTAGACATGCACTGCTTGTAGTAGCTTTGGTTTGTCAAGATGGATCTCAGTAACTTCTGAAAGGGTTGATTTAACAGATATTATACAGTTGTGCTTGGTTTTTGGCTAGCAATGTAAATGAATCGGTGTTAGTACTGGCATATAGATTTGTGTTTTGAGTCATCTAACATGTCGTTTAAGAAGGCTTGAGTGACATAAACTGACCACGAATCACAGTTGATATGGTCTTGCACTGTATTACTTAGAAGACTGATCTGTAGTTACTGTTGTCTTGGTGTTTAGTTTAATAAAACCACATTTGAAAGTTTTGGATGAGGGCGCATTGATGTGCCATTGTTGCTAAAAGAGAGAAGTATTGCAAACCTGCTTTGAGGTGCAGACTGTCTTTTTTTTTCTTTTCCTTTCATAAGGAGATGTTCAAATTACACCCTATCAGACCCTATGGGTAATACAAAACTTTTTAATGGTATCTGGTAGTTCAGCAACTTGATGCTTGGATACTTTGTTAAGTAAGAGAAGTTGGCAAATAGCTAGATGGTAGCTTATTATTAGTACTGCTAATCTGTGGTTTTAGTACTGCTGTGTGTACTGTTCTGTACTGTTACTAGTACTGCTAGTGTGTTTTTCTAGCACTAATATCTGATCATTAGAATGATCTACTAATATTTGTATTTTCTCACCTAAGATGGACAATTTTGCTGTGAAAAGAAAAGCTTCTTTTACAAATGTTGAACAGAATACCCCATACTCTAGTGCCTTATGTTGTTGGTGGTAAGATTTATGTTATTTAAGCAATAAAAGGAATTGATATAATTTGAAATCTTTACTTTTTTTCCCCTCCCTGCTTCATATTGAAATGGTGAAAATTACTTTATTTTCAAACTTTCTACTAAATATATGTCCCCAAACTATATATTGGGTAAGTCTGGAAAAATATTAATCGTTGGACTCAATGATCCTAGAGCTTTTTTCATTTTGTCATTTAAGTAATAAAAACAACAAAATGAAAAAATCCTAGCTTTTAAAACCACCTACTTTCTTTACCAATAAGAGAATATTTTTGGGGAAATACTTTTATAGAGAATAAAACATGAATTCTTTATGCGTATTTTCAAGTGATAAAATACTCCTGGTCAAACCATCTGGTCAAAAATTAATCCAAGTTCAGATCCATCAGGACTGGATGTTTTTACACACTCAGTTTATCTGTAGTTTTTATACTTCATGTATCACTATTGCATTTGTCTAAATCTTTTGTATTTTTGTAATTTAATAGTAGTAACTAAATTTAGAGCTAACTAGGAATGTAGACTACATTGCATAGCATAATGTACAGTATACAGTTTATTACTGGTACTCAGAGTGATTTTAAAGTCTAACAGGTGAGTGAGTTATATTGTGGGTGATTGGTTGCTGGACTTTGTGCTCCTTACTTGCAGCTGTTGGTAAGAATTCCACCAGGCCTTAAACACTTACTGTTCATGTGGATGTATGCTGGGTCAATACAGGGTCTAAAGTCAAGAGATATAAGTACAACCTTTCTGTTACCCAGAAAGGAACCCTGAAATAATGGAATTTCTCCTTAAGTGGAATAACTGGTGTTTGCAAAAACTGTCAAATAATACAAGATGTTAAAACAAGGTAAAAGGTTTCATTATGCTTTTTCAGACAACAGACCTGTTTCAGATGTACGACAGTAGAAAACAAGAATCTCCACAATGCAGTATTCATATATGTAGAGAAAGAAGAAACACTGGACTTTCTCAAGTACAGGTGCTGCAGGAAGCAGGTGAGTGTACTTCTGAGTGTGGTGCAGAGAGACCAGCTCTGACTGGAGCTGCAGTAGCTCGGGAAAAGCATCCATGAGGAAGACTGTGGATTCTGGTGAGCTGTGAGCTGAAGGAGAGCTGCAGACTCGTGCCTCTTGAGGCCTCTTGTGGAGGAGAGGCATTGTCAATAAGACAGATGATCACTTGGTCCAAATTACTATCTGGGACAGTTCATCATTTGGAAATGAAAATGTAATCTGCAAAGGAATCCTTGAAAGGTAGGCAGCTGTGCTGAGATGACTCTGACTTTCATTCAAAATATTTTAATGGGTGCTGAACAGAAGAAATCCTGCTGTCTCACAGTGCATTGCTTTGGGGTGTGATACTAAAAATGTAATTTATAGCTGGTTATGGAATCATCATAACAGAACTGCAAAGTTCTGATAAAAATAGTGAAAAAGAAAACTTCTCAGAAGAAAGTAGAAAATTGTTGCCCAGGCCAAGAGAAAATCCAGGGCTGCAACCTACTAAGGATCTAAGTAAGCTTAAGAGCAGATAGCAAAGTGTCCTAAGATGCAAATATAATAGTGTGGTAGCTTCTCCAGGGCTGCTAGGCCTCTTGTATTCCGTATCCTGTGTAAATTGGTATGTAAACGGATTTCAGTGATCCTATACTGAGACTAGCGAAGTTATTGGAAGGTTCAGACTTTGCTACACTGTTGCAGTTGAGACAGATGCGACTTGACACTCCAAGGTCCATACAGCAATAGCAAATTTTTGATTACAGCTTTTAGGGATAGGATTTTCAAAAGCCTTGCATTTGGTTCCGATTGCCTACAATTTTGTTACCAGCTCACTGGCCAACAGTTGCCTGCATCCATGCTCATCAGGGATTGGCTGGTGTTCCATTGTTTGAATTTGAATCTCTCTGTTTCTCAATGCCTTCTTCATGGACGCGTTTACTTCTTTCCCTTAGTGGCACAGGCTGGTCAAGTTACGGTCAGGGTTATTAATGACTGCGAGGCCTCCAGGCCAGATGTTAGTTGTCACAGTAAAGCAGCTCTCATTCTGTTAACCTGCTGCTTAATTGCTCTGAAAGACCAGTTTGTCTGAAGTATTTTTTTTCCACCTTATCTGACAAAATAAACTTTCTTGAATACTTTTACAAGCATTCTGTAGAATCCCCTGGAATCTTGTAGTGGTTTTGGTTTCTTCTGTTGATTTATTACTACAATTTTTTTGTCTCCTACAAGTATCAAGGATATAAACACAGACAGAATTTAAGCTTCTAAAGAAAAAGACATCCAGCTTCACTGTACCTAGCAGAAGTAAATAACATTGTGATCAGTTTTGGCAATTTTAATATTAAACAAAGTTTAGATCTGTTGAAGCTGAAAAGAAGACAGCTGCAGAACTCATATTTCTTGGATTAAAGTGCAAGTTCTGGACAAAAGCCTGTTACAACAACTCTTCACTCATTATTTGTTTTGCCTGAGGTTACTAGGAAAAACAAAATCCCTGGTACTTTTGCAAGAAAGGGTTATTAGCTGTTACTAGTAGTTTGGAGTGAATGAGAGGGGTGAGAAAGTAGTATTTTTCTGATTCAGCAGGTATTTTGACAAAATTCAACAGCAGCCTAAAAGATAATGTAATTTTTCACGCTAGTTATAAACTCACCAATGCCTAGATAAGCAGCTTTTTCAAACTGTCTTTTTATTTAAAGGACATGGATAGGATGGTCTAGATGAAACTGAAAGAGTAGTCCTTATTTTTGTTTTGAAAAATGAGCAGTCTTTTTAGAAATCCTGATTTTTTTTTCTTTCCCCTTACCTTCCAGGAAACAATATCTGCAGTAGACCTGTTAGTTGTAAATGACAGATCTAAAAACTGGGAGGATGGCAGATTAGTTTCTCTCTGTTTACAGTTGAAAAAAGGTTAAGAAATCTAATAAATTTGTGGCTTGGTTATTATATATGTTAAGTCAAGTCAAGACAGGTAGCAAAATCTGCGTGTTACATATGCAGGAAAGACTATTTTTTTAGAATGTTGGTGTTCATTTATGGAAGGCCATTAATTTTTAAAGAGTTAGTAAAATTAGTGAAAACCCCAGGGAAAGTCTGCTGTGTCTCATCACATATTTATATTATTACATCTTCCTATATTTCTTGAAGGTCCTTCATATCTTCCATGAGAGTTGCCTCTGAGCTTTATAATTTTGAATGAGTCAGACACAAATCTTTATCCCACAAAAATGTATACTAGTATTTTCTGCTGTGATTTATTGCCTTTGACTTCAGTTGGCATATACCTGGAAGACATTACACTTGTGTTTATAGGATTGGGTTCTTTTGTGCCAAAAGCAAATTGGAGCTCTTTAATACAGATATCTGGAAAACAAACCATCTGTGCTGAGGTTATGGCAATTTGATCACTTCAGTCTTCTTGTTGTTATGGTTGAAATCTAAAGGATCACACATCATGTATCACCACAACTTTTTCTCCACTGTTTTATGGTAGCTCATTCTCTTTAAGTCTTACATAAAACTATAGTTGAAATGTAATGATGTTCTCAGAAGGGTGTGGACATAGAATTAGCAAAAATAAAGTAGAAATAAATACATTCTTAATTAGAAAATGAGCGTGGTTTTCTCTTCCTGCCAATCTAGTAACTTTACATCAGGCCCATGCTCTTCAAGATTTTGTTATATAAAGAAGGTGCACTGACTCATTAAATGTCAAGTTGAGTAGACAAGAACAGTGTAAAATCAATTTTCAACTAGCAGTATGTTTGCAGGAGTTATAACTGGATACAATAAAGTGCCTGAGGTGTATAGCTTCTGATTGCGGTCGGAGCAGTTTTAGGTTACATTGGGCTTCAGGGGGTCTACATTTCCAATTTTACCAAGAAGAAAGCAAGGCAAGGAAGTATAGTACTGCATTATTCAAAATAGAAGAAAAGGAAAAATCCTGCTCTAAATCACACTATAATGATTAATGAAAGATAAAGGCCCTCTTGCAGCACCACAAAGAAGCATTTGGTGGTACTTGAAATTACATCTTTGACAGTTGATGCTGCCCTCCACCACCTTCAGAAATATATTTTCTGGTGCTCAATGAAGCATTGCTAGCTGTACAATGAAACAGATGCTCCCAACTGAAAAAGTACCAGGGATCATCTCATTAATTGGTCTCTTCTCTTATTGTGGCCTGGAAAAAAAGGCTTTTGAGCTGCTCACCAAAGCAGCAAGATAGAATTCTACTTGCTTCTTTTCTATTCAAGCATCAGATGCTTGAGTCTTTTGGGCTATTTCTAGTTCTTCCAAAACTGTGTTTCAGGTAAATGACTACTCCTTATGACAAATTGTGTGGCATTTACCTTTTGACCTACCAGAGAATATATATAAGATTTGCTTTCTTTGCTCTCAAAGTGGGCCTGCTGATACCATTTTAGCACGAAACTTCAGTCTGGTTATTTCAAGATTTTTTTAACGGCCTGTGGAAAACTGTGGACGCTTGCAGGTTTTGAAGAAAAGCAGTATTGAGGAATATGGCACGCACTGATGTGCAGTTTGAGAGGGCATTTATGAGGAATCAAGGAGATGGCACTGTGGCAGGACATCCCCCCTACCACAGAAGAGCTTATCTGCTCTGTCAATCAACTGGTGTAATAGCTCTGGACATTCTTCCCCACACATGATGTGATGGATAACTTGCTAGTGAGTTATTTCTCTCTGTTGCACCGGAGGTAGAACTACCAATAAACACCTGGATGTGAGAACAGATGTGGGAAGATAAGATGGAAATTCTTGACTGAGAAACACTACTTTACAAACTATAAAAGCTACACACACTTTCATGAAGGCAGAAACCTCCTACACCACGAAGGCAGAAACCTCCTATACACTCTGTAAATGTGTGGGACTTCTCACGCAGAGGTTGGATGCAAATCTGGCACGTACTTCCCGGGAACTGAATAAAAGAATTCTGTGTGTACT
The DNA here is from genome assembly GCF_029582105.1 of Oenanthe melanoleuca. Lineage (NCBI taxonomy): Eukaryota > Metazoa > Chordata > Aves > Passeriformes > Muscicapidae > Oenanthe > Oenanthe melanoleuca. The sequence goes on from NC_079362.1 coordinate 50,094,338, forward strand.
CCATTACCTATTCGGTGGTAAGTTACATTGAATCCTAATCTATACTAATTCTTCGCTAGCTGTAAGTATAGATACCTTTATCATGCATTGTATTTTATCTACTGGTAGTTCTTTTTGTTTTACTCCTGTGTAGTAAGTAATCTGTTTAAAGTCTAATGTCTGTTAATTTTGTTAATTCAACAAATAATTCATCTTGTAATAGACCTAATCAACCATTTTTAAGAACTTGTGAGTGAGAGCAATCTTGGGCGCAGGCCACCTCCAAACAGAGCCACTCTCAGAAATCTGCATCTCAGGAGGATTTAATTTCTCACAATTGCAAACAGCAATCTAGACTGACAAATATCTGCTCTGTAGATGCCCAGAGCTTCCATTGCCTGGCAGAGGCCTGCAAGTCTAGCGGAGGTGTTTTGGGAGACTCGCACTGCGCAATACTTCTGGCAGCACCTTGGCTTTGTTACTGTGCTCTGATGTCCTTATCACAGGCACTGATCTGGCATGGGACAAAGAGAGAATGAAAAAGGTGTAGGAGAGATAAGGGACTCCACTCTTGCTTTCACTATTGCCATAATCAATTTTATACCAACATTTCCAGCACAGATGAACCTATCCATTTCTCTCCAGAAGGCAGTGGTCTGGGGAAATTTGGATCTGATAAGGCTGAGCAGGGTTCAGAAGAAATGTGGGAGCTGCAAAAGCAGAGCAGCAAGATGGGCATGCAGCTCTCACTTGTGCTCTGAGTGTGGCTTGGGCTAACTGTGCCAAGGACAACATCATCACAAGGCTTGTGAGTAACCACATCTTGCAATCCATCATGAAAGTTAGATAGATCAAAGCGTTATCTAGATCCTCTAGATTCCTCTAGGCATTAACATGATCTCTTAGAATTTGTTGATATCATAGCTTTATGAGGTTTTATCTTGTCTAGATCAAATGTGGCCAACCACAAAGATTTTCTGTGTGGAAATTCTTCATGGAAGTAAGGGATTTTCAGAGTTTTGCAGACTCCTGAAAGGTAGACTCTGTCTGGTATGGCATCTAGAAAATATTTGTCTTTTGCAGTCTCTTAACAACATCTGAGTATTTCCACCTCTTCCTGCACTCAGCTGCCTTAATAAATAAAAAAATGCCATCACCTCTGTCTTACAGAAGAAACTGAGGGATGGCACGGCTATGACTTACTACTCATTAAAATAAGAAAGTTGGTTTTGGGACCCTTCTGCCAGTAGATCAGTGACTCTGATTTTGCTTGTGAAATGACAAAGAAAGGATAGCAGGGCACGTAGGAAGAAAGAACTGTTGAAAGGCTATGAAATATGGTATGAGTAAAGTTAATCTGACTTTAGAATTCCAATTCCAGACACCTGTTCTGATTCTGCAGCTTTAGTTGAGGTGTTAAATGACCCCCACAGGTAAATCTGAATATAGCTGTACCACAGGAATGTGCAATCAGTTTTCAAGCTTTTGCCTGAATAAACAGCAATTTGTTTGAGACAGTTTGGAAATCAGGGATTTTTGATTCGCCACTAGAAAAAGTCTCAGACATTGCTTCCAGACTATTGCATTGGATGCTTCAATGCCTTTGGAAATATGAGCTGGTGCCTGAGCAGACTGATCTTGCTCACTTTATTGAAGTGAGTATTTTGCTGAAGATAATAAGCCCCTTGTATGAGACAACTCCAGCATCATGAAACAGGGTTTTGTGACCTCTGACAATTTGCTGGGCCTATTTTTTACAAAGCAAGTTGAACCCCTCTCTGATCAGCTTCACAGAGATCACTGTTTGGGCTCTGAATTGCAAGCAGCTATGTGATGTGGCTTAGGGGGAAGACAGCAAAGCTGTATCTCTGCTGGCCCAGCGCCAGGCCACCTGCTTTGTAACATAAGAACAACTATTTCTAGTAACATTTAATTGCCACAGCTAGTCTTGGCTGCTGCTCCACTTCACTCCTGCCAGCTGCAGAGCCACTGTATTTCTTGCTCCACATGTGCAGGCAAAACCATCACACACAGTTGGCCCAGCATCAGTCTGTGAGTTTATTCAGCCTCCACTCTGTCTCTCTCCGGCTGCAACCTTGAACGAAGTCAGCAGCCAGTAGTGTTTTCTCTGATTGTCTGATTTCCCTGCTGTGAATCCAAGGAACAATTAGGTTTTTCGGGGCAAGAGTCTGCCCAAGCAGACTGTTTGGTATTTTTCTGTAAGCTTTAATCACACAGCCAGTGCACGTGTCCATAGCTAAGGTTAAATGGAGCAGACAACCACAATATTTGCAGGTGACGGAGTGCTGTCTCCACCACTCATGCTGTTTTGCACATAGGCCTCTTTTGCTGGAAAAGCAACCTGTTTGCAGTGACAGTGTTCCCAAAGTCTATACAATACTGCATCAAAGGATTAATCCCTTTACTCTTCAGTAGCTTCTTGGCTGGGTAATCTGGTTCTATTGAATTTCAGCCAGAGATTGCCCACATACTACTAGATTGTTTCTTTTGACAAATAATGACTGAGCATCTCTCCCTGATGTACTGCTGCCTGAAAACCAGTCTCCTTCATATCCCATATTATAGAAGGAATTTACCTTCAACCCCCAAATTAGTCAGCATGCATGCATGGGAAAAAAACCCCAAAAAACTACTACAACAGAAAACCATTTGAGGACCTTCTGGTCCTTATAAAAACAGATTCTGATTATCAACCCACAGCAATTGCATTAAAATGTGAGTCTTTGAGCCTTTCTTCAGCATTTCATAATTGTCCTGAGTAGTTTTTGATAGATAAATATGCAGTACTACATGGAAGAATCCATATAGATACCACATGGTAACAGTGGCAATTAGCCATCCATATCATGTTCCAGCAATTGCACTGTATTTTATTAATGTAACTGTGCCCAGGACATTGCAAGCAGCTTCTGGTGTGTGTTTCACCACTTCCCTTTCACATTCTGAGTCAAGAGCAAGAGTCAAGAGTCTTTGAGGCTTTTGCAAAAGTCCTTTACCCCATTTTAGGCTGACTACATCACACCTATTCCCTTTGTTCTGCCATGGAACATTCCTCATTGGTTTTTTTTCCTGCTCCTACTGAAGATCTGCAGTCACTGACCTGCACTGCTCATTATGGGCTCACAAGGCAGCAGCGATGCTCTGATGCACATGGCATAGGTGACCTTTGAGCCTGAGGAGTGGTTGATGGTCTGTGCTACCATTGATCCAGGCAGAGCCCAGCACCTCTCCAGAGTGAGCACATCCAGTCTGTCGTGCCCACGGCCCACAGCCAGGCAGGAATGCCCTCTCACCAGCATTGTTGGGCTGTTTTCCATGTCCCGTCAGCTCTGAACCCCTTCCTGCCCGGCCCTCCCACCCACCCTGTGTTACCCCCTCAGCTGGGTTACTCACAGGAGCAATGGCAGCACTGTCCTCCTCAGGGATGTCAGATGGGAAGGGACAGGCAGCTGAGGGAGTGGTGGGGCTGAGGGGGATGGCAGAGGACTAGGGACATTAGGGTGTGGTCTGGAGACACTGAGGAGACATGAGGAAACTGATGACATAAATACTCGAAAAGTGTATTGTTTGTAGTATCTCAGTCGTGATGAGAAACTGAGACCCATTGTTTAAAGTTTCATAAACCATAAAAAATTTTTTCACCAAGGAGAGAAGTTGCTCAACCTACACAGCAGGCTGTGAGCCAATGTCCGGTGGTGAACTTGTGGCCATGAAAGGATAAGGTGAGGTGAGGGCCATCCCCCAAATAACTACCGGAGACCCTCTTAAGACATTCCCCAAATTGTATACGAATGTACAGCTTTGTATATGTAAGTTCTAAGAGCGGGGACGAGCATTCTGGGAGTGTGCACCCAGCACTGAAATAAAGTAACGCCTGCTCTCTAACATTGAAATTACAGTGTTAGAGAGTTGCATTCCACCTCTCAGTGCCGCTGAGGGCAGCGGGTCTGGGCTGGGGGCCCTGAGGGGAGCGGAAGGCCCTGAGGGGAGCGGAGGGCCCTGAAGGGAGAGGAGGGCCCTGAGGGGAGCGGAAGGCTCTGAGGGGAGCGGAGGGCCCTGAGGGGAGTGGAAGGCTCTGAGGGGAGCAGAAGGCCCTGAGGGGAGCGGAGGGTCCTGAGGGGAGCGGAGGGCCCTGAAGGGAGAGGAGGGCCCTGAGGGGAGCGGAAGGCTCTGAGGGGAGTGGAGGGCCCTGAGGGGAGCGGAAGGCTCTGAGGGGAGTGGAGGGCCCTGAGGGGAGCGGAAGGCTCTGAGGGGAGCGGAGGGCCCTGAGGGGAGCGGAAGGCTCTGAGGGGAGCGGAGGGCCCTGAGGGGAGCGGGGGCTCTGAGGGGAGCGGAGGGCCCTGAGGGGAGCGGGGGCTCTGAGGGGAGCGGAGGGCCCTGAGGGGAGCGGAAGGCTCTGAGGGGAGCGGAGGGCCCTGAAGGGAGCGGAGGCAAGCCCCTGAGGGGAGCGGAGGGCCCTGAGGGGAGCGGAAGGCTCTGAGGGGAGCGGAGGGCCCTGAGGGGAGCGGAGGGCCCTGAGGGGAGCGGGGGCTCTGAGGGGAGCGGGGGCTCTGAGGGCACGGGCGGCGCTGGCGCAGTGTGGCGCGGTCCGGGACGCGAGGCCGGGGGGCCCCGCGGGGCCGGGCTGGCGCGGGCGCGAGCCGCGCGTCGTGCGTCGGGCGCGTGCCGGTGCCCGGCGGCCGTTGTCGGTGCCGGGCGTTGTGCGCGCGCCGCCGCGTGTCGCGACAGTTGCCGCCCGGCGCGATGGCGAAGCCGCCGCTGCCGGCTGGTTTCCGCCCCTCCGCCGCCGCCCTCTGGCCCCGCTCCCGCCCCGCCATCCCCCGGCCCTGCACCTTCCCCATGAAGCTGTGGCTGCTGGTCAACAGCCCGTGGGTCGACTCGGTGCGCTGGGACGCCCGCGGCGAAGGGCTATTCATCGACCAGAGGCTCTTCGAGAAGGAGCTGCTGGGCGTGGGGCCCAGCGCCGCCGGGGAAGAGGAGCTCTTCAAAACCAAGAACTTCGGCAGCATAGTCCGCCAGCTCAACCTATATGGCTTCCACAAGCTGACGGTGAGTCCGACCAGCAGCGTGGTCGGGCCCAGAAGGCCGCCCGCGGCGGGGGGCGATACCAGCTACGCTGATGGGCCCCTGCACCACTTCTGGAACCCGCATTTTCGCTTCGACCGCCCCGACCTCCTCGTAAAGATCAGGAGACTGACCAAGGCCAACAAGGAGAAGCTGGACGCTGGCCTGGAGGTGACCAGCCGCCTGCCCGACGACTTGCAGTACATTACTGGGAGAGGACTTGCTGCAGTCGCCCATGTGCCTCGGCGAGGTCGGAAGGACCGGTGAGACGGGCGGGTCGGCCTGGGGGTGGCACGCACTTAGAAAATTGACACTGCCCTGGGGGGAGCGAGACACCGGCCCTTGCTGGGGGTTCACACGGTGTTAGAAAGGAGTTGTTCTTCAGGAAGGTAGATCTGCTGCCAGTAAACACAGGGGATGTAATTACAGGTGACTACAACTGTGCTGCCTATATATAAATACACAATATCAATATCCACTTCTGAATATCTAGATACCGCTCATTGCATAACTGACAGCTCCTGCTCGTATTATCTGGAATGAATGACGTGGTTCGCACATGTTTCACTGTGCCTGTAGACTGCCAGCAAAGACTTACAACTAATGTGCATGCCAAATTGTCCTTAGATAAAAGGTGCAACATGCATCTTTCGGTATGTTTAGAATCTTTGTAATAATTATTAAAAAAAAAAAAATTTGCCCAAAACACAGGTTCAGCGTGCTTTGAAAACGAAGAGGCCAATCAAAAGAAAATACTGCAGCAGTTCTGCTTTTTGCATCATATGTTTTCAGCTGTGGGAAACCAAATACAACACAGAGAAGAATGGAAAGGAGAAAGGCTTTTTCTCTTTTTTGTTTATTGTGTTTGAAATTAGCTTCTGGTCTTATTTCACATCACTCACATTACATAGCTCTTGGCCATAGTGCTTTTCTGATAACACTAAGATGTGCTAACATGAGGCCTGCCTTAGATATCTGAAAGACCTTTTTCACCTTTCACCCAAAGAAAAGTTCCCCAGCCCAGGGCATCACAAACAGTATCAAAGTTACCTGGGCCACTGCTGGGATGGCTGAGGATGGGCAGGATACTGACTGTGCAGCTGAGCAGAGACTGATGTGCCATTGGTGCCCTGCTTTAGCACAACAAGGGGAATCAGATGAGGTAATCCAGAAAATCTTCCTAACTTTGGAATGGGAATGAGCTCAGAGCCTAGAGTTTTTGTAAAGCTTATGCAAAAGGCTGTGTAGGGTTCAGATAATGAAGAAAGCTGCTTCTCTGCAATATGTACAGACTGGCTGTGGCCAGCACTGCCTCATTGCTCTCTGCTCCACATGGGTAGACAGTTCCTACTCAAATCTTCAGTCTGTGTTGTCATCTCTCTCCTCTAAGAACATTTTATAATAGTAAGAAGCAAATGAAACTAAGTGAAATAAGACATAGCACCTCAAACTTGTGAGGGTTTTTTAGAGATTTAAGTACAGAGGCCGAACAGGCACCTAATTCACAGCCTGAGGTGTCCTTCCACAAGGTGACTATTGCAAATCACTGAGTCCTGGTGCTACCTAAGGATACCATGGGTCCTTCAGATCTCACAGTTACTGTGCCGTACATGGAAAGAAAAGCTGGAACAACTTATGTAAAACTTAATGTGTTTAGGGCAGTACTATGAAAGAAGGTTCTATCTATGGCTTTTGTAATTCTGGGGTTCATATTAGAACACCATAACACTGCTTTCTGGACCTAGCTCCCCTGAATCACACATATGAGGTCCTTTAAATAAAGATTTAGAAGTCTGATTGTTGCAATGCACAGTTCATAGGTTGTAAGTTACTTGTTTTGGGGTTTTTTCCCCCCGATGACCTCATAGTGGACGTAAATGAAAAACTTATGACCTGTCTTTCTACATTTTACCTGGAGTAGCCATGGCAAACCCCTGCATGAAGAAGATGAATTAATGAAATTATCATGAACCACAGCTAATGTGCCTCTGACATGACAAAGCATTTAAACTACGTTCTTAAAGACACGTTCCTCTTTTGGGGGAGTCATTCAGACCTTAATTGTACTTAATGCAGGTAATATCTTCTAAGGTGGAGAGAAAGGGAGTAGTAGGGTTTCTCAATCTTTTAAAAAGCACACAGAAGACAGATGTCTAAAGGAAAATGCAAAATGACAAATGCTGCATACTGTCATCTCACCAAATACATATCATCTTACTTTGTGCTGCAAGTGGGAGCAGCAACTGGCAAGTACAGTTGAAGCATGTTTAAAAATAAAAACCACCAGTCTACCAGGAGATTTTACGTGTAAAGTCATCAATGAATCTTGGAATTGCACTGTGCAGGGGACCACTTACAGCCACAGGCAGTATCCTAGCTGTCTGCTCAGGGGGCAGAAACATCATAACATGACAATAGCCACAACAGAGTGAGCACAGCCAGTGCTAGAAGTGGGGAAAATAAAATGGCTAGACTCCAAAAATACCAGAAGCCTGGGAAGGAAAGCATCTTCTAAAAATTGAGGCAAATCAGATACAGACAAGAAGAAATGCTTAATTGAATTGGAAATAAATTTAAAGAGACACTGGTGGCCCTATACTGGGTCTAGGACTGCAGCCATCCATCAAAAGTTCTGCTCTGCCTCACTGCCTACTAAGCATGTTGTGCCTCTTCTCCTGAAGCTGATGTCACTGTCAATGCTGTGACAGTGTCTTTCATTCACCCAAGTCCCTGTAACACAGCAGAGCGAGCAGAGTTCACTTTGACCTGTGAGCCCCTGGGGGCCTTAAGGGATGATGCAATGTCCCTGCTTCTTGTTCTGCCTAATGAGATCCCACATAGTTCTTCTCACTGCATATTGTGATGTGTTTATACTGCTGCTAAGTCACCAGCATGGCATCTGTGTGGCAAAGAAGTGTTTGCCACCATCTGTGAAGTACCAAGAAGCAGAAGCACAATGTACCATTCAAGTACCAAATTCAAGTTTTGCTGGCTGATTTAAATTACTTTTTTTAAAGCTTCTTAAAGGTCAATCACTTCTGAGTAATAGTGTACCCTCAAACTCATAACTGGAGATCTAAAAGTATGTGAATGACCCAAGGGATGGATGGATGGATGGATGGATGGATGGATGGATGGATGGACAGACATGGATGGATAGGATAATGAATAGAATGTTTTCTCCATCCCTAACAGCATAATTCCAGCACACTGAAGTCCTGTAAAGGCATACTGTACAATCTTAAGAGACTTCTGCTAAAATGCAGAGGGAAGGAAGAAAAACAGTGAGACGTTAGTCTATTTTAAAAGAAAGGGATTGTTCTTTGGTGCCATTAACTGTTGCAGTTCCATTGATTTCTTTACAAAAAGCTGAAAATCTAGTTTAAAAAATTAAAATACTAGTGAGAGATTTCAAAAAACAATTGGTGTGGTCAGAAAACTGTTGCCAAACTTGCCAAGTTTAGAAAACCCAAATATCTAAGAACATAAAACATTCAGGTAATTTTTTTTTTTAATGGAGCAGTCACAGTGGTGCCCTGGAAACATCATATAATCTATATTCTGTATTTGAATTAACATGTTTACAACCCCCAAACTAGCTAGTGTAAAATATACCCTGTTTCAGGTTTTCTTCCTCCCAGAAGCAAGAATCAAAAAGTAGGCAGTAAATGCTTGTAGATAAAGGACTTGACTCTTTGGTAATCTTTTTGCAGGACATTTCCAGTGGCCGAGCTGATGTGTGGTCATGTGTTCTCCCTGGAAAAAAGAGACGTAAGTTGGATGAGCAACAAGACAGAAAGACAAGGGAGGTCAGGAGGAGCTTGTCAGGCTTGCAAAGGAAGAAGCAGAGACATATCTGCACACCACACTATAAAGGAGGAGAAGCAAAACTCACACCTGAACGTCTGTAACAGGCAAGGCTTCTTAGTTTAGACATTTTGCCAGCAGGGATAAGAGCAACATGAAGAAACATCCTTAAGTGCCAGAGAAGCTGATGTGTATCCTACTTATCGAACAGTCTGTTGCTGACCTGTCTGCTGCAGGTCCATTTGTCATGAGCAGACTTACAGCAGAGAACTGTGTTTGAATGGTCTCAGTGACATTTTGGCTCTACTTGAGGTTAGTGGCCAAAATGCTACAAGGCTCAAAAAGGTGAATTCTCACCCTCAACCTGTAAACCATTTATAAATCATTTATTAAATATGACTCTTTAAATTGTTGGACTGCTTAGTGTTTTCACTGCCATGTGTGCATGACATTAATAAAAGTGCCGTGGAATCCAGCTGATAGAAGAAATATAACTATGTTGTTGTGTTCCTGATGACAAAAGGATTATAGTCTTTCCCCAAAATTTGACTGTCCCACTTGAAAATAAAGCATAACTGCATTGTCTTTTTTTCCCTGAAATGTAAAAATCACAACAACAGGTTTTGTTTCTGAAGAGCACATTTGGAACTCCAGTTTGGAATTCCAAATGTTCATTAGCTTTAAATCAATGCTGTTTAGCATCTTGATCAATATTTCAAATAATTCTGTTGAAATAGTGGTTGTTTTTTTTTTATTCAGTAGTATCAGCCAGTGGACTGCTTAGATCTTATTTCTGTTGGCACTTTTGCTTCAGTTTATGTGAACTTTTTGTAATTGCACCTTTGATACCTTACTGTAATTTAGTTAACTGTCTTTATTTATACATCTGTTATTACATTTATTTGTCAGCATTATGATTAGAAAAATAATGGATAAATATTCACTTACAACTAACAGAGTAGGAACAGAAAACCATGTCTAACCACACTTCTTAATGGCTTTGTAAGGGGATGAAACTGTACAGCAAGTAAAGTTTAAGGGTAACATATGAGGCAAGTCATAATGTAAGCTCTGCTGGACATTCTATGTATTTTACTATAAACATTTGGTTATGTCCATCCGCTACACTAAAATAATGTTATTACAAATTGCAAAGTCAGCTTCTGAGAATTTGAAGGCATATTGAAATTTGTGCATTGGAAGTTTGTGTCCAAGAAGAACACTGGAGGAAATATCCATCTCACTGCTTAGCCTAAAGAAATCTCAATAAGGAAAATAGCTCATGGTCACCTTTGCTAGAACTGGATACAAATTGGAGGGCAATAAGCCACTGCCATACCATGGAGGAGCAGAATTTGAGTAGGAATGAACGTCTTATCTGTGGGGTTTCAAGACATTTCTGACAAGAAGAATAGAGAGCATTTGGGGATCCCTAGTCTGTGTACACAGTCCAAGAACACAAAACAAATAACTTTCCAGAACAAAAAGTTTAATATTTTTAAAACTACTAAAAATTAAGGCCTATAATGCAAACTAGAGTGTAAATTCACTCCACTTACTGCTGAAGCTATTAGTTGCACAGTTACACTAATGAAGTCCTAATCCAGAACAAAGACCACAGAGGTTCTGAATGAACAGATAGAAAGGCAAATACACATATTGACAGCTGTTGCCTGTTAATCAAAAGACAGAAGACAAAGTAAAACACCATGGGTGCTGTGAGCACAATTTAGTTTTGTTAGGCCTCAACAATGGATGTCAGAGGCACATGGGAGAAGGATTGCACCGGCAGGAGGCAACTAGAAGAAGCCTTATCTCTGGGAGGACTTCGCCTGGCAGCATCTCACATGCGACAGGCAGTAGGAGACACACTGAACTCCCCAGAGGGGCTTCTCCAGTCTGATGATGAAAGGTTGGACTGGGCCAATGGTCTCCTGCCAGCAGGCAGGTTTGTAGGGGCCAGGAGCATAAACAGTAGCTGCAAAACAAGCGCCAGGGGCTTTCTTGAAACTTGCTTGAGTGTGGAGTTTTGGTTTGGGGCTCTTTTGAGGCTGTGCTTTCACGGCTTGGTTTTTCAAGAGTTGCTTTTTGAAACTTGCTTTTGAGTCAGGGCTTTTTGAGTGCTATGCATTTTCCTCTGGCCCCAGCCTGCCTTTTGGCTCTTCTGCCCTCCCCGGTTCTTGCTCGCCCCCGCGTCCGTTCTGCCGTCCTGTGTCCCTGACCAATGCCCTGCCTGCTTCGTCTGTGCGTCCCTGCCTTGGCCCCTGCATCCATCGCTGCCTCAGGGATGCAGCTCCCCGAGAGCTGCTGTTCCGGCCCGGCCGTGCTCCGGCAGCCAGCCGGCACACCGCCGCCGCCTGGACGCCGAGTACCAGAGCTTGTCGGACTCGCTGGTCGCAACGCCCTCTTTCCCTCTCTGCCTTCTCTCTCTCCCCCTGCCTCTCTCTCACTCCTCCTCCATTTTCCTTCCTCCGTTTCTGTCATCCCTCTTTTGTTTGGGCAACTCCCTTCTCGTTCTAATAAACAGTTCACAGATACAATGTTTGCGTCGTTTGGCTAAATTTCATTTCTGACCATCCATTACGAAAAGACCTCACAGCTCCCCCTCCGCAGTGGAAAGCGACAGCTGCCCCAGATGGGTCGGGGCTGAGGGTTGTGCTGCAGATGCTGGCTGGGTCAGATGCTGGCTGGTCTAGACACTGCAGACCCCAAGTTTATGGCCCCAGGGACCACATGGACTTCAAGAAGGAGCTGTACAAGTTCCATTTCAAGAGCTTCACCTCTGAGGGCAAGCTCAGCAGGTTGGATGTTTACCGCCACCTCAAGGACTTCTGAGGTTTTGAGGGGAAGTGTTTAGCCTTCCACTAGGGCTGACCTCAGGGGACAGGAGGGACTTCATCCTAGCCCTGAAGCTTGGAGGGTGCGAATTGTTTCCTCAGTGGGAATGCATCTTGGTTTTGTCTTGTTTATTGTGATTGTTTTTTTACACGGTCAGTATAATTCCTTCTGGAGAGAAAACAAGTCTGGATCCTGACCTGTACTACAACAAAATGCTGGCTGCTGGGAGTGGGTGCTCCCTGAGCTGGGGCTGTAAGGTAGACACCAAGCTGTGAGTTGGCTTGGGAAAAGGGAGACCAGTTGGCCTAGGAGAGGGCTGGGGTGATTACTTCCCTACAGACCTGGAGACACTTTCAGGAGATGGTGGCTCGGGCACAGACAAGTGTTGGCCCACTGACTGCTGCCCTTGTGTGGTGGAATGGCAGCAGCATGGCCCTGGATACCCCACTCCATGAGAACTGTCTTTCTGTGGATGCTGGGTTTGGTGGGACTTTGGGGACAATGATACACCCCCATTGCCTCAGACTGTGGTGTGGTGACACCCTCTCTCCAATGGGACAACCAGGGAGGATAATGACTCATCTTCTGAGGGGGGTAGCTGGGCTCATCAGGACCCTCAGGTCTGTGACACCTCATCCCTCTCTCTGGGATACCCCTCTTTGGGACCAGAGAGGTGGCTCCTGAGCTTTGCAGGAGCCCCAGGCCTTTGACAATCCCCACTTTTGGGGGAATGGAGCTTGGTGGGACCCTCAGGGCCATGGGACCCCAGCACTCCTGCCAAACCTATCCCGTCAATAGATGTAGTCACCCTAGGGGGAACCTTTAGCATGAGGTCTCCCCGTTCTATCCCAGGCAAGTGCCCTCCCAGTGACAACTGCTTCGGTCATCCTTGGTGTGCCTGTCCTCCCTGCAACTTCCTCAGCTGAGTCAATGCCATTCCAAGACACTCTGGAGGTAGCTTGTCCAGCTGCCCCCCAGAGACCCATTCCCTGGGTAATGGTAGCCTGTTTTTCAGTGTTGGCATTTGCTTTCACTTTGGTTTATATCCCCAAAGAGAATCTATAGTTGGCTGAAATCACTCTGCAGCACCTGACTCCCTACCTGCTCTTTTTCCTGCACCTCATAAACCCCAACGCCCACATCCTTGTCTATCTTGTTGCCAAGATTTCCATTCTGGAAACAGGATTAGTAAAAGTAGGAAATACTAAATTACTTAAATTGTGAGATTACAACAAGTACCTATTCTGCTTCCCTAATGTAATTCCCTTTTGCTAGGAATGTAAGATATATGTATTTTAAAATTTTAATATTTATTACTATTTAGATAAGAGGAAATGTGAAATGTTGAAAGTTTTAATCACATTCATAGAATCATAAAGTGGCTTGAGTTGGAGCCATTTAAAAATGGCTTGGCATCTAGTCCGTCCCCACTTCCACTAGACCAGGTTGCTCAAAGGCGCATCCATCCTGGCCTTGCATACTTCCAGGAATGGGACATTCACAGCTTCTCTGGACAAACTGTTCCAGTGCCTTACCACCCTCACAGTAAAGAATTTCTTCCTAACATCTAATCTAGACCTACTCTGTTTTAGTCTAAAGATATTCCCCCCTTGATAATATTACAAGGTATCACATCTTCTCTGTAATAATAAAGGCTGCAGTATCATAGCTGCTGAGTTGTTAAGGTCCACCACTAACAAATTTTCAGATGACAGATGGAGAAGAGTGTTGATCTGCTGGAGTACAGTAGGGCTCTGCAGAAGGACCTGGACAGGCTGGATTGACGGGCCACATCCAGCAGTATGAGGTTTAATGGGAACAAGTGCCAGGTCTTGCACTTTGGCCACAACAGCCCCAGGCAGAGCTCCAGGCTGGGGACAGAGTGGTTGGACAATGGCCAGGCAGAAAGGGGCCTTGGGGTACTGTTGGAGAAGATGAAACTGAGGAATCTTGCAAATATGAATGCTCAGATTCTGGGAATTGTTGGGGAAGGTAAAACAGGAAAGCCCTAGTTACTGAATTACCATAAACACAATAGGATGGCTCACCGAAGCTAATCCACTCTTAATTAAACAATGCTTTTGGCCAGAGGGCAAGACCAAAAGACACAAAAGACTGACCCGCACCCAAAGATTAGATCTTAGAGTTTAGAATGTCACTTGCTATGCTAATGTAACATTTCCTATAGGCTGTATGTAAATGCTATAGAATTAGTATTTTGTATTAGATTGGTTCTTAGGAATTAGAATATTCATAATGGAAGTGGATTTATTGTGTTACAAACGGGAAGTCACTCTCTTCTCTTCCTCTCTTTACCCTCCTTCTTCTCTCTTTCTCTCCCCCTTTTTATCTCTTTAATCTGCACGTGGCTGTGCCGGGCAGCTCCTTGCAGACTCCCTTATAATAAACTGCAACTGTAGCTTTTAGCATTTACAGAGCGTCTGAGTCTTGTTCCTCGCGTCCACCCTGATACAAAGAATCCAGGAGTCTCCCGCAGAGTGGCGCCCAACGTCATTTAAAGAACCAGCTCACCCGTTTTTGGTTGCGGGACATTTTTTCCTGGACGGTAACTATTAAACCTACTTTTACCTACTTTCCTCGCTTGCCGTGAGCACAGCTTTGCGTTGGTTCAGCAACGTATTGGGCTGGAGCTCTTAAAATATTCTTACTGTCGAGAAAGCCGTGGAGTAAGGGGAGCCAAGCTTTGCACGGACTTTCTGACAGCCCTCGAGCACACAGTTACTGCCGGTCAGTGCTGTCTGGAGCTCTCTGAGGGAACCGCCGCGGCACTCCCCGCCGTGGCACCGAGTACAGCCACACGCTGCCTGGCGGTGTGTGAGCTGTAACTCAGTGGAGGGAGGTCCCGAGTCCGCTACGCCGTTGCACAGCGACGCATAGAGCGGTGCTCAGAGAGGGGACCGGAAATACAGTGTCTTCCACCCAGAAAGGACGCCTGTCCAGCGCTTTCGTGGGACTCCGGAAATTTTACACTGTATCAGCGGCAAACCGAGGTTAGTAGTTAAAAGTTAATATAAAAGTTAGTAGTTAAAAGTTAATATAAAAGTTAGTAGTTAAAAGTTAATATAAAAGTTAATAATGGGACAGACTCATTCCGCTCAAGAGAGAGACCTGTATAAGCAGTTGAAACATTTATTAAGTTCTCATCACCATGACCTGCCTAAGCAAGAGTTAAAAAGTCTTTTGGAGTGGACTTTACTTAATTTTCCTCATGCAGACCGTTCCGTAGTTTTTACCGCAGATTTTTGGGAGAAAGTAGGGGTTAAACTTTTTAACCGCATTTCTCGTCGAGATATGGCTGTAGCAGAACTAGTCCCGGCATGTCGCGCATTGCTTGAGTTGTTTGTGGACAAGTCCTCAGCAGCCACCTCCCCTCATGCCCCCGCGGTTCCCCCCTCCGTTTCTACAACCCCGGTCCCCGCGGCACCGGTTCCCCTGCCCCCCCGAGTCCCGGCCGCAGCGCCTCCAACCCACGTGGTCCCAGGACCCGCTCCCCCGGTCCATCCATCTTCCCCGGACCCCGCAGCCTCTCCCGCTGCTCCCGCCGCCCCGGCGGGCACCATCCCCCACGCCCCCGGGGCCCCTCCCCCCGCGGTTTCTGTAACCCCGGGCCCCGCAGCGCCAGTCTCCCTGCTTCCCCGAACTCCTGCCGCCACGCTTCCGACCCACGTTGCTCCTGCCCCTCCTCCCCCTGTCTCCGCTCCCGTATCCCCAAACTCCGTCCCCGTAAACCCACCCGCCGCGTCCGCACCCAATCTTGCTAATCTCCCTCCCGTCCCGGTAACTACGACCGTTCCTGTCTCTCATGCTTCCTCAGTAACCCCAAATCCCGCCCCTCCGCTCGCAATCTGCACTTTCCCCACCCCCGGTCCTGGCCCGTCCCCGTCCCTTGCCCCCGCCCCCGCTCTCCCCGCCCCCGCTATCCCCGCCCCCGCGCCCGTCACTGCCATGGCCCCGCCCGTTGGCTCCGCCCCTGCACGCCCACCCGCCAACGTCATAGCCTCCGCCCCGCCCCTCGCTGATGGCGTCACGCCGACCCCGCCCCCCTCCCTCGCTCCCGCGAGTCCCTCAGCCCCTCCCCCGATAACCGGCGCCGCCGCCATGACGTACGTGGCGGCGGCTCCCTTTGTTCCCACCCCGTTGCAGACACACCAGTCTGCAAATGCCATAGTGCCTGCAGTTACGGCATTGGTGCAGTCCAGCGTCCTGACGGACCGGGCTGCGCCGCTCGGCTCCACACCGGCGCTGCCGGCAGCAGCACAGATGCTCCCCGTTCCCAACCCGGGAGCCGCCTGGCGCGGATCGAGCCCGCCGTCGGAGCTGGCCCGCGCCGATGCACCGCTGCCTGCGCGCAGCTCCACGGATGCGCGGAGCACAACGTCGGCGCCGACCACCGTCCCGGAGTGCCGAGACGTGCCTGTCGCTCCCACGCCAGCGCTGCAGGCTCCGGCCAGCCCAGTCCTCGGGCAGGCGGTGGGGGACGCTCAGCCTGGAGCTCCCCCACCTCCTGTGCCGCCTCGAGCCACTGAGTTCCTGCCTCAGTTCTGCCCGGTGACCATCGCAGCTCACCCCCTGAACTCCCGGTGCTCGGCAGCGCCCCACCCCCAGTCGGCAGCGTTCACCGACAAGCCGCCGCCCACCCAACCCTCCGTCCGAGATACGGCCGCAGCCGCGCCGCCGTTCAGCTGCTCTTCCGTGTCAGCAGTGCAAACTACGTTCCCTATGCACCTCCCCGCCTGCGCCCCGCCTCCGCCTCCTGCCCGGGTCTCGTCGCACACGGCTCCGCCGCCTGCGACCCGCATGGCACCGCCGGCCGCCACCATGCAGCCAAGTCCGCCGGTGGAAGCCCTGATGCAGCATCCTGCCTCAGTTCAACTGCTGCCGCCCGTTGCAGCCCCAATCTTGCCTCCCGTTTTAGTCCCATTGAATGCAACTCCGCAGCCCGTGCCCACCAGTGCAACTCAGTCCTTCCCAGCCCCTCCTAATCCACAGCACCCCACCAGAGCCGTCAGCAAGCAGCCCGCCACAATCACAGACGCCATGCCTGTCCACATAACACTGGACACGAACACCGTCCATGCGCAGACCTCGCCAGCGCCTCCTGCATCTGCGCTGTCCCCGTCTCTCCTATGTCCCAAAGCGTCCCTTCAGCAGTACCCCTCCACAGCCCGCTGTCCAGTATTCTATATGCCTACCGCACCAAAGCCAGATCCACCACCGGACTTATCCAGTTCAGCCCTGTTATCGCAACCTGGCACACATATTATGCAACACAGAGGGGGAATTAACGGCATTGCACCCCCCGGTTTTGGTTAGAAACTCAAAAACACCTCAAGAAAAAATTGGAATTTTATCGTTTGCTCAAATGCATGTTAATTTTCTTCCTTTGTTTTAGTTTTCATAGTAAAACTTTATCTGTAAATCAACCTAAGATAAATGCCTGAGTTGCTTTAGCCAAATCCGCAAGCTATGATATCATCTGTCTATTTAACACATGTAAAAATTTTCACAAATTTGCTGCATAAAGTTATCAAACTATTTTGCAAAATTTAAAAAATTTGGCTGACCAAATTACAAAAAGTTACTACCTAGCTGAACAGTTTGTTCAAAGTTAAGGCTTTGCCTCTTGGCTAAAGAAACTCTGTTTAACTCTAAAATAAGTTTGTGTATTCTAGTAGTATTAATTTTAGTTTTAATATTTGTACCCTGCAAATACTAATCAAAGCAATATCCAATGTATTAATTGTTAAACAAAACGGGGGAGATGTTGGAGAAGATGAAACTGAGGAATCTTGCAAATATGAATGCTCAGATTCTGGGAATTGTTGGGGAAGGTAAAACAGGAAAGCCCTAGTTACTGAATTACCATAAACACAATAGGATGGCTCACCGAAGCTAATCCACTCTTAATTAAACAATGCTTTTGGCCAGAGGGCAAGACCAAAAGACACAAAAGACTGACCCGCACCCAAAGATTAGATCTTAGAGTTTAGAATGTCACTTGCTATGCTAATGTAACATTTCCTATAGGCTGTATGTAAATGCTATAGAATTAGTATTTTGTATTAGATTGGTTCTTAGGAATTAGAATATTCATAATGGAAGTGGATTTATTGTGTTACAAACGGGAAGTCACTCTCTTCTCTTCTCTCCTCTCCTCCTCTTCTCTTCTCTTCTCTTCTCTTCTCTTCTCTTCTCTTCTCTTCTCTTCTCTTCTCTTCTCTTCTCTTCTCTTCTCTTCTCTTCTCTTCTCTTCTCTTCTCTTCTCTTCTCTTCTCTTCTCTTCTCTTCTCTTCTCTTCTCTTCTCTTCTCTCTTTCTCTTCCTATCTTTACTCCTTGCTCTTCTCCCTCTCCCTTTACCCCAATACCCTTTTATCCCATTACTCTTCTCCTCTTCTTCCTCTCTTTTCTCTTTTCTTTTCCTCTTCTCTTCCTCTCTTTACCCTCCTTCTTCTCTCTTTCTCTCCCCCTTTTTATCTCTTTAATCTGCACGTGGCTGTGCCGGGCAGCTCCTTGCAGACTCCCTTATAATAAACTGCAACTGTAGCTTTTAGCATTTACAGAGCGTCTGAGTCTTGTTCCTCGCGTCCACCCTGATACAAAGAATCCAGGAGTCTCCCGCAGGGTACTGCTGACAGCAGCTGAACATGAGCCAGCAGTGCCCAGGTGGCCAAGAAGGCCAATGGCATCCTGGCCTGTTCCAGCAATAGTGTGGCCAGCAGGAGCAGGGCAGGGATTGTCCCCCTGTACTCAGCACTGGTGAGGCCACACCTCAAATCCTGTGCCTAGTTCTGGGCCCCTCAGTTTAGGAAGGACATTGAGGTGCTGGGGCATGTCCAGAGAAGTCAACAAGGATGGTGAAGGGTGTGGAGCTCAGGCCCTGTGAGGAGCAGCTGAGGGAGCTGAGGCTGTTTAGGAGGCACAGGGGGACCTCATCCCTCTGTACAGCTCCCTGAAGGGAGGGTGGAGCCAGATGAGAGCTGGGCTCTTCTCCCAGGCAACCCGTGACAGGATAAAGAGAACACAGTCTCAGCCTGTGCCAGGGGAGGTTTAGATTAGGGAATAAGGATATTAGGAGGCTTTTCTTCACGAAGGGTTGATTGGGTACTGGAATGGGCCGCCCAGGGACGTCCATGGAGGTGTTTAAGATAAGACTGGATGTGGCACTCAGTGCCATGGTCTAGTGGACAAAGTGGAGTTCGGTTGTAGGTTGGACTCAATGATCTCTAAGGTCTTTTCCAACCTAGTCGATTCTGTGATTCTGTGAAGATGAGAGTAGAAAAGATAGTCATCAGGGACCATGCCTGCAACCACTGTGCAAAGACATTCAAATTAGTTACTGGATAATAGAATACCCATTGGGATCCTGCTATTGGTAAAGATCTATTACTAAGGAAACAAGGTCACCATACTTTTAGAAAAAGAAGCTAGCATGAACAGCAGGACATTTCAGAAAGCAAAATGGGCATCAATGAAGAAGTGAAATACTTGTACTCTTTCAGTACAAGAAACAATTAATTGATCCAGTGATGTTTTTCCACGTTATTGTCTTTCTCTGTACTAAATGAGAGCTTGTCATTTCAGAAATAAGACACTTTTCTTTAAAAAAAGTATCTAATTCTTGGTTTTACTATGAATTTCTTATCTTCTTACTCTATGTCTTTATTCTTAACTATTTTTCTGGCTCTGTATCATCGTTCACATGTCAACAGAGTGCATTACACCTCAGCCCTGCTATTTGCTATGTGGCTGTACCAAAAGCATTGTAAACTCAAGAGGCCTCTTTTGATACTGGTTATGCAGTGAAAGTGTATAGGAATTTCAGACTGCAAATACATCATGACATGAAATAGTCCGGTTCAAACTACTTTTTGAGCATGTTTGTTATCAGTGTGGGTTACTGAAGGACATTACATGTTTCGTTTCTTTGCAGGTTTTTTTTTTTTTAAAACTGTGGTAGTTTTGCACCTGAAATTATTCATATTTTAAGTTCCAGTTCTGAATTCTCACTGTTCACTGCTGTGAACAGGCAGTTCATGTATTGCATTTTGTCCTAGTTTTGGCTGGGATTTTATTCTCAGCAGCTAGTGCTGTGTTTTGTCCTGCTGCTAAGCATATATAACAATACTCTAGAAAGGCAGTTCAGAGACTTGTCCAAGAGTGCGGGCAAATGTAGTGTGAGAGAAAATATATTAAATCTTACTGCACTCCTTCTTTAATCTTTCTTGTGATCAGGTCTGGTTGTTTAAATTAACAGTATTTAGTAGAGACCATAAGTAAGATTCCCTAAAGAAATCGGGAAAAGAACTATTTTGGAAAAAAGCTTTAAAAGAACAGTGGATAAAGAAAATATCATTACTAACACCATGCCCAGGGGTTCAAATTACAATGGTAAAGCATGTAACTACATATTGTTCCTCATGTCCAACAGAAATGCCATTATATAATATACGTATATAATATACGAAAATATACTGTAGGGAACACATGAAAATCATTAAGCTACAAGGAACATCATCATCTCTGGCAAGTGAATGATTTCATAGTAGTTTTAGTTTGCAACTTACTGTTTAGTATAATTTCAAAAAAGAGAAAGGTAAGAAGTGTTGGCCATTATCTCCTGCGGTAATAAGATAACCTCAAAAAGATGTGCAGGAGTGTTTGTAGCACAAATGCAGTTCCTCAAGGAAAATGCAGTCTGGCATCACCCTTACTGCTATGGATTTTGCATTATAGAGGCATCTCAGTGATATAGCTGGATAATGGTGGTCTATGGCTTCTCTGAATAGATTATGAGATTTATTTTTTTCTGCTTGAAATTTTCCAACCTTATACTGCAACAAAAAATGTTGAAGCAATAATATTAGCCTGCTTTAGCAAAACTGATTGTCATCGTGTTTTTTCACAACTCACACTGCATATTTTTATGAGACTGAAAGACAGTGAGACCTGCTATTGCTATGAAATGCAAGCTCTTGAAAGGGTCTTAGTCATAATTTTCCTAAAGGAGTTTTCTTTCTCAGTGCATAGATAACAAATAGCAATGAAAATTCAGCGCTATTCAGTCCTACAGCTCTTCTATTACTCAGAGTTAATATTTTACTTAAGAATCACTAGTTATTATATTATTATCATAATAATGGCAATTTGTAACTCATTCTGCATTTCATAACAATAACAAGGAATTCTCAGTTTGGCTTATATACAATGAGACTTCTTGAGATGGATAAACTTTACCTGGCAAGTATGATAATTTATGTTTAGAAGTAACATCAGAAGTGAGTAGTGTCTGTGGTAGCTGATACCTCTGAACTATTTGTTAGGTATAGCTCTGCTTCCCAAGGGACAAAACTGTGTGTCTGTGCATGTGTGCATTCTAAAGAGCCAGACAAATCAACACAGACATAGAGACTTACACAGATACCATGAACAATAAACCAGGTTGACATAGGCAGAGCAGTGCCTTTACTGGCAGCTTAGTATCCATAACCACCCCCTTCATGAACATGAACAGAGTCCAGTCCTTTTCTGCCTTTCCAGGTGATCTGGACTGGATGTTTTCTAGTGAAACATGAACACACCTTCAGTCCCTATATTTATAAGCACAGTGTGTTCCTCAAGAAAGAGTATAGAAATTAATTGAAATTTATCCATTGTACGGTCTGTGGCTGGATGTCAAGCTCCTTACCCTGTCCTTGGTGCAAAACTTGGGTCTTTCTACGAACCACGTCTCCTGGGTCAGGAAAGAGTCCCCAGTGCACTGCACACACATAAACACAGATTGATCCCACCTGTAGGCAGCCTAAGACACTTCAGACTTCCAACTTCTGTTTCTAAGATCTGTAAGCCCCCCACTGACCTGTGTTCCCTTCTTCTGCTTAAGCCTTGCCCTCCTCTCTGACCAAGCAGAGTTTCAGTCCTTTGGACAGACTCTTTTCTATTGCATCTGATGTCTGTCCTCAGCCTAATTTTGCATGTACCAGGTGTGGAAGTTCTTGCCTTGCATGGGAGACTGAATGGGACTGAAAACACCATTAACAGTGAAATCAGGTCACTTTATTTCCAACTAAATCAGATTCAGGATTTGTGTCACACAGAGAAGCATAAGCAGGATAGAGCAGGCCTTAGGCACTGAGGCTGACTTTGGATCAGCAGGCATTCATTGCCCCAGATGAAATAGTCGTGGTGCCTGCACTGGATCCTATTCATCCTGCTTCTCTAGCCAATTTTCTCCTTACGATCTGAAAGAGCTCGTGCACCTGTTTAAAAAAATCCACTAGCTTCTGGAGTGAAAATGGGCCGGAGCTAAAGCTGTCCAGTGGTGTTGGTATTGGCCTTGGCATCTGATGGGGTGTTGAGGCAGCCACAGAATGTCTTGATGCTGTTCTATCTGGCTGTGGGTCTATCTGGACCAGGATCCAGTCATAGAAGTGCTGAATGGAGGTGTAGACTCCAGGCTGGTTTCCTCTTGCACAGCCTTTTCCCCAGCTGGTCACACCAACGAGCCAGAAGAAGGCAGCATTGTTGTCTTTGCACACCAGAGGACCACCGCCGTCACCCTGCAGTGGAGCAAGGGAGGAATAAGGTAATGTTGGGTGGCTGCTATCAGCACTAGAGCTGAGTCATTCTCTCCCACAGCCCTTGACAAGGCTGTACTCCTGGTAGAGAAAGTCTCAGCTCACATTCTGGAGCCTCCAGAACTTTGGCTAGGAGCAGGTCAAGGGGCTTGTATGGTAGAGCTGTCTCTCATCTCTGCACAGTGATCCTGGATGTGCAGAGGATGGATATTCCAGACTTGGAATATGGACCTCTGGACTGCCAGTTCTGGGTGTAGAGCCAGGTCTCTGGGACAATGAGAACACTGGGCAAGGACCTGCATATGAGGGAGGGGAGGGAAGCCCTAACAGTGGTGGGCAGCCAGGGCTGGGAGGGTGACTGGTCAGGCAAAGCAGGCCCTGGGCTGTGTTGGGTGGTGCTGCTCAGGCTGCCCCTGCTTCTGGGGGCTCAGGGGCTTGCCCTACCTGGCAGGGGTCGATGACACCCACTGGGTAACCAGCACACAAGTTTTGAGTGTGGATGGCCCCTCTGTACCAGAGGCTGCTGTTACAGAGCTGGACATCAATGAGGTGGACCTTGGCCTCCTGCAGGACATCACTTGGTCTTTGAGCTGTGAGCACAGAAAGAAATGAGTGCAGGGCAGTTCCTTGGCCATTCCCATCCCCTGCTGGGGGATGAAGCCCTTCCCTAGGGCTTCCCTGGGGCTCCCTGGCAAATACCATGTTGTTCTGCTTTCCCCCTTCTGTCTGGATTTGGGAAGTGGTCCAGGACTACCTCTCCAGAAGCAGACATTCTGCAGCCTGACTCTGGCTTCAGCATCTGCTGTTGGGAAGCCCAGCCCATCTCCCTGGTGTGCCAAGTTTGCCCTCAGGACATGTGTCCTTTTTGGGAACTCACCTCTGGTAGTGGTAGAACTCCAGCCAGCAATAAAACAGGTTTTCAGCTCTGACACTTTCAGTGTGGTGTCGGGCACACAGCCCATCTGTACATAGTGGCTGCACACAACAGGCTGGTCCAATTTCAACAAGGCAATGTCATTCCTCTCTTCACCAGGAATATAGTGTTCATGAACCCGTAGCTGCTTAATCTGGCGCACTTGCACCTCAGGGCCCAGCTGAGTCAACTGGGTGGCCCCTATCACCACATGCCACATATTGCTGTTCCTAAGAAGCACATGGAGAAGGAGGTGAGTGGCAGCAGAGTCATGTGCTGCAGCAGCACAGGATTTCCCTATCCTCTGCTTGCAAGACAGAGAAGAAAGCAGTATGTATGACTGCCCTAGCATGACTTAGGCTCTGGGAATTTTGACCTAGAGGCTTCTTGGAAGAAGTGGCAAGACTGCAGGGTGCTCTCCTGGGCAGTCTCTTTGTTGGGGTCTGCAGTGCCCAGGCATTGGGTATACTGCAGGGCAACAGAATAGGAGTAGCCCATGGTGCTGCCAACAGGGTACCTGCTGGTGTTGTGGAGATATACCCACTCCCTGCTGCTCCCTACCTGGCATTGATGAAGCAGTGGGCAGCTGTGAGAACCCACTCTGTGCTGATGAGGGACCCTCCACAGATATGCCTGGATCCTGTTCCTGGATCCTGGATGCTGACAATCCCAGCCCAGGCTCCTGGCTGGACACCTGTGCCACCGATGCTGTGCAGTTCAGCATAGTCTGGATCCATGGGGTCATAGTCATAAGCCATGGGGCCGTAGGAAGCAGACATGGGCCAGAGACCACAGGTCCCTCTGTAAACAGAAACTCGTTGTTGACCTGCTTCATGGCTTGCTGCTGCTCAGGTTGAGAGTCAGCCAACTTCCCTCCCCCCACGGCATTGTTTGTATGGACAGCAGAGCCAGGGAATCCCATGGTCTGTCCACCCATTTCTGCTTGAGCCCCATAGACAAGTTGTGCTGCAGCTTGGGTGTTGTCAAGGAACTGAAACTCCTGCATGGAGCTCACAGGAAAAAACCCTCAACTATTGTCCAAACTCCCTCCAAGAGCCTGAGGCCACTTACCCACAGGTATCCCATGTGCTGAGCACAGACCGGTACGTGGCCAGTAGGACCATAGGACCAAGGATGCATAGCAAATTCATCACTGTCAGTGACATGTATCAGCTGCAAGGAGTGAGGGCTCATTCAGTACAACTGCCAACTAATGCTTGCAGTACCTTTGGCCCTGGAGCTGATGTCACAGAGCTGGTTCAGTGCTTTGGGCACAGTGGCCTAAGGGGTGGGCAGTGGAGGGGAAGCATAGCATCATAGAATCATAGACTGGTTTGGATTGGAAGGGAATTTAAAGATTATCTAAATCCAACTCCCCTGCCTGAATGCCTTACTCTAGAGCAGGATGCTTGAAACCTTATCCCACTTGGGCTTGAACACTTCCAGGGATAGAACAGCTTCCTTAGACAACCTGTACCAGTGCCTCACCACCCATGAAAGTTCCAAGCAGGAGGGGAAGCAGAAGCTGGGATTGGACATTCCTGATAGGCCCCAATGAATGCTCTGCTAGCAGGATCAGGGTGTGCAGGTCTTGTGGCAGGCAGCAGCATCTGGCTTCCAGCACTGCCTGCTAAAAGCTCACAGGAACACACACCCTATGGGGCATCACAGCCTCTTTGGAAAGATCACTGACACCTTGCTCTCTGCATCAGTTTGCCACCAGGTTCTTCTCAAAACACATCCAACAAAGAGCAGTATGCACATGTCTGGGTGCTGAAGATCCAACCCAGTTACAACTGCAGTGTCCATGCTGGCCATGCCAGCTACAGTAACACCGTCTGGCAGACTCCATGTCCTTGCTCTCTGTGGCTTCTATTGCTGCTCTGGACCCACGCTGACAAGAACAGTTTTGGCATCTGTGGGTGTAGCCAAGGACATGTCATTTGAAACTGTGGACCGGGAAGGATGGTCCTGCTTTCAGCCCCACATGCCAATCTCCATGGCTTTGGTAAATCCCGTACCTGTCTCATCTCATCAGTCTGGCTGCTACAGCCTTGTTCCCCTGCTGGAGTGCAGGGCAGTCATGGTAGAAAAGCAGGAGCCAGTCACATCTATTGAAGCTGCTGAGCAGAGCTAGGTTGCTGGAGGGGAGGAGCAGTGTCTCTCTTCTGGTATCTTCCAACAGAAGTCACCTCTGCTATTCTACCCTGCCTACCTTTACAAGACTTAGCCACTTAAACCTAAGGTTGCAGAGAAGAGCCGTGAGAACACAACAGAGAGGAGGTAAAAAGGGCCTAATGGCAAGAAACCCAGTCTGGTTGACTTCTTAAGGAGAAGGTGAAAGATCAGGAATGGGAACTTGGTACTAAAGGAGACTTCAGCCTGGCAAGGAATACTTCACAGACTCTAGCTGATGTTAGGTAAGCTCAAATAGAAGACAAGATGAGGTTTGGTGTTTTGATTTTTTTACCAGCAAGTGAAATTACTGTTAAGGCAGCTTGCGAAAGAAAGGCAGGGACATCCCTCTTTAAGTCTTGTACCATAACTGGATTCTTTGTGCAAGCACTACATGGTACTCAAACATCTGCTTGGGAAGGTCTTTGAGGAAAAATATTTGAATGGAATTTATTAAAATATGGGGAATGTTTAAAAAAAATCTCATTTTAGGATGAAATTTTTTTTTGTTGCTCCTCTAACTGTTGAAAGAAGAACATGTATATGTTTCTGGAAGAGCATGTATTTTGCTCTTGTAAAAGGTACTCACACAATGTTCTGTGTATGTATTTTGACAGAAGAGACAAAAAGGCATGAAAGCAAACAGAAAAGCAGAACAGTACACTGAAGATGAAAAGATGGGGGAAAAAATGAGTAGTTCAGTTTACAAGAAAATACCAAAAGGAACTAAGGAAATGATCAATTGGAGATCAAAATATGTTAAAATCACAGATTCTGAAGAGTTGGGAAGTATACTGTAATGTTTCAAAATTGACAAGAAAGAGTTTTTTGTTAAAAAATAGTGTTCGTGTGTTCATTAATCTCCAGTTAGTGTACCTAATAAAAAAATAAAGTGTTTTATTTAATATACATTATTTGCCTTGCTTGACTTGAATTGCCTTGCTTGAATCAAACTGGAAAGCATAAGAGTATACCTTTTGTGAACTCATCTTTCAATTTTAAAGTTATTTGCAGAAAGGTCTTCACCTCAAATGAACAAGACATCTTCCTCTCTCTGATTCCTACTCCAGATTGTTCACTGTAAGTGCTATGTGTGAAGGGTGAGAGATCCACAGCGCAGTTTGGTCCTGAGCATGTGCAGCCTGTGTTGATTAGCTTGGAGAAAAGGAAGGAGGGGAGACCCTACTGCTCTATTCCACTCCCAGAAAGGAGGCTGTAGTGGGAATTGGTCTCTCCTCCCAGGTAACAAGCAGTAGGACCAAAGGAGCCAGCCCTCAGGTTGCTACAGGAAAGGTCTAGTTTAGAAAATTTCTTTACTAAAAGGCTTGTCAAGCTTTGGAACAGACTACCCAGGGAAGGGATTTAATAACCATCCCCAGACTTATTTAAAAACCACAAAAACATCATGCTTAGGGATCATGGCTTACTGGTGGACTTGTCAGTGCTAGTACAATATAGCAAACATATGGAAAGGAGTAAAAGATCACTTGCAGTTACTGCTGACACTTGACATTCTCTGTTGTGTTTATTTGAGTTTTTTCCTTAAGGATGTCTTCTAAGATATCTTTAAGACACACAGACATCTGGACATCTTCCCTTTACGCAATTAGCATAGGACTAGTAATGCAGCATTTATCATTATTGAGGAATATTGCCAGAAGGGTTTAGACTAATTTATCCACTTTTTTTCAAAGTTGTTATAGTTTAGGGTTTGTATGATGATGTAACAATGAGGACAAACATTCAAAGTTACCCTTTTTAAGTGCTTCTCAAAAAGTTAGAAGGCCTGACCCTGGTTTTGTATCTAGACCACACTTCTGTGGTAAGGAGATGAGCTTCCTTGCTGTTTCTCCTTTCCACACCCATTACGTTACCTAGTAGTAAAGATACCTATTAAAATTTTGAATAAATTGATAAGAAGGTAATGTGCAGGAGGAAGATTACATCAAGTATGTATAATTTAATTTCAGGTTTCTTACTAGAAGTACTTAGAATATAGAACAAATGGACATTTGCATATTGATAATACCAAAGTTTTGTTTTTCCGCATTCTGCTGGTATAGGTTGACCTTCATTCTCTTATTTGATACCAATAAAAGTAACAGACCTGTAAAAAAGGTGCCCTCATCCCTGTTCTGATTTATACAAGGTCCACTCCCAGTTCTGGAAAGCTCAAGATTACAAAAGTAGTTTAAGACTGCCCCAGCCCTTCTCCCTATTTTCTGCTTTGTGTATCTATTCTTTCAGAGGTATAGTGTGAAATGTCTTCATATGTCCATTCTAGGGGATAACAGTGCTGTATAGTGTGTCTGTGGAAAGGTGAAGTAAGATTAGGAAGGCTGCAATTTGGCCTCTTGGAAGACAGAAGAAAGGGAAAGAATTGTTTGGCCATACTTCACCTACCATTTACAGGTGCCATTTATAGCTAGGGCACCTGGATTTGGTTGGAACACAGGAAAAACTCCTTTTCCCTGAACACTTAAGGTGTTTCTAGGTCCCAAAAAATATTTTTATGGGATCAACCTGTGCAGCCTGTGCAGTGCAGCTGTGTATGAGTGGTTTTTTTACCTGTGGTAAGTTTGTATGTCTGGGATCTAATTTCTTGTTTTTCCCTCTCCCTCTCTCACCCTCTATCCCAAATCCTACAGCTATACTACTCTCCTTGTTTAACACATCACAGTGGCTATTGAATAAAGAGACAGAAATTAACTCTACAAGTGTGAACACAGATGCTAGAAAAAGCTACCTACTGTAGACAATATTTCTGATTTTGGTGTTAATAACAGATAACTTAGGGATATGCACACATCAGGAATCAGAGAACCACAATTTCTTTAGATTGGAAAAGACCTTTAAGATCATCATGTCCAATCATAAACCTGGCACAGCTAAGTCTACCACTAAATCATGTCCTTAAGAATCACGTCTACATGAATTTTAAATCTCTCCAGGAAAGGTAACCACTCTCCTGGACAGCCTGTTTCAATGCTTGGCCGCTTTTTCTGTGAAGAATTGCTCTTAATAGCCAATCTAAACCACCCCATGAGAAAACTTGACATTATTTTCTCTTGTCCAGTCACTTGTTATCTGCAAGAAGAGACTGATCATCATCTGGCTACGGCCTCCTTTCAGACAGTTGTAGAGAGTGATAAGGTCCCCCTGAGCCTCCTTTTCTCCAGGCTAAACATCCCTAGCTCCCTCAGTTGCTCCTCATGAGACTTGTATTCAGAACCATTTCCAGCTCCATTGTCCTTCTCTTGACACACTCCAGCACCCTAATAATGCCTTTCTTGTACTGAGGGGCCCAGAACTGAACGCAGGATTTGAGGTGTGGCCTCCCAGTGCTGAGTCCAAGGGGACAATCCCTGCCCTGCTCCTGCTGGCCACACCATTGCTGGAACAGGCCAGGATGCCATTGGCCTTCTTGGCCACCTGGGCACTGCTGGCTCATGTTCAGCTGCTGTCAGCAGCACCCCCAGGTCCTTTTCCTGTGGCAGCTTTGCAGCCACTCTGCCCCAGCCTGTGGCACTGCCTGGGGTTGTTGTGACCCAAGGGCAGGACCCACCACTGGCCTTGTTGAGCCTCACACCACTGGCCCTGGGCCATGATCCAGCCTGCCCAGATCCCTCTGCAGAGCCTTCCTGCCCTCCAGCACATCAACACTCCCACCCAGCCTGGTGTTGTCTGTGAACTGACTGAGGATGCCATGGTGAACAACTGTCTTCCTAACATGCAGCTTCCCTCATTGTTTCTAGTATCTTAAGTGATTTGACCTTGATTTTCCCCTTTCCATCCACAAATGAAAGAAAAAGAGAAAGGAGCCAAATGAGCAGGTTTCTGTATAATGAAACAACTCTTTTTAATATGTAAATATCCTTTAATATTCTGTAACTTGGATTTCGCACCCACCAGTATTCTCTTTCTTATTGGTAAAAATCTAGGGGGAATCTAGTTAGGAAGAATGTGGGGAAAAAAATCTTTCTTACAACTCTGGGGGAAAAAAAAACAAATATTGGCTAAGTAGTTTAAGTAGCAGTATCAGCTGCTGTTGCATGGAGATCCTAAAACCTGCCCAGAAATCTGGCAAGACCATCAGATTATTGATGTGATCTTCTGCCCTCAACTGCTTTTGATACTAGAAATGTAGAAAACTCTCATTTTTATAAATAAATTTCAGCCTATCTTTGGCTGGAGCATGGTCATTCTGTCTCTCTGGCTCTTTGGATTTCAGTTAGAGAATGGTGTAATCCCTAGGACTGCAGCACACACTTGCATCCTGAATGAAGTACTTGGCTTTGATTTCTCAGCTGAGTTTCTTTTTCCATTTAAGACCAGAAAAGAATTGCTCAATAAAAGCCACATTAAATTGTTACTGCTGTTAAAAAAAATCACACATCTCCTTGCTTCACCCTTATTCTGTAGCTAGATATTAATTATTAATGGCTTAACTTGGGGCAATGTGATAAAAGATTTTATCATAGTAATAAGTAATAAAAGTAATTTTGCTTTGTATACTTAATTTAGTTTTCAAGTATTTTCATACTGTCTTAGTTCAACTTACCCAAATGAGCACTGCAGAAGAAGACATTAAAATGTGTTTATCTTATAATTAACAAAGCAACCTCTAAGCCAAAGAACCTGACATTTGCTTTTTTATGAGTGAATAATTTCTGGACAAAAGTTATTGTTTCTTGCTTGAATAGAACACCTATCTGTGATAGGTATGTAAAATATATATCAGGTATATAAGTGATTCTTGGAAGTAACATGTTCATACGTGAGTGCTGATTTTATGGTATGTTTCTGCAAGAGGGGGTGATGTTTATCAGTAAGTTCTAAAATGCACTTCTGGTAATTTGTGTTGAGAATTGCCTTTTATTAATTTTGAAAATGAAGCTGTCAAGATTTTAGAATAGCACATACATTAAAAGCAAATGGACATATGTGGATTTGTATTTAGTTTAACAGGTAATATTTTTAATATTAAAAAAGGAACCAGAAACTCTGCATCAGTTATAACAGTTGAAAAAATGGCAGACTTTTAAGAGCTGACTCAAACTACCTGGTGAGAAGATCTCCATTTTGGAGTAGACAATAGTTAATCAGCAATTCTTTCACCTGTCTACAACTCTGGGAATTCTTTATTTTAACATTTTGAAATCTCAGTCCATTTGTCTCCTCATAATATCTGTGTTCTCCCTGTTTTGCACTTACAGATCTTCTCAGTATATTGTATGTGAGAAAAAATGCTTACTGTTTGAATAGTTTTTATTAAAAATTTTAATAAGGGAATAAAAGGGGCAATATTCAGGCCTGGGATGTTTTGGCAATCAGCCAAAAACCACATCCTTAGCTTAAAACAATGTTCTCTATTTACTATTGTTATATTACAGGGGGTGCATGCATGTTCGTGAGTTTTATACCTTATCCAAACATTCCTGAGAATTTAGATATTCTAGGAATGCTTTTGCTTGGTTTTAAATTTTGACTTGTCTGTATGCTATCCTTCAGATTAAATCAATATATTTTATTTCTTCACATGGCTCATTTACATGAGTAAATTGGCTCATAAATTGGGCTCTGGTTTTTGTCACTGTTATCATTCAGATAAGATAGTCCACAAACGTAAGAAACAACAAAATTATTTTACACCATTCCCTGAGTTAGCTCATGAATAAAAGCACTTTAACATTATATAGTCTCTATTTTAATATTATGCTAAGGCCTAAGATATAACATATTTATCACACTACTATTTATATAATCTATACAGCACATACATAAACTGACATTATATTATACCAATAAGCAGTTAAAAGAGAATTAGAAATTGTACCATATCA